>NC_057864.1:250260256-251460256 GCF_019393635.1 Dromiciops gliroides | reverse complement strand
TTTTATGTATATTGTTCTTTGGAATCTGCATATTTTACTCTACATCTGTTCATGTTAATGTTCCCATTCTTCTCTGAATTTCTCATGTTCATCATTTCTTACTACAAAATAATATAATCTTGTTGTTATATATTGATAGAAATTCCCTATTATCTTGTGTAGCACATTATGAGTTAATAGTCGGGCAGCTAGGTGGCATAGTGGATAAAGCACCAGCCCTGGATTCAGGAGTACCTGAGTTCAAATCCAGCCTCAGACACTTGACACTCACTAGCTGTGTGACCCTGGGCAAGTCACTTAACCTTCCTTGCCCTGCAAAAAAAGAAAGAAAGAAAGAAAGAAAGAAAAAATGAGTTAATAGTCATTATCTCCATTCCCATTCTCACTGACAAGTAGGACCCCCCCCCCAAAAAAAAACCTAACTATATATCTTCCCTAGAGGACACTCCTTCCAGACAGGTACAGGTGAGGAGTTATGAGGGTGCCTTTCTCTAATATTATTACCTCAAACTTCCATTCCGGCATTTTCTTCCCTCCACCCCATGTTAATTGCCTTTGGTTAATGCCCCATTATCATGCAACCAATTAATATCAATTAACTTCTACAAAGAGAGATTTACTGAGAAGATAATAGTAAGGATGTAATTACAAACTTTGTTTCCACTCAATAGCTAGGGGCACAATATCCCCAATACCACCTTACCCCTGGGAAGCAATTTCCATCTAGCTTTTGCCCCCATCAAGTTCACTTCTGAATATGATGTAGACAGTGGATAAATCACCATTGCTCCCTCTTTTATGCAGGGTCATGCAGATCACCTCATACTTCTTTCCTTATTGGACATGGCTGTCCACAAAATCCATCATGGATTCACAGACCTCTCATACAGTCATAGCTTAGTCTACTACTCTTTCACCTAAGAACAAGAAAAAATAAACACAGAGAATCAAAGAACAGAGGCTTGTGTTCACAGTTTCATGTGGACCCAGGTGGGGAGGTTAAAGCCCAAAACCTCTGTGTCTACCCTAAGGTTTACAGCATGTCTTCCCTCAATTGCAGCCAGGATGGGAAAAGGGTCAAATCTTCCAGTTAGTGTTTTTTGTGAGTATTCTTAGTTTTGGCTCAGCAATGAATAGAAAGGCTCCTTTTCTTCGTGTGGTAAAGAGACTAGATATAACAATACCTGTGTATGCTCTGAAGTCTATGTGGAGATTGCATCAGCAGATAATGCTATTTATGCTGACAAGGACTGGGCTGATTGGCCAGTGTTCCTCCTCCAAAATCCTTCCTCCATTACACTTGTATATCAGACTTTTATTGATGATATTTGGTGTGAATAAATATGTTCCCACCCTTCTGTTTATCTTATTATAGCTTCATTGATTTTATTAATGCAAAAGCTTCTTAATTATATGTGAGATTATTTATTTTATCTCATAACCTCATCTCTTTGCTTGGTTGAGAATTCACTCCTCTCCCCTCTCCCACCAATAGTTGGGAAAGGTATCTCTTATCATTCCCTTCTCATTTTTTGATTATTTAACCTTTTTTATATTCAGGTCGCATATGTATTTGGATTCTTTTGTGGTGTATGGTATAAGATGCTGTCTAAACCTCATTTTTGTGAAGCTGCTTTTTAATTTTCCAAAAAGTCATTTATATTCATATTCAGATACATTCAGAGTTTACTTCACACTGGCCTATTAACTTCAATAGCTTCTGTTTCTTACTTATCTAATATGCCCTACTGATCTATTTTTCCATTTCTTAACCAGCATTAAATCATTTTGATTACTGCTACATAGAGTTAGGGTCTGGTAATGCTATGCCCACTTCATTGGGTTTTTTTTTTTATTAATTTCCTTTAAGATCCCAGAACTTTTGTCCCTTCAAATGAATTGTGTTATTGCTTTCTCTAGTTCTATAAATTACTCCCTTAGTAACTTACTTGGCATAGCATTAAATCTATAAATTAAGTAGTTAGTATTTTCATTTATTTTATATTGGCACAGTGTAATTCTCAGCAGCAAATAATTCTCCATCTATTTGTCTTCCTTTGTTTCTATATAAAAAAGTGTTTTGTAGTTGCAGTTATAAAAATCTTGTGTGTGTCTTGACAAGTTAACAACCAGGTATATTTTGTATTTTGTAGTTATTTTGAATAGAATTTCTTACTGATTTTCGTTAGTACTGCATAGAAATGCTGATGATTTTTGTGGATTTAGTTTGTATGAAACTACTTTTTCTGAGGCTACTAAATCATCTCAATTAGTTTCTTCATTTGCTCTCTGGGATTTTCTAAGCATACCATCATATCATCTACAAATAGGCCCAATTTTGTCTCTTCCTTGCTGATACCTTTAATTTTAATCCTCTTAACTGTCCTATTACTATGGATAACATTTCCAGCCAGTATCAAGTAAGAAGAGTGGGGAAAAGAAATATCCTCACTTTACCTTTATTTATTGGAAAGCTGATGTTTCTCCATTGTAAATAATGCTAGTTCTCATTTGAAATAAATGTTTTGGATCACGTTTTTAAATGACCTTAACATGCCTTTCCTTTTTAGGTTTTTTAACATATATGAGTGTTATATTTTGTCAAAGGATTTTTCTGAATCCATTGAAATAAAAATGTTGGTTTTATTAATTTTGATGTTTATATGATTAATTATACAAATTGCTTTCCTAATGTTAACCCATCCTTGCATCCCTGATATAAACCCAACTTGGTAACAGAGAATTATTTTCTGAATATATTGCTGTCATCTTATTGAAAAGATTTTATTTTAAAATTTTGCATCTATATTCTTTAGTGAAACTCATCTATAATTCTCTTTCTCTGCCTTATCTCTTCCTGATTCAGGCATCAGGATCATATTTGTTTCAAAAAACCAAAAGTTTCATGGAGTGCTTCTGTAACTATTTTTAAGTATTAGGAGGCAATGCAGAACAATAGAGTTAGCTTCAGAAAAATGACCATGGACAAATAATTTAATTGAGTATCATAGATCCTAGGATCATAAACATAGAGATGAAAGGGTTTTTATAGGGCATCTCCAGTCTAAAACTCAGAAGTTCCTATGTGACCTGCGTGATAACACAGAGGTAGTAAATAGAAGTTTGAATTCAGGTTCTTTGATTTCAATGGCAATGCTCTTTCTACTATAATCTTTAGAGTCTTTTAGACCACAAAGTGCAGAGAAGGTGCCAACATTGATTGGGAAAAGGAGTATCCTCACTGGGAGCTCCCTACAATAATGAAATCACAGGTCCTTTTCCTGACCTCATTCCTACACATACTCAAAAATCAGTGATGATACAAATGTTAAATGGTCATTAAATATTTGATAAAATTTACTTGTAAATTCATAGCTCCCTGGATTCTCAACTGACACACATACACATATACTTTGTAAGTTCATTTATGACTTGTTCATTTCTTTTTTATAAAATTGGATTGTTTAATATTTTTTGTTTCTTGTTTTGTTTGTTTTAAAATATTTTTATAGATTCTCATCTATTTCCTTTGAATCCCCAATTTTGTTATCATTTAATTATATGTAATAGTTTTTCATATTCTCTTTGTTGCCTCTATGCTTATTATTAACTCACATTGTTTATATTTTTTTAATTTTGATAAACCAGTTTTTCTCTTTCTTTCTCCCTCTTTTTTTTTTTGCAGGGCAATGGGGGTTAAGTGACTTGCCCAGGGTCACTGTGTAAGTGTCAAGTGTCTGAGGCCAGATTTGAACTCAGATCCTTCTGAATCCAGGGCTGGTGCTTTTATCCACTGCACCACCTAGCAGTTTTTCTCTTTCTTATCATTAGGTAATAGTTTATTGAATTTGTTATTTTTTTAAAAAATAATTCTTGTTCAACTAGTTCTTTATTTTTTCTCATATCCCTTTCTATTTTTTCCCTGTAATATTCAAGATTTGGAGGGTGTTATTTCTTTTAGGATTGCTGGTTTATTTTCTAGTTTTTTTTACTGAATTCTCAATTTATTGATCTTGTTTTTTCTATTTTGTTCATATAAACTTGCATAAATATATTTTGTTTCCTTTGAGAGATGCTTTAACTATATCAGATAAATAGAAAAATGTTCTATTCTTACTGTCCCACCACTCCAAAGTCAAGGAGTGGAACTAAATACTTCTCATCTGTCTCTTCTCTCAGAACTTGACCAGCTATTTTTTTAGGCTCTTTGTCCCATCCTCTACCTTCTCAACCACAGAAAAGTACTTCTCTATTATCCTACTACCAATACCACAAATTTACTGATGAAGGAATGAGATTTTCCCCATTCAATATGAATTCACTATTTCTTTCTATTCTCCTGATTCTATCCTATTATCTTTGTTCCTTATATTCTTTATTCCATTAGTGTTCTCTTCCTTCTCAAAGTTTTCATTTCAAGGGGACTTACAGAATTAGTTGTCATGTTTTTAACTTCCTTGGAGAATTTTCATTGTTTCTCTTGTTAAAAATTACTTTTAATTGTAATGGGTTTTTTCTTCAAATTTTCAGTATCTCTGAATTGAGATTGTATCTCTTTTTATCAGTCACTCTACTGATTTTTCTTATGGAGTTCTTGCTGTCATTGTAGGAACCTAAAGTAGGTTTCTGGAAAGCCCAGGAAGAATTTTACCCAAGATCATATCTTTAAGACTGCTGGGAGCAAGGACGGGGAGGAGTCCCTAAAAGTGAGGAGCTAGACTAAAAGGAAAAGAAAAGATATTAGTATTCTGAGGAAGACTGCTTGGGCTAGTTGTAACTGCAGCTGCTATGGGTAGAGATTTTTTTTTTTTTTATATAGTTTTTAGGCTGTTGGAGAGTATGTAGCCAATCAGTGATATTCCCCTGCATTTTCAAATGGGGAAAGTTTGCAAGCCTTGTGGTCAGAGGAGGTGTTAAAGGTCAGGTTTGTTCCTATGGGAAAATGCATTTCTCCATTTTTAGTCTTATTAGAATATCTCATGTCGGGAAATCTCTGAAATGGTGCAGGACTTCTTCAAGATAGAATCAGGATCTCATACAATCCTACAGCTCTGTTCCCTTCATCTCATAGGCTATTTTTTCTAGGGAGCAGATATTTCCCCCAAACTCAGGGAATTTAGGCTAATTTGCATTCTCCACACTAAAAAGTGCTTCTTACCATTAATCCTTTTCCTTCTATAGTCCCAGCCCTGCTGTTCTCCTCTCTTCCCCTTGCTGCCTGTTTTTTTTTTTTTTAATTTCCTTAATAGACCAGGCTTGAGATGAGGTCTGTCGTTCCCATGAGTTAAGGTGACCAGTTAGGACTGCACTACAGGAAGACAACAAGAGGCTACTATCATGTAAGCCCCTTCTCCCATTTTCTCCTAGCTCCACATTCCTCTCTGAGATTTACTTTCGTTGATCCATAGGCTGGACCCTAGGGAACATTCAAGGTAGAATTGGAGAAGGGTGCCCTAGGAAAAGCTCCTAAACCTTTTTGCAACTGGGTTCCTCCTCTACCTTATTCTCACTTATATTGTTAGCTGCCTATTTCTTCCCATGAAGTATTAAATAGGTGGAACTGTGCTGAATTTCTGGTTTCTCCCCTCCTTCACGATTTTGTTCTTCACAGTCCTATATAAGAGTTTTCCCCTTTTGTTCCTTAGAAGCCTCAGGGTTGGTCCACTCTTCATCTGCCCCCCCATCCCCCCCACGCACAGCCAAAGTATTAACAACAAAAGACTATACCTAAAATTGTAGCCCCCCCAAGAAATGTAAAGTTGTCCTGGGCTATGGGCTTTAGAGTCTCTCGAGGGAGGCTAATCTAGTGAACAACAATCAGTGAGAGACTCAGTAGCAAGGGACTGGTGAGCTGGCCTTCAGTTATTTTTTTAAATAAGAATTACCTTGTGGTTATGATCTTGAATTTTCCTCTTCTAGTTGCATTTCATCTATTTGGAGGTATTTTACTAGTTTATCTGAAGAGATGGAGGGAAAAGTATGTCCTAGGTTATCTCTCATTCTGTCATCTTTACAGATTCCTCCACTAACCAATTTTTTTGAACATGAAGTAGACAGTTTCCTTATAAAATTTTTAAATCCTCCAATGCTTCCATAAAACCTGTAATGCCATGAATAGGATCACTTCCTCCAGTGATGGAGATTGCAATCTATCCATGTCTGTACAACCTATGTATTTCTTGTTCACATTTGCCCATAAGTCCCTCACAGGGGGGTCTATATAACATATTATGGGCCTTTTTCTCATTCTCTTGATATCATGTAGATAGATACTCATGGAGCATGTAAGCTGTCCATCAGTTGTCCATTTCTTTCATTTTTTTCTTCTTTTTCTTTTTTTTTTTTTGGCAGGGGGGGGCAGTGAGAGTTAAGTGACTTGCCCAGGGTCACACAGCTGGTGTCATGTCTGAGGCTGGATTTGAACTCAAGTCCTCCTCAATCCAGGGCCAGTGCTTTATCCACTGCAACACCTAGCTGCCCCCACTTTCATTTCTTTTTTTACCGTTATAAGTTTCTCTGATGTCATCCTTTATACCACTACACTACTGTAATTCTTTGTTTTAATGTACTACAGCCTGCTACATCCACTCTTCACTTCTCCATTGTCCTTTAGATGACATTCTGTTTCATTTCTTTATAGAATCCTATGACTTGCAACCATAAACAATATCACTAGAATAATATTGGTGTTAAAAAGATGGGCTGGTGTTTCTTAGAATCATCGAAAGACTAGTGCTATTTTCCAAAGTCAATACAGCCTGCTTTCTTCCTCATGTTTAATTCTGAGGCCAATTCAATGTCCATTTGCAGTATCTTTCCAAGATACATGTCCTGATGGATGGATTCTAAAGGCCATCCATCGGTGTACCATAGTGTGTAAGACAGACATTCTTCATCCACTTAGGGGTGTTTTTTCCCCTATTTACCTAAGCCAATCTAGGATCTGTAGTCAGCACAACAACATCTGTAAATAGGAACTAGAAGATACCTATAGAAAATCCACTTTATCTTTGTTTTTTGTGCTGAACATCTTCTGTGACTATAGAAAAGACCTTTAGGGGTCATATATCCAGTGGTATGTTCATATCAGCTCAAAATAGCTGACTGATAAAATTTTAGTGTGAGCTGTTAACACCTTACAAGTCAGCAAATGCTACAAATCAAGGTGTGGTTTATTGTTTTCTTGATTGTCTAGATTTAAGAAAATTATAGAGAAAGAAGTTAATAGTGCAGATTAACATTAAAAACATGTTGTGCATACATTTTTTGGAGAGCCATATGTTAAATATTTACCTCCATACCCCTGCATATATGGTATAACTTGTTTGATGTTAATAATCAAAAGGTGTTAGAACATCTCCATTCTTCTACCTTTCAGGAAATCTTGTATGATTTTGACATTTGTAAAGGAGGGCCTTAAAAGTGGCATTTTGTTCTACAAATTAAACAAAATAAATAGCCAACAAACAATAAAATGGTAGTTTGTATTCTCTACATCTTTCAATCAATAATCTGTTTAAAATACGGTTGGCTGAAGAAAATTGTAAAAGGCTAACTTTCTATCTTATTATTTCAGAGAAACTTGGTTCATATGTAGATTAAGTAACTTACATTACAATTTTATAAATGGAGAAGTAGAGATCATTAACAATTGACAATCTTTCAGTTGTCCTTTTTTCTTGGTTATAATAAAGTCTTATATTTTTCCCTTTGCTTTTGGTATCTTCCAGTTCTTCAAAAACCTTTGAAAATCAATCCTTTAATACTTTCAAAATTGTGTCACCTCCAGAATGGACCTCATCTTGGTCTAGTCCAGCTGTTTTTTCCTATATTTACTTTCTTTGGTGCCTTTTAGACTTCTTCATGCCACTCATCCAAGAGTATGAAACTAGAATTGAAATATGTTGGTCCCTCTTTCATTGATAGTGAAAAGTGTTTCTTGTGGGGGGGAAAAATTGTACGGATCTTTTCCAGTTTTCATATATTTGCAGTTCTCCTTTGAATTTTATCCTTAAATGCCCTGAGGGTGATTTTGTATGGTTGGGTCTCTTGCCAAGCTTTCTTTAAATTTGTTTATTTCCTCCACGGATTTCTTGCTGTTTTATGAGGTGATGCTGTTTATGATCTTCCACCATCCTCCTTCCCTATAAGATGTTACAAATGAGCTCATATTATAAACTGGTGTTGTCCTTGGCTCTCACATCTCCCCACTTGGCTAGGACATCAAATGTTAGCTATCTGAGACAGTTTTTAGGCTCCTTTGGGCCTTTCATTTTCTTAATTGATTTAAGTCAGTCGAACTTCTTCAGGAAATGGTTATAATCTGTTCTTGATATCTGCTTATCCACTTACCATTTTTTGGCTTCGATGGATTATTCAAATATGGCATGTTGGAGTTGTTTTAATTGCATGCCATATCATTTTTCTCATTTTTATTTGAAAAATAAATTTTTAAATACTAATTGGAAAATTCTTTCATTAGAAACAGAATACCAACAACTAGATATTGAATCAGCTCCTTGAGGACAAGGATTCTATTTTTTAATAATTTTATATCTTGCTACATATACAACAGGAGCTTGATAAATATATAATGGATGAATTTTATAACAGGACAATTTCTTGTTTGTCTGGCGTGGTGTTCAGTATGCCTGTATCCCCTGCAAGAAGAGAAATAATTATGTAATGAAAAGAAAATGGAACTAGTAAATCACAGACCTGGAGTTTCAGTTTCAGCTCTTTCATTGATGTCCTAGCTACATGACATTAAGTGAATTGCTTTTCTCTTTTTTTGTTACTTTTGGCTTTATTGATATGTATGGGGTTTTTTACATTATATACATTTACAGATTACTCCCACTTTGTGAGAGATCTCTGCTATAAAGCTAATAATACTATGACCTCATCTGAAAGTGCATATAGTATCTCACATTCATAACACCACACACATACACACACCCCTGTTTTTAGAAAAAAATTAACAAAAATCTATTTTCTCTCCTTTCCATCCTATCCCTAGCCCATTGAAAATTAAAAGAAAACAGATTTTCGTGTAACCTATGCATAGTCAAACAGGACAAACTGCCTCAATGACTGTACACAAAAATATATATGGCTTGTTCCACATCCTCAGTACATCACCTCTCTGTAAGTGATAGTGTGGTTTCATCATTGTTCTTCCAGAATCACAAATGGTCATTGTATTGATCCTAGTTCTTACAGCTTTCAAAGGTTTTTGTTTTTACATTATTATTATTGTCATAGTAGAAATTGTTCTTATTTATCTGTTCATCTTGTTCATCAGTTTATAAAAGTCCTCAAAACTGTTCATGTTTATAACATTGCTGTTATAGTATAAACTTTTCTTTCGTGGGGACCAATTTTTAATTGGGGAGTGCTAGCTAAGCAGCTTGCCCCAATATTGGGGCAAGGAAGGAGACTGGCAGCCTCCCTCAAAACAGAACAAGATTTATTTTAACAAGAACGAACTTAAAAAAAAACACACACAAACAGGATCAGTAGGATCAAGGGAAAGGAAATAAAATGGGGAAAGGGAAATTATAATACCTGAAAAAATACCACCGCCCAGGAATCAGCTGAAAATACACAGCAGAACACCTGTTGCTTTCCAGCTTCCACCTAGAATGCCCAATTCTCCTACCCCAAACCTAGAAACACCCCACACAGCCCCAGCCAATGGGATGGCCGCTCTGACAGTCACATGACTGCCCTCACTAGGCTTCCAATCATTATAATTTTGCCAGGCCCATGTAGGCATCAGCGAGTGGTGATGATGTGAGGTGCCAGAGCCCTGGCAATGGCTACAACCAGTGGGTGGAGCACCGTGCAGTTTGCGGAAACCCAGGCCAAGGATTAAAAACCTCAAATAACAATTAAAATTAAAATGTAAAGAACATTTTATATTCTGTTCACTTAACTCTGCATCACTTCAAATAAATCTGTCTTTTTGAAACCATTTATCTCCTAATTTCTTACGATGCAATAATACTCTGTCACACTCATATACCACAGCTTTTTCAGCTATGCATCAATTGTTGGACATTCTCTTAGTTTCCAGGGTGTTTTTTTTTTTGCCCCCATTAAAAGAGCAGCTAAAAACATTTTTATACATGAAAGACTTTTTCTTCTTTCTTTGATCTCTCTTTGATATGGGCCTAACAATTGTATAACTAAGTCAAAGGTCATGCACTGTTTAGTAATTTTATGTGTTTAATTCCAAATTTCTTTCCATGGTGGTTGAATCCATTCACTGATCTACCAACAGTACATCAATGTGCCTGTTTTTCCATATCACCTCCAACATAAATCATTTCCTTTTTTTTGTTATCTTTGCCATTCTGATGGGTATGAGGTAGAATCTCAGAATTGTTTTAATTTGTATTTTGTCACTTCCTTTTACCACCTTAGTTTCCTCATGTATAAAATGGGAATAATAAGAGTAACTTCTTTGTATGCATCACAAAGCTGATGTGAGGGTAAGATGAGGTAATAACTAGACATTCACCTAAAGTCATTACTGTTTTCACAAAAGCACAGCATTACAAGAGAGGATATTAGAGGGCACAGGTTTGTAAACTGAAATTGCTTTTTAAAAATATTTTCATACCTGTATTTCAATATGATTGCTTTCCTTTGCAATCTCTATGTATTTTATTTTTAAAAACATTTAAATATAAAAACATTTTAAAACATTATTCTGAGAAGTGATCCTATTATAGGCGTCACCAAACTGCCAGAGGAGTCCATGGTACAAGAGAGTTTAAGAACTCTTATGATAGGGAAAGGTAGAGAGGAAGGTGAGAATTAGTCCTATAGAGTAAATATTTAAATTTTTCATCAGTTGGACAATACTGTGTAGAATTTTGCCAACTTGGGTCATCTTGACTCCAGGGCCAGTGCTCTATCCACTGCACCACCTAGCTGCCCCACTGGGCTGGTCAAAGGATGGAAGAACACACACACACACAACCACACAAACATACACAAATAGCTGGGCACAGAAATACATTTGACTCAACAGAAAAATGGAGTGTGTGCAGCTAGGTGGCACAGTGGATAGAGCACTAGCCCTGGATTCAGAAGGACCTGAGTTCAAATCCGACCTCAGACACTTGACACTAGCTGTGTGACCCTGGGCAAGTCACTTAACCCCAATTGCCTCACTAAAAAAAAAAAAATGTAAAGGAAAGAGGAGAAGCAAGAAATCAGAGAGAAGGCAGATTAAGGGAGGAATTATTCCTATGCAAAACAAACTGTTAGGAAAGCCCTTTTTAAGATGGCAAAGAATGGGAATCTGAAGGAGCACTCCTCAGTTGTAAAATGGCTAAGTTGCAGTGTGTAAACATGAAGGGATAATATTGTTCTATAAGGAATGATGATGGGGAGAGTTTCAGAGAAACCTGAGAAGATGTTTATGAACTGGTATAAATAGAAGGGAACAGAACTAGGAGACCAATTTATTTAATGATAAAAGTATAGTAAAGACAAATAACTTTGACAGAATTAGGGACTGATCCACACAATGACCAAACCTGATTCCAGAAGATAAATGATGAAACATGACACCCACCTCATAATAAAGAGCTGTTCAGTGCAGAATGAAATTTTATATACACATATGCATGTATACTATTTTATATATCATATATGTATCTATACATGTTATATGTGTGCACATATATAACACATGTGTATATTTATAGAATCGACAATGCAGAAAATTGTTTTGCTTGACTACATATTTGTAACATTGGTTTTGTTTTTAGTTCTCAATTGGAGTGGAGGGGAGAGAGAGGAGGCAGATGTTTGCTGGTTGAAATATATATGTATGTATAGGCATACATAAATATATATATGTGTGTGTGTATGTATATATATATATATATTTCAATGTATTTCTGTGCCAAGCTATATATACAAGACATATATGTATATGTGTGTGTATATATTTAAATGTATTTTTGTGCCCAGCTACACACATACATATATATCTATATAGATATATAGATATAGATATAGATACTTTAAAAAATATTAAACAGAAAAAAAAACAGATCCTTTTAGTTGTTCTCAAGTAACTTCACATGTGTATTTTTGGTTTCGCCAAGAAAGAAGGGATACTCTTATCTGGTCTAGGGAACATGTTTCCACTTTCTTTAGTTTTCCTCTGTAGTACCAGGTGTGGTGAAAACGCTACATATCTCTCTTTTGAAACTGTTGTTTTGTGTTTGAATGTTGTTTTTAAATAGTTGTCTCTAGAACAAACACATCGCAGCTTCTTACAGGGCTCTATATGTAAATAGGTACTCAATAAACATTTATTAACCAATTAGGCCTGCCCCTGTTCCCCTGCTCTAGCTGAGGTAACTTTCCTCCCATTCTTGATTCACTTGATGCTCTTGTCTCTCTCTTACATCCCCAGCCCTTTTTCATATGCCTGCCAGGACTCACCTCACCCTGGCCTTGGTCCCAAATGTCTACGTGATGCTTTCTGAAAGAGAAGAAACCCAGACTGAACCCTTTTTAGTTACCCCTCCATTTGGAAAATCAATGACTGCTTTAAAGAGCATTTGAAATGTTTTGTGCAAATAATGTTTTAATTACTGATGTCGTCCGTTTATTTGTGTGGCTATGCTGGAATGCAGTTATCTCATCAAACTAAAATGTTGTTGGTGAATCGTTGGTTCTTCATTGACCACCAACACGGATTTGTTTCCACATTTATTTCCTTTCTTTAAATAGATTTGGCTATTGTGAGGGGTCCCTGATGTTCCCATCCCCACTTTCCTTAAGAAACTCTCCTGATGGGAAACGTATGTTTGGAAGCATGTTAAAGATGCTCCTGGCAGCTACCCTGGCCTTCCTTGAAAACTCCTGTGGCTTCATTGTCTTTGAAGTACTTCTGTTTTCTCATATTGCTTTGCCCATCATATACAAGCATCTTCCTTCCCACACATGAAATCCTCTCTCCTTTCATCGTCTAGAGCAAAGGTTCTCAACTTGTTTGTTTCATGGACCACTTTGGAAGTCTGTTGAAACCTATGAAATAATGCTATTAAATGCATAAAATAAAACACAAAGGATTACAAAGGAAAAATATGTTAAAATGGAGATGTATTTTTCCTAAGATAATGGACTCCCTCTTATTTTCCTTAAGCACAGATCTGATCATGTCACTCCCCTACTCAATAAACTTCAGTGGCTCCCCTATTTGGGGAGGAACCAGCCAATCAAAAGAAGAGGCTTTAGGGGCTGAATGTACTTCCATTGCAAGAAGTTCAGGAGTACAGTGAAACTTCCAGGGTGTGGAGGCTTCTGTGGCATGGCAGAGAAAATCCAGAGAGTAGAAAATAAACATAAGCAGCAGCTAAGGGGAAAGGCCAAAGCATCAAGGAAGAAGGAATATGGCAAAGACTTGGTTGAAATTAAGTGGAAAAAAATTAAGTGAAAAAGATACATTATGAAAATATGTAAACTAACAAGTAAGGAAATATCTAAGTTAGTCATAACAAATAAAACCAGCTTTTTTGTTATCTGTAGTAAAGGTATGGGCAAGATAGAATTAACAAGCTGAATCCACCAATAATGCCACCAAAGCAAATAGTTTTAATATCTTCCCTCACAAGTATTTTGTAGAACTGTTTACAAAGGAGAGAATGAATGTATTTGAATTTCCCCCTTCTTCCTCTATACTTTTGTGCCTACTGATGAAGAGTCCAAAAGTACACAGAATAAAAAGAAGAATCAGAGAAGTACTTGTAGGATATGATTAACCTCTGAATGATTGCTCCATCCCAATCCTCTTGAAAGTTGATAGCTCAAAAACCAAGAATTGAACTGATTCAAGACATGCCATAGAGCAAATGAGGAAAGGGTAATATCTTCCAAAGTTATCTTCAATAAGCTTTCATGTAGTATCAAGTTTATATAAAGCACTATGCTCGACACAGTAGATCCACCAAAAAACACACAAGAAATAAATGGACCCTGCATTTAAGAAAGCTAAAAATCAGAGCTGAGTAGACAAGAGACAAAAACAAAAAGATGAAGCACCATTAACACATAAGTGTTCACGGAGGGGTAGAGAGAGGAAATGCTACCAGAGTATGGAGGAGGGAGTTGCTGCAGGCCAAAGGAGGGAGGCTGACTGAAGTTATCTCAGGCTTTTTCAGATGAAACGAGATCTCTGGGGGCCTCTATGGTATCATCCTCTTCTATTGTATAATCAACACACTTAGAAAAATACTACAAGCTAAATCTGCCCTTTGAGCACATGCACAGAAGTCAGAATTAATTCAACAGGAACCTCTTGAGTACATCAAGGGGTAGAATTTGGCCCGAGGCTAAAAGGACTATAGAGGAGAGGAACATAAATGTGACAATATAGCCTGTGTCACTAGCATTTCATTTATAAATGCATTTCTAGTGCTGCACTATCTGGGTATCTTTGTCTTACTTTGTACTGGGCTATGAAAAACTTAATCTTGGAAATTATTGCTCTTGAAAACTAGGAACATAAAGGCCCAACTACCTCTAGCTTTGGCATTCTTAGCTCTGCTAGCTTGACTTTGTTCATTTTTTAAAGAAGTTTTATTTTCTCTTCCCTGGATCCTTCTCATATAATTCTTCCCATAAGTGATGTTCTTAATATCTTCCAGCTATCTCTTAGAAAAGGTACTTAGTCCTCACAACTGGGATACAATGAAATATCCCTGCTCCTGCCACAGTCCCTATTCTTCATGGTTCTTTGTGTCACTTATCTTCCTAGCTATGGCCTTAGACTAGCTTTTTAGTATACTTCCTTGTATGGAATGTCTCCACTTTCTCCCCATCTCTTCCTCCTACCCCCCCCCCGCCCCTCCCCGCCAACCTTGGATCCTCACTGGAGATTCCCTGTTACAGGGAAATAAAGGCCTTATCTGCTGTGTCATGGGAGTAGCAAGCTTGCCTTGAGTTCTTGTAGAGTACGCCAATGGGGTACAAAATCTGACAAGTTCTACCAAACTTGAAAGGCCAATAATGCACTGTGAGTCTGTCACCCAAGAACTAGCCAAGCTGAGTTCAAAGACCTGCATCACCAGAAAGCTGACTACCAGGTGATGGATTTTTTTCATCCACAGTGGTTCACAAAAACTGAGTGCTGATGCCAAAAACAAAACAAAACAAAAAAAAACAAGTGGAAGGTTGTAACTCAATTAGTGGAGGAAACTGCAAAGTTCCTTGGAGAACTTTGTCAAGGATGATTAACAATTTTTTCTTTAAACTATAATTCTTCTAACAAATAATATTGGAGGCAACTAGATGGCGCAGTGGATAGAGCTCTGGCCCTGGATTCAGGAGGACCTGAGTTCAAATCCGGCCTCAGACACTTAACACTTACTAGCTGTGTGACCCTGGGCAAGTCAATTAACCCCAATTGCCTCACCAAAAAAACCAAACAAACAAACAAATAATATTGGCAAATTGTGAAAAAAAAAAAACAGGGGAAAAAGATTTTTATGTAAAAAGCTGGAAAGCTTGTCTTAAGCAGTGACTCCAGAAGGTCTTTCTCAACAGTCTTTTTCATTCTCAGTGCAAATCTAGATGAAGGAAGGCCTCGAAAGTAAAAAGAAATGTTGACAGGGTCATATGAAAGAATAACTAAAAGATAAAGACTTGTAATATTACTAATATCTCTACATTCCTACCATTGCTCCTAACTTAAAGTGACCCATAATCATGAAAAATAAATGGTGTGTGTATATATGTATGTATGTGTGTATGTATTTTGTCTAGATATGGCTAAAAATAATATAGTTGTTAATGTCTGAGGAGGAACAAATGGCAGATCTGCAAATTATCATTCTGTTTACATTTCAATTCCCCAAAGTATATTTTTTCAGTAATGTCTTGTGACTTGGTGAAATGTTTCTATTTACAAAGCTTTATCGAATTTGGCTTCAGAGTATGAAATATGACTTTTGAAATTACAGAATCTAAACAATAGAAAGAACCTCAAAGGCCATCTAATCTGAGCTATATCTGACCAAAAAATCCCCTTTACAGTATCATTGGTAGGTGGTCATCCAGCTTGTACTTGGAGACCTGTAGTGAAGACAGGACCCACTCCCTCTCAAGGCTGCCCACTGCGTTTGTAAAATTGATAGTTTTTAAAAGACAAAAAGTCTTTGCCCTAATTTTTAAACATCTCCTCAATATGCCAGAGACATTACATTTTAAATAGTTGCAATATTCCCAGACATCTCTTACTCATTCTCATGTGAGGCCCATCTCCTCACATCTTCTAAATAATATTTTTTTTATTCTAACTCTTGCATGCATGTCACTTCTGGTATTAAGGTGCAGTCTATTTGCACTACCATAGACCAATCTAGTGCCCTTTTAGCCATCCATAATTTTGCTTCTTTGCAGATTGTATTGTTCAGTGACTTGAAGCAATATGATATCATTGGAAGAATCCTGGTGTTAAAAAGATGGGGTTTTCTTTCAGGGAGTTCCTTGAGATCACTGAAACTCTTACACAATTTCCCAAATGTAATCTAGCTAATCTTTTTCCCTCTGTTCAATTTAGGGCTTAGTTAATTGTTCATCTATAGTGTCTGTCTGTCTGTCCTAGCCCTTAACAGCACTTATGGTGACATAAAGGAGTTCTTACAAATGCATCAGGCGGATCAGTAATGCATAAAACAACAGATTCTTATTATAGTATGTTTTAACTCATAGGATGGGAGGCTCAAGACCTAAAACGAAACTCCCAGGGACAAAATGGAGAAAAAATGGAGAGAACAGAAGAATACCACAAGGTTGGTCATGTTGAGTGGGCTAGTATTCAGACCATGAAAGGAAAAGTTGGCGCAGGTCAGCAGTGGTCCTTCTAAAAGGCTACCCTCCAACTCAGCACACTTGGCTCTCCAGTAGTCCTCCTAGCTGATAAGTGGGAGGGCTTTGTTGCAGTAACCTGCTTGCTAAGGAAGCCCTGGCTGAGGCAATCAAAAGTTATAGGTTTTATAGAGTAAGGGCAGGTTCTTATTCAAGTGTATATAGTTAGTTTCCCACCCCTGATGTCACAGGCTACCCTGAGAAGCTTAGTGGTATCAAATACGGAGTATAAACATAAGGTATAGAAATTTCCAGAAAAGGCAAGGAAGAGTGGGCATATATACTCTCTGGGCCTGCCATAAGGAGGCCTTTTGAGTCTCTTTAAATTGACCAACAAACATTTATTAAGCACCTACTATGTGCAAGATATTGTTTGAGGCACTGAGAATGCAAAGACAAAAATGTAATAGTCCCTGTCCTCAAGGAGTTTACAATTCTATAAAGGGAGACCCATATAAATAATTATGTACACACATACACACACACACACACACACACACATGTACCACAAGAGAATTTGTGCTGGGGGAGAAGAGGCACTGGTAGCTAAAAGGATCAGGTAAGACCTCATGCAAGAGGTGGTATTTGAGTTGAAGTTTGATGGAATGTATAAATTCTGAGAAGTAAAGGTAAGGGAGCAGAGTATGTAGTGCTTTCTAGGTGTGGGGTATCCTATGTAAGGGGATGGAAAAAGGAGGTCTTGAACACTATGGAATGTCATATGAATGTTAGGAAAAGTGCGTAGGGCAGTTTGGCTAGACTTCAGAGTATCTAAGAAGGCCTTATATTCAATAAGTCTGAAAAAAAAATTGGCTGGAGCCAGATTAGAAGGAGCTTTAAATACCAAGCAGAGAATTTCATATTTTTATAAGAAGAATAGGGGGGCAGCTAGATGGCGCAGTGGATAGAGCACCGACCCTGGATTCAGGAGGACCTGAGTTCAAATCTGGCCTCAGACACTTAACACTAGCTGTGTGACACAACTGCCTCACCAAAAAAAAAAGAAAAGAAAAGAAAAGAAATACAGTTCAGGTGGAACCAAGATGGCAGAAGAAAGGCAGTGAGCTTTCTAACTCATGACACAATTGCTCCAAAAAACATCCAAATAACGCCATAGGAAAATGCCTGGAGCAACAAAACTCACAGAACAATGTGCTGAAATCATCTTCTAACCAAGAACAGCTTAGAAGGTCAGAATAAGGGAGCTGCTGTGCTGATACAGGAGTTGAGCCCAACCCCACAGTCACCCTGACACAGATCCATTCCCAGGAAGGCCTCACCAGAGAAGGAGACCCCCAGAGCCTCTGAATCAGCAGAAGCACCAATGTTGTCTGGAACTAAGCTCACAGTCTGGTGAGAGGACTGAGCCCTGGGCAGGGGGGAGACTACAGGGGTCTATGCTGGTGCTAAGGCAGAACTTGGATTTTTCACCCCTGCTAAGAACCAGAAGGTAGGCTTGAGTAGCAGTGGCCCAGGTTGGGGAGGGGCACAGGCTTGTCTGAGCTAACAACCACAATATACAAAGCTGGTTGATTAGTAAGTTGGTCTGGGGTCATCTACAGAACAGTGAACAGGCCAGGTGAGTGAAGAACCTGATTCTCCTTAAATCATACCACCTGGGACTTCTGAAGCTTGGGATACTGCAACCTGGAAACAATACCCCACTTTAAGGAGCTAAAAGTCAAGTAAAAGAAAGGCAAGATGAGCCAACATAGAAAGGTGAGGACCATAGAAAGTTTCTTCAGTAACAAGGAAGACCGAGGTGCACCCTCAGAGGAAGATGTCAATGTCAGGGCCCCTATATCTAAAACTTCCAAGATAAACATGAATTGGTCTCAGGGCATAGAGGTGCTCAAAAAGGACTTTGGAGATAAAGTTAGAGAGGTAGAGAAAAAATGGAAAGAGAAATGAGGGTGATGCAGGAAAGACATGAGAAAAAAGTCAATAGCTTGAAAAGTCAAATTGGCCAAATGGAAAAGGAGGTACAAAAGCTCTCTGATGAAAATAATTGCCTAAGAATGAGGATTGAACATATGGAAGCCAGTGACTTTATGAGAAACCAAGAGACAATAAAGCAAATCCAAAAGAATAAAAAAATAGAGGGCAATGTGAAATATCTTCTGGGAAATCTTCTGACCTGGAAAATAGGTCCAGGCGAGATCATTTGAAAATTATTGTTCTACCTGAAAACCATGATCAAGGAAAGAGCTTAGACATCATCTTCCAAGATATTCTCAGGGAAAATTGCCCTGAAATTCTAGAAGAAGAAGCTAAAATAGAAATTGAAAGAATCCACCAATCACCTCCAGAAAGAGATCCCAAAAGGAAAATTCCTAGGAATATTATAGCCAAATTCCAGAGCTCTCATGTCAAGCAAGAAAATATTGCAATCTGCCAAAAAGAAAGAATTCAAGTACTGAGGAGCCCCAGTCAGGATAGCAAAAAATCTAGCAGCTTCTACATTAAAGGACTAGAGGGCATGGAATATGATATTTCAGAGGGCAAAGGAAATGGGATTACAACCAAGAATCACCTACCCAGCAAAACTCAGCATAATCTTTCAGTGGAAAAAATGGGACTTTAATAAAAAAGAAGACTTTCAGATATTTGTGATGAAAAGACCTGAACTGAATGGCAAATTTGACTTTCAAATACAAGACCCTAGAGAACCATAAAAAATTGGAGCTGGGGGACATATCTGGGGTCGTACAGTGGGTGACTGTCTTGTGTCTGAGGCCGGGTTTTGGCTGGGATTCCCCTGGGTCCAGGGGTGATGCTTTGTCCACTGTGTCACTTAGCTAGGTGATGACATCTTTAGGATTAAATTGAGGGGTGAAGGGAATGCACTGGGGGAGGGGGAAGGGAAGAAGTGAAATCCTACATGAAAGAAACAGGAAAAGGCTTATGGAGTAGGGGAAGAGATGGGAGAGGAGCAGGGCAGTAAATGAATTTTACACTCATCAGAAAAGGCTCAAAGACCTTAAACTCATCAGAGCTGCCTTAAGGAGGGACCAACAGACACACCCAACTGGGTGGAGTAATCTATTTAATCTGGGCAGTAAATGAGCCTAAAACTCATCAGAATTGGCTCAAAGACCTCAATCTCATTAGAATTGGCTCAAGGAGGGAATAATGTACACACTCAATTGGGTGGAGTAATCTCTCTAACCCTGCAGGAAAATAGGATGGGAAGGGGATAAAGAGAGAGGGGCAAAAGAAGGAAGGGCAGAGTGGGGGTGGGGACAGACAGAAGCAAATCCCTTTTGAAGAGTGATAGGATGAAAGAAGAAGGATAATAGAATAAATATCATGGGGAAGGGAATAGGATAGAAGGGAAACAGTTAACAATAGTAATCACAAAAAAAGAGAAAAGGGGGAAAATTGTACAAAAAATATTTATAGGAACACTTGAGGGAGGCTAAGAACTGAGAATCAAGGGAATGTCCCTCAATTGAGGAATGATGGGAAAAGCTGTGCTATATGATTGTAGTGGAATGGTCTTGTGCTGCAGGAAATGACAAACAGGATGATCCCAGAAAAACCTGGAAAGATAATGAACATGGATGTATGTGAGGTGAGCAGAGCTGTGAGGACATTGTACATAGTGACAGCAGTATTGTTCAATGAGCAATTGGGAATGACTTAACTACTCTCAGCAATGCAATGATCCAAGACAATCCCAAGTAACTAAAGAGGAAGCTTACTATGCACCCCCATAGAAAGAACTGATAAAAAAACACTTGTGGATTGTACATATTTAACCTGGTTGTGATGTTGTGGAGGGGGAAGGAAAGGGAAGGAGGGAGGGAGAAAAATTTGGAACTCTAAATCTAATGAAAATGAATGTTGAAAACTACCCTTACATGTAACTGGAAAATAAAATAAATGTTTGTTGCTGAAGGAAAAAAAAGAAGAAGAAGATGGTAGTACCCTAGAAAGAAATAGGGAAATTAGGAAAGAGGGGTAGTTTAAGGGGAAAGATGATGAGTTCTGTTTTGGGTATGTCAGGCTTGGCTACTGAACATCAGAGATGTTAATAGGAAGTTGGTGATGAAGTGCTAGCAGAAAAGGCTAGATAGGAGAATTGAAGCCACAGAAGCTGATAAAATCAACAAGAAAGTAGAAAAGAGAAGCAAGTACAGGGTAGAACTTTGGGAAATACTTGCAGTTGATTCAGGCTTGAATGATGGTTACAGAAAAGGAGCCTGAAAAGAAGTACTTAAATAGGCAAGTAGAGGAAGCAGTCAGTATCACAAAAACCCAGAGAGGACAGAGAAGTGACAAAAGAGACTGATCAATTGTATCAAGTGTTTCAGATCAGGAGAATGAAGACTTAGAAAATGCTCTTGGATTTGACAATGCTACTTTCTTAGCCATGTGTATTAGATGAGATGGTTAGAGGGGAAGACTGAGGGCAAACATACCCATTCGGTGATTAAATGAATAATTTTTTAAAAATTTAATGAAGTGATTACCGTATGCAAAGCACTCTGCTAAATTCTGGAAATACAAATAGAAAAGTAAGACAGCCCCTGCTTGTAAGGAGTTCCCATTCTACTAGAGACAATGGAGAGATCACTGGCCAGTCTAGAGAACAGTTGCAGTTGAGTGTTGATATTGGAAGCCAGACTGCTAAGAGCTCAGAAATAAGTGAGAGGAGACGTTGAAGCAATGATAGTAGATGGCTTGTTCCAACTATGAAAAGGAGGAAAGATATAGAATTATATAGTTTGAAGGGGTAATAGGATCAAGTGAGGACTTTTTAAGGATCAGGGTGTGTTTGTAGGCTGCAGGGAAAGAGACAGTAGATAGGAAAATATTGAAGATTAGAGAAAGGAAGAAGAAATTTTTGTGGGAGCAGCCTTCTAGAGGAAATATACCCTCGATTCTATCCCCTCTCACCAAGAATAATGCTTCACCTTGACAAGGAAAAGGACTACCTCTTCATCAGAGACTGAAATAAAGGAAGAGAGAATGGAGGTTGACAGCAAAAGGTTTTGAGAAAGAGTGTAGAGAGGATGAGGGAGCCAACAATGAATGTTCTTTATTTTTCTAAGAATGACTTGAGGTTCTTGGCTTCACTTAATTCTCAGCTTCTTAACTGAGAATGTTAGGAGAAGGGTGATGTCAGTTTTGAAAGGCCAATAGACTCAAGGACTTTTGAAGGCCCATTGTTCAAGATATAGGCCCTGATAGATTAACTCAATGAACTTTTCATTAAACTGCCTATCATATTTTAGAAATCTGTATTCATCCATTTGTTTTTTCTACTGAGACTTGGTGGGCAGAAATTATTGATTCATTTAGATGACCCTCTAGTAATTCAACACTTGGTGCAAACAGAATGATGCCATCTGTAAATAATATCGTCTGAAGGACCTCCCCATCTCTAGAGAATTTCTCTTCCAGTTGCAGAGTTGTCTAATCCAGAACTCCTCTGTACAAGATATCCTCCATGACAGGGGTAAAGTGAGTCTATTAATGCTTCACATGACATAAATAATCAGAAGACGGGGGCAGCTAGGTGGCGCAGTAGATAAAGCACTAGCCCTGGATTCAGGAGTACCTGAGTTCAAATCCGGCCTCAGACATTTGACACTTACTAGCTGTGTGACCCTGGGCAAGTCACTTAACCCCCATTGCCCTGCAAAAAAATAAATAAGTTAATAAAAATAATCAGAAGACCATGAACTCTGTTGTTGCATTTATTGGGGAATATTTCCTGATCTTAATATATACATGAGAAATGCCTTGTTAAAGGAAAAACTTTACATCTACGTTTTTCTTTGCTATATGAAATTTTTGAAAGTTAACAAATTAATTATAAACACTTTAAGGTTCTGCATTACATTTTTCATTCAGTTTTGTGTCTAGAAAGATGTGGTCTGCTATAAAATGTCATTTGTGAAAACCTTCCAGTTTTCTTCATAGTTTCATCAAGGATACCCTCAATGTATGTGTAATTATTCCCAAAAAGATTTTTTCTTACCTTGTTCAGGGTCATACAGTTAGTGTATTTCTTTTTTAATTATAATAAACATTTTTATTTAAAGGGTTTTTTTGAGAATAAGAAGAAATATCTCATTAACATTCATTCTGAGATTTCATGGGTATACTCCCTGTTCCCCTTCAAGAGACAAGTCAATTTTAGATCAAGGAAAGCCTGTCCTGTTCAACCACAGAAAGCTGCCTCAACTGTGACATGACTCATTAGAAGAACACACTTTCCTAAGAGGTATTTTCTTGGCTTGAGCTGAGTGAGAGAGGGACAAGTCATTCTGATATCTGTTGATAATATCATATTAACAGAAAACGATAAAGAGGTATGTTTCTTATGTATGTACATTCTTACCTTTTGGTGGGTTGAGGATACTCATCATATTGACCACAAAATCAAAACATTTCCTTTTTACCATCTGTACAGTTGTCTTTAAGACTTTAGGTACATTGAAGATGAATTGAAAAGAGTGGCATTGAAAAAGAGGAAAGATGCCTATCATAATCATATAGGATCATAGATTTGGAAGTAGAAGGTACTCAGGAGGTCATATAGATCAACACTGAATTTTACAAAAGATGAAACCAAGGCCCAAAGAGGTGATTTGCTCACAGTCACAAAGAGAGTGCTATGATACATGTGGATTTTAAAACGTTTTTATATAATATCATCTAATCTCTCAGTGGTATAGGCACTGACTTTAAGTTTCAGATATTTCTCTGAGGAATACAGAACACTTTTTCTGTATGTGGATACATATGCATACCTATACCCTAAGACACATCATTACATCCAAAAGTAAGACTAACATCATAAAGAAATTTTTCTAACGTTGACATTTGTCTGGGAAAAATAGGTAAATGATCTTTCTCTAGTTGAAGGTTCTGTGCTTACTAAAACTCTAAATAACACCATTCTATAGATGACAATCCAAATTATATATTAAATATGTGAATTATAAATGCTTTAGTATTTACTACTAACTCATTTTGAGGCAGACTTTTACATTTTAATTAATTGTAAATAAGTGAACAAAATTAACTTTGAGAATAAAAGAGTATCTCTAAGAATAATTATTTGCTAATTATTCTATCTTTAACTGAAGATAATGTTAACTGTGATAAATATTACAACTAAGGACTAAAATCTGGCTAATATCTAAAGTAGGGGAAAAGACTTAACAAATTAATTAGTATACTGTAACTTTGCCAATAAAAATCAAACAATCAGTTAATATTTATGTGCTCAATATATCCATTATTTTCTGGGATGCGCAATGGAGAACTGAGAATAAATATAAAAACATGGACCCTGTCCTCAATAAGCTTACAATCTAGTTTAGACAATAAAATTAATACCTATAAAACAACAGTGAACAATATAAAACAGTACATAAGTAAGTGATAAAATGTATAATATGGACTATACATGTTCAGAGAAGAGGAAGTTCAGTGAAAGTTGTAGTAGCAAGGAAGATATCACAAAAAATATGAAATTTGAACTGGATCTTTCAGAAAAAATTGGCTAAATAACAATAGGGAAAATCCAGACATGGAAACAAAATTATTCAGGACACAGGAGGAGAATGAACATGACATGTTAATATAACAGGGAAGTGACTTGTCTAACTAGAGTAGAAGCCAATTATAGGAGAGTAGTGAAATATAAAGTTATATAATGATGGTTGACCCAGATAATAGAAGATCTTAAAACAGAGGAAGAGGAGTTGATATTTTATGGTAGTAAATTAAGAAAAATAAACATTCTAAAGTAAAGAAATGATGTGATAAAACTCTTAAGGAAGATTAATCTTAGGATCTTAGTATTTTAAAGCTGGAAGGGACTACAGAGGTAATTTAGTTTGGCCTCCTATTTTACAAAAGAGGAAACAAAAACAGTAATAATCCAGGTATAAGGTGATGCATATAAGAAAGAGAAAGAGAGAGAGAGAGAGAGATCAAGCGTTGAGTACTTACTATGTACTGGACACTGTGCTAAAGTTCTGCAAATGCAGATACAGGCAAAAAAGATAATCCCTACCCTCAAGAGGTTTACATTCTAATGGTGGGAGAATTAAAATATATAAAGGGATCTGAAAATCAGGGTAAAGAGAGAAGGAATGGCATATAGTCTACATATGTATGGAAAAGTCCAAAGAGTCAAGATTGGAGATAGGAGTAAAGTCAGTCAATCAATTAACGTTTATTAAGTGTTAATAATGTACCTAGAACCATGCTAAGCCATCAACCTGATGAGGGTAAAGCATAGGGTTAGAGTGACTAGGAGTAGGAAAGATAGGAGAAGCAGAAGAATCAAAAGTTGTGGTCATGGATTGAAATTTAATGTTCTAGATATTGGAGGTGATGATATGGTGAAGCTTAAGGTTGGCCATGTTAAGTTGCTGAAGTGAGATGGAAGAGATGTTTGAAACTGAGGAATCTGAGGAATTGAGAAGTCAGGTTGCTGGAGGGTCGGTCCATCAACACAAATCATGAAGTCTCCAAGAATGATGGCAGGTAATAGGGTGGAGAGAAAACCTGTGAACCAAATAACAAACTCATTGGTAGGTGACCAGAACAAGAATGTGAAGAAGATATTGCCAAACAGATTGACTGGATTTTATAGGGGGAAAATTCATTGAGAGACGGTTGAGGAGGAAGAGTTTAGAAGTGGGGAGGAAGGTTCATCTGGGAGGGGCAGGAAAATGCCAGATGGCCTATTTAGACCTTTAGGGACATGCTTTGTGGAAGTTAGAACTAGTATCTCAGGGAACCCTGAGGCAAAAGGAAGAAAAGCACCAGGTGGAAGAATAGTGGAATCCCAGTATTTTCCATGTGAAAAGAAAAAAAGTTAGAAAGGCAGCTGCATCTCATACTTCAATCAGCAATTCCAATGGGAAACAGATCAAAAGTAGAAAACCTAATATGTCTCAGAAATGTAGCACAAATAATTGCTGAATTGAAAAGGATGATTGGCAATCAACTCCCTTTGAAGGGCTCACAATTTCACCTCCTAATTTAGACCTTTCAGCTTTTAATGAGAAACATACACCAGAAGTACTTTACAATTATCCAATAAGGCTCAGTCCCTGAAAACAGGCAAACTTCTATGTCCAAATCACACTAAAAAAAAACCCCAACCCTAAAACAAACAAAAATCTCAATAGAATATAATTTTTCTAGAGGATATCATAATGATGGAATTGCAGACACTTCTAAACCTTCTAGCAGGGAAGATCAATAAACAACTTTCTATATTTAAAGGAAAGGCAGAAAGAAATCTAATATTGTTATATGAAGATGAAACATGATGTCCAAAAGCACTCAAATTGAAGGGCATGCTTCCTGTTCATCCCAAGGAATAGGAACTAATGGATATTGGTTCATTCCTTCGTGGCAATGACAATGTTTTAGTAAGGAATATGAAACTTTGGCAGTTGCACTGGACTCTATCATGTATGACCTGCCAATTTGATTCATATGAACAGAGATGGGAACAGGTGTTTAGGTGATTTGAAATGGCAACTACCTATCACACAAAGCTTGTTGGCAGAAGTTACAACTGACCACTAAGGACAAACTGTAATGTGTTGGGTGATCTTGGCTTAATGTATCCTCTGAAGTCAATAAAGAAGCTGCTTTAGCTAACTAAGTCTGCGAAGAGACTCAAGACACAGAGACCTTAAGCCAATGATATTTTAATCAAGAACGTTCAGAGGATACTCCCAAAGGCAACTAAAGGCCTAATAGGCACTTATATATTTAAATTTATCAAATCACCATTAAGTTGTCTTTGACACTTCTTTGCTGGTTTGGATTTCTTCCAATTTCTCTCTCATATATTTAGAAGTACTAAATAGCATTAGTATTTGAATGGAGAATACATTTTTTGTCTTTTTATGATATTCTAAAAATTTAGAAAACTTCAAATCTACATGTCTTAGATATTTTGTATTTCATATGGAAAGTTTGGAATATTTTAAAAGTTCCTGATTTTTTTTAAATGGGGAGGAAGAAATAGGACTTATTCCTCAGACAATTTTTATTGAGTGCCTACTGTGTGATAGATACTGGGAGGATAGAACAGACACTGAAAACATGTATATAAAAATTATTGTGTTATTCCTCCTCTAATGGAAACTATAATTTTCATTGTGGAGATTAGACTGTAGATGTGAAAAGACTGTTACTATATGCAGTGTGTCAAATGAGTGTTACTATAGGGAGAGATCACCATGGGCTTCCTATTTAAAATGCTAATCACCAAAAAAAAAAAAAAGCCACTTTAGTTGGGGTGGGGGAGAGGAACTGGTCTTCTTTTCCTTTGGAGCACTGCCTCATTTATTATTTTTTGGATTATTGGTGGACTTTTTTCTTTTCCTTGCCCCCTCTCCTCCCTGTTAAAGCTAATGTCCTAGATATTGCAATAACAGCCATTGCCTCTCTCCTTTGAGTACTGGACAGCTGCCTGGAACATCAGCAGAACATTTAAGTGCTTATGCCCTTAATTTTAGGGTCAAATCTTAGATCTCTTTCAGATGCTCAAAATGTATGAGTCTAAAACCTGTTTTATATCAATTGATTTTAAACAGTTATTGTAGGTGAAAGGCTGCTTTTTCAAATGGTGAAAGAGAAAACTTGGTCTGTCAGCCAAAGATACAACCCAGTGTGATGACTCACAATATGATGTGTCAGGTGGGAAATCTTGAAAAGGCACCATTTCCTTACAAATGCAGCTGTAGAAATCATGTGCAGCTGAGGACTGAGATTGTTGGGGGTGGGGGATGGACAGTCAGGGAGAAGAGCAGGACTTGCGATATGGAAAAGATTTTGATGCATCTACAAGGAAGGAAAGAGTATTGTGGGTACAGTCAACTCTGTATTACTTAGAAGCTGACTACAAAGCATGTGTCTTATCAATACCAACCCTGTTCTTTTCTCTGGCTACACGGCCACCCAGTTCTCTTTGAATTCTTCCCCAAAGGGAGTTGCAGTAAGAAGTGTTCTTTCTATATATTATGTGCAGTTCTGGAAAAGTTTAGTATTAAGATTTAAACTGCGGACTAAAATAAGGTTTGTGGATTATCTATTGATTTACACATCCACTTCTGAGGATAACATGAAGAAGTGTGCTGTAAGTGGAAAACATGCTAAATTGAGGGTCAGGTCATCCCTGCCACCAACAAACTATGTGACTGGAGAAGTGAAATTATCTTTCTGGGCCTTGATTTTCTTACTGGTTAAAATGAGAGGGAGTAAGCCTAAGTGATGCCTTTGAGGTTTTTGATTCTAATTTGAAATTACCTATAAATGAGAATTAGAAGCTAGGTGGCACAGTGGATAGATTGCTGGGCCTGGAGTAAGGAGGAACAAAGTTCAAAACCAGCCTCAAGACACTTACTAGGAGATCTTAAGTAAATGGCAATTGATCAAAGATGTCAAGGGCTCTTCCTTTTCTAGGGAGTCTTCCCTCCTTGCTTATTTAAATTATAAAATGGTTGGTAGGCAGGATCAGAGTGAGGCCTATATAATCCACTTACTGTCATAATGTGCCTTCTCAATGAGGAAATAAATACAACTTCTTTCTTTGTATGTGGGTAGAAAGTTGACAAAGGATCTTGCCTAGGATAGGAATAGAGAGCATATTGTTGCCCTACACACCAGTACTAGCCCCTAATCTTCCTGGCCCCATCAGTGCTCACTAGTATCCTTTCATTGTCAGATCTTTGTGTCATTAAAAGTGTGTAAAGGGAAGATGTCCCAGCTGCCACTCTCTTGTCCCTAGATAAAACTATACTCCCCACTCCACAATCATCCCCAAATTAAGAGAGCAAAATATCTTGAGCCAATCTAATTGACATCCAAGAGTTTCTACACAAGCATTGCAAATTTTAACATTTGCATATTTTAACACAAGCATTACAAAATTCTAGTCTGGCATTTTTCATTTCATCTTTGAGATGTTCACAATTCAGTTTGATGTCAAGCTTATTGACACTAAGTAACTAAACCCCATGTTGCCTTCCTTACATTGCTGCTGCAAACACAAGCTGTTAATTCTTGATACCAATCAGTACCTTACCCAAAAGATGCACCAAAGCAACTAACAAGTATTTGTGGCATCTCATGTTAATGGTTGTTGTGTGGTTTCAGTCATGTCCAACTCTTTGTAACTCCATTTGGGGTTTTCTTGGCAAAGTTCCTGGAGTAGTTTGCCATTTCCTTCTCCAGCTCATTTTATAGGTGAACAAACTATAATAGTAAATGTTATAGTAAATGCTTAATACACCTATAAATATAAATCTTTACTGGATTGGGTTGAAATGAATTTACTGAACAGCACTAGGACTTTGGTAGATGCTATAGCATATAACAAAACAAACAAACAAAAAAAACCCAAATGTATGGGAAGGTACTTGCCCTTGAAGAGTTTATAATTATCTCTAGTGAGGCATAACTAATATACATGAAACAATAATTAAATGCTAAAATGTCTGCTCTTGACAAGTACAGTAAGAGTTCAGAGAAGTGGAGAGTAAGGTAGTAAGAGGTTTCTTGGAGCAGGCAGGACTTCATCTGGACTTAATAGAATTAGACTACTTAGAGAGGAAGCAGGAGATAAGGTAAACAGCATTAATGAAGATTTAAAAATGACTGTGAGGAGCAGTGAAGAGATTAGCTTGAAAGGAATAGAAGGTACTCTGAGCTGAGAAAGAGTAGGAAGTAAATTTGAATGTGTAGAATGGATCCAGACCGAGAAGAGCCTTGTAAGCCAGATAGAAGAAATTGAATTTGATGCAATAAGCAATGGGTAGCTGTTGTAGGTGACTGATGAAATTTGTGTTGTGGTTTGTTTGTTTTTTCAATTAGCCTACCCTGGTACACAAGATAGATTTGAGGAGGGGAAGATTGAAGGCAAGGAAACTAACTAGGAATTTGCTGTAATAATTCAGTCATGACACAAGACTAGAATGGAAATAGTAGGAATTTAGGGGACACACCATATTAGGGGACATTTCAATGGGAGACTCGGCAAGGCTTGGTGACAAACTGGATATCAGGAATGAAGCCTTAAATGTCTAGGTAGGAGACTAGTGCCACTGAAGAAAGCAGTATCATTGTAAAAGGTATAATTTTGGAGGAATGATGATGAGTTCAGCTTAGTTGACATTGCATTTGATGTCACAGTGAAATACTCAACTGAAGCTAAAGGAGTAGGGCTAATATGGGATATCAATGTAAGAAATGCAAATTTGGGAATCATCTACTAGGAAATAATGGCACAAACTACCTCTATCATACTCATAGTCGGCTTACCTTTGCCTTGCCTATTTTAAGATACATTTAATCCTCTATTTAATGCTGGTTCACACTGAACAAAGTAATGCATCATTTTCCAATTTCATTCAACCCAATACTTATTAAGCCCTTACCAGGTTTGTCATGCCAGGGGTGGGAGTGGGGATAAGCTCCCACTCTCTATAAAATGCTCCTATAGCGTGCATCTCAAATAGCCTCTGACAACCGAAGCCCAACTGCTGGCCTTCTCATGGCGGAACTGTTTTCACTAACAGGAGAAGGGGTGAAGGCGAATCACTGGCACCTTAAAACCAGTCGTTTCAGGCAGGTAGGGCTCTTTAGCCTTGGCAGGCAACCTGCCTAGGGGAAGGAAACCCTGATTTTAAACCTCTGCTGCCTTGCGGCTATACTCATATATGGGAAAGGCTTCAGGAGTTAACCCCAAGGAAAAATCAGGAGTCAGAGTTCCTTAGGCAGTTGGATGTTGGACATCACATCCCTCTGGCAACTCCTGTGGCAGCACTGGTGCCAAACTGGATTGGCTCTGTCTCTCCTTTGGATCCACCAATGTCACGGAGAGGGAAAACCTGCTGCTTGGGCAACAGCTTGTTTTCCATATTGATCCACCCAGGCCAGTGCCCTGGAGAGGATACTCCAGCTACTCCTCATAGGGTAGATACAACAGTTACCGGTTATGTCACTCAGGAGCTACAGCTCCCGTATCGGACTGCACAGCCACACTGTGGCCTGTGGCTCTTCAAGGCGCTGATCCATGGTCGTCAGCGACTGGTAGAGGCCTACTATTACTACTAGGAGAGACAGCATGGTATAAATAGAAAGGGAAGGAAATTTAGAGCCACAGGACCTGGGCTACTCCTTAATGCCATTGTGACACTTAAGTGTTCAGTGCCCTACTTTAATAAAGTATAATATGAGGGAATATGATGAGGTAGGGGATTTCTTGCACATTTAGCAAAATAATTCAAGATTCAGTCTCCTAAAGTAAGGCTGATAATATCTTCCCCCTTGGGGTACCCTTGAAATGTCAGGGGTGTCTTTCCCTAATGTTGCTGGCATAGTCTCCCATTCTGCTGTGTTCTCCCTTCTGTAATCCATTTGTAATTTATACCCAAGTAACATTTAACCAGTTAATATAATAAGCATTAACTTTTACGAAGGGATATTTATTTTGCAAATATAGCAAAAACAGAAGTACAAACGTTTCCTTGAAACACATTTTGACCCCCAAGGAGACTGAGCTCAGACTTAATGTACTTTCTACATAGTATTGATCCACTAAATTCACTCCTGGATATGGCATGACTCCAGGATAAGTGATATCAAAGATAAGTCTTAGAGGAACAAAAATATTCCGAAAGTCAAAGACTATAAAGGAATATACATGAAAAGGAATAATGTGAAGTAAGACTGATGAGGAGTAGAGTGGAGCCATTTTATGGATGTGCTTAAATCCCAGGGTAATGAGTTTATATTTTATCCTAAAGGTAATTAGAAGCCCTATAAATATTTTAGTAAAATAAAAGAAATTAGAGGCAGTTAAAATAGTCCAGATGAGTGATGATGGGGCTCTTAGCTAGAGTGAAGACAGAATGATTGCAAAGATGAGGGCAGATGTGAAAGATATTGAACAGGTATCATCCATAATAGGCCTTTGTCATCTGATTGTGCTAGGATGAGGAAGAGCGAAAATTTTACATGAAATTGGAATTTACAATTTCATGTAAAAAAAATTTAACATTAAAGAAAAAAATGAGTTCTAAATTGTCTCCCTCAGTCCCCTCTGCCCTAACTGAGAAGGCAAGCAATTTGATATAGATTATACATGTTGTATAATGCAAAACATATTTCTGTATTAGTCATGTTGTGGAGAAAAAAAAAACCCACCCCCACCCCCCAAAAAACCCACACAAAAATAGTATGCTTTGAACTTTATTCAGACAGACTCCATCAGTTCTTTCTCTGGAAGATAGCATTTTTCATCATAAGTCTTCATAATTGTCTTGAATTGTTTTATTGCTGAAAATAGATAAATCATTCAAAGATAATCATTATACAATATTAATGTTGCTGTGTATGATTTCTCCTGGTTTGGCTCACTTCACTTTGTATCAATCCATATAATTTATTCCAGTTTTTGTTCAAAGCATCCTGCTCATCCTGCTGTTCATTTCTTACAGTACAATACTATTCCATCACAATCATATACCACAGCTTCTTCAACCATTCCCCAATTGATGGGCATCCCTTCAATTTTCTTTTTTTTTCTTTTCTTTTTCTTTTTTTTGAGGGGCAGTGAGGGTAAAGTGACTTGCCCAGGGTCACACAGCTAGTAAGTGTCAAGTGTCTGAGGCCAGATTTGAACTCAGGTCCTCCTGAATCCAGGACTGGTGCCTTTTCCATCCCCTTAATTTTCAATTCTTTGCCATCACAAAAAGAGCTGCTATAAATATTTTTGTGTCTCTAGGTCTTTTTTCCTTTTTTATTTTTATTTATGCAAACCTAGTAGTGGTATTGCTGGGTCAAAGGACATGTACAGCTTTACAACCCTTTGGGCATAGGTGCAAATTGCTCTCCAGAATGGTTGGATCAATTCACAATTCCACCAGCAGCGCATTAACGACCTTTTTCACTTCCCCTCCAACATACATCATTTTCCTTTTCTGTCATGTTTGCCAATCTGAATAGTGTGAGGTGGTGCCTCAGAGTTCTTTTAATTTTCATTTCTCAAATGAATAGTGATTTAGAGCATTTTTTAATATATCTAGATAGCTTTGATTTCTTCATCTGAAAACTGCCTGTTCCTGTCCTTTGACCATTTATCAGTTTGGGAAATGACTCCTTTTCTTCTAAATTTGACTCAGTTCTTTATATGTTTGAGAAATGAAGCTTTTATTGTAGAAACTTGCTGTAAAATTTTTTCCAGTTTACTGCTTTCATTCTTATCTTGGTTGCATTGGTTTTGTTTGTGAAAAAACTTTTTAATTTAATGCAGTCGAAATTGTCCATTTTACATCCCATAATACTCTCTATCTCTTGTTTGGTCACAAATTCTTACTTTATCTGACAGGTATGCTCTTCCATGCTTCCCTGATTTGCTTATGGTATCACCCTTCAAGTCTAAGTCATTTATCCATTTTGATCTTATCTTGATTTATAACATGAGATGTTGGTCTATACCTAGCTTGTGTTAAACTGCTTTCCCATTTTCACAGCAGTGTTTGTCAAATAATGAGTTCTTTTCCCCAAAACCAGGATATTTGTGTTTATCAAGCATTAGATTGCTGTGCCCATTACCTACTGTCTATTGTAATCTGTTCCACTGATCCACCCTTCTCTATTTTAGCCAATACCAGATTATTTTGATGATTACCACTTTATTATATACACATCACAATCACAAATAATACTTGCTGATAGTTTTAGATAAATACTACAAATCATTTTAAGGAAGGCTCCATTTATTCCTATCCTTTCTATTGTTTTAAATAGTAATGAGTGCTGTATTTTGTCAAGAAGCTTTTTCTGCATCAATTGAAATAATATGTGGTTTTTGTTGATTTTGTTATTGACATAGTCAATTATGCAGATAGTTTTCCTAATATTGAGCAAGCCCTGAATGCCTGGTATAAATCCCACTTGGTCATGATATATGATCTTTTTGCTATATTGCCATAATCTCCTTATTAATATTTTATTTAAAATTTTTACATCAATATTCATTAGCAAAATTTGTCTATAGTTTTCTTTCTTTCTTTTTTTTTTTTTTTGCTCTTTGTACTTTAGGTATCAGCACCATAATTGTGACATAAAAGGAATTTGGTAGGACTACTTTGTCTGTTTTTCCAAATAGTTTATGTAGTATTAGAATCAAGTGTTCTTTAAATGTTTAGTACAATTCACTAGGGAATCCATCTGGTCCTGGGCATTGTTTTTTTCTCAAGAAACTCATTGATGGCTTGCTCAATTTATTGTTCTAAGATAGGGTCATTTAAGTATTCTATTTCCTTTTCTGTTAATTTGGGCAACTTAAATTTTTTTAAATATTCATCCATTTCACTTATATTGTCAGAATTATTGGCATATAATTGGACAAAATACCTCCTAATAATTGCTTTAATTTCTTCTTCTATAGTGGGGAATTCACCCTTTTCATTTTTAATACTGGTAATTTGGTTTTCTCCCTTTTTAAATCAAATTAACTAATGGTTTATCTATTTTATTGTGTGGTGCGGATTTTTTTTCCATAAAACCAGTGCCCAGATTTATTTAGTTCTTCAGTGGTTTTCTTACATTCAATTTTATTAATCTAAAGATAGATTATTCTTTCTATGGTATAATGGAATATGCTTTTTCAAGGAAGATCTGGTCATATTTGTAGGAGTGTCCTATAGATAGTGTGGAAATTAATTTTGATTTGGGGACCCTACCTTTAGGCTGAGATTAGAAAGCCTTAGGCCTTCAGGGTCTCTTCCCCTCCCCCTCTGCTTCAGCTGAGCCAGAAAGCCCTGTGGGCTGTGCAAGACGCCAGGTCAGACAGCTGGGGAAAAAACAGCCCCCAGCTCCCTCCCACCTGAGTGGAGGTATCTGAGAGATGCTGGGCTCTGGCACAGCCTGTGCTGAGGCATGTGAAGCTGGTCATGTATAGAAATGCTGATGATTTATGTGGATTTATTTTATATCCTGCTACTTTGCTAAAGTTGTTAATTGTTTCAAGTAATTTTTGACTTGATTCTCGAGGATTCCTTAAGTATACCATCATATCATCTGCAAAGAGTGATAGTTTTGTTTCCTCCTTGCCTATTCTAATTTCTTTAATTCCTTTCTCTTCTCTGATTGCTAAAGCTAACATTTCTAGGACAATATTAAATAATAGGGGTGATAATGGACATCCCTGTTTCACCCCTGATCTTATTGGGAAGGCCTCTGATTTATCTCCATTGCATATAATACTTGCTGATGGCTTTAGGTAGATACTGTTTATTATTCTAAGGAAAGCTCCCCCTATTCCTAAACTCTCTAGTGTTTTTATTAGGAATGGGTGCTGTACTTTGTCAAAAGCTTTCTCTGCATCTATTGAGATAATCATATGATTTTGGTTGGTTTTCTTATTGATGTGGTTGATTATGTTAATAGTTTTCCTAATGTTGAACCAGCCCTGCATTCCTGGTATAAATCCCACCTGGTCATAGTGTATTATCCTGGTGATCACTTGCTGGAATCTCCTTGCTGATATCTTATTTAAGATTTTAGCATCAATATTCATTAGGGAAATTGGTCTATAATTTTCTTTCTCTGTTTTTGCTTTGCCTGGTTTTGGTATCACCACCATATTTGTGTCATAAAACGAATTTGGTAGAACTCCTTCTTCACCTATTTTTCTAAATAATTTGTATAATATTGGAATTAATTGTTCTTTAAATGTTTGGTAAAATTCACCCGTAAACCCATCTGGCCCTGGGTATTTTTTCTTAGGGAGTTCATTAATAGCTTGTTCAATTTCTTTTTCTAATGTGGGTTTATTTAAGGATTTTATTTCCTCTTCAGTTAACCTGGGCAGTTTGTATCTTTGTAAATATTCATCCATTTCATTTAGATTGTCAAATTTATTGGCATACAGTTGGGCAAAATATTTCCTAATTATTGCTTTAATTTTCACTTCATTGGTGGTAACATCACCCTTTTCATTTTTGATACTGGTAATTTGGTTTTCTTCTTTCTTTTTTTTAATCAAATTAACTAATATTTTATCTATTTTATTGGTTTTTTCATAAAACCAGCTCTTAGTTTTATTGATTAATTCTATAGTTTTTTTGCTTTCAATCTTATTAATTTCTCCTTTAATTCAGGATCTCTAATTTAGTGTCTAATTGGGGATTTCTAATTTGTTCTTTTTCTAGCTTTTTAAGTTGCATGCCCAATTCATTAATCTCCTCTTTCTCTTTCTTATTCATGTAAGCATTTAGAGCTATAAATTTTCCCCTAAGCACTGCTTTGGCTGCATCCCATAGATTTTGGTATGTTGTCTCATTATTGTCATTCTCTTGGATAAAGTTATTGATTGTTTCTATGATTTCTTGTTTGGCCCATTCATTCTTTAGAATGAAATTATTTAGTTTCCAATTGATTTTCATTCTACTTTTCCCTGGCTCTTTCTTACATGTAATCTTTATTGCATCATGATCTGAGAAGGATGCATTTACTATTTCTGCCTTTCTACATTTGACTATGATGTTTTTGTGCCCTAATACATGGTCAATTTTTGAAAATGTGCCATGTACTGCTGAGAAAAAGGCATATTCCTTTCTATCCCCATTCAATTTTCTCCAGACATCTATCATGTCTAACTTTTCTAGTAATCTATTCACCTCTTTCACTTCTTTCTTATTTATTTTTTGGCTAGATTTATCTAATTCTGAGAGGGGGAGATTCAGATCCCCCACTACTATAGTATTACTGTCTAATTCCTCTTGTAACTCATTTAACTTCTCCTCTAAGAACTTGGATGCTATACCACTTGGCGCATACATATTTAATATTGATATTACTTCATTATCTATAGTACCTTTAAGTAAGATGTAATTTCCTTCCTTATCTCTTTTAATGAGATCTATTTTTGCCTGCACTTTGTCTGAGATAAGGATTGCTACCCCTGCCTTTTTTACTTTAGCTGAGGCATAATATATTCTGCTCCAGCCTTTTACCTTTACTCTGTGTGTATCTCTCTGCTTCAAATGTGTTTCTTGTAAACAGCATATTGTAGGGTTCTGGTTTTTAATCCACTCTGCAATTCGCTTCCATTTTATAGCAGAGTTCATCCCATTCACATTCACAGTTATTATTACTGACTGTCTATCCCCCTCCATTCTATTTACCCCCTTTGTACTTTCCCCCCCTTCTTTCACCCTATTCCTCCTCACTGACGTTTTACTTCTTACCCCTGCCTCCCCCGATCTGCCCTCCCTTTTTATCACCCCCCTCTCTTTTCTTTACCCTTTTCTCCCTTGCTTTTGTCCTTCCTTCTATCAGTCCCCCCCTTTCCCTTCCCCTTTTGTTTCCCTAAAGAATGAGTTAAGTTTCTTTATCCCAATGAACGTATATGTTATTCCCTCTTTGAGTCAAATCTAATGAGAATAGGGTTGAAAAAATGTTCCCCCTCCTTTCTTTCCCTCTATTGTAATAGGTTTTTTTCCACCTCTTCATATGATATAATTCATCCCATTCCACCTCCCCTTTCCTCTCCTCCCCATAGACTCCCTTTTTAACCCCTTAATTCTTTTGTATCATCACATCAAAGACAATTTATATTTATACCCTCTATATAAAGTCCTTCTCTCTGCCCAAATACATTTACAGTTCTTAAGAGTTATGAGTATTATCTTCCTGTGTAGGGATATAAACAGTTTAACCTAATAGGGTAACTTTTTTTCCCCCCTCTGTTTACCTTTTTAAGCTTCTCTTGAGTCTTGTATATTGAGATCAAATTTTCTATTCAGTTCTGGTCTTTTCACCAGGAAAGATTGAAAGTCCCCAATGTCATTAAATGTCCATCTTTTCCCCTGAAAGAAAATGCACATTTTTGCTGGGTAATAGATTCTTGGCTGCAATCCAAGCTCCTTTGCCTTCCGGAATATCATATTCCAAGCCTTGCGGTCCTTTAATGTTGAAGCTGCCAGGTCCTGAGCAATCCTGACTGTGGCTCCATGATATTTAAATTGCTTCTTTCTGGCTGCTTGGAGTATTTTCTCCTTCACCTGATAATTCTGGAATTTGGCTACAATATTCCTTGGAGTTTTCCTTTCGGGGTCTCTTTCAGGAGGTGATCGGTGGATTCTTTCAATGATGATTTTATCCTCTGATTCTATGATATCAGGGCAGTTCTCCTTAATAATTTCCTGGAATATGGTGTCTAGATTCTTTTTCTGGTCATGGCTTTCAGGCAGTCCAATGATTCTCAAATTGTCTCTCCTCGATCTGTTTTCCAGATCAGTTGTCTTTCCGATGAGGTATTTCACATTTTCTTCTATTTTTTCATTTTTTTTATTCTGCTTGACTGATTCTTGGTGTCTCATGGATTCCTTATCTTCCAACTATCCCACTTTAATTTTTAAGGCATTGTTTTCTTCAGTGAGATTATGCACCTTTTTTTCCATTTGGCTAAGTGAATTTTTTAAGGTATTGTTTTCTTCAGTGAGATTATGCAGCTTTTTTTCCATTTGGCCAAATGAATTTTTTAAGGCTTTGTTTTCTTCAGCTTCCTTTTCCAAGCTGCTGATTCTTTTTTCATAGTTTTCTTGTTTTGCTTTCATTTTTCTCCCCATTTTTTCTTCTACCTCTTGCAATTGATTTTTAAAAACCTTTTTGAGCTCTTCCAGGAAGGCTTTTTGTTCTTGCGACCAATTCACCTTCCCTTGTGAGGCTTCAGATGTAGACAATTTGAGGCTATTGTCCTCATCTGAGTTTGTGTAGGCTTCTTCCCTATTGATACAGAAGCTCTCAATGGAGAGGGCTCTTTTTTGCTTCTTACTCATTATTGCAGCTTATTTATTTATTCTTTAAGTTGAGGTCTGCTCTGGGGGCATCAGGGTCCCTGTTTTGGGCTTCTTGTGCCGGGGTATAGGTGCTGTGTGGCCGGGCTTTTACTCTGAGGCCTTTATGGTGTGTGGAGATCCCCCACCCTGCACTTCCTGTCTGATTGCGCTCGGCCAGCCAGGCGCCAGACCCCGGCCTGACCTGTTCGTCTCCCTCCCGGCTGGTGCAGGTAGGTTTTTCCACTGTCCTTCTTGGCCACCAGATTTTTGAACCAGGTTCCGGGAACCTCAGTTGTCCGGCTGTGGCCCGCAGCTCCTGCTGACTTGCCCCGACCCCCTCAGCGCTGGGTTGCTGTCCTGCGCTGGGCCTCCCTTTTGTCTGAGTCAGACCGACCTTTTCCTGAAGTCTTCTAAATTATCTCTGGTTGGAGGACTGTGTCTCTCTGTCTCTTTGCAGGTTCTGTAGTTTCAGAATCCGTCCAGAGGCTTGATTTAATGTTCGTTTTGAGGGAACAGAAGGAGAGCTCAGGCAGCTTGCTGCTTGCTCTCCGCCATCTTGGCTCCGCCCCCCATTTCCCTGTATTCTTAATTTTCCATAGTTTCTTATAAACTCTGCTTTGATTATTTAGCTAAGAGGCTTCTTAATCTTTAGCTTATCAATTTGGGAGCAGTGTGGTGGAACTTTATAAACAGCCCACATAAAATGAACAAAGTCAGATAGCCAGAGAGTCAAAAGTGCCCAGATTAGTCCTCCAGTCAGCTTTAGCTCACCAAAATTAGGCCTAGTTAATAAAATATTCTTACAATAGGGAAAGGATGAAATTTTAAAATTGAGGAAATGACTAGTCAGAGTTCTAAAAGTGGTTTAAAAGGATAGATTCAAGGTTATAAAATGGAGGGATTATTTGTGGCAAGGAGAAAAGTAATCTCAAAAGCTGGAGCAATGGAGGAGAGGATGGATGAAGATTTTATGAGTTTTTCAGCTATGAAAGAAGAAAGATTTAGGAGAACTGGAAACAGATACACTGTATCTTCCCAGTAAATTAGGAGGCAAGAAAAGTTGACCCCAAAAAATGAAAATGACAAATGTTGGCGGAGGTGCAAGAAAATAGGTACATTAACACACTGTTGGTGAAGATATGAATTGAATCAATCATTATGAAAGTATTTTGAAACCAAAATAATTCAAAACCCCAAATTACCAAACCATGAATATCCAGTGATACCAGTACTAAGTCTATACCCCAAAGATATAAAAAAGAAAAGGAGCCATATGTACAAAAAATATTTATAGCAGTTCTCTTTTTTTCCATTTTTTTTTTTGCAGGGCAATGGGGGTTAAATGACTTGCCCAGGGTCACACAGCTAGTAAGTGTCAAATGTCTGAGGCTGGATTTGAACTCAGGTCCTCCTGAATCCAGGGCTGGTGCTTTATCCACTGTGCCACCTAGTTGCCCCCTATAGCAGTTCTTTTGCAAAGAACTGGAAACTCAGAATGTGTCCATCAATTGAGCATATTATGAGCATATTAGGCTGAGCATATTATAGTACATGAATGCAATGAACTATTTATATGATATAATGAAAGGGACAACTTTGGAGAAAACTTGTATGAAATGATGCAGAGCGAAGTGAACAAAAGCAGGAGAACAATTTAAAGAGTAACTACAACACTGTGAAAACAACTTTTGAAAGACTTACAAATTCTGATCAGTACAGTCATCAGTTGTGATTTCAGGGAACTGATCATGAAGCATGTTAACCACCTCCTGACAGAGATATAAAGGCCTCAAGATACAGAAAGAGACTTTTTTTTAACATTGCCAATCTGGGAATTTGTTTTTCTTGACTCTGAATATTTGTTAGATTTTGTTTTGTTTCAAGTGGTGGGAAGGAGAAAAATAGATTTTTGCTCCTTAAAAATATAAATTTTAAAATCCTATGGGCTAGGCTTGGAGAAATGAACTGTTTCTCAAAGGTACACTTAATGGGCAATGTGAGTTCTTGATGAAGAATAAAAGCATGCCTGTCAAAAAATATAAGGAGATAAGATTGTTTCTGTTGAGAAAGAGAAGATAACGGTAAAGTTTGGTACTTGAGTAGAAAGGAAAGGGTTCCAGCATCAGCAATAAATAGAGATCAAATACTTACTGAGAAGTAATAGAATGCATATGACTAAGGGATCTATTAGAGTTAATAAACTTTATATTAGATGTATTCCTTTCAAAGAGCACATCTTTGAGACAAGACTTGATAACTGATTTCATAGAAATATGCACAAATGTCCAATATAACATTCTCACAAGCAACAGATTACTTATACTTATTTGAGGGAAAGTTTATATAAAACAAGTGCTCTTCTCCCCTGAGTTACAGGTACCTCTTCCTCTTATATCTTCTGGGAAATATAGGTACTGCCCCTCTCCTCCTCACTTTTAGAGTTCTCCAAGGAGCAGCCCAGGTTATTTTGCATAATGTGGTCGGGATGCTTCTAGAAATTTGGGAGAAGGAAACACAAATGGAAAGAAAGTGGGAATGCCTCTCCAAACCCCTAAATAATTATTGGGCCATGAAGATATGAGTTGGAGACACAATCTTTGGCCCTGGGGGATGGAAGAGGTAAACAGCTGTCAAAGATGAAGCAGCCCAAAGATGGAAATGCTGATCCAACAGTCTTAAGAAAGAAACATCGGGGCAGCTAGGTGGTGCAGTGGATAGATTATCGGCCCTGGAGTCAGGAGGACCCGAGTTCAAATCCGGCCTCAGACACTTAACACTTACTAGCTGTGTGACCCTGGGCAAGTCACTTAACCCCAATTGCCTCACTAAAAAAAAAAAAAAAAAAACAGAAAGAAAAATCACAGATACATGAAGAGAACTCTTGTGTAGAAAATGGGTTTTTAGGACCCAGCTGTAAAACAGCAGGCTTTTCAAACAGATCAGAGTTCCTCAGTGACCTGTTGGCAGAAAAAGAATTGATATGCTGTCAGCTGAAGCTCTGGTACAAAGCACTCCACTCTCTGGATGCTCCAAAGATAGTAGTTCTTGGAGAAGAGGAGAGCAAAAACAGTAAGGAACATCAAAGGAAATCTGAGGACAGTGACCATAGGGACCAGTAACCATGATGTCTGCTGGGGGCAGAGGAAAGTGACCACAATAAGAAGGACCAACAGTACCTTGCTAGGAGTGGTAGGTAACCTATAGAAGAGTGAGTGACATGGTGTACTGGATAGAGCACCGGCCCTGGAGTCAGGAGGACCTGAGTTAAAATCCGGCCTCAGACATTTAACACTTACTAGCTGTGTGACACTGGGCAAGTCACTTAACCCCAATTGCCTCACCCAAAAAAAAAAAAAAAAAGAGTGAGTGATAAAGCACTGACCAGAGAAGTGTAGAGGCACAGAAAACTATTGTACTAGAATGAACCTTAGACTTCTCTCTCTGGGCCCCACCCAAGGTGATAATGTAAAACATATGGACTGGAGGAAGGGGCACTGATTGCCTATCTTGACTCAGTGGGCTCAATTGAAAATCTTTTCTGTGCCTTTTACAGTATAAATATAACTGTCCTGTGTTTTGAAATCTTATAAGCCTGAGAGTTTATGAGGGGAGCAGTTGGCTATTCATGAAATAATTCCAGATACTGAAACTCATAGGTTTCACTTGAGTCAGGACTGACTCAATGAGCCAGATAAGTTAGAGGTCTCTAAATACCTGGGCCTATCATCTCAGGAAGTAGTTTCTAACACAAGAGCTTAGTTATGGGTAGTTTACACTTTGGGTGTCCAAGTGGAATCTTTCATGCATTACCATGCATTCTTTTTTTTTTAAAGAAATATTACAGCTTTTATGAAGTTATTACAAAACATCAGGACTCCTATACATAAAGTAATCAATGTATATATAAATTTAACATTATCTGTGTATTAATTTTACTTCTTAGCTTGACTTTCTAATAAATCTTTAGCTTCATTGATTTTGGCTGCTACATAAGGAGATCCTCCCTTCTTCTGGGTGGTTTAAAAGCATGATTCGTCGATGAGTATCTCTAATTTTCCCTGTATTGGCTGTAGGGCTTACTCCCAATATGAGTGCCGCTTCTCGCTTTGTCATTTTGGGTTCAAATCCGCCTCTATAATAGCCACCACTGAAGGCACACTTGGGCGGACTTCGAATAGCTTGCTTCACTTGAGGCTCCATATGCTTCATTGTTTGTAAAACATATCGGCCTGCAAATCCTGCAGCAGCAATTGTCAGTCCAACTGCTACCATTGTGCTGGCCAAGGCTCCGCCAGCGCTGCCCTGAGTCTGTGAAGCCGCAGCTCATCCCAACCCAGAGATTGCGTGTCCCGTCCAGCTCGGTCCCGGGCACCGGCACCCGCCCCCAGCCGTCGCCTCCCGTCGGGCCAAGCAAAGAGGAAGCACGCGAGCGCCTACCAACAGCGGCTGCCACCACCATTCATTCTTGAGTAGAATAAGTGGTGTGGGGGGGTTTTTTTCCGTTCCAGAAATTTATAAATATTGTTAATTTTTAAGTCTCTTAAAACAAGAAAGATTAGTGTACTTACCTATTAGATAAGAAAGATATCAGAAAGAAAAACTCCCAAGTTCTCACTAGATTTCCTATTCATTCAATTAAACAAAGATTTTACCCCAAACTACCCTCTTCCAGTGATGTGGACTACCATTATTTGAAGTTTTAAACTATATTTTTTCTTTGAGGAACTACATAAACCACAGCCAAAGCAAGGTGGATTATCCATTTCTAATATGATGTCCAGATAGTGTTGGATTCCAGTTCTGGTGTATATATATATATATATATATATATATATATAGAGAGAGAGAGAGAGAGAGAGAGAGAGAGAGAGAGAGAACTGGAATATATATGTGTATGTGTGTGTGTGTGTGTGTATGTGTATATATATATATATTTGTGTATATATATGTGTGTGTGTATATATATGTATGTATGTATGTATATGTATATGTGTGTGTGTATATATATATATATATACACTAGTAGTTTGTTTTGCCTCATCCCCAGGCAAGTGGAAGGAGTGAAAAAATGTTAACAAGACCACAAGGGAATTTTCCATAGTAAGGTCAGTAACCTGAACTACATTTTTTTTTTGGTTGGCTAAGGCCTAGAAACAGAACTATGGCTTTGAAAGAAAAATTTGCCTCAAAAAACCTGAGTGTAGATAGATTAGGAACCTCTTGACAGGGAAATAAGAATCTTGATAGCTATAAGAGAAGACTTGGGGTTCACAAGATTGGAACAAGCATCAAAGTATGGAACGATTTAAAGCATGGGATTGAACTATGGTGCATGTAACCAGTAAAATATGAGCTGCAAAAAAAGGATTAAGGAAAGTAGGCAAGAAAATAATCAGGACAAAAGAGTGCTAATCACTGGGGAGAGTAAGGCTTTAATTTGAATTGAGCCTTTTGAAGGAAGCTAAGGATAAATTAGATAACCAGCTAAAATTTCCCCAGAGAGAAAGGAGAAGAAATGCTAAAAGTTAAGGAAAGATCATAGATTTAAAGCTAGAAGTGTCATATTAGTCCAGAGGTCAACACTCCTGAGAGCAGCTGAACCAGATTAAAATGTAATTGAGAAATCTTTAATAAAATAAATATACAATAGGACAATAGATAATATTAATATGTTTTTTTCTATATCAGTTTGCAGTTCACAGGTTTGGTGGCTCTATTTCTTTTGAGTTTGACACCATTGATATAAACCAAACCCCTGATTCTACAGATAAGGAAATTAAGTCCAAAAGATATTACATGACTTGCCCAGGATAGCACAAGTAGCAAAGCCAATATGCTGACCCAACATACAGTTGCTACCACTTTATAAAATTTCACTGTGTTATAAATGTTAACACTACAGATCTAATACAGCATGAAGAAACAATGAGTAAGTCAATCCCCCAAAATTACTTCTTGAGGCCTACTGTGTATCTGCCACTTTTTCCAGAAGTTTGATGAGAGCAAGAAAAAAGAAGGAGAAAAGGGGGAGAAGTAGAAGACAAGTTTAAGACACAGAAACTGCATGGCATTAACTTATAATCTAGAGAATTCATAAGTTATGAATTTTCTTGTTTTTTCTTCTGAATGCTTCTGTCCTCCAGGACATTTTTTGTTGTTGTTGTTTAATTATAACCTTCTCCATCCATAAGGGTCCAGGATTCTTGGTATGAAATATAGGGCTTGGAAAATTCAAACACTTTTCATTTACTGAAAGATCTTACTTAAGGCAGACCATTTAGTTAAGTAAAATGAACAATTAGCTTTGGGAATAGAAGTATAAATAGAAAAGCAATGTCATTTCTACTTTATCTTTCTTGCCATGTACATTTGCTTGTCATGTAGTCTTTAATCATGGCTACTTAAGATTTGTAAATGTTTGAAGTTCTCTCTTTGAGGGGAGTGTTCTCAGACCTAAATGAGTTCCTATTTATATACTAAAATGGTCATATGTGTAGGGTGCTGACTGATTTCCCTAAGTTAAAATAGCAGAATTATTTCTGCCAAAACTAATGTGTATATCTTCCCCAGAGTTTAGTTGGAAATAGGAAGATTCGCATTCTTCCTAGATCTTTCTTTAGTTACTTCCCAAATATATGGGGAGAACAAGCTTTCCATTTCTCCCCTTGCCTGGATTATTTACAGGATCAGAGCCCCAAAGGAACTCAGATCTAGAATGGAATAGTGGAGAGGCAATGTGTTATAGTAGAAAAAAATAGGACTTAGAGTCAGAGAACATGTTGGAATATTGGCTCTGAAGCTAACTACCCATGTGACTTAGAGCAATGAGAAGATTGGACTAAATGTCTTTCACATTCCCTTCCAAATTCTAAATCTTATAAGATGAAATACATCACATGTGCCTGTTTTTAGGACACATGTGATTTTGTGAATGAAAGACCAATAATGCAGCTGTGGATGAAAAAAAAAAAAAACCTAGATACAGAGTTGCTGACTCTGGGCATGTTACCAATGTCCATACCAAAAAAAAAAAGGGGGGGGGGGGTTGACAGATGCAAATGGGTAGCCAGCCTAGAATACTGGGAGAATTTAATCTCTGTGCCCAGACAGGAAGAAAGTGAGAGGGCTGGGTGTGGGCAGCTCAGGCATAATGGAAAGAAAGACTAGAGACACCAAATGGGAGGGAGCCAGACACGAAAGCAGCAGCAGGCAAGGATTGAAGCATCATTTCTGGGCCTTCAGCAAAGCCCACAATGTGGAAGAAACCAAGAAGGGAAGGTCTTCTGACTATCAAGCAAACATGGAAGCTATAAGAGATATCGGGGGAAAAGAAGACCAAGAGAAAAGGAAATGAGAATAGAAGAGAAAAGGTATTACATTTCTCTTGGCATTTAAAACAATTCCAGATTGTATCATGAGACTGTTGGACTAAAGACAGCAACTCCTAGCCAATTCAAGGCCTGAGCTTTGGCATCTCTCTTCTTGTAACATCAGATCACAGACTTACATTCAGTTTTCTCATTCAATATGAATTAAAAGGTCAAGGATAAAAAAAATTCTTTGGTGTTCCATTAAAGGGGAAAATCTCATCATCTTCAAATGTTCTTAACGGAGCCCATTTTTAAAAGTTCATCTGTCGGTAAAACAAATGTTATAATTTTATGTGAAAAGAAACATGATAAACCAGTGTCAAAGCCATGAACTCCTTAATCTGGAATGGCCTGAGCATATCCTCCCCATCTCCTGGAAACCTAGAAACAAGAACATGTTCATAATCTTCTTTCAAAGGGCCAATAAATCGTATTGACTAATTTAATGACTTTAGAATGGGCAATCAGATTTTAGTATTCTTTGACACCAACTCATTAGAGTATCCCTTCTCTAAAAGAACCTTTTCTTTAAAAAAAATCATTTATTCATTTTGAACTTAAATACAAGAAGACAAAAAAGAAGTTTCCATGTGCACAGCACAACATAAAAAGAGGATTTAATATAAAACCATGAATTTCAATTTCATCTCATTTACTTTTTTGGAAAAACTATGTAATGAATACTACACATTGTTTTCAGATATCCTGCTTTTTGTGCTTCTTTATAAGTTTTCTTATGTTCTGTCCTGTGCACTTTTTTCTCCCTTCCTTCCCACCCCGCCTTTGAGAAGGCTACCATTAAACACAAATGTGTATGTATATATAAAGCTATACATACTTCTATTTATCTGTTCTTTCTCTGAATGCCAATAGCATCTTCTTCCATAGGTGCTCTGTAGTTGATTTGAGTATTTATAATACTCAAAATTACTTAGTCGTTCAAAGTTGTTCTTAGAACAATATTGCTGTTACTGTGTATAGTGTTCTCTTGTTTGTGCTCATTTCACTCTTTCCATGTTTTTCTAAACATTTAGATAAAAATTTTTCTGATTACTGCTTTTGCTGCATCCCATATTTTGATGTGTTGATGCATTATTGTCATTTTCTTCATTGAAATTATTGATATGGTTTGTTCTTTAACCCACTCATTCTTTAAAATTAAGTTGTTTGGGGGCACCTAGGTGGTACAGTGGATAAAGAACCAGCCTTGGATTCAGGAGAAACTGAGTTCAAATCCGACCTCAGACACTTGACACTTATTAGCGGTGTGACCCTGGGCAAGTCACTTAACCCTCATTGCCTAGCAAAAATAAAATAGAATAAAATAAAATTAGGTTATTTAGTCTTCAATTAATTTTTAATCTGGGTTTCCATAGTTCCTTATGAAATATAATTTTTATTCCATTGTGATCTGAAAAGGATTAGTTTAATATTTCTCCTTTTTGGCATTTAACTATAAAGTTTTTGTGCCTGAATATATGCTCAATTTTGTAAAGGTACCATGTACCACTGAGAAAAAGGTGTTTTCCTTTCTCTTCTCATTCAGTTCTCTCCAGACGTCTGTTGTATCTAGCTTATCTAAGATTCTATTCATCTTATTTATTTTTTTGGTTAGATTTATCTAATTCTGAAAGGGAAATGTTAAAGTTCCCCACATTATAGTATTACTATCTACTTCCACCTGTAATTCATTTAAATTTTCCTTTAAAAATTTGGATGCTATAGCATTTGTGCTTCATTTTCTGTGGTACCTTTTTATCATGATGTAGTTTCCCTTTTTAATCTCTTTAATTAAATATATTTTAGGTTTAACTTGAGATCATTATTACAAACCATGCTTTTTTAAAATTTTATGTCAGCTGAGGCATAGTAAATTTTACTCCACCCCTTTATTTTAACTCTTTATGTATCTTTCATTTTAAAATGTGTTTCTTGTAAACAACATTTGTTGGATTCTGATTTTTAATCCATTCTGCTATCTGCTTACATTTTCTGGGTGAGTTCATCCCATTTACAAAGTTATAATTACCAGTTTTTATTTCCCTCCATCCTATTTTTCTATTATCCTTCTCACCCTCTTTTTTTTATATTATCCTTCATATATCTGATTTACTTCTAACCACTACCTCCCTAATCTGTACCCTTTTCAAGAATCCCTCCCTTACCTTATCCCCTAACCTTCCTACTTCTTGATCTACACACTCTTCTACAAGTCCCTCCCTTATCCTGTCTCCTTGTTGACCTATTTCCTTATAAATTTACCCTTCTAGGGGCAGATAGGTGGTGCAGTGGATAAAGCACTAGCTCTGGATTCAGGAGGACCTGAGTTCAAATCCAGCTTCAGACACTTGACACTTACTAGCTGTGTGACCAAGGGAAAGTGTCCTGCCCCCCAAGTACATACATACATACATACATCAATGAATGAATGAATGAATGAATGAATGAATTTACCCTTTTAGAGGTATATGTTATTTCTTCTTTTTTTTTTTAATTTTATTTTATTATTTTGGTGAGGCAATTGGGGTTAAGTGACTTGCCCAGGGTCACACAGCTAGTAAGTGTCTGAGGCTGGATTTGAACTCAGGTACTCCTGAATCCAGGGCCAATACTTATCCACTGCGCCACCTAGCTGCCCCTGTTATTTCTTCTTTAACCCAGTTATGAAGAGAATAAATTTCCAGCACTACTAACTCTCCACCCTAACCTGCTTCTACTGAAACAGTTCTTCCATTCATGATTCATTTGTATGAAATAATTGCTCCATTTTACCTCTCCCTATTCAATTTATTTAGAATCCCCCATCATACTCAGCTCAACCCTAAGTCTATCTATGTAGGCTCTTTCAAACTACCCAAGTAATGATAGCATTCTTAAGAGTACAGATAGCATTTTCCCATATAAGAAGTAAAAAGTTTGATCTTATTGAGTCCCATTTAATTGGTATTTAATGTTTACCTTATGTTTCCCCTGAATCTTAGATGTTAGTTTTTCCACTGAGTTCTGATCTTTTAGTAACAAAGCTAGGGGAAGTCAGTATTTCAAAGACAATAACCAGAAGTGATGATATTTTTGTTGGTTATTTATAGTACCTGCTACTGATTAAATGGATGACTACCAGTGTTGATCGAGACAAAAAATAGCCCTGGCAACATATAAACATGCCCACCAGTTGCTTTTCTTATAGCTGTCAGCATTTAAAATCTGAGAAAATTCAGTGAAATTTTGTTGGTCTCCAACCACTTCATAATTGACAGCTCCGTGACCACCCCTTGAAATTCTCTGCTCTTTCAACTTCCTTGATTTTACATTATCCTTAGTCCTCTACCACATGATTGTAGGCCTCCTTGTGCTTCAAGTTTCTTCACTGTAAAATGGGATTGGACTAACTGATCTAAAAGGTCCCTTTCTAGCTATTGTCCTTGTTAAAACTAACACTCCCTAAATGAGTGGGTTCCCTAAGTATTGTCGGTTTTTTTTCTTGAGTGATCTCATCTCTTCCCATAACTTCCACTATCACTCTTATGTTGACAACTATATTTATATAATTCATATTCATAACACCAGACTTTCATCTGTAAACCAAGGACTATTCCAATTGATTCCTAGACATCTTCACAAGGATGTCCAGCTGGCACTTCAAATTCAACATGTCTAAAACCAAACTTATCTTCTCCCTCCAAAGCAACTCTTCTTCCTTTGCCTCCAAATGCTAGCCATATTTAATTCTTTTCTCAAGCTTATTCAATCAGACACGAAGATTTGTTGATTATCCCTTTAAGATTTTACTCCATCCTTCTCATTCCCATTACCCTAGTGAAGGCCCTCATTGGCTCTTTCTTAAACATTAGCTTTCCAATCAGCTTCCCCACTTCCAATTTTCCTAGCTTCCAAACCATCCTGGAAGATTAATCTTCATAAACCACCATAGTGATCACTTTACTCACTTCCTCTAAAGTAATATGACTTTACCAAAAAGCTTAGCAAATAAAATGCACACAAGGGGACAGCTAGGTGGCACAGTGGATAAAACACCAGCCCTGGATTCAGGAGGATCTGAGTTCAAATCCTACCTTAGATACTTGACACTTACTAGCTCTGTGACCCTGGACAAATCACTTAACCCTCATTACCCTGCAAAAATAAAATGAAATAAAAATAAAATAAAATGCACACTGGCATTCAAAGCCCTCTATGATTTGCTTCAAACCTACTTCTTCAGTTGTCTCACCCTCTAATTTCCGGTGTATATATGATGCTTCAGCCAAACTGGGCTACTATTGGCCATTTTCCTTAACATTCCTTATACATTACTACCATCATGCCTTTGAAGAATTATGTAATGGACACAATACTGTACTTGGAGTCAGAAGACCTGGGTTTGAGAACTAGCTCTGACACTTATTAGCTCTGTGATACTAGGTAATTTACTCCTCCTCTATGGAATTTAGTTCTTCCATCTATAAAGTAAAGGAATTTTACTAGATGACTTCTAAGTCCTTCTAAGTATCTTTCAAATCTAACATCCTGTGATTCATTTATTCTTTGTAATTAAAGATGCTCCATATTCTACATCTTCTCCCACATCTCTGCCTATCAAAATCCTGCCCATCACTAATGGCTCAGGTCAAAGGTCATCTTCCTATAAAACATCCTCAATTCATCTCAGAAGTAATTTCTAACTTCTTTAAGTCCTTTGGCCTGATGTACTTCTTATAGAAACAGACCCCATATTTCTTTGTACCACAGTTATTTGTGCACAGGTATTAGCTCTTCTATTGCATTTAAGCCCCTTCAGCACAAGAAGTTCATCATATACTTTTGTTTCACTTTTAGTACCTAGTGCAATAATAGCAATAAGTATTTCCTACTATCATATATTCTCGGAGCATTCTCCTCTACCTACATCCCATATCACAGAATCACAAAATGTCAAAGTTGTAAGTAATCTGTACTACAACCCATACCAAAGAAAAATCTCTCTACAACATCAACAATTTATTCTCCAAAATTTCCCTTATTCTGAACACTATGCTGTTTTTAATGTAGCCGAAGTATAGAATTATCCACAACATGTGACTGACTCATATTGACCTGCAAATACACCAAAACCCCTAGGTTTTTTATACATATACTACTGTCAAATCATGCCTCCCCTACTTATGAAGTGTTTTCTTTATCCAAGTGTAGCATTTTATAATTCCTGGATTAGATTTTATTATATTTGCTTCATTGTCTTGCATTTTTTGATCCTGACTCTGTTATCCAACTTGGTAGCTATCCTTTTCATCTATCCCTTTCAGCTATCCCTTTTATGTCATCTGTGTGTTTGACAATCATTTCTTCTATACAATATGCCTTCATCTAAATCACTGAAAGAAGTGTCAAACAGACAAAGAACATATCCTTGGAGCTAAAGACCTTCTTATTGACCTCAATCAATTAATGACTACTTTTGGGGTCCAATCATTCAACCAATTCCATATCTACCTAATTACTATCCTCCAGTTCAATTCTCTCTCTCTTTTGTTCACATAAAAGACTGTTAAATGCGTTTTCTGAAATCTATGGTAGATATACCATGTCTACAGAATTCCCCTTATCTACCAGTCTAGATACCCTGTCAAAAACAAAAATAAGATCAGTCTTTTATGGTCTGCTTTTTAGATAGAGCCCTACTCACTTTTAGTGATCACTACTGACCTTTCTAAGTGCTCAGAAACCACCTCCTTTATTAGGTATTCTAGATTTTTTTTTCAGGAATAAAAATCAAGCTCAATGACCTTTATTTGGTAGACTCTAGCATTTTTCCTTTTTTGAAAATTGGGAAGTTTGCCCGTATCAAGAGCTATAGAATCTTTTTAATTCTCCAAGATCTTTCAAAGATCACCATCCGTGTCCCAGCAGTCATCTTGGTAAGTTCTTTCAGTAACTTAGGGTTGTTCATTGGAACTCAGTAAAAACAAGCACATGTTCTCTTGCTGTCTCCTACTTATCTTTAGTTTCAACTCCTGTTAACCATGTTTGTGCTATCCTTCCATTGTTCTTGGAAGATAAAATATAAGCAAAAGCTTTCTCACTGTCTCACCACTCTGTCCACCCAAGTTGCAGTCCTAAATGCTTCTTGCCTCTACTTTATACATAGGTGAGAGTCAGCAGGTAGAAATCCTTCCTATTGTGACAGGATCACAATTTAAAACTGTAATGGACCTCGGATGCCATCTAGTCCAATCAATGCCAGAAACATTATCCCATCTGAAACACACCCAAGAATTTGATATACATGTTTTGATTGAAGGCCTTCAATGAGGCAAAACCCATTACCTCCCAAAATGACCCATTCTGCTTTTTAATAGCTCTTATTATTAGGAAATTTTCCAAACATCAAGTCTAAATTTGCTTCTTCCCAACTATCATCCATTGATTCTAGTTCTGTCCTCCAGAGCCAATCAGAACACATCTAATAATCCGTCCTCCATCTAATGGCACTTTAAGTACTTGAAGACAGATACCATATTCTTCTTAAGTCTTTGCTACTCCAGGATTAAAAAACATCAATTCTTTCAGCTGATCCTCATATGGTATTAACATGAAACATTTCATTTTGATTGTTCTCCCTGATGCCTGCCAGTTCATCAATGTACTTCCTGAAGTTTGATAACCAGAACTAAATATAATACTCTAAATGTTGTCTGACCAGGATGGAATGCAGCAGAACCATCATCACTTCCTCTTTCCTGGGTGCTGTAATCCTCATAATACAGCCTAACATCACATTAGCCTTCTTAGCTATCATATCACACTTTATCTCATGTTGAGCTTGGACACCACGAGGAAGCCCTTATCTTTGTCAAATTGCTTTCCAACCATTTCTTTTCTATCATGAGTAGAGTTGGTGTTTTTTTTCAAGTGCCTTTATTTCTGTTAAATTATATCTGATTAGGGGGCAGGTAGGTAGCACAGTGAGTAAAGCACCAGCCCTGGATTCAGGAGGACCTGAATTCAAATCCAGACTCAGACACTTGACACTAGCTGTGTGATCCTGGGCAAGTCACTTAACCCTCATTGACCCACAAAAAATAAAATAAAATAAAATAAATTAGATCTGATTAGATCTGGACCCAGTGTTACAACAGATCAAGTTCTCTTTGAACCATTGCCATTCATTGCTAGCATTCCCACCTAGCTTGGTGTCATCTGCAAATTTGATAAGTATTACATTATTCAAGTAGGGTCTTTATCCAAGTAATTGATAAAAATTGTTAAACAGAGCTAAGGGCATTCATTCCACAGGAGACTTCCTTCCAAGTTGACATTGAATCATTAATGATTACTTTTGGGGTCTAATCACTGGACCCATTCTAAATCCAGTTAATTACACTATCATCTAGACCAGCAATGTCAAACTCAAATAGAAATGGATCAATGAAGGCCACATATTGACTTAGAAAACAACAAATTAACATTATTTTTGTCATATTGAATTTATTTCATTAAATATTTTTCAATTACATTTTAATCTAGTTGTTCTCCATAAGACTATCCTTTGTATTTGCCCTCAGTTACCTGCCCCTGATTACAGCTTCTATGCTCTTTTTAGAATCTGGGTTGGTTGATGAATCTCCATGCACATAAACTAGTTTCTTTAGAAAGCCTTTCCTTTTCCTCCATGTCAGAGTAATGATTTCTGGTCATGTCTTTAGAAATGGTATGACTAAATAGCACCTTTAGAAAAGCCAAGTACTAAGTGCTCAAGTCCTCAGAAGTCTTGGTTCTTTAAGCATACCAGAAAGCAACTTCTGACCCTCTTCTCCCTTTCTTGGTTTAAGATGGCTCCTTTCACTTGTTAACATTATACTCCACCACATCCAGAACTTGAGATGATGGCTGTAAGATACATCTATCTGGTAAGGAAAAGTGGGGATAAAGGGAAGAGTCCTGCTAGCAAGGATAATGGCATCATCACCTATTTAATGGAATAGCAATGTTTTGATTATGGCATGTCTTGGAAAGAACAAATACACTGTAGTCATTGGGTGACAATAGATATATTTGGAAAAACAAGGCTACTCAGCAAAAGATTGTGATTGAATTCTACACCTATTCTGATAGTTTCAAGTTCTTCCCCTTCAAACTTTTTAGTGACTTCTATTGCCGATAGGATAAAAAATGAACTACTTATACTGCATTCATGCCCTCTGTAGTATAACTCCAACCTACACTTCTAGGCTTCTTTCATCCTACTCCTACTACTTACACACACATATATGGTCCAGGTCCTGGTCAAACTAGATGACCAGCAGTTCCAGATTTGCTTCTGCATTCTCTTGCCTCTGTACCTTCAGGTAATCCATTTCTCCAGCACAAAATAATAGAATTTTAGCATATAGGACCTCAGCAGCCATCTGGTAACCAATGTATACCCCCCAAAGGAATGTCTTCTACAAAACAAGTGGTCATACAGCCTTTGCTTGAAGATTTCCAGTGAGAGGGAACCTAAGACCAAGGTAGTCTATTCTACTTTTGTATAGCTATAATTGTTGAGAGTTTTCCCCAAATCAAGATGAAGTGTAGCTCCTTGTAGCTTCCACCCACAGTTCCTGGAGGCCAAACAGAGCAAATCTAATCCCTCCACCCTGTGATAACCTTGCGAGTATTTGACGTTAGCTTTCATCTCCTCCCTGAGCATTTTCTTCTCAGAACTAAACCTCCCAGTGTCTACACACAATCCTTAAAACCCTTTACTGTTCCCATTGTCCTCCTATAGACATTCTCCAATTTAATTATTAACCCTGAACTGTGGTGCCCCAAACCAAGCACAATACTTCAGGTGTGGTTTGACCAAGACAGAATAGAGTAGGACTGTTACCTCCTCCTGGAAATTAGGCTACTCTTTTTTTTTTTTTAGTGAGGGAATTGGGGTTAAGTGACTTGGCCAGGGTCACACAGCTAGCAAGTGTTAAGTGTCTGAGGCCACATTTGAACTCAGGTCCTACTGACTCCAGGGCTGGTGCTCTATCCACTGCACCACCTAGCAGCCCCTAGGCTACTCTTAATAGATCCCAAGATCATATTAGTGTTGGCATCTACCTTATCACATTGTTGGCTCATATTGTATTACAATGCACTAAAACCCCTAGAATTTCTTCAGATAAACTACTGATTAAGCATACTTCCCACTACCCCCAACTTGCATTTATTTGTGGAATAGATTTCTGGAACCCAAATGTCATCGCACTAAATTTAACCTCTTATATTCAGCCCAACTTTCTAGCCTGTCGAGATCTTTTTATGGAGCACACTCATTTTATATCACCACCTGTTATCATCCTCTTCCTTTAAAGCCTAGCTCAGATACCACTCCCTCCCCCTCAAGACCCAGCTGGAGCTCCTCATGTTTTGTTTTGGTTTTTTACAGTTTTTTTGTAACCAGGAAGCTAATATGTCAGTGACAAGAGCCTCTGTTCCTTGATTTCACCAAAGACAGTATGATGGTAAAAAGTGTTACTGATTGCATAACTACCATACAAGTTAGCGATAATGGAGAGACGCCAGTGAGGAGACCAACGGCATGAGCTACACATGCCAGTCGGCCTGCTAGCACTCCACTTCCGGGGTGCGAGCTTAAAACACTGACTGGAGTGCGACTCGGTCCGGCTCTCGGTTAGCAGCACACGCTTGACTCAATCTCTATCTCTCTCTCTCTCCCCAAAGGTGGCCTTGGGTTTTTGGTGAGTTTTATACAGAATATAGACCAAGATTAGACTTAAGATGATTTGCTTTGTATTTCTACTTTCCTATTCCTCTAATCAACATCACCTTTAACTACCATACAATAAAAGCTTTAACTAGAAAACTAGAAGCTTCTTCCATTTACTAGTCTGGGAGATAAATTAAGGGAAAAGTTAAGTAGGGGAGATTTATGATCTAATATCCAATTTTAAATCTCACACAACTAAATCTCAAGGATAATGTCAGTGCCTTTTAAGGAAAAGAACTAGCCCATCCCACATGTCAGAAGATTAATATACACGCAAATGTATATGTACGTGTATGTATATATATATACATACATATACGTACATGTGGCAATAGGAATGCATGTATCATATATATGTGTACATGCATACATATACACACATATTCCTACTGCCATACAGTACATTCTAGAATCTTGCCAGGAATCAAAGTCCATCTCATTGGCCTGTAGTTTTTAGACCCTTTTTTCTTGCCTCTTTGAAATCAGAGTGCCTGTCCTGCTCTATACAATCTCTTAAATATTAAATATATGTCATTGGACAGTGTATCAGCAATCATATGTACCAAGGATTTAGCTCATCTAGCCCAAGTAACTTGTATCAGGGGAAATGAAGTTTTCTCTTCCTAGCTTTACATTTGTTTTACCTTTTAACTCTCCACTGACCATTGTTATTTTATCTTTTTCAGTTCTGAGATCATTCTCCTTTGTGTAGAAAACATACTAAATACTAATTAAACAACTTGGGCCTTCTCTGTGTGTCAGTTATCATGACCTCACCCAGTCTGAATAATGGTCCTATCTCTTCTTTGATCCTCCCTTTTTTGTTATTTTTATCTTACCCTACTGTGCCCTAGAGGGAACAACTAGGAGCAAAGATTGGATGTTGAATAGGTCCACCTGAGGAAGAACTTTCTTTCTTTTTTTTTTTTTGTCGGCAATGGGGGTTAAGTGACTTGCCCAAGGTCACACAGCTAGTAAGTGTCAAGTGTCTGAGGTCAAATTTGAACTCAGGTACTCCTGAATTCAGGGCCGGTGCTTTAACCACTGTGCCATCTAGCTGCCCCCACAACTTTCTAATAATTAGAGCTATCCAAAAGTCTAATGTGCTGCCTTGAGAAGTATTGGGTCTTCCCTCACTAAAAAGTCTTCAAGCAAAAGCTGGAAGGCTATTTGTTAGCTATGTTAGAGAAGAAATTCTTGTTCAGTTACTTTTATTCAATAACCTCTAAGGTTCCGTCCAGTTTTGTGTTTCTGTAAATAACTATTTCTTGCACTTGCTACCATCTTGTGCACATATCTTTTATAAATAGAAGTTGTTTGGTAAGTTCTTTATGTATCTACATCAATTTGTCCTGATAACTCCTCCTTGTTCTCTCTTCATCATAATTTCTTCCCTTGGTGTCTTAAGGATTTCATTCTTGAAAATTTCTATCACTCCTGAACTGAAATTCCCTGTAGAATTTTAGTCCACAGGATTCCACTTGATCTCCTATAAATACTTTGAAATGTGTGCCTAGCTTTTCTTTACGTGCTGTATGACTAATTCTAAGACATAGTGGTAATTTCCTCTCAAGGTTCCCATCATTTCTCCCCAGAAACCAGTTCCTCACTGTTCATGAAGATCAGATCTAGAAGACAATTTCTCCAGTGTTGGTTCTTCTACCTTTTGAAGCATGAAATTTTTATTAAGGAAAATAAAGAAGTTATTAGTTGCTCTGCTTTTGGCAGTGGAGTGTTCCAACAGATGTCTGAATAATTAAAGTCTCCCATCATTACTATACCTTGCCTTTGTTCCAGGCTTATGATTTGTTTTCCAAATTCTTCATCTAGTTCCTTTTTCTGTCCAGGTGGTCTGTGGGTTTACTCAAATGACAATATCACTTATGTTTCTTCTATTGCTCTTTACCCAAGTGCTCTACACCATGCTTTCTCTCTCTGGTTCCTGAATTTCCCCACAGCTCCTTAAGATGCTATGCTATGCTCCCCTATTTTGTCCCCATACTGGGGTCTTATTGCAGTCATTTCCACCAAATATCATAGACAACTATGAGTTCAAATCTGCCTCCTTGCATTAAGAACTCTTAATTTGTCTTGCTTGTTGCTGAAATTTTGAGCATCTCCTAGGGGAAACTTCCCATATCACTTAGGAGCTCCTTCCTAATGTCCCAGTCTACCTTACACCTACCCAGATCCCATTGGGTGCCCAAGGACAGAGAAGACCCTAACCCACTCCCTGTACAGATCACATAAAAATTTCCCTTTCCCAGTAGTAATAAGCCTAGGTTCCAGTAGGCTGAGAACTGGAGCTCAGACCTGTCTACTCATACTCTATCAATAAGCAGAGAGTTAGCAATTACAATATTTTTGGTAAGTCCTGAGCTGATGATCTTCTCTGTCCCTATCCCTAAGGACTTGTAAGGCCTTATTATCTGCCTCTCCACATCCCTTAAAAATTGCTATCTGTCCTGACTCTGTCCTACCACTAAATCCTGAGGACTACCAGGCCCATCCATCCACACAGGCTAATTTCTAGATCAATTAATCCTAGAAATTGGTAGAACTGATAGAGCACAGAGAGAACATAGGATCATGGATATAGAGCTGGAAGTGACCTCATACTTCATCAAGTTCCATCTGGCCTGGCAGTCCTTGTCTTGTTAATGCCTGGTTCTCTTAGCCTGGCAAAGGAAAAAGAATTCTGGCAACTTGGTTTCCTTTGCTTGATTTATCCTTCAGCAAAGTGTCCATAATTTCCAGTCATAAAATAGAATAGCTGAATGTAATGGAAGGAAGTTAGACTCCAAAAGCAGCTATACTTTCTTGGGACTTTTAACGTATTACACAGGTTTGGATTTGACACATTTGCTAATTTAAAGCAGATATTGAACTTAATTTGGGATCCTTTTTTTCCAAGAGGTGGGTAGGAATTACATATGCACAGATATCTCCCATCTTCCAGATCTGTGGCAGCCAAAGTAAATATGTTTTCATTTAGACTGGAAATGCAGATGGTCTCCAAATGCCTGATAGTCTGTCCTACTAATCAAAGCTGGTCCAACATTAACCATACCCTGCTGCACTCCTCTGAACTGACAGCTCCCATATTTATTCTTCACTTCCAAACCTGGCCCACCCATTAGAGTGGGATGGGGAAAAGGGAAAGCTGGAATAATCACACTCTACCCTAATATCCCTATGCTTCCTACTCTCTATCCCACCATGATTAGACTCTGCCACCTTATTAGGTCTTCACTTACAAAAGAGGTCATAAAAATATATTTGTCATTAAAGACAAATGTAACAGAAATATGAAAAGAACCAAGTATACTGATATAAAGTCATATACATACATGCTAAGTAATCAGGGAGATGTGAAGACTTAAGAATAGGGTGAGGGAGGACTTAATAGAGTGATATTTGTGGAAAGCTTCATGGAAGAAATAAATTGAACAGGATCTTAGAGAAGTAATGATTTGGCAGAGAAGGCACTGAGAGTTTATGTGTGTATGTGTAATGGTTTGATCAGTGATTTAGAGGGCAGAGAGGCAAGTTGGGAATCATAAGCTTATTTATTGACCTACAACATGAAGTACCAGCTGGAATGTAGAGAGGAGATGAGGGTCATTATGTAAAGGGGTGGCACTTAGCTGAGTCCAAGACAGGGAGGTTGAATTTGATACAAAAGGAAATTGGTAGTAAACTTACAGCCTTTGGAGCAAGAGTGAATGGATCCAATTTTCACCTGAGAAAAGTGATTGAAGGGCATGCTAACAGTGTAAAGGATTACAGTATGGTGGCCAGTAGAGACATTCTTACAGTAGTTGAAGTATGATAAAATTTAAAAGCTATGACTGTGGCAGCGAGTAAGAGAAGGAGGAAGAGGAGGAGGAGAAGAAGGAGGAGGAGGAGAAAGAGGAGAAGGAGGAGAAAGAGGAGAAGAAGGAGAAGGAGGAGAAGAAGGAGAAGGAGAAGGAAGAAGAAGGGGAAGGGGAAGAAAGGAAGGAAGGAAGGAAGGAAGGAAGGAAGGAAGGAAGGAAGGAAGGAAGGAAGGAAGGAAGGAAGGAAAGCAACTAGTATGTATAGATTGCTTTAAAGTTTACAAAGTGTCAGATATCTCATTTGGGCCTCCCTACAAATCTGGGAGGTAGGTACTATTATCCCTATTATATAGTTGAGGAAATTGAGGCAGACAAAGGTTTCCCAGGGTCACACAACCAGTATGTACCTGAGGTAGGACTCAAACTCAGTGCTCCAGATGCAGAGGCCAACTCTCTCTATCCATTATGCCACACTAATTTCCATTATTTTATCTTTTTTTTTTTTTTTGGCGGGGCAATGAGGGTTAAATGACTTGCCCAGAGTCACACAACTAGTAAGTGTCAAGTGTCCGAGGCCAGATTTGAACTCAGGTCCTCCTGAATCTAGGGCCAGTGCTTTATTCACTGTTCCACCTAGCTGCCCCCTCAGTTTTCTCTTAAATGTGCTGCACCCAATAAATATTTGTTGAATTGAATTTAGTAGAAAATTTTAAGAAATGGAAGAGTAGAAAAAAATTATTCCAAGTACCCTAAACTACATGTGGAACTAGTTGGAGCTTGTTGAGTGATTTTATGACCTTCAGGGAGAAACGAGAAATCACTGTTCCTTAAATATTGTTATTGTGGAAGGACAAAAAGTCCAATTAAAAGGTTTCTAATTAAAATAAAAGAAATTTTAGTTAGAAATGATTAGGAAAGAATTTGAACCACATAGTCAACATTAGGTTGTTATATATGGGTTCTTGAATGAAAGTTGAGAATGGGCAGCTGTTTAAAGGGATTGGATTAGAGAGTTCAAATACTCCTTTCCTACAACAGACTTGGACAATGTGGGCCTCCATTCCCTTCCTAGACTACTTTCTATTATTCTGGTGTTGTTTCTTGCCATGTTGTGGTTGTTATTGGCACCTATCTTCTCATGCCTTCATTTGCTGACACTTCAAACTGACAAAGAGATGCCTGTAACTTCAAGCTTTTCCTTGAATATCATTAGCAGCTGCCCACAGGAGGGAGCCACTGAATAGGAATATTAGGACTATTCCCTGAATATAAAAGGACCTTCTAAAGGTTATATTTCATGCCCTCGTTCTATCCAGCTGTCTAGATAAGTATTTCTGTTTAGCTTGTAAGCATCTGTCATCAGAATACCTACATTCATAAACAAAGATCTAGATTCAATCAACGGATTTCTTTTTTTCCACAACCTCCATTCCACTTGGTCCAAGTGAGAACAGAAAAGGACTGGAAATTATAGCAACATAAAATTCTTATGCTTTGAGCTGAAAAATATCCATTTGACATCTGTTTCTGAAATGAATCTTCCTGATCTTGGCTTTCCAGTGCCATTTCTCTACTTATTTATTTAATTTTTTGCTTGGCTCAAATTAAGGCTGGATTTGACTTTTGTCCATGTACCTAGAAAAAATAGTGCATCCCATGCTCCTTCTGCACATCCTGCCCTTTTTAGTAAAATTGTTCCTTTTTTATGTAATGGTCAATCATAGCACTTGGTAACAGGGTAAAAACTGATAATTTGCTTTAAATGAGTAAGTGTTCTGCCAAACTGTGAGCACCATGACTCATAATTACAAGTTCAAAGGCTTTTGGGAACAAGAGGAAGCCTGGCCAGAGAAGCCCTCAGTTTGTGCACTTTCATATCTAAAGAACAAATTACCACCCAAGGCAATTCATAGCTAATTATTAAATTCTCTCCCCCCCCCAAAAAAAAAAAGACAATTCCCAAATGGAGAAAATTGTGCTTCTACTAATCCAAAGAAGCATCTAATAATTAACTAAGATTTGATAAATAAAAAATGAGAATGTGGATACTCTGAGGCTTTAGACCAAGTCAAATATAGCTGGGAGGAATAGGGTCTCCTTCTGCTTAATTGTGTATATTTTTAAAAATTCTGTTAGAGAATACATTTGCCAGATTTAATATTATTTCTCATAAATACCTGTGGTTGACTCTGTTTTTATGTTCCCTGGTGTCCTGTTGTTTGCAGCATGAGGGGGCCCAATGGGAGCTATGCAGAAAGGAGAGTGACCCTTTCCTAGAATAAGACTAGGACCCCCAAACTCTAGACTATTATTAGTAAGTTTTCTCTAATGCAGAAGTATAAGCAAGAGTCATTTCATAAGTAAACTTCCAAGTGCAGAATTACTACAAACAAGGCCCAAATTTTACAAATCTGCCCCACAGGCAAAAGCTTAAGAGTAACCACATGTTATAAGTAGATAAGAAGAGATAAGTATTACAGGATTTAGAGTTGGAAAAAACCTAGGAGATGATCTACAAAAGAGGTGTACAAAGAGGTTAAATGACAAGTAGTGGAGTGGGATTTTGAGACCATGTCTTCTGACTCATAGTCAGGCATAGATCATGGTCCAGGTGGGCAGACACACCCTGCGGAACATTCCTATTGGCCCTCCCCCTCAGCCTCAGGGAAAAGTTCCTTCAGGAGGAGGCCTGTGGAAATGTTCCTCTAGGGTGTGTCAACACACCTGGCCCACTCTACATGCCTATGCACTTATTTCAAATGCAGGTCTGTTACACTACTACAGTTTTATGGTGTGCTTCCACCAAATGCATCAGCCTTCCATTAAAGAATCTCAGGGGCATTTCTAGGATTTTGGGGGTGGGAGAGGGAGAGGGAGTGGTCACAGTGGAAATGTTTAAGCTGTGTCTCTTCCATCTCCAACAGCTATATAAACATACACCATACACATAGAGTGAACTTAACAGACTTTACAAATGATACAGACATGGGAGGGATAGCTAACACATTTTGTGTCAGAATTCATAAAGATCTTGAAAATCTATAAAACTGGGCCAAATTGAATAAGAAAACATTTAGTAAGGACAAACATAAAGGCTTACCTTTAGGTTTGAAAAATCAATTTCATATATACAAGGTGATAGATATTGTGGTTAAGTAGCAGCTTGAAAAAGATCTGAGGATCTGAATGGACTGCAGGCTTAAAATGAGTCAATAGAGTCATACAGCAGTAAAAAAAGTACATACAATCTTAGACTAAATCAACAGAGGCATGTCATGCCAGACTAGCAGATTGATAGCTTTGCTATACTCCATACTAGTTAGAACACATCTGGGATATTGTGCACAGTTCTGGGCAATGCATTTTAGGAAGAACAGGAAGGCAGGAAGGATGGGGAAGTGGTTGGAGTTCATGTCATATGGAACCTAACTGGTGATGTTTAAGTTAGTGTGGAGAATAGAAGACTGATACTGCCTTAAAGAATTTGAAGAGACGTCACATCAAAGAAGTAATAGACTTGTTATGCTTAGCTCAAGAGAACACAATTATAAGCAATGGGCAGAAGCTGCTAAGAGGAAAATGTAGGTGCGAGGGAGAACTTCCTAATAATTAGAGTCATCCAAAATTGGAATGGAAGGCCCCACCTGAAGTCACCAATAAAAATTTCACTTCTTGGGGATGTGGTATAGGAGATTCTAGTTCTAGTAAAGATTGGACCTATTGGCATCTGAGATCCTTTCCAACTTTGAGATAGTGTCATTCAATAGATTTTGATATTTCAAATCACAAAAACCTGAATGTATGAGACACATGAGAAATGAAGAGAAATATGGATTGTCCTTAAAATCATTACTTTCTTCAAATTAGAAATGGTATAAGGTAGATAATCTGTTATAGTTACACAGATATAGTTGCTAATCCTCACTTCTGTAAACCAGGGGCTTTGGTAATCTTACCTTGTAGTTAAGCGATGACAGCAACTCACTCTCAGGCCAGTCATCTTGAGTGCAATGAACGTTATCTTTCTACTGACATAAAAGTTTTTTAAAGCATAAACAACTTATAATTTAGCCATTATTGGACACAAAGAAAAGATATAGAGTCCATTTTTTGTACAGTTTAGAAATCCCCTGCCTCCTCCCTGACTCCCCAAGAAATCTATGCTCATTTTCTAACTTTACTAAGTTAAAGTCCACAGAATCACAGAATTTCAGACTTAGAAGGGACCTCAAAGGACATCTGGTCCAAGCCATACCTGAAAAAGAATCCTATCTACAATACACCCAAGAGGTGGCCCTCTTGTCTTTAGTTGAAGACCCTTTAGGGTCTTCATTCATGAGGGGGGAACCCATTATATCCTAAGGTAACTCATTTTACTTATGGTTAGCTCTAATTGTTGGGAAGTTTTCTCTTATATCAATCCCAGATTTTCCTCTCAAGAACTTTTACCCATTTCATATATTTTTGCCCTCTAGAGGTAAACATAACAAGTCTAACTCTCTCTTCCATGACATCCCTTCAAAGACTTGAAGATCACTATTATCTTTCCCCTATGTCATGTCTTCTCCAGGCTAACCATCTTCAGTTGCTTCAGCCAATTCTCATGTGTCATGAACTTGGTTGTGGCCTCTTGTTATCCCAGTTGCCCTCCCCTGGACACTTGCCTATTTATCGATGCTTTTTCCTAAAATGTAGTACCCAGAACTGGGGGAGAACAGCACTACAGATGTATTCTGACCAGGCCAGAGCATAGCAAAGCTGTCCCTTCCCTAGTTCTGTGTGCCATGCTTCTGTTGATCAATCTAAGATTATCGGAGCTTTCTCTGCCTCCATCTCACATTGTTGACTCACATTGAGCTTGTAGTTCATGAAACCCCCTAAGTGTTTGTCAAATAAAATATTATCTAGCCATGCCTCTCCCGTCTGTTACTTGGGAGGCTGATATTTTTTTTAGCCCAAGTGAACAACTTGTGCTTATTCCTATTGAATTTCAATTCTATCAGTTTGGTCCAATGTTCTAGACTTCCAAGATCTTTTTGATTTCTACCTTCTAATGAATTACCTATCCCTCCAAGCTTTGTTTCATCTGCACACTTTAAGTTTGCCATGCATACCTTTATCCACATAATTTATAAAAATTTTATGCCACACCAAACAAAGCTTAGATCCCTGGGAGCATCCCATTTTCTAAGAGGACATCAAACTATTCATGACAATACTTTGCTTTTAGTCTTTTTTAAATGATTTTGAATCTACCCAACTGTGCCATCCTCTATAGATTTCATGTTTCCATCTTTTCCACAAAAAAAATCAAAGCAACTCCCCTTTCCTGGGTTTACCTGCCCAAGTCCACATCACAGTTTACCATACCATTTAGGTCATGTTGTTCCTTGATTCTGGCTTTAATAGGTCCTGACTTGATTCAGTTCTTTAGCTTGGCTAAGAAACATCTCTACATAGTCTAGGAACTCCTCCATTATGTTTTCTCTCCATCTGGTACCAGTTCTTCCTCTGCTGGGAGGTTACATTGTTCTCAGATGTTCCTGGGGAGGGGTAATGCCAGGGTAGTGGGTATGGCAGCAGCGGATGGAATCTGTTGGACATATTTGCCTAGAAGGCTCATTTAAATGCCCACGAAACCCAATACTGATCTCAGTATATATAAACTATAGCTTCCATTTCTCTCATCTCTGAATTTCTCTCCCACTTTCCAATTTCAACCCAAAAGAGCATGACTTCATTGCTATAATAGGTTGTCATTTTGTAGTGCCTCATGTGGCCTTCCCTTACCATTCAGAGACATGAGTGGAAAGGACTAGTATTTAGAAAGGGCAGTTGTTTATAACTTTAATCTAGTTCCCTGATTCTTTAGGGGTGGCTTACCATTAAAGTTCTCTCACGAATTTCCCCATATTCTGTAGAAAATTGAAAAAGCCAAAGTGGCAAGACTTGTTGAAAACTTCTCTGACTGGCTTTAATTTCCCAATTTTCTTAGGTCTCTTATATTGTTATTTTAGTTTAAAAGGTTTCATTTTTATTTTCATTGATCATTGACCAATATCTGGCCAAGATATAAGATTGTCTGGTATTACATATTTCCTGAAGTTATGGTGCTCCTCACTGACAGCTCTACCTGTGTAAGACATAACTTTATGGGCCTTAAGACCATGATTTTTAAAATGTGGAAATTGAACCAGAAGGTCCTCTAAGGTCCCTTTCAGTAGTAAATCTTTGTTTCTATGATCTGTGCGATGTTACTTATCAGCCATTTGACTAGCCTCCCTTTGTTCCTCAGTTCTCCCATACCCCTATCAACTACTCCCCTTGGTTACCAAAGTCTACCTGGACTGGAGGCTTTACCTGCAATTTGCCTACCTGCATATAGTTTTTACTAGTGATGAGCTTAATAAATGCTTATTGACTGATCATAGCTTGAGATTCTAAACTTAATAAAATGGTTGCTATTCTCCAAATGGCTGGGTGAAAGTGTATTGATTTAGATGACTTGTTAAGAGTTAGTAGGCAAAAACCGCCATGTAACAGGTCTTGGAAGGAGATTAAAAAGCATAAGCAGGAATAGGAAAACATAGACAGGACAGGCAAAATTAAAATAGGCTCTAGGTCATCATCCAAAGGATCTCCAAGAGGGGCAGCTAGGTGGCACAGTGCATAGAGCACCGGCCCTGGAGTCAGGAGGACTTGAGTTCAAATATGACCTCAGACACTTAACACTTACTAGCTGTGTGACCCTGGGCAAGTCACTTAACCCCAATTGCCTCACCTAAATTAATTAATTAATTAATTAATTTTAAAAAAATTAAACCAAAGGATCTCCAAGAGACTGGATAGTCTCCTCAGGATCCTTTGCAATACATCTTTGTCATTCCCACCTTCTTGTCCTTGCTTTAGTTGTTCTGGCTGATAGATTGCTTTGGGCCTCTTCTCTAAAAGAAAAATCCGCTATTGAACATTTGTATTCATTTCCTCCAACCTCCAAATACCAGGAGGTTGGGAATATCTTTCATCATGGGTCCTCAGGAATTGATCAGAGTTCTTCAATCTTTCAAAATTGTTTGCTATTATATAAACTGTTCTGGTTCTGTTTATTTCACTGTTCATCTGTTTATAACAAATCTTTCCCAGTTTTTCTGAAACCATCCTTTTCATCACTTCTTACAGTACAATAGTATTCCATAATTTATTTAACTGTTATCCAATTTATGGGTACTCCCTAAGTTTCCAGTTGTCTGCTACCATAAAAAGAGCTGCTATAAATATGGGTCTTTTTCTTCTTTCTTTAATCTCTCCATGGTATAAGTATCATAATGGTTTCTCTTGGTCGCAGAATATCCACAGCTTAGGAACTTTGGGGGCATAGTTCCAAATTGCTTTCCAAAATGGTTTAACCAATTCCCAGATGCATAAACAATGCATTACTGTACCCATTATCTCATGAAACCTCCAACATTTGTGATTTTCCTTTTTTATCATATTTGTCAACCTGATGGATGTGAGGTGGAACCACTGAGTTGCTTTAATTTTTCTCTCTCCAATTATTAGTGATTTGAAGCATTTTTTTTTCACATAGCTTGGGTTTCTTCTCTTGGGAACTCCCTGTTCATGCCTTTTGACCATTTATCAGTTGGGGAATATCTCTTATTCTTATCAATTTGAATCAGTTCCTTAAATAGCTTAGACCTTTATCAGAGAAACTCACTGTAAAGACTTTATCCAGTTAAGTGTTTCCTTTCTAATCTTAGATGCATTTGTGCAAAAACTTTTATTTATATCTATTCAACACTAGTTTATATCTATTACATCTTCTAAGACACATCTCAAGGCTTATTTCTTCCAAAAAAATTTTCCTGAGAAATCCCAATGAATTCTAATCACTGATCTTTTACTATATTAATACTTTATATATACATATATATATGTATATATATACACATATATGTGTGTATACATATGTATATATGCTATATTCTTGCTTATAACTTCTAACTTCTCTAGTTTTTTTTTAATTCAAGTTTTGCTATCCCCATTAGATTATGAGCTTCTAAATATCATGAACAATGAGATTCCCTTATTGTGTACATTCCTTTATTTTGTACATTCAGTAGAAATTTAATAAATGCTTGTTGAGAGACTGGCATTTAATAAATGCATAGAATAAATACAAAATGAGTTCTAGAGGAGAAGCTATTAGATTCTATTATACGCTATTAGATTAGATTATTCACTGTTTCTATTACAGAAAGATCTGTGTCAAAATAGGACAGAAGAATTCCCAAGCATAAAACTTTCTGGCTCCTTTCCACCTCCATTTCCCAAAGGAATCATCTCCCTCAAAAACCACACCTAAAAGGTGTTACCTAAAGGCCTCAGCCAGCTCCTTGTCTCTTTGGTTTCTCCATAAAATCCTCAGAAGCACACCACCAGTTAATGGTTCAAATAGCAAAAACCATTTTACCATCAGGATATGAAATCTCAGGATACAACTTTATAGTTTAGGTAAATTATAGTTTTTCGTTACTTAAGCTAAAACATTTAATAGCTTTTATTCAGTGTTTCACTCCCAAATTGGCTCATTCTTTTAGTCCTCAACCTTGGATATCTCAGTCCTTCGTAACTTGTTTCTTTCCTACTCGTACCCTTTTTTCTAATATCAACACAAACCAAGAGCTCGTTCTCTGAACTTTATTCAATCTCTGAAGAAGGTCCCTTCATTTGGTTTCTTGGTCCCACTTGCAGGTTCTAGTTTGAAACTACTCTCCTTATGTAGCTATCTGGCATCTTAATTAAAAAAAAAAAGTTTCCTGGCCACACACTCAAATACGTCTTTCTAATATGTCTTTCCTGGGTTCACCTAATCAACTTTCCCTCTACTGTCCAGTTCTCTCAAACTTTGCATGGCCACTTTTGCTTTTTTAAATCTCCCAACCCTCTTAATAAAGTACTTTTGCTAAATTTCCTCCTTCTTCCTTCATTCTCCTCCAAAAAAAAAAAAGTTGCTATATCCAAACTTCCCCTAGTGTTTGTGTAATCATGTCCCTCTCTGGACTAACTGGCAAACAGTTCTTCGCTATGTATATAAATTTTAATTTTAATAACCCAGTTTATATGATCAATGTTTTTGTCCCATCCAGATGAGGTTAAATGTAAATCTACATGTATTCTATTGGTCTATAAGAGTCCAAAATATGGAACAACCCCCTATAATAAAATCTCTTTTCAAAAGAAAGAAATTTATTAGGTACATATTGAAATAACACTAATTATATGTTCCACTCAGGCTCTAAATAAACCATATTTAGATATTTAGGAGAAGGAAAGCTTTCCCTGAAAAACCACAGTTTTATTCCTGTCTTGATTTCCCCAGAAGTGTAAAAAGTAAATGTAAGCCTGAATTTGAACTTTGAATTTGGACCAAGGGAAAAAAGTTGCTTAACTTTTTACTGCCTGAGGTATCGAACAATATCAAGCCTCGTTTACTGCAGGGAATCCATGTGAATAGCTAACACTGTTAGCACACCCTAGAAAGCAGACGTCCTGGAAATATGGGGTTCTTTTTGTCTCCCTCTTCTGGGTTCCTTGGGAACTGTCACCTCTTTATTGTAGCTGATCTTTCCACTCAGCATGCCCTTCTATTTAAACCTCAAAGGTCCACAGTACCAGCTCTCTTGTTGGGCCATGTGCACAAATTAGTGTGAAGACTGAAGATGAAATTTGACTCTAAAACTATGAACTCTGTCAGATTGGTGGAATAAAATCAATGGGGAAAAAAATCAATCAATCTGGTCTAGTCTGGAAGAAGATCCATTATTTCTTATTTCATAGAAATGTGACAGAATCCCAAATTCCTGTATTAAGTCCAAAACAGCAGAAATGCCTTGTGACCCAGAGGGTATCCCAAACACCACTGCCTATGTTTGTTCATGAGTTTCTGAACAAGCATTTAGTACTAAAGATAAGCAAACCCCATGTTAAAAGCTCCAAAGGAGGGGCGGCTAGGTGGCGCAGTGGATAGAGCACTGGCCCTGGAGTCAGGAGTACCTGAGTTCAAATCCGGCCTCAGACACTTAACACTTACTAGCTGTGTGACCCTGGGCAAGTCACTTAACCCCAATTGCCTCACTAAAAAAAAATAAATAAATAAAAATAAAAATAAAAAAATAAAAGCTCCAAAGGAAGTTGGACTGGAAAACTGTGGGTTTTCTGCAGATGATCTTCAAGATTGCTTAAAAAGCATCTCATGTTGCTTCTGGAAATGGGAAAACCACCCATAGCCAGCTCCCAAGAAGCTTGTGTCTTCCCACTTGATTGAGATATTTAGTCTGTCTTAACCTGCACAAACCAAAGGCCAGGACTGAGCAGCAACAGGAGAGTGAATCAGATGCCGTTACTAGCAGAAAAAGAAAAAAAGCACATGACCTATATTGAATACTGTGCCCTTAATTCTAGTTTAGCTGCATGGTCTATGCTCTCTGTACTGTACATATTGGGAGCTGGGTAGAATGCATGATTTCTGGCATTGGTAGGTAGGAGTACATTTGACTTATTTAGATGTGGTGGCACCATTGGGTGGGTCTCCTAAAGTTTATGTGGTGTTTGACTTCAGATTTTCCCTTCCTTCCACTCCCTAGCATCCCTGCCAACCCTACTGTGCTTTAAGCCCAACCCAGTTCAGTTCTAAGTAACCTATCAATTAAAGGCTGTCTTTTAACATGCTTTATGTGGCAACTTGGAAAACTTTAAGACAGTTCTCAGTTTGAGAACTTCAACCTAGGTAGTATCTGGAATTGAATATATGCTGTTAACTCATAGACCCCTATGCATGGCACGAGCACTTTCCAATATTTCAGGAGACCAGAGACAGGAAGCACATTTGGCAAGCGTCCTGGTCACCCCCTAAAAATCTGTTCTTCATTTGTCACATCTGCAGTCACTTTGGCCGTGGCCAACTGGGGTTGTTTTGTCCTTCGTTCTCTGATCCTGCATCCTCATTTCTCCCTCAAATTGTTGTTAGACTGCTCACTGGGCTTTTAGAGTAAACAAAGTTGTTGTAACTAGAATAGCTTTTTATGAATTGGTCTCACCATTCTGGAAAACAGTTTGGGGCTATACTAGAAAGGTGACTAAACTCCTAATACCCTTTGACTAAATGATAGCACTGCTAGGCATTTACCTTCAGAAGTCAAAGACGGAAGGAAAGGTCCTATATGTACCAAAACATTTTCTGTGGTTGCGAGAAAATGAAAGCAAAGTGAATATGTGTTGATTGGTAGGATGATAAAAACAAATTCTAGTATATTAGTATAATGTGATTGTTTTATGCCATAATAATAATAAAGAATTCCCAAAAGATCATATGAAAATATAAAGGATAGTGGCATTCAGTGGCTCCTAAGGTCCCCTTTAATTCTGAATCTCTGGTCTTATTACTAATGACTACAATGCTATAAAGGAAAACATTGCTAAAATAAATCAATGTATTGTCCAACATTAATTTCATAGGCCTAATGATGATGTTGTCTCCCTCCACTGGGTAAAGGTGCAGCAAAGAGAGGTGCAGAATAAGGCTCATATTATCAGAAATTATTAATATTTTAGTTTACTTGGCTTAACTATACTTTGTCACAAAAGGGGGGTTTTTAAGGGGACTACTGAAAAATGACAGTGATTTTTTTTTAATTAAACCAGCCTCAGACACTTGATACTTACTAGATGTGTGACCCTGGGCAAGTCACTTAACCCTCATTGCCCTGCAAAAAAAAAAATTTAAACCAATTAAATACTTTTTTTAAATAAAAGGGTTTCTTCCTGTGATGCCTTTATCACTCTAAAGTCAAGCATATATGAACAGAGTGACTCTGGAGAATCTACTGATAAGACTAAACCACCAGCCATGGCTGTTTCAGATTCAGTTACTTTAGGGATCTGATCAATGTCGAAAATGCAAAGTAAACCATCAGCTACTGTGAGTGAGGAGGACATTCTCCCATTGCCACAATACTAATAATGACAAGCAGCTACTATTAGACATCAATCGTTTGTTAACTGGTTGGCAACTTGAAACTGAGCATAATGAATATTAAGTTCTTTATTTTCCATCATAAAAGCTTCTCCTGCATAACAGCCCCATTTGCCATAAGGAATGCCAGTTTCTTACTTGTCCCTCAAGAAATAAATCCTAGAATAAAGAACATTATACTCCTCCCCATCCTTTGCCTGCTTCATCCATTAACATCTATTCATTCAGCCAGTGTTCCTGGCCATTCCTATTTCCTAATACATCTAGGAAATCCCTAACCCAAGCCTCAATCTTATACTTTTGGAACCATTCCTCTTGGACCTAACACATTTTAAAAACATGGCATCCTAGACAGTCCTCTATATGCTTCCCTCATATGGAAAAAAAATCTGCAATGTCTGCAAACTGTTCCCTGAGAATCCTCAGATCCTATATTGGTCTATAGACCCAAATGGGATCTTTTGGATGTCCCTGGCTGACTCTCACTATCTCCAGTCCCCTTTAAGTAAGGCTTTTTACAGGCAACCTCCATTCCCAAAGGGTTTTAAAAACTAGAAAGGGGCAGCTTCCTGTTTCAGCTCTTCCTCCTGCCCAGGCAGAAGTACTCGCAGACTGACATGGTCTCAGGGAATTTCCATGACTCTCAAGATAGTATGCCAGAATGTCATTTTCTCTTATCTGAATTACAATCCTAATTTTCTCCTTATGAGCCATCATCTGGCTACATCAGCCCACCCTCAGTTAGTGGGTGGGCCCTTCCTAGATCCCTTCTGGCCAGTTCTCCATCCCTCTTAAATTCCCTATTGTCTCCCTACAGAGGTTAACCATCTAACCACCTTATGGGCAGCAAGTGACTTCCACATTTTCTCTTCGCAGAGAAAATGCCCTGACTATTCTCTAAAGCTATTGTGTAGACTGGTAGGTTGTCCAGTCTTTTACCTCCTGGATGTGCCATGCCTCTCCATGTATGCATTCTCTTGCATTCTCCTTTAACCCCAAGATTTCTTAGCAGGACACTCTCCCCTGACTGGGGTTCCTGATATCATCCTAGAGTATCATGCCATCACTTGTCTTTCTCTGAGCTTTTCTGAGCTGAAACCATAGCAAAGGGCCTTCAGTTACTATCACAGATGTGAGATTTACCATTTATGAGTACCCCATGTCTTCTCCATCTTCTGAGACTCCAAATAGAAATCAATAGGTAAATACAGATCTTGCCCAAACATTATCAAATAATTGGGTAAAGTCTCTGGGGTCACTATATGCATACAATAAAAGTGTCATATGTTGAAACCACTGAACATTTTGATCAGGACTCAAAGCCCCAGTATGTTCAGTAGTGTGGGAGTGTTCTAGCTGTGGGTCTCCTTGAAGACAATAAAGCATCATTATAGACTTTTTGATTCATGACAAAGCTAACATCCCCTTGAGGAGCTTGATCTCCATACCTTAATCTTGGTGATAATGGATCCTGGCAGGGGAACCATATGCCAAAAATAGTTCTTCCCTAAAACTGTAACAACTGGAGAAGGCTGCTGGTTCTGAGTTGGGTGTATGTCTCTGAATAGTAGATAAAATGGTCACTCACCACCAGGTTGCTGTTTATGCCCTTCCTGTATCCTACCAGAGATTAAAAAGTCTGGACAAACTCTAAAGACTTACTGGTATATATGCTCTCCAGATAAGCAGTATGAGTTAATATCATTTCCTATGAACACAACCAATAAATATTAATTATAAGGCACTCGTCTGCTGCTATTTTATACTTGCTCCAAGTTCTCATTTGTCTCAGGTGTCCAAAATTGTCACCTACTTTTTTATGGCTATGGAATTCTGTGCCTTGGGTAGTACCAGCTACTTCCTTGTACATCATGCTGGATGACACAAAACAACATTACATAGACCCCAAATTCTGCCACACTCTCAGGGCACCCTCTGAAGAATAAAATTTTAGTTTCCAAAGGTTTAACCTCTGTTTCTTTTCATAGACCTTCATGGTATAATTGTTGTCACCACCAATTAGTTATGGTTTAATCCAATACTCAAAAATGCCTTACCAAAAAGTTTCTTTTAATAAGAGGGATCATAGCTGGCAGTTAGTGGCATAGTGGGTAGAGCCCTAGATCTGGCGTTAGGAAGACCTGAGTTCCAATGTGACCTCAGACACTTACTACCTAGCTGTGTGATCTTGGGCAAATCACTGAATTGCTGATGCCCTCAGTTTCCTCAACTGTAAAATGGTGACAATAAAAGTACCAGCTTTGTAGGATTTTTGTGAGGATCAAGTGAGATTTGTAAAAAGAGTTTAGCCTAGTGTCTGGCACATAGCAGGCTTATAAAAGTAGTGGCATATAAATGCTTATTCCCTCCTTTCTCCTCTTGCCAGTTTTAAGCCTCCACAACTATAAGCACTTCTTTGGCTACCTATAGCTCATAACTCTAAACTGCATTTCTATTGGCTCTCCCTCAGACTCATCCAGCAGACCGATAAGCTCAAAAAATAAAGCATTTAAACTATTTAATTAAACTCAATAACTGTGTAAACAGCAACTATCAAGTTCAAGATACTATGCTGGGTGCTGGAAAATACAATGACAAAAATGCAAAACTTCTTCCCCTCATTTTACCATAGAAGACATTAAGTTAACTAAGTAGCAAATATAAGACTAGGAAGAGCACCAACATGTAAGAGGATCAGGGAAGGATTTCCTGTATGAGCTGAGCCTTGTAGAAAACTTGAAAATAGCAATAAATTAGATAAAATATTAAACCTTCCTGTAACCCATATCTAAATGTCGGCCTCTCTGAATTACTATGGGAATTATCATTTACCTTAGCTCATGACTATTCTCTCTGGGGCTTGAGCATAAGCAGGTGGGGGGAGGGCAGAAAGAAGTAACACAGCCCTTCAGAAATATGGCTTCTCCCTCTCTTTGTTGTAAGAATACATCTTGCCTTCCATACTCCTTTTTTAAACTGGGCACACTAAGCTATTGCAAGGGCTTCTTTGGAGATCCAGGGATTTTTTTCTCTATTTTATTTTTTCCCCCAAATACATGTAAAAATAATTTTTAACATTCATTTTTTAAACTTTTGAGTTCCAAATTCTCTTCTTCCCTCCTTTCCCTCTCCCTTTCTTCAGAAGGTAAGCAATTTGATATTAGATTATACATGTACAGTCACACAAGACATAGTTCCATATTAGCCACATTGTGAAAGAAAACAGACAAAAAAACCCAAGAAAAATAAAGTTTTAAAAGTATGATTCAATATACATTCAGACTCTGATGGTGGGTAGCATTTTTTATCATAAATCCTTTGGAATTGTCTTGGGTCACTGTATTGCTGAGAATAGTTAAGTCATTAACAGTTGATCATATTGCAGTAGTGCTATTACTGTGTACAGTGTTCTGATTCTGCTCATTTCACTTTGCATCAGTTCATGTAAGTCTTTCCAGATCTTTCTGAGAGCATCCTGCTCATCATTTCTTATAGCACAATAGTACACTCTCACAATCATATACCACAACTTGTCCGGCCATTCCCCAGTTGATGGACATCCCCTCAATTCCTAATTTCTGATTCTTAACCACCACAAAAAGAACTGATATATTTTTGTACATAGAGGTAATTTTCCTTTTTCTTTGATCTCTTTAAGATACAGACCTAATAGGACTATTGCTGGGTCCAAAAGTATGTACATTTTAATAGTCCTTTATACTTAGTTCCAAATTGCTCTCCATAATGGTTGAATAAGTTCACAACTTCACCAACAATGCATTAATGTACCAATTTTCCCACATCCCCTCCAACATTTGTCTTTTTCTTTTTCTGTCATATTAACTAATCTTATAGGTGTGAGGTGGTACCTCAGCATTGTTTTAATTTGCATTTGTCTAATCAATAATGATTTAGAGTATTTTTCCATATAACTGTAGATAGCTTTGATTTCTTCTTCTGAAATCCGCCTGTTCATATTCTTTAACCATTTATCAATTGGGGAATGACTTGAAGATGTAATATAGAGGCTTTTGACCTCAAAGCTTGCAAACATGATGTCCTAGGCAGGTGTTCTATGTAAGGGAAAACTCCTAACAATTAGAGATATACAAAAGTGACCCCCCAAAAAAACACACACACAAAAAGTGAATGGGCAGCTTTAGTGGTTAGTGGGTTGACTCCTCTTCCATCTGGGTCTTCAAACAAAAGTTGGATTACCACTTGTCAGGTACATTTAAGAGGGAAGTCTTATTCAGGTATAGGTTAGGCTAGATTACCTGAGAGGTCCTCGACAACTCTGAGATTCTGTGATTCTTAAAATCAACTTTAAAACAAATAAAAAAAAAATAGTGATATCCATATATACCAGGTGAAAAAAAAAGTCAGAGAGCAGGTCTGTAAGAAATATATAAATGTTCTATAGTTGTTGTTGTTGCATTTAATACATTGCCTGGTATAAACAGGCTTGTTGGTTAACCAATGACTCTCTTTTGGTCTGATTTCTATAGGCTCTTCTGTTTAAGTGTATTACCTAAAGTTAAGGATTTGTATTCTTTAGCAATGTCAAACTCAGATAGAAAAGGGGACACAGAAGCATACATAAGGATCCCTGAAGGTGAATATTGATTTAGACAACTACATAATAAAATTATGGTTTTTTGTATTTTATTTATTTTGTTACATATTTCCCAATTCAATTTTAATCTGGTTTCATTGCACTCAAGAGTGTTGTGGGAATGTTGCCAGTTGTGGTGTTGCCCCTGGGATGCATGTTTGACACCCTTAGCTTAACACATTGATTTGTAATGTAGAGTTCATGAATATTCAAGATCAATGAACTTGGATGGGAAAAAATAGATCTTCACTTTAATTTAATTAGTTTCCTTTAGTAACCCTATACATATTATTTTATGCATTTACAAATATTTTTCTGAGAAGGAATCAATGAGCTTCACCAGACTGCCAGAGGGGTCTCTCTCTCTCTCTCTCTCTCTCTCTCTCTCTCTCTCTCTCTCTCTCTCTCTCTCTCTCTCTCTCTCACACACACACACACACACACACACACACACACACACACACACACACACACACACAACGCTTAAAAACCCCTGATCTAGTAGGGTACGAAACGGAAGGTAAGAATAACTAAGGGCATCCCATGAGTGGGAAATGAACAAGGAGCCGCTTTGAGCCAACAACTTCAGAAACTTAACTACAAGGCTGCTTTAAGAGCAGCCTTGTGGACTACATTTTTACCACAAAGCTGTCTAAGGCCAGAAGGGGTCATTATGTCTATAGGACTTGTAAATATTTTCCACCCAACTCACAAACTGGAATTGTGAAGTTCTTGTTTTCATGGCATGCTGAGAAACTCCTATCCTTTAGTTTTAAAAGGCGCAAGCCCACAAGCTTCTCTGAATCAACCCTGCTTTCTGTGGATTCAGTCCTGATATATCAAGTTGGGAATTACCTAAAGGAAAGTGATCAAAAGTAGGAAACAAACCCAAGACTCCACTGAATGCCCAAGTCTGAAAGATAAGGCTGGCCCCTTCTCCCTTCCTCTCATATATCTGCATTCCAATTGATTCCTGCATGAATGAAAAACCTTTAAGACCTAAATAAATGCATATCTAATGACAGAATTTTAAGTACTATAACTAAAAGGGAGGAAATTATTTGGCAGTAGGGAGATATTCCTCAAATCACACCATGTAGACAGTTACCACTTTTCTTCCTTTATGCAAGACTGCTCCTGCTGAGAGATGTCAGGTGGGCATTTGAGGGCAAAATTGAATGAAGTGTAGAATTGTTATTTCCTTTGCTATAGAGCTACATTATTTTCATCCCTTTTATAAGTATCTCTGCAGCTACACGACAGATCCATTTTAACTTCATCACACAATCTAAGCATTATCGTTAGTGACTAAATTAGCAATTCAATTAAGACATTCTCATTTGATAAATTGAAAACACTGTGACTCAGTCATTTGCTACAAGTTGCATGGCTTCCTGACTCACCAAGTACACATGTGGGATTAATAAAGTTGACTTGTTAGGTAATTGATTCAGCAAGGAAGATTTCAAGTCATCTTTTAAAATCTTCTTGCTATGCCTGTTCTGGCCTTTTTGTGTACAAACTATGTATATTTACTGTCAAGAGCACATCATTTATGAGGCACATCCTATTTTTAGCCATCAAAGTGGAAAAGAAATAAATTAAATCAGAAGTCTTCTCATTGTTTCCTAGTGACCCCAATTTGAAAGATTAGGCCAGTATATTAAAAGATAAGAGTAGAATCCAAAATGTCCCTGTTGTTGTTGTCATTGTTGTTATTGATGTTGTTCAGTCTTTTGAGTTGTGTCCAACTTTTTCTAACCCCATGGAACACAGCACACCAGGCCCTTCTATCCTCCCCTATCTCTTGAAGTTTGTACAAGGTCATGTTTGTTGTTTCCAAAACACTATCTATCCATCTCACCCTCTGCTGTCCCCTTCTCCTTTTGCCTTCAATCTTTCCCAACATTAGGGTATTATCCAGTGAATACCATCTTGTCATCATTTGGCCAAAATATTTAAGCTTCAGCTTCAGTATTTGACTTTCTAGTGAATAGCCTGAAGTAATTTCTTTAAGTATCAACTGATTTGATCTCCTTGCTGTGCAAGGGAGTCTCAAAATCTTCTCCAGCCCCACAAATTGAAAGGGTTGATTCTATGACACTCAACTTTCTTTATATCTCAGCTCTCACAGTCATACATTGCTACTGGAAAAACCATAGCTTTTGACTTTGAACTTTGTTGGCAAGTTGATGTCTCTGCTTTTTAGTATGGTGTCCAGTTTTGCCATAGCTTTCCTACCAAGAAGCAGTCATCTTTTAATTTCATGGCAACAGTCACCATCCACAGAAATCTTTGAGCCCCAAAATGTAAAATCTGACACTTTTATTTCTTCTCTATTTGCCAGAAAGTGATGGGACCAGTTGCCAAGATCTTCATTTTGTTTTGTTTTGGGCTTTTTTGTGTTAAGCTTCAAGCCAACTTTATTTTCTGCCATTCTTTACTTACTCCAATCAGAGTGGCATCATCAGTGTATTTGAGATTGTTGATATTTTCTCCTGGAAACCTTAATTTGGGCTTTCGATTCATCCATTCCCTACCCAATTAGAAATGAGCTCCAAATATAATAGACTTGGAGGAATAAACAGGGCAGTATAGTTAGGGGGCTAACCAAGAATGATGGGAAATGGAGGTTATATATCAGGACTGCATAAAACAAGCTGTCCCTCATCTGCCCATCTACCTATACAACTTCACCAAGCAGAAAGGGGTGGTCAGAGAACTCTCTCAAATTACATACCCCTTGCTCCTCTCCACCACCCCCATATTATGACTAGTTGTAACAGGCCACTTATACTCAATCTATATACTTATAATTAGAAAGCCAACCAGAAAGATTATGGACATAGATTAAATTCCCATTTATCTAGAATTCAAAAAGCCAGATAACTCAATAATATGAATACTTTATTTATAATAATGGTGACCAGGAGATACTTCAAGATCTGGAAAACCTTCATTATTAAATTCCTTTAGTATGGTCTTCATGCTACATTTTAATTCATAGATTATTGACATAGAAAATTGTATAGGATCTATGGTGGTGGTTGAGCAGAATGTTCATTTAGTGCTATTCTCCACCATTCTGAATATGTGAAAATTTACTTGGTCAAGTTGAATTTGATAACCCCTGTTGATCCCATCTATCCTAATAATTATAATAGAAAGCCAATGGGAACATCTAGATTTATTATAACCAAGAATTACTATTGAAATTAGCAAAACAGGGGCAGCTAGGTGGTGCAGTGGATAGAGCACCGGCCCTGGAGTCAGAAGTACCTGAGTTCAAATCCAACCTCAGACACTTAACACTTACTAGCTGTGTGACCCTGGGCAAGTCACTTAACCCCAATTGCCTCACTAAAAAAAAAAAAAGAAGAAGAAGAAGAAAAAAAATTTGCAAAACTTCTAGTGAAACCCTTTCTTCTAGCCACCACCACCACCACTTCAGAGCAAGGTGAGGGAAGTTTCATTTCTGTTTCTGTTTCTTCAGGTTTGACTTCTTTGTTTTCCCTAGATCTATACCACTTCTTAGACTCACTCCTGGAAACACTTAAGAAATATTATTTGAGATGAAACTATACCTAAATATTTATTTCTCATTCTTTGGATTTCCTTTGGAGTCCTAGTATCTTCATGCAACTCCCCACACTCAATTTTCAGAGTAACCTTACTTAGTGAGAAAAGTTTCATATTCATTAGACATATATTTACTGAGCAAGAACTGGGTACAAAGAACTTTGATAGTTATTGTGGGAAGTACAATGATAAATACATGCTGTCTCCCATTACATTTGTAACCTCTTCAAGAGCAGGTTTCATGCTTTTATACATCTTTCTAGTGGCTAAAGTGGTGTGACTCAGTAGGTTGTTAAGTTGGCATTTGATTACTCAAAATAAAAATTCTCTAGTCATGATCTGCATAATCCTTTCCTAATGTGTTTAAGACAGCAGCATCTGCATGGCTCTTCCTTCATGTATTCATTCAGTTGCCAAATCCTGTCAAATCTACCAACACATCTCTTGTAGCCATCCCATTCTCTCTACTTACATGAACATTGCTCTCATTCAGACCCACATCACTTCTCCTCCAAGATATCATAGTACCCTACAAATGGGTCTCCTCACCCCAGGTTTCTTGCCTCTCCATTCTATCCTCTGTAAGAGTTGCCATGTTGATCCTAAAGCACAGGTATCACCATCTTACTTTCCTGATCAAGAAGCTTCAATGGCTCCTTTTTTTTTTTTTTTTGGCAGGCAGGCAATGGGAGTTAAGTGACTTGCCCAGGGTCACACAGCTAGTAAGTGTCAAGTGTCTAAGGCCGGATTTGAACTCAGGTACTCCTGAATCCAGGGCCGGTGCTTTAACCACTGCACCATCTAGCTGCCCCTCAATGGCTCCTTTTTACCTCTAGGATAAAATATAAAATCTTCTGTTTGGCCTTTAAAACCCTTTTAAAGCCCTTCACAACCTGGTTTCAGCTGACTTTTCCAGCCTTATTAGACATTCCTCTCTGTCATGTACTCTTTGGTCTAACCAAAGGGCCCTTTTTCCTCCACATCTGGAATGCCCTTCCCTCTTCACTGGTGCCTCTTCACCTGTACTTCATTTCCTTCAAAGATCAACTCAAACACTACTTTCTACACAAGGCCTTTGATTACTTCATCTGAAAACTGCCTATATGTATACTTTGACCATTTATCAATTGGGAAATAACTTGTATTTTTACAAATTTGACTCGTTTCTCTATATATTTGAGAAATGAAGCCTTTATCAGAGGAAGCTGTCGTAAAAAAATTTTTCACAGTTGCAAGTACTATGTATTTCCCTCTGTCCTATATTCCCCATTTATCCTACTTTCTATCTCTTTTCACCCTGTCCCTTCTCAACAGTATTTTGCTTCTGGTTACTACCTCTCCTAATCCACCCTCCCTTCTATCAATTCATCTCCCTTTCTTTTATTCCCTTCCCCTCCCACTTTCCCATAGGGTAAGATAGATTTCTATCTTCAACTCCATGTGTGTGTTACTCTCTCTTTGAGTCAATTCCAATGAGAGTAAGGTTCAAGTATTATCCTCCACCACCACCATTCTTCCTTTCCACTGTTAAAAGCTCTTTTACTCATCTTTTTCTGAGTTAATTTGTGCCATTTTCCCTTACTTTTCCCTTTTCTCCCAGTTCATTCCTCTTTCTCATCTCTCGTTTTTGTTTTTTAAGATATCATACCATTATATTTAACTCATACCGCTGCTCCCTATGTATACTCTTTCTAACTTCCCTAGTAATAATGAAATTCTTAGAAATTACAAGTATCATCTTCCCATGTAGGAATATAAACAGTTTAGCCTTACTGAATCCCTTAGGATTTCTCTTTCCTATTTATCTCATTAAGCTTCTCTTGAGTCTCATGTTTGAAAGTCAGATTTTCTATTCAGCTTTGGTCTTTTCATCAGGAATGCTTGAAAGTCTTCTATTTCATTGAATGTCCAATATTTCCCTTGAATGATTACGCTCAGTTTTTCTGGGTACATGACTCTTGGTTGTAATCTTAGCTCCTTTGTCCTCTGGAATATCATATTCCAAGCCCTGTGATCCTATAAGGTAGAAGCAGGTAGAGAACAGCAGGCCACACCTCAGCTGCTAAAACTTGTTATCCTAACTATGACTCAATGATATTTAAGTTGTTTCTTTTGGGCTCCTTTTAATACTTTCTGCTCTTTTTGGGAACTCTGGAATTTGGCTATAATATTCCTGGGAGTTTTCAATTTAGGATCTCTTTCAGGAGGTGATAAATGGATTCTTTCCATTTCTATTTTACCCTCTGGTTCTAAAATATTGGGGCATTTTCCTTGATAATTTCTTGAAAGATGATGTGTAGGCTCTTTTTTTTGATGATGGCTTTCAGGTAGCCTAGTAATTCTTAAATTAGCTCTCCTCAATCTATTTTCCAGGTCAAGTGTTTTTCCAATGAGATATTTCACATTTCCTTCTATTTTTTATTATTGTTATTTTGTTTTATTGTTTCTTAATGCCTTATGGGGTCATTAGCTTCTACTTGTCCAATTCTAATTTTTAAGAAATTATTTTCTTCTGTGAAATTTTGTATCTCCTTTTCCATTTGATCAATTATACATTTTATGGAGGTTTTTTTTTTATTCAGTGAATTTTTGTATATCTTTCCATGTGACAAATTTTGCTTTTGGGGGAGTTATTTTCAGTGAATTTTTGTATATCTTTTTCCATTTGGCCAATTCTGCTTTTTAAAAAAGGAGTTCTTCTCTTTAGTGGATTTTTGTGCCTTTTTTTACAATTTGATTTATTCTACTTTTAAGGTAATATTTTCTGTATTTTTGTGCCTCCTTTACCAAGCTATTCTTTTTTACTGATTTTCTTGCATCACTCTCATTTCTTTTTCCCAGTTCTTCCTCCATCTCTTACTTGAAAATCCTTTTTGATCTCTTCCAAGAATTCTTTTTGGGCCTGAGGACAATTTACATTTTTAAGGCTTTGAATATAGTAGTTTTGACTTTTTTTGTCTTCTCCTGAGTTTGTTTTGATCTTCCCTGTCATCATAATAATCTTTTATGGCCAGGTTTTTTGTTGTTATTTGCTCATTTTTCCAGTCTCTTTCTTGACTTTTAACTTTATTTTCAAATTGGGCTCTCCTTCTGGTGTGGAGAGGGCACTGACCCAAGCTTCAGGTTTTTTGTGTAGCTGTTTTCAGAGCTAGTTTTGGGGGTCTGTAAGTTTTCAGTTCTTTCAAAGTGGTATGATCTAAGTATAGATGTGTTTACTACTTTCCTGGCCTGTACTATGGTCTATAAGTGACCACAAGCACTCTTTTACACCCTAGAATTGTGACCAGGATCCCTTGCTCCCCTGGGACTACAAGTTCTGGTGTGATAGTTCTCCTCCTCACCCTGAAACTGTGACCTAGGATGGTGACCTAGATCCACAGAGTCCTGCACCTACTGCCTGCCAAGGGATCCCTGTAATCACCTTCTGACAGACTGGTCACCCTTACCATCTGTGGACTGAGCATTCTAGAAGCCACTGCTGCCAATTCAGTTGCTCCCAAGGCCTGCTGCTGGCTTGTGAGGTGGGGCCTGCTGCTCTTTTGCCTGGGCATTGCCTGCTTTGGATTGTATTTGTCTCACCAAAGTATGACAGACCTTTCCCGCAGACCTTTTAGGTTGTCTTATGCTGGAAAATTGCTTCACCCATCCTTTTGTGGATTCTGCTGCCCCAGAATTCACTTTGAGGTGTTATTTAAAGTTTTTTGGAAAAGAATTTGGGAGAGTTCAGGTGAGTCCTTGCCTTTTCTCTACCATCTTGGCTCTGCCCAAGTGGTTAAATTTAACTTGAGGATAGAGTCTTTACCTGGACCAACACACTCCATACCATACTTCAAGTATCGATGCCCCCAGTCCCTCAGGAAATCAATCTGTTTTACTTTGAAACCCCTATCCCTGACTCAGCAATTCTGACTGAGATGGAGTCAGTGCAAACATACTTCTCCTACTATGTCTAGCTGGCCCTAAATCATTATTCCATATTTTACACCTTATCTAACCATCCTTCCCATCAGGTTATTTCCATCAGTGGAAATAGCTCAGGACCTTATACCCAAAAGCCCCCAGGAAGTGCTGTATCACCCAGACCAATATCCCTGCTTCTAGATGGCCACCTCAGGGATTATTCACAGAACCAACCCTTATGGAGAAGGTGTCCTCCCTCCTGCCTCCAATCTCCTGCCTCTAACTACTAGCCAATTGCCAACAACAGGCAGGTAAACCCAAGATCCCAGGGAAGGCAGTGCTTCCCTCAGACTAGTAGATCTACTTCCATCTCAGCCACCAACAGCTATCATCCAAGGGAGGAACCCCTATGGAAAAGAGGCCTGCTATCCTGGCAACCAGTAACCCCAAATTCCAAACTGCCACTGATGAGAAGGTAAGGCCAAGAACCCTAGGAATAGGAGCACTCTTCAGGCCACTGGCCCTGCTACCATTATACCCCCCAACAACTATCTACCATTGGACCTGTCATCAACAACACCAACTGCCCCCCCCAACCCGGAGCAGATAGCTTAGCCTAACAAAAGCACTAAGGCACCTGAGAGAAAGGAGGCATCATGGGTAGGACAGTCAAATTACTGCCTCTGCTTTGACCAACACCTTCCCTTTGACCCTGCTGGAGACAACCTAAGACCCTGTGCCCAGAAACCCCACTTACACCACGTACCCTGGAACACAGCCTGTTCCTCACATTCATCATCCAGAATAGCGGCCCCTTTGAAAGATAGCCCACCATCCTTGCCACCATCGCCAACTGTTGACCAACTGCCACAAACAGGCAAGTAAGCCCAAGAGCCCCAGACAAACATACACACACACACACACATACACACACACGTGTCACTGACCATGCTTCCAGCCTACCCCAGCATCCATCGTGCATGGAAGCAGTGCATGGAAGGGTCATTGCCTTTGACCTCCTACACAGTCTCAGCTACTGAAGATTCAGAAAAGAACGTTCTCACTTCCAAAGTCCTTGATGCCACCAAATAGTTCCATATCAATGAGGGGATATTATTTAACTAATGGAAATCATGCTGACTGCATCCTAGGGCCACTGAGCCATGTGCATCTGATGTTCAATTGAAACGTGCAATGTGTGTTGTCTTCCCCATTAGAATATGAACTCTTTACAAACAAGGACTCCTCCTGTTCTTCAATAGCACTTTGCACAATGTTTCACCATATAATAAGCACCTAATAAATGCTTTTTCATTTATTCTTGCCATCTGCCCTGCCCTTGCCCATGCCTCTACCCCTTTTGCTCGCCATCCAGTAACCAAATCCACAAGGCTATTGTTGATATCCATTGATTTCCCTATGGATCTACTCACCCCTTCCTGTGACTCCCCCAGCCAAAATGCCCTTCCCTGATATCCACTTCCCTGTATGTATTGTCTCCCCCCATGAAAATGTAAGCTCTTTGAGGGCAGGGATGGCCTCCCTTTTTGTATTTGCACATAGCACATTGTTTGGCACATAGCAAGCTCTTAACATGGTAGAATTCTTTCATTTCAGATAAAGTTGGAAAGGTGGGGATTCTCATAATTTAGCAGCTAAGGAGTTTTGCCTTTATATGGTGATCTATAAGCAGTCAATCGAGGACTCTGAATAAGGGAAGCATCATGATTAGATATAGACACAGAAATCACATGTACAATGAATTTAAGGAGGGGGAGAGGTGAGGACACTAGCCAGACAGGAGATGATGACAGTCTGAATAGAGGCCTTGGTGATAAGGATAAGAAAAGAGGGGACAGATGTGAAAGATATGATGCAACTGATTGTATGTGGAAAGTAAAGTAGAAGGAAGGATCCAAATGATGCCAAGTTTTTGATCATAAGTGAATCTTACTCATGGTTCCATTGACAGAAAAAGGAAAATCAGGAAGAAGAACAAGTTTGGGGAGGAAAGATCACTTCAGTTTTGAACCTATCGAGTTTTACTTTGACAGTACATCCAGGGAGAGGTTTCCCATGTATAACCGTGAAAGTAATTGTGAAGGAAGAAACTATAGGACCAGAAGAGAAGAGGGCTGAGGGCAAAACCAGTTTCTTTCCCCAACCTTCCCCTCACTCAACTAACTTAAGGACCCTTGGGCTTGTGCTAGTCACCACTGACAAAACACAAGGTAGCAGTATGTGAGGGAATGCTGCCACAATCAAACTCTAAACTCAAGGTCCTCTTTGTGTTACATGAGGCAGTAGAAATAACACTAAACAAAGGCAGAGCCTCTGGACCAGATCAATACACAGAGGATTGATTTTCATGCTATCTGAAAGAGGCAAAAATACCAAAAGAATTGGAAAAAATCTGTGCATTAATATTTACAAAATGGAGGATCAAGATTATATCAATAACCACCAACCCATAAGTAGACTACACTCCCATTTCTACAAAATTTTTTTGTAACCTCCACATACATTGATGACATCTTTTATAAAGGTAGGAAGAAGGAAATACACAGTCTTTTGCAAATGATTCTCTACAACAGACCACTTCCTCAGTCACAAATTGACTAAAAGGTGCAAAGAATACCAGATCACACTGTGCTTATAATTTATTGATGATTTTTTTTTAAAAATTGATTCAGTAGCATATGGATGAGGAACCTTAGAAATAGCTTTCCAAAACCAAGTGCCCACTACTTCAAGACACACACTTGTTAAGTTCAATTAAATAATAAAAGATGCCAACCCAAAAATGCAGAAGGACCCTAGTAAAGAAACATCAAACCAGACTTCTCCACCATGTCATCTCCTCTGTGACTGTGGGAATCAATTTAGTGGGTCCTCACCCAGGTTCCAACCTGATTTCTTAGACCTCTTCTCTTTCTCGAGTAAGAGTAAGCTTTTCCCTCCACATCCTATTATGGAGGGAGCTATTCCCTCCATCTACTACTTTATATAATAAAATGTACATTGTTTGGGTAGGCTGGAAAAAGGAATTAGTCTCCTAATTCTTGGGAGAGGGAATGGTGATCGGTAGTAGTCAATTTGATGAGCTATGTAGATTCAGATCTAGAGTGGTCAGTGAATCAAGCACCCCTAAAACAACAGCTAGTCAGTGTTTCTCTGCTGTGGCCTATCCTTCCAGTCCTTACAAAAACCCTTCCTCATGTTCATCCCCTCGTTGAGTATGTGGTACAGATGTGAAGACTGTACTAATCATTGTCTGTTTGCTTCTCATTGAAAGAGGGTGGAGTGTCTTTGTGTGTTTCGCCATCCAGACATTCTTCATGGTGCTATTTTTATCAGTGATAATCATGAAATTGTTGTCAGCTGGACACATTCAGCTGTCTTACCCAGAGGCAGACATGATGTGAGAGAATGTCTTTTTTTTCCAGGGGAGGGGCAAAATCATTTTTGTTCTGTTTGAAAGCTGCTTGACGGAGTCCCAGAGTGTGTCACCAATTAGAGTTGGCACTTGATTCCCCCTCCCACAGGTAGTCAGGACAAGATATACTGCTGAATATGACTTTAGCCACAGTCTTAAACCTGTCACACACCAAGGCTGGCTTTCTCCTTGGGAGAGGACATAGATATGGCTAGAGAAGATAATACTACTACAGGAACATCCTCAGGGATTCAGTCAACCAGTAACCGTTGAAGTACCTACTTTTTGACAGGCATGGCACTGAATAAATTCTGGAGATTCAGGAAAGGCAGAAGGCAATCCCTTCTTTCAAAGACCTCATAGTCTAATAGGGGAGACAGCATGTGAACAACTTTGTACAAATAAGCTAGGTATAGGATAAACTGGAGGTAATCAACAGAGAAAAGGCCTCGACATTTAGGGGAATTAGAAAGACTTATAGAAGGTGGAATTCTAGCCTGGACTTGAAGGAAACCAGGGAGATGAAGACTGGGAAAAGTCCAGACATTGGGGGACAGCTGGTGAAAATGCCCAGAGTTGCAGTGTCTTCTGTGAGGAACAGCAAGAAGGCTTGTTTCCCTGCATCACACAACTGGAAGAGGGGAGGAGAGTATGGTTATGAAAATCTATAGATACCAAATTTTATATTTGATCTTGGAGATGATGACCACTGGAATCGATTGAGTAGAGGGGTGACTTGGTCAGAGCTGAAATTTGGGAGGGTCTCTTTGGCAGCTAACTAAGGGATGGAGAGGGAGGAGAGACTCGTGGCAGAGATACCAAACAGATGGCTGTATCAGTAGTCCAGGTGTTAACTGATGACAAGTGATGAGCATAGGCGATTTAAGTTAAACATTTCATGCAATTGTCAAAAATCCCTTAAATCTATGTTAAATACTACAGCTAGAGACCTGGGGCTCTTGTAGGCCTTTTTCCTCAGGAAAGGGTTAAACTTGTATCTTTCTGCCATGAGCACACTTGCTGATAGTACAAAGTATAGTTTCTCATTGACCATAATTACTAAGTATCAAGTTAAATATTAAGTTGAGAAGTGAGGATTTTATTTGAAATTATAGATTTGGAGAGTATCAATAGTTATAGTGACCTTGAGAGCACGTTTTCAATAAACTCAGTCTCATTTCCCACTGTGACATTTAAAAAATTCAAGAGACATAATTTCTGGGTAATTAATCATTTTATTAATAATTCTAGCATTTTATCAATAAAAGGAATATCACTTGGCCATATCTCTTTTACCAAAAACGACATGTGGCAGTGAGCCCCCAGTTTATATGTCCTTGGAAGAGTAAGTGTTCCTTAGTGTGACAAAAAAAACCTCGGATTAATTAACAATTAATGAGAAAAATGAATATTGTAATGAGAAGTATGCTTATTCCAAGGAGAGTCTTGGGGTATATGACTCTGAGCACCCAAATCTTGGTCAAAGAGATTTATCAATTTCCATATCACCCATTTAACAAAAAGAATCCACATTTTCCCAGACATGTCTGAGTAAACACAATGAGCAGGAATCCACCAATTTGTCTAAACTTAGAATTTCTCTACTGTCTTTGATTAGATCTTTCTTAGCCTGCTAAGTCTTTGCCCAAGATTTCCCACAATGGTTGATTGCTGGATGAGGAAATAGAAAAGGAGGAAAACCTTGCTCCTAATACAATAAGTAGTTATTACATACATGAGAAAAATAATATTTCTCTCACCACCCAGCTGCATTCCTTTGGACTGGACTCCACCATGCCCAGAGAAACCTCATCATTAGGAAACTCATCATCCTGTGAGACTGCACTGACCTTGCTAGTGAACAACTCATCAATTCCTTCAATATTTTCAGTTCCCCTCTGACTGGAGGACTGGAGGATGGAGCAAAGAACTTGTCCCAAAGACTCCATTTAAAGGCTATTCCTCAGCCCAACCATCTCTTCATTTCCCACCCAGCTGCACTCCATTGGACCAGACCCTATCATGCATCTGCACAGGACGCCTTCCCTACTCCTTCCCCTCTCCCTATCCTTTTATGTATTGTCTTCTCCCATTCTATTGTGAGTTCAAAGGCAGGAGCTGGTTTTCTTTCTTTTCTTTCCTTTTTTTTTGTGTATTTGTATCCCAAGCACTTAGCACAGTACCTGGCACATAGTAGGTGCTTAAGAAATGTGTAGTTATTTAGCTTCCCACTCAAATTTCTGTTTTAATAACCATTTATTTTCCTTCCATTTACCTGGATTGGAGCATGAAATGGAAATAGAGAGGGATGAAGCAAAATGTGGTACTAAATTGAAATGAAAGCATTTTTTTAGATATTTCCTGCTATCCAGTGTTAAAAAATTTTGGTTTTTCCTGTGCTCATATTGAATATTGTTTCCTCTAACCAGATGTTCTCCTCCAAACCTGGCAAACTTGACGGCAAATAAAAATCTAGTGAGGACAGAAGATCAATAAACATCAACAAGCATTGATAGTGCCAGACACTGGACTAAGTGCTAAAGATACAACAACAAAAATGGAACAACCCTCTCCTTCAAGAAGCCATGCTATTCAGACATTCTATGCCTGTGAACGTAGCTTCTTCACCCAAGCCTGGGGTTGGCTGGAAGGGTCCAGGAATCCCAAGTTTGATTGGGAGCCTTACGACTACAGGCATCTCAAAAGCCACTGGCTGCTTCAGGGTTTGTCCTGAATTGTCCTCTTCCTGCGTCTAAAGAGATCTTAATGTGTCCCCATACAGGAAAGAAAGAAGAGATGTCTCTGGGACGTCAGGAGGCTTTTGAAATCTTCAAGCGGGATCATGCTGATAGTGTTACAATTGAAGACAATAAACAGATTTTAAGACAGAGGTAAGACTGGCTCTGCAAATCATTTCTCCTCCCAGGCTTAGACATTCCTGGTAGAAGGAAACGTATGTTGGATTTTGCCTGCTCTGCACAGCCCAACTTGGAGAGGTAATGTGCTGTTTCATTTTCACATAATTAGTATTGTATTATATTGTCTCTAATAGTTTCTTATGTCTTTATCTCCCCTAATAAAACTGTAGGGTAGTTGAGGTCAAGGGCCATGCTAACATGCAGTTCTGCCTTTATATGCTCACCTCATAGTAGAGGGCCAGGTACCTACCAGATAGATGCTCAAGAAATACTGGTTGAAAGGAACTGCTTGACTAACCCCAGTTCTGAAGGTTAGGTTTGAACACACCATCAACTTCTCTTTTATCATTGAATACCAAACTACATCGAATATCATAGAACAACTTTAAATCAGTCACTAAGTAGTCCTGGTGAGAGGTGATGGAGGCCTGGATTATGAGGTTGGCAATAGCAATGGAAGGGAAGGGGCACACAAGAAATATTTTTCAGACAATATCAAGTGGACTTAGTGAATGTCAGTAATGAAGGAGAAGTATGAGGCCAAGTGACTAAGAAAATGATGCTTCTAGGGCCTAATAAGTAAAAAATAAGTGTAATAGTAGATAGAATCTATGTCTGGAGTCAGGAAGACTGAGTTCAAAATCAGACTCAGATACTAGCCAAGTGACCCTGGAAAAGTCATTTAACTTCTGTCTGCCTCAGTTTCTTCATCTCTACAGAGGGGATAATAACAACTACTTCCCACAGTTGTTGTGAGGATAAAATGGGACAATATTTGTAAAGCAATGTGTAATCCTCAAAGCATAATATAAATTCTAGCTCTTATTGAGTGAGGGATTGATTGAAGATGAAACATGAAACTAGTTTGGGAGAAGATAGTTTAGTTTTAGTCATGCTTAATTTGAGGTAACAGTCTAAGATGTACAAGTAAGAAATTTAATATGGAATTGGATATACAGGACTGACACCCAGCTGGAAGGCTAAGATTGGAGATATAGAGAGAGGGAGATTTGGGAGTCATAAGTAATAGCCACAAAAATTGATGATGGAGAGATCAGGTCTGAGAGTTTAAAAGCTTCCTAGACAAAAGTGAACGTCATGGAAGAAAATTTAATTTTAATCAAATTCATGAATGCAGGTCTTGTATTGTAAAGCATGAGACTACAAAATAGTTGACATGGGGAAGGAACTTTGAAGAGACCACAGACTTTCTTGCTTCCCAGATACTTGATAAAACATGTCAAACTGAGTGACTAAAAGGGCATTCACATATATCAAGGACTAAGATTTGTTGGCCTAAAGCTGGGGTCCACAAACTTTGACAAATGACAGCAAATCTGACCCTCTACCTTTTCACCTGGTCTTTGTCCCTTGGATCCTAAGTTCTAGTCACATACTAGGTCCAATGGCCAAATGTACCTGCTACCTGTTTGGGGTCCAGGAGCTGAACGTGGTTTGGAAATGACCAGGAAGAGCTAGAATGTTTCTGATTCAGCTGTGGTACTAGTTTTCCTTCATGATTTATACCTGTCCTATTTCAAAGAAAAAGAAAAGGATGCTAAAACGCTTCCACATCCAGTTTTAATATGGAGTTCACTTATATTACCTTATCAAAATTTTGTATATATGTTCTAATCACTAGAGATATATGACACATGGCCATTTAGTTTTAGAAATATCAGACACATTCTGGATGAGAAGCCAGCATTAGTGTTGCTAGCTTTCCTATGGCTATCACTCATAGGAACTAATGATATATTATTGTGTGTATTAATGTATTTGTATCCCAAGCACTTAGCACAGTACCTGGCACATAGGAGGTGCTTAAGGAATGTTTAGTTATTAAGCCTTTCACTCATATTTCTATTCTTCTAAATACAAGTTTCCTACACACATTTTTTTTCAGCAATAACTAATTTTTTTCTGTTCAGATGAATGTCCAGGAGAGCAACCTAAATATTTTTCTTTCTGTATCAACATAGCATCACAGTTAGAAAAAAAGACAAGTGTCAAAGAAATAATGGAGAAAAGAACAAAAACATATAGAATCTCAGAATTGAAATAATCGATTAATCAACAAACATTTATTAAGTGCCTACTATGTGCCAGACACTTGCTAAGTGTTGAGAGTACAAAAAGAGGCAAAAGGCCATTCCTGCCCTCAAGGAGGAAGACAACATGCAAATAAATACATAGAAAGCAAGCTACATACAGGACAAATACAGTATAATTAACAAAAATAAGGCATTGGAATTAAGAGCGGTTGGGGAAGGGGCGGCTAGGTGGCGCAGTGGATAAAGCACCGGCCCTGGATTCAGGAGTTCCTGAGTTCAAATCCAGCCTCAGACACTTGACACTTACTAGCCATGTGACCCTGGGCAAGTCACTTAACCCCATTGCCCCGTAAAAAACAAACAAACAAAAAAAAAAAGAGGGGTTGGGGAAGACTTTCTGTAAAAGGCAAGAATTTAGTTGGGATTTAAAGAAAACCAAGGAGTTCAGCCGTTGCCCACATCATGTAATCTAACCCATTATCTGAACAAGGATCTCTTCTACAACATACTTAATAAATGATCTTTGAACATTTTCTTGAAGATCTCCAGTCATGGGGAATTAGAGAGTCCCCAAGACAGCACACATCTACTTTTAGACAGCTCTAATTTTTAGCTTTTCTTAACATCAAGTCCAAATCTGCTTCTCTGGAACTTCCACACATTTCAGGTCCCTGAGGCCAAACAAGTCTCATCCTTCTGACCTATGCAAGCCCTTCAAATACTTGAAGATAACAAAGTATGTCCCTTCAAAGACTTTTCTTCTCCAGTCTAAACATTTCCCAATTCCCAGGTGCACACATTCCAACTTGTCAAATGTCCATCCTAAAATGTGGTAACTTAGACCTAAATAGAATCCTTCACATGTGATTTAACACAGTACAATGGGATGGTCACCTCCCTATTTTGGCCAGTATGTAATGCTGAAGCCTAAAGTCACATCTAGTTTGGGGCCTGCCCTGTCACATTTGTGGATTCTTGTAAATTTGCTTTCCACAAAGACTCTCTTGTTCTCAAAACTGTGAACCTAGTATAGATGCACACTACATGTATCTCTTGGTAGGAGTAGAGCTCCCTTTGATTTATGTTACTGTGAATTATTCAGTTATTAAATATTATATAGTTATAAATACTTAAGCCAGGAGAGTCAGAGGAAATGCTTTCATTTCTCAGTAAATATCCATGCACACCCGAGAGAAATCTATACACGTGAAATGAAACGCACATAGATATGTATGTAAAGATGATTTCTAACCACCATCATCATGAATAGTAAATGAGTTTTTAGTTGTTTCTCTAGTAGTGAGAATAGACTATTTCTATCTGTACTTTCTCATCTATTCTCTTTAATACATCTATGGCTGGTCAGATTTAGGAGTATAGAGTGAGGCTGGGGAATAGGATTTTTGTTTGTGTAGCATTAAAAAAAGTTTCTAGGGGTGGCTTAGATGGCACAGTGGATAAAGCACCGGCCCTGGATTCAGGAGTTCCTGAGTTCAAATCTGGCCTCAGACACTTGACACTTACTAGCTGTGTGACCCTGGGCAAGTCACAACCCCATTGCCCCGTTTAAAAAAAAAAAGTTTCTTAGCTATTTTGTTGTTGTTGTTGTTCAGTCATTTCAGTTGTGGTAAACTCTTTATGACCTTTTTGGTTTGTTTTTTTTTTTTTGGCAAAGTTACTGGAGTGGCTTTCCATTTCCTTCTCCAGTTCATTTTATAGATGAGGAACTGAGGCAAACGGGGTTAAGTGACTTGCCCAGGGTCACACACCTAGTAAGTGTCTGAGGCCACATTTAAACTCAGGTCTTCCTGATATTTGCCCTTAATTTCACATATCCATTGCAAGTTCTGACGGCTTTCAGCAGGTAAAACACAGAGCAGATCTCACTATTATCCTTTCTCTTCATTTTAATAACACGGGCTTCTGATTGATCTGGTGTTAAGGCCGATACAGTGCCTTGATATGGAAAGAGAGGAAAACTGTCCCTTGATGTAAATTTCAATCAAGTGAACTCAGACTATACCCTTACACACATATACACACATACCACCCACAAGAGATAGATACTGAACTATATATCCAGAAGGAGTGATTATTAGAGATCCATCACTCCCTGCTCTTTCCTTGAGTCCCGCAGAGCACACCAGAAGAAATTTCAGGCACCTGGTCTTTGCTTTCTCCAGCCTGTGCTGTCAGCGGTCCAGGTGAAGTGTGAGAGGCAGGAAAACCACCCTATCCATACTGTCCAGCCTATGATTGTGTCTTTTCTTCCTTTTTCATCCTACTTTATCCTCTTTCTGGAGGTGAGCCACACTGCATACAGCCCTGACCACAGAAGAAGCTGTTTGCATGTAAATGGAATGTTTGCCTTGCAGTGAGCTAGTCTTTGTGCTATCTCTTAAACAGCTTGTGGGAGTCTTAACTAGAGGACAATTGGGATTCAAGATTGTGACATTTCGCTGACGTTATCTATCACCATAACATTTAGTTTAACTTAGTAGCAAAGATGAAGGGCTGGAAGGACTCTTAGAGATCGTGTAGCCCAACCCCTTCATTTTATAGATGAGGAGACTGAGGGCCAGTAAAGTTAAGAGACTTGCCCAAGGACATAAAAGTAGTAGACAATTGAGCTACAATTTAAATCTATGTCTTCTTAACTCCAAATCTAGCACTCTTTCCATGACACGGTGTCGATCCCCATGCTTAGTAAAATCAATAACTCCACCCATGCATAGCTGTCTTCCTTTTGTGGCCAATCTTCATATAAACTATCCCATTCAATTATGAATTCATGTTAGATTGAAAAATGAGAAACAAAACAGCCTATAGAATAAGAAATACAGGCATTGAGGCATTGATTAAATAACCTGACCCAAAAATGTGTCCCTCAGATGTCAAACCAAGAGACTGCTAAATTTTTTAAAAAATGGAAAATTCAGAGTGAGCGTAGATAAAAGTCTTGTCAACTGTTAAAATTATACTTATTACTTTACTCTTTAGAACTAATCATTTTCTAACTTTCATGTAGGTCATGTCAGTTAGGATTCCTTAGGGGCTTGAGGACAAGTACCACATATTAAAGATTTCTGTATCCCTCAGAATACTAATACAATACTGACTCAATACATAGTTGGTCTTCAAAAAATCCTTATTGGGTGATTGATTGATTCATTCAGACTATGAATGACATTTGAAGCAAACTTCTGCAAATCTTAGGTGGCTCTACTTTCTCTCCTCACACTCTCTTTTTAACTCCTTACAATCCAGCTTCCAACCTTATCATTCTACCAAAACTGCTATCTCCAAAATTATCAGTGATCTCTTAATTGCCAAACCCTTTTCTCAATCTTAATTCTCCTGGACCTTTCTGCAGACTTTGACACTGCTAATCACCCTCTCCTTTCTGGGCCTTTGCACTTTACTCTCTTCCGGTTCTCCTCTTGCCTATCTGACCACTTCTTCTCAGTCTTCACTTGATCTTTATCCAGATCATAGTCCTCTGACTGTAGGCATTCCTCAGGATTCTGTTCTGGTTCCTCTTTTCTTCCCCCTCCATACTGTCCCACCTGGTGATCTCATCAGCTCCTATGAACTCAATTACGATCTCAGCACTGATGTTTCTCAAATCTACCTATCCTGCCCCAATGTCTCCACTGACCTCCAATCTCACATGTTCAATTGCCTTTCAAGTGTCTTAAGCTGGAGGTCCCGTAGACATCTTAAACTCAACATGTCCAAAACAAGACATTATCTTTCCCCCCAGTCTCTCCCATCTCCTATCTTCCCTATCACTGTAGGTGACAATAGCATCCTCCCAGACCTAGGAGTCATTCTGGATTCCTCACTCTCACCCCCCCTATGTTCCTCCATATCCAAAGTATTGCCAGGGCCTGGTAGTTGCACCTTTGCAACATCTTTCAAATATGCCCCCTTTTCTCCTCTGACCCTTCTGCCACTCTAGTGCAGGCCCTCATCACCTCATTCCTGGACAATCACAATAGCCTACTGGTGGGTCTGCCTGGCCCAGGTCTCTCCTCATTCTAAGCCACCCTCCATTCATCCACCAAAGTGATTTTCCTAAAGCACAGGCCTGACCATGTCACTTCCCTACTCAATAAACTCCAGTAGCTCCCCATTGCCTCTAGGATCAAAACAAAGTGCTCTGCTTGGCCTTCAAATCCCTTCTTAACCTGGCTCCCTCCTACCTTATGAGTCTTCTCCTATCTTGCCACCTGACAGGTACTCTTTGATCTAATGACACTGGTCTCCTGGCTGTTGCATGAACAAGGTACTCCATTTCTCAGGCCCAGGGCATTTTCGCTGGTTGTCCCTCATGCCTGGAATGTTCTCCCTCCTGCCTCCTAGATCCCTTGGCTTCCTGCAATTTCCAAATAAAATCCCATTTTCTACAGGTAGCTTTTCCCAATCCCTCTTAATTCTATTGCCTTCCCTCTGTTAATTACTTCCTATTTATCCTGTATATAGCTTGTTTGTACATATTTGTGAGCTCCTTGAGGGCAGGGACCGTCTTTTGCCTCTTTTTGTATCCCCAGTGTTTAACACACTGTCTGGCACATAGTAGGCCCTTAATAAATGTTTGTTGACTGACTATTGTCTAAGAACAAAGAAAGTATATTAGAAATCATTAATGAGAAAACAGATAAAGAGCTGGGATGATTTGCCTAAAGTGGCCTAGTTAGCAAGTGAGAGATATAAAATGTGAACTCAAGTGGCACAATTCCAGGTTTGGTATTCTTTCCACTATCCAGCTCCCTCTTGCCAAGGGAAACCAACAAAAAATCTGAAAGAAATAATGCTATGCATGTGGTAAATCAGGAAAATGGAGGGAGGATCTCTACCATAGTAAGAACTGAGGCAATAGAAGGACTATGTAAAAGATTATGAGAAAAGTGTATAGGAGTATCTCCAAGAGGGCAGCTAGGTGGATAGAGCACCAGCCCTGGATTCAGGAAGACCTGAGTTCAAATCCAGCCTCAGACACTTGACACTTACTAGCTGTGTGACCCTGGGCAAGTCATTTAACCCTCATTGCCCCACCAAGAAAAAGGAGTATCATGCTGCATAAGAAAAATACAGAAAGAAAAAATCTCTCACCTCCCCAGATCCTATTTCTGCCCCACTAGCCTGAATCAAACCCACCAACCAGAGAACTCACAGTAGGCCGTAAGCAGTTTCTTTAATTCTTTTTACCTTTCTGGTAAGTCCCACCTTCACCCTAGGGTCCTACCTACATACCTTACAGTACTACCCTTCCCTTCAAAGGAGAATGACCTTGGGGTTGCTAGAAAGGCAACCCCATTTACCATGAGACCTGTATTGTCTAAATAATTCATGGCCGTAACAATCAGCCACAAATAGATTTTTCTTCCCTTTTTTCTGTCCTTTGGTATTCCTCCAGCTCTGAAGCTACATTCTCAAATCCTTCAAGAGGATGGTGTCATCCAGGGATTCCTCTTTTTCTCTCCAGAAATCTGAGTGCCAATGTTTTCTTTCTAGGAGCACAGGGATTTCAAGACACATCTATCTCCTCCCCCCTTCTCTCTCCAGGAAACTGGGATTCAGGAGCCCCCTTCCCTATCCAAGAGACTCGGTCATGTGGTTCCATGTTCTCCTGGAGCCATGGAGTTGAGTGGGCCTACCCAAGCCTCTTTTAGCCACCTCTCAGGGAAGAACAAGTGCAATTGCAACCTGCCTCTGTCTCTGTCCCTGCCTCCCTATGACCATCATTAATGGTTCCCCAGGAAAGGTCATGAAGACTCACAGCCCAGGATCCAGTTCTAATCTTACCTTTGCTTCACTTCTCTCCCTTTGAGCTCTCTGTCCAATCTCCTGTCCAACTATTCTTCCTCCCTAAATCTATCCAGCAAAAGGCATGGCTTTGGTCCACAGTGGGAGGCAAACATGCATCCTCAATGAGATGTGAATAGGTTGGCAAGCTCCCAGGCACAGATGTCCTCAGTCTTCTTCAGGAAGGTTTTAATTGGCATGTTCATTGCCTCCACAGGGAGATGCCTTCCCTATAACTTCATCAAGTTAATCATATTCTTCTGATCAACCCTCTAACACTCCACCCTTCCTTATGGGATCATCTACATTTTCATTTTGTTGTATCGAATCAAGAGTATTTTCTAGCGACAGTAAGAAACTAAAAGCTTAGACATGATGACTAGAGAGGTGTTTAATGTAGCTGTTCAAATTTTCTTATGCTAATTTACCACGATAGACACTAAGCTGTATAAGCTTTGATCAATCAGTAAGAGAGTCAAAGAGAATGTGAATAAAGGCTATCTCTCCTTTTTCAGACTTTATGCTGTTAAATCTGACTCGAAAAATTTAAATACAGAAAGGATACCAAGTCAGGGCATAAAGTAGGTTGATTCAGGAAGCATTGGAGCAGCAGGTATCAGAAAGTGGTCTGGAAAGCAACAAAATATTAGGGAAGAGGTCAGGAAGTGTGCTTTTGATAAGACAGGTGAGGCCTGCTCAGTTGCTTCTGTCATGTCTACCTACAAGATTATCATGACGACTCTGATGTCATGCATCTCATTTGTTGTCATCAGTCTTTATAGCTAATATTGCATAAAGAGTGAAGGTGAGGAATGAAAAGTGTTGGCTGTCTCTGTAGGTCTCTAGGAGATACCTAGGAGATCATACTCAGAATAATTGCTGTTCTTCCTTCATTTTGAAGAGGATCAATTGCGTCACTATGTAATAGGTGATGTCTTGACTTGCTGGTGAGTTGGATTTCAGTGAGGCCGAGTTGCACAAGGCCATCAGCCTCACTCTCTGTACCAGAATCATCAAAGTTCAATGGCAAGACAAAAGTCAAGATGACTGGTGATATCCCAGGATACACTGGATGACTTGGCATCTTTGATGTCTAACCAAGCTCTAAGTACCCCCCAGTGCCACCTTCATGGCCATTGAAACAAATTCTTTCTCATCTAGCCATTCTGCTAGGGGAAGTCTTCATAATAATTATAACACTGGTGGGAGATATTTGGACCTGTAATCTCATTATTGTGAGCAAGATGGGAACTTCCTCCACTCTATGCAGATCAGAAATGCCTCAGTAAGCTATAGTTTGGAGAGCTGTCTATACCACTGAAGGATTAAGTGGTTCATCCATGGTCACATAGCAAGTTTTTACCAGTAGTATATCTTTTTTTTTTTGGTAGGGCAATTGGGGTAAAGTGACTTGCCCAGGGTCACACAGCTAGTTAAGTGTTGTGATGTTTAAAATCTAAATTGTGGTCTCCTTAAATTAGAAGCTTCAGCACCAGTCTTTGGGCATTAAACATTTATTAAAGCATGCAGGTGTTCACAAGGAGTTCAGAAAGTTAAGAAAAAGCCTATCTTGCATAGAGTTCCAGCCTGGTTGGGTTCTTCCTCAAGTCCTCCTCCAGGAGCCTGCTTTAATCCGGAACTCTCCAGCAAGCTGACTGTGGAAGCTTTTTATAGTTCTGGAACAGAGGTGGTCCTTACACACTGCTTCAAGCTGATTGGTTGGCATCATCCAAATCCATTTGTTCTGAAGGTGTTCTCAAGGTGTGATTACAATCCATTTAACTTGAAGTAGGCTAATCAGCAGTTAATCACTCTCACTTGATTCAATCAGTCTAGACTAATCTCCAGGTGGGTCTTTGAGTATCTGTTAAATCTCATTATTTCATCACAGTGTTAAGTGTCTGAGTCCAGATTTGAACTCAGGTTCTTCTGACTCCAGGGCTGGTGCTCTATCCACTGCACCACCTGGCTGCCCCACCATAGTATATCTTAAACTCCCATCTTCCCGAACAAGGCTGACTGTCTACCCATTAAACTATAATGCCTTTTTATAAAAATAATAGTAAAAAATGTTCTCTTTTAAAAAATAAATAAATAACAAACAAAAAATATTCTCTTCGATCCAGTGATAATGGCCTTCTGGCTGTAAGACACTCTCTAAACTCTAGGCATTTTTTTTTCTTGGCAAGGCAATGAGGGTCAAGTGACTTGCCCAAGGTCACACAACTAGTAAGTATCATGTGTCTGAGACTGGATTTGAACTCAGGACTTCCTGAATCCAGGGCCGGTGCTTTACCTACTGTGCCACCTAGCTGCCCCTACCTCTAGGCATTTTCTCTGGCTGTCCCCCATGCCTGGGATGCTCTCCGTCCTCTACTCTGACTACTGACTTCCCTGGATTCTTTCAAGTCCCAACTAAAATCCTACCTTCTATAGGAAGGTTTCCCAACCCCTCTTAATTCCAGTGCCTTCCCTCTTTTAATTATTTCCTATTGCTCACTTTGTATATATTTAATTGAATGTTGTCTTCCCCACCCATTAAATTGTAGGTCACTTGAGGGCCTTTCTGTATCCCCAGTGTTTAGCATAGTGTTTGACATTGTGAAATATTTTGTTAATTAGGGCTAATTTTGGGGGGCTAAACTATGAATGACTAGTCTGGGGACTGTTGACTATTTGGCTATCTGACTGCGTTTGTAAAGTTCCACCACACTACTCCACTCCCAAATTGATAAACTAAAGATTAAAAAGGCTCTTAACTAAATAATCAAAGCAGATTTTATTTATGAGATACTATTTCAAATTAGGAATACAGGGAAATAAAGTACAACCTGACTGCTTTCCTGCGGCCTCTTTCCACTGCGTCTCTTTCCCACCTGCTGCACCTTGAACTTCTTGAATACAATAAGGGCCTTAGCTGCCTCTGGCCTCAGGGCATGTTACACTTTCCCTGGTTTGTATTAAGGCCTGTAACTTTGCCAGCCCCGTCTCTCCTTTTCCGAACCGAACTCTCCTCCGTCCTTGTCCACGCTCCCCTCTAGTCAGCCCCTCCTTGCTCCTTTAGTCCGTCCTCGAGTCTCCTCTAGTCTCTCCTCTTCTAGTCAGCCCCGCCCCCCCAGTCTAACTTCCAGGTCTATATATACCTTTTCTTCTCTCCACTCAAGTCTTGGGGCCTCCTGTGCCCCCCACAGACCAAGCTAATCCGCTAGCCAGGGCTGTGGCTGGTGGTGGGGGGGGTGCACTCCAAGTTTCATGTGCCTCAGCACAAGCTATCCGGGATCTTTTGGATAGCTCCGCTCAGGTCGGAGGGAGCTGGGGGCTTTTTTTCCCCCCAGCTGTCTGACCTGGCATCTTGTACAGCCCACGAGGCTTTTTCGCTCAGCTGAAGCTGAGGAGGAGGCAGAGAGACCCTGAGGGCCTAAGGCCAAATCAAAATAAATTTCCACAACATATAGTATGGGCTTTAAAAATTATTTACTGAATTAGTAATTAACATTTAAAGACCACTTTAAGGCTTACAACTTCCAGTTAAACAAGCTAGCAGCATGAAAAGTTGTAGAAGTATCCATCTTTGCCACCATACAAGGCAGCAAATATCTGGAAAGGACCCCAGATATAAAAGGGTAAGGAAAACCACAGAAAAAAAAAAAAGAAAGCTCCTCTAGTCCAGAATCTCTAAAAAAAAAAAATGCTAGAAGTCAGCAGAGCCTGGGAGAGGAGTCACTCTTAGGAAGTCAGTTCAATTCCTAGTAAACAGGTCTGAAGTTTGTGAGCAGTGGGAGAAATACATGATCCCAGCCCTGGCCTGTCAGAAAAGCAGCAAGGGACAGATCCTGCCACCATAGGTCACTGTGCAAGGAGTCAAGGCCCACATGGGAACACCTCAGAGCACTAGTAGACACAGCAGGAGACAAGGTCAACTCAGTGCCTGAGCATCCACACTGCTGAGCTTTGCAAGAGGCCTGAATCCAAGGTGAATGCCAGCATCAGGACTACAGCAGAAGATAGTGCTAACTCCTGATTGAGGACTTTGCAAAGAGACAAAGGAAGAAATGGGTTAAGGCCATTGCCTGTAGTGGATCACCAGAAGACTGAGGCAGAAAACAGGACTGAGGCAGAGGGTGGGACTTAGTCCTAGCCATCCCAACCATAATGACAGTAGCAGTGGCAACCAGATTATAGAGGGGACAGGACCAAATAGGCAACATTCAACCTGTCGAAGAATTCTGGAGGGGATGGAACCTTCTCTTACAAAAGATCTCAGTCCAAGAACTCAGGGCAGTAAAAAAAAAAAAAATAGTAAATAGAAGAAAAGAAAAAAAAAAACCTGAACACAATGAAGAAATACTACAGGTTAAGAGAAACCCAAAAGGGAAGTCCAGAAGTGAATAACTTTATAGCAAGTAGGAACGGATGCTCAGAAAAAAAATTTATTAGCCACAAGAATAATTAAAAGAAATGAAACAAGAAATACAGAGTAAAATTAAAAGTGAAATTAGAGGGAGCAACTAGATGGTGGAGTGAATAAAGCACCAGCCCTGGATTCAGGAGGACCTGAGTTCAAACCTGGCCTCAGACACTTAACACCAGCTGTATGACCCTGGGCAAGTCACTTAACCCCAATTGCCTCAAAAAAAAAAAAAAAGTGAAGACTCTGTGACAAAACAGAATAAAGCAATCATAACTCAGTGACTACCTGAAACAATGAGAACAAAGTTAAAAGACATAAAAAACAGAAGAAAATGTAAGCTGTCTTCTATGCAAAACAGTAAAACTAAAAAAACATTTTGAGGAAACATAATTTAATAATCATTGAACTTCCTGAAATGCATGACTAAATAAAACTGGATATCATTTTTCAAAAAATCAAGGGAAATTTTCCCAAATCTTTTAGAACAAGAGGTACAAGTAAAAATAGAAAGAATGCATTAGTGGGGCAGCTAGGTGGCACAGTGGATAGAGCACCGGCCCTGGAGTCAGGAGTACCTGAGTTCAAATCTGGCCTCAGACACTTAACACTTACTAGCTGTGTGACCCTGGGCAAGTCACTTAACCCCAATTGCCTCACTAAAAAAAAAAAAAAAAAGAATACATTAGTAATCTCATGAAAGTAATCCCAAATTGAAAGAAAACACCCGAGAATGTCATAGCTAAAATCCAGAGCTTCCAAGTCAAAGAAAAATATATTTCGGGTAGCCAGAAGGAGTTCAAATGTCAAGGAAGCACAGAAAGGACCACAAAAGACAATGCTGCAATTACTACAAAAAAGAGATAATCTGGGAATATGATATTCCAAAAGACTAAAAGATAGAGGCTTCCAATAAAGTATAATTTGACCTGAAAACTTAATACAATTCTATAGACAAAAAATAAACTTAACAGAGAATTTTCCAGCCTTCATCATAAAACGACCAGAACTGAGTAGAAACTTTGACGTGTTAACACAGAAATCAAGAGAAATCTATAAAAAATTAATATATTTAGGAAATTTTAAGGACCTAAATGATTATATGGTGTTTACATTTTGATAGGTGAAGAAGCAACAAATATCTCGGTGACCTTGGGCAAATTACATAACCTCCCTGGTCCTTTTTTATGGCCTGTGAAATGAGGGGATTGGATTAACTAACTTCAGAGGTTCCTTTCAGTTCTATACTTGTAATCCTATGAATGAGAATAGATAAGAATATACATATTTCCTAATGAGGTATGGAACCTTTACAAAAAGTGTACATGTGCTAGGGCACAAAATCAATCAAGCATATGCAGGAATATTGAACATTTTTTCTACTGACCACAACACAACCAAAACTGTAATCAATAAGGGTCATTTGAAAGGAAGATTCAAACTTAAATGAAGACTAAACAATTTAAGCCTAAAAAATATGTGGCTCAAAGAATAAATCATAGGAAAAATAGATAATTTTGTCTAAAAAATGACAGCAATGAGAAAATAGATCAAAATTTTTGGGATAAAACTGAAGGAATCCTTAGAGCAAAAATTATATCTCCAAACACTTTTATCCACAAAGGAGGGAAAGAACAAGTCAGTAAATTGAGCATTCAACTAAAAGAAATTTCTAGAAAAGCAAGAAATCGAAGAACTCCAACTAAACTAAAAAATACTAAACACTAAAAAAGAAATCAACTAAATTGAGTTTTTTAAAAAGGAATTCATAAAACTAAGGGCTGTTTAAAAAAAAACTAGTAAAGTACAATCTGATTTCTTTAAAGCGGAAAAAATTAAACTACCAATATAAAAAATAAAATATAGAATTCACAACACATGAAGAGTAAATAAAGGAAATCCTTAGAAATAATTTTGTCTGATTCTAAGAAATCTAAATTCATCCTATGAGATAAGTATGCTTCTAATACTTAAACTAGGGAGAGATAAAGCAGAAAAAGACAACTATAGATCAAAATTCCCTAATGAACATTGATGTAAAAATATTGAATACAGTAAGATATTTTCAAATGTTATGTGATAAGATTATATTTATTCTAGAAGTTACCTGAGGGAGGATAGGGTTGATTTAATAACAGAAAAAAACACAAAAAAATACTTATATTAATAACAAAAATCATGATTCTATCAGTAGCTGTAGAAAAAAAAAACTTTTGATATCCTTTTATTTCAAAAGCATAAAAACAAAGAGATTATTCTTTAGCATGTTAAACAGCAGATACAGATAAGGAAAGGACCTGTAAACTCACTGGTAATTTCCCAGGTAAGGAAATTTTATCCACCAATTTAAGTTGGCACCTTTTTTGCAATTTGTAGTCTTAGAGAGTTGCCTATAACACTGATAAATTAAGTGACTTGCCTAGAATCACAAAGCCAGTTTGTGGAAGTCAGTACTTAAATCCACACCTATAAGACAGCTTTCTATCCCATTGTGCTATGCTATGCTACCTCTGTGATAAATAATATCTATTGAAAACCATAACTAGCATTATCTGCAATGGAGAGATACTATGGGCCTTCCCAGTAAAATCAAAGATAAAGCAGGGTTTTCCAGTGTTTGGTATAGTCCTAGAAGTGCAATCTATATAAAAGTAAGACAAAAAAATAAATTAATGGAATAAACATAGGCTAAAAGAAAACAAAAACAAAAACCCTACATTTTATAGATATGATAGTTTACTTAGAGAACCTTAAGGATTCAACTAAAAATTAATGCAAATAATTAGTAGCTTCAGTAAAGTATAAAGGTATAAAGTAACCCTGTAAAAAAAGTGTTAGTCTTTCTGTATATTATCCACCATCCCCAATAAAAGCAGATAGAAAAAGAAATTCCTTTCAAAATAACTAAAGAATATAAATTTAATCTTTGATGCCACTTACAAAGACATACACACAGGAATAATATGAGTGGAACTACAAAACTTTATTTAAAGACTGAAAATAATCAAAGAATTATAGTTGAATTGAAGAGTTCATAGTTGGACCCTACTAATATAATAAAAATTATAACACCACCTAAAGTAATTGGCAGATTCAGTGCCATGCCAATCATACTAATAAAAACTTAACTTTGTAAAACCAGAAAAAAATAATAAAATTTGTCTGGAAGAACAAAAGGTCAAGAATCACAAAGAAAATACTTTTTTTTTTTTAAGTGGGAAAGCAAAATCTCAAAAGAGACTAAGAAACAGTGTGAGGGCCAAAATTTGATATATGGAGCTTTATTTGGTTGACTCGCCTTAATATTGGGGTCCTGAAAATATGAGGGACTCTTTTAGGTTTAATCTCCCCTTTGAATTTTCTTTTTTATATATTCCTCCCAGGCCAATAAGAAAAGGAGCCTCTGAGCTTTAGTTCATAAAGGATCAGATTTTATTACTTGGGAATTAATTAAACCACAAAGGTGAAACCAATTAAGGAAACAAGGAAGTAGAAATACAGATAGATAGTCTTAACTCTAAATTTAGCCTATGCAATCCCAGAGCATTCCCAATTAAGCTAATTCAAAGAAATTTAGGGTTTTCCATAATTAAAACTCACCAACCCTGGTCAATCTACAGTTACTCATTAGAACAGCAGTTGCCCTAAACAGAGTGAAACACGTGCCACCGCCAGGTCCTGGACACCACCAGACTGCTCTCCAGGCTGAAAGAGTGAGAACTTTTGAATACGCCCTGCCTACCGGAAGCTGCCTCCCGCTGGCATTCAGTTTTTCCTCCCCCAAAAGGGGAGGTCCTTCTCAGTAGCATACTTAAACTCAGGGTGGGCCAGGTGTGGCCCCTCCCAAATGATTCAGCTAAAACTTTTGATATTAATCTTTACCACAAATAATTTTTACCATATTCCCTGCTTTGTTTCATTGGAAAACCCGAACGGGTTTGCTCAATGAAACAGCCAAAAATAACAGAATATGATATCCTATGCTAACTAACAATATATTAATATCAATATAGAAAAGGGAGAGAGGAAAGTTTTGTCCAGAGGGGCAGTCCCTCATGAACGTGACGCTTTGACATTGGTCTTGCAAAGGGTGGGCCTCTGCAGAGAGTACATGTTACAGATGGTATATAATAACAGAAGGAGATAACAAAACCAACAAAACAAAACTGTTCATATAAAGTCTCTGAGTTCTCTTGTCTTCTTGGAGTGGTAAGATGTCATCAGGAGAAAACTGGACTCGTCTAGTCTCTGGTCTGGAAAGCTAGATTCTCTTCTTTAACTGTTTGAACTGCTGGATTTTTACTAAACCTTAGCATAGCATTGTCAATGATCAAATTAATACATTCCATTACATTCCCCTCCTTTATATAATACAGGGTTGAGGTAGTTATGCAATCTATAACACTTCTTGCCACCATGTGTCTGGATCAAAGCCAAATTTAGTAATGTGTTTATGACACCTGAAAATGTTATGGAAAGGTTATCATACCACATCTCATGGTTTTAAGACATCCAGCAATTGTGCTAGGCCACAGGTGGATGGATTCTGACCATGCCATCAGACTGAATGAAAGAAAAAGAAAACAAGTTAAGTTAAACTAGGTTATTTTAGGAGAGAGAGAGGAAGTAACTGGACTGTGTCCAGCAATTGTGGTCTACATAGTCACCATCCTAAGCAAACCATGGACTTACATGTACCCATCTCTCCTCTTGTTGTACATATATTCTCTGCAGGGCCTGCATCAAGCTTACTGTAAGAGTCAGTTATGTCTCTGAAATGATAAGTTTCCATAATTCATAAATCTCATATTAATTTCACCAAAGACAGTATGATGGTAAAAATGCATGTTATGCTGTATAACTGAGGATATACTAGTAATATATACAATAATTCCAAACCATACCGAGAGTATAATGACATAAAAATGATAAATGAATGTAAATAACTGATTATATTAGACATTATTACATAATCTTCTTTTAGCAAGTAAACACAGTATCTTATACACAAATTCTCTATCTAGTATAACAGTAACAGATACTTAAAGTGATAATCAATTTATCAAAAAGAAATAAAACTTCAATCAGCAAGACTCAATATTCAGTATGCTCATTGATAAATCAAGCAATAGGTTTCAATAACCCTTTTTTTTTGCTTTTTTTAAAAACAGAATTCCATAAAAAAAAACCTTATGGTTCTCTCAAAAAAAATAATTGTGATAGCTTCTGAGGCCCAATGATCCCACAGCATATACTTAAAATGTCTTTGAAAAGTCACTTAGTTTATAAAATTGAGTTAAAAAGGAAGCAAAAGAAACAAAAGTCAAAAACAAAGCAAAAACAGAAACAAAAACAAAAAAAGCAAAAGATTTGCTAAGCATCCTTTTGTGCTGTTAAAGAAACTTAAAGGTGTGGTGAATTCCAAGCCTTTTCAATGCCTTTCAAAAGCAAAACAAAAAAGAGGATTAAAGGATAAGTAGGGGGAGGGGAAAAGGTGGGGAGATTGAGGTTGGCCAGATAATAAGGCCATGTGCTTCAGCAATTTACCTGCAGAAAGAAAGGCTTGTTAAATTTAAATTATTTAAGCTGCTAGAATTTGGGGTATACCACATTGTTTTAAGTGGTTCCCCAATTCTCTGCACACCAAAGTGGCAGAGGTTTCTGAATTGTCATTGATTTGATTACATTCTGCTGGTGATTCAGGGTCAGGTTTGCTCACTCATCAAAACTATTTGGTACTGGTTAAGAAAATAGAAAAGTTGATCGTGGAACAATTACAAACAGATTAAACATATAGGCATAGGATTTGATAAACCCAAGGGTTTTAACTACTCCATTAAGGACTCACTACTTGACAAAAAATTTTTGGAAAAACTGGAAGCAATCTGAGAGAAATTAGATTTAGACCAACATTTCCCATCATATACTACAATGAGATCCAAATGGATACCAAATTGAAGGGTAAGAGAAGAATATATTTTTCATAACAATAGATAGCTGATACCCCTTGACCAAACAAGGGATAAAAAGGACCAAAGGAGATAAAATGGACAATTTTGTTTGCATAAAATTGAAGAGGTTTTGCCTAAACAAATACAATGAAATGATAATTAGATAGTGAAAAAGTGAACTGGAAGAAATTACAGAAAATTTCTCTGATAAAGGAATAATTACGAAACCGTCTAGGGAATTGATACAGATGTATGAAAATAGAAGCCATTACCAAATAGGTAAAATGGTCAAAGGATACGAACAGGCAGTTCTCAAAAGAAAAAAAGTAAGCTATCAACAACATAAGAAAATATTTAAGTCATTAATAATAAGAGAAGACTATCAAAGATGACTGAAAACAAAAATGACAACTGTTAGATGTATGGGAGAACAAGCGCTATTGGCTGAACTATCAATTGATCCAATCATTCTGAGAAACAATTTGGAACTATGCCCAAAATGTCACTAAACTGTACCTACCTTTTGACCCAGAAATACCACCATTGGACAAATACCAAAGGGGACAAAAACAAAGGGAGAAGATCCACATATACAAAATACTTAGAGCAGCACTTTTTGTTATGAAAAAGAACTGGAAACTTAGTGGGTACCCATCACTTGAGGAACAGCTGAATAAATTATGGCACATGAATGTACTGGGTTACTGTTGTGTTGTTTAAAAAAAAAAAAAGATGCTGAAAGGTATAGCTTCAGAGAAACCTGAGAAAACTTGTATGAACTGATTCAAAGTAAAGTAGGCAATCACAACAATTTTTTTCAACAAGTACATCATTGTAAAGGAGAACAATTGAAAAAGACTATGATCAATCCAATGACCAATCAAATCCAAAAGACTAATGAAGAATCATGCTTCCCAACTCTTTGCAGAGAGGTAACAAACTAGAGAGGTTGTAGGATGAGACTCATTTTCAGAAGTGGCCATTGTGTAGATTTATTTGGTTTGTAAGAATTGGTATGATGCCACCTGCTGGAGAGCTACTGTAGGAAAGCTCTGCCATGAGGAGAAGGCATCTGAGGGCAAGCCATGAGGTCAGGTCCTTGGCGTCAGGAAGTGACATTTGCTCGTGGGTACTGTTGATCAAAGCTATCAGCCAATTAGCTTGGAGCTGTGTGTGTGGGGACAGGACATTTCCAGTTTTTCACAGGAGGCTTGTGGGATTGAGGAAGGAGTGGTTTGGGGCTCTTTCATGAGGACTCTCGTGAAGAGTGGAGCTAAAATGCGCTCTCCCTTTGATAGATAGATGAATCTAGGCTTTTTTCTCTCTCTTCACCAAATTCTTAGTCTCCTTAATAAATGCTTAAAAGTCTAACTCTTGCTAAAGCTTATAATTTATTGGTGACCACTCATTAGATATTTTAGACAGACTAGCTAGAATTTTAGCCCCTCACAGGTTTAATTTTGTTATTACAAATGAGCATTTTTATTTTAGAGGTGAGGAGAAGCTATGATAGTGAGGGAGAAAATATCAGTGTTACCAAAACAACAAAACAACAAAAATAAAAGAAGTAAACAATGAAATATTTTAAAAATACACAGAAGAGAGCAGAAGTTCAGAAGGGCACATAGACAAATATGATAATGTTGGAACTACTCTTTTAAAACTAATATATACTTTTAAAAAAAAAGCTATGGGAGAAAAAATAAAATAAAAATAAAAAGCTATGAGAGGGACAGCTTGGTGGTGCAGTAGATAACGCATTGGCCCTGGATTCAGGAGGACCTGAGTTCAAATCCAGCCTCAGACACTTGACACTGACTAGCTGTGTGACCCTGGGTGAGTCATTTAATCCTCATTGCCCCACCAAAAAAAAAAAAAAGAAAGAATAAAGCTATGAGAGACTGATACACAGTCTTATTTCTGTCTCCTATAGGAGACAGAAAAGCAGAGCTCTACTTAACTCATAGAGCAAGCTACCTGGCACAGTGGATAGAGCACTGGGCTTGGAATCAGAAAGACTAAACTTCCTGAGTTCAAATCTGGCCTTAGATGCTTACTAGCTGTGTGACCCTGGACAAATCATTTAACCCTGTTTGTCTGTTCATCTGTAACATAAGCTGGAAAAGTAAATGGCAAACCACTCCAGTATCTTTGCAAAAAAAAAAAAAAAAACTGAAACAACTCAGCAACAACAAGAAAATTAGTAGTGACTTGGAGTATTTTTCAGGGCAGCTAGAGTGCCAGAAAGACCTATCTTTGTGAGTTCAATTCTGGCCTCAGGCTAGTAAGTACTAGTTGTGTGACTCTGAACAAGTCACTTAAATCTGTTTACCTCAGTGTCCTCACATATAAAATGAGCTGGAGAAGGAAATGGCAAACCACTCCAGTATCTTTGCCAAGAAAACCCCACATGGGGTCATGAAGAGTTGGAAATGACTGAAAACAACTGAACGACTCATGGCCTGCCTTAATCAAGTCATATTACTCAGGCATTTCACTTTCCTCAATAGACAATTCCCTTTAATGTTGAATGAGAACCACAGAATCTTAGTTCATTTAGCCCACACATCTTCTTTTATAAGAAAAGAAACTGAGGCTAGAGAAGGGAAGGTCATATAGTGAGTAAATAATAGAACTGGGTCTTCAACCAGAATCTTCTGACCTTTCACATGAGACATGTTTGGTTCCCTTAGCCTCTCTTCCCCTTTAAAAGGCTCATTTCTGAGATCCAAAAATAAACGAGAGAGGGGAAAAAAGACAGTAGGACAATGAGGAGAGGCCTTCCATTCACATTTTCATACTCTTCTCCTCTCTCCTCTTCATCATGTCCTTTTCTCTCCTTCCCCTTCTCTCTCACCCTTGAGAGAAAGGAGACCTTTTTTGTTCTGGGCTTCTCCTTGCCCTAGATTCACTCTGGTCACCAGGGTTTGGAAGCATGTGGGTGGAGTGGCCTGGAGGGAAGAAGGCCTCCAAGAACAAGGGAAGATGGTCTCAGACCACAGCTCTCCAGTGGGCACGCTCTTTTTTAGCTTTGTGCTAGCACTGCAGAAGAGAACCCAAAATAGCCTTTGTGGCTTCCTCTAGTAACTTCCACCAGACCTGGCAATAGAGAACCCTTTGAAGTGAGTTAACTACTAAGCAGATTCCTCTCATGCCCTGTTGGGCACACTCCAAACTCAGGAGCCAGGAAGCTCCCATCCTGGCCACTACCAGGAAGCTCAGAATGAGAGCTGAGATATGGACCTCTTGGGCAGTGTTGTGGTAGATGTTGCCTTGACTGCCTCCAGACTTGCTTTATTACTTAGGAGGCTTCTCCAGTTTAATGGCTGGAGAGGTTGCCCAGCTAGCACAGAATCAGTAGTTGCTCACCTTTTGTGCTTCCCTCTTCCCAAAGAGCATCACATCCATTGGCTTTGGGAAAGCTGCCAGTTTCATCATTGGAGCAACATATTAAAGATGGTATGGGCCTCTCAGATGACATGCTCCAAACTTTAGCAGAAGTGTCTATTCCTCAAGAAAAGACCGAGTTGGATTCAGCCTGACACAAAAGCACAATATGTTTCCCATAATATTTATTTCATTGTAGAATACACTTTCCAGAACTTAAATACCCATTGTGTTCTTTCATTCATGGTCTTCCTCTCTGGAATGTTCTCCTCTGTCCTCTCTTCTCTCCATTTTTCAGTGCCCTATTCCCAATGAAGATTTCTTTAATTTACCTTACCCTATCAGGACTCCTAGCAGCTAGATTGTTCAGTAGATAGAGAGCTGGGCCTGGAGGCAGGATAACTCCTCTTCCTGAGTTCAAATCTGTCTTCAGACACTTACTAGCTGTGTGACCCTGGGTAAGTCACTTAATCCTGTTTGCCTCAGTTTCCTCATCTGTAAAATGAGCTGGAGAAGGAAATGACAAAACATTCCAGTAACTTTGCCAAGAAAACCCCAAATGAGGCCACAGTGAGTCAAACACAACTGAAACAACTGATCAGAACTCCTAGAACATTTAAAGTCTGTGCCACATATTTATTTACTTTCATAGGGTTCATTTGTTATGTCAAGTATATAAATCTTCCCAAGTTGAAGATAAGGAAGGATGTCATGCTTTTTTTTTTCCTGAATACATCACAGTGTCTAACATGTATCTGGTCACATGGCCCATTAGAATGTAAGCTTTTGGAGAGCAGGAAAGGTTTCATTTTTTATGATTGTATCCCCAGCTCCTAGAATGCTGACTGGCACATTATAGCTGTCTGCTGATTGACTGATTGTTCTTTTTGATTGATTGATTGTTTGAGACATGGTGCCTCATGGATATTTATTGTCCTTATCCCTAAGATAATCTTTTGATCATATGATTGGTTGATAATATCCCAGGGACTTTGTACTCCTGCTATGTATAACCCAAGGAATTAACAAAATGACACATTAAAAAAAAAACTAAGGTACATATTTTGGAAGACTGAAATGAAGACCACATACTGAATACATTTGGTCATTTAGTGACAAGATTAAAGAAAAACAATTATTAGATTGGAGTTCCACTAAGAGCCTACCATATTAAAAGGCTGGCCCAGAAAAGATTTGTTTTTATACAAGTTCTTGGAAAATGAATTCTCCAAGCCTAAATCCACTAAAAATCCTATAGAGAAAACTATATTTACTAACACTGACCCAGGATCCCTTTGTAAGTGTACTCATACCACAAGATTAAGATATTTCAGATCAACAAAATATATTATAGTACTATACAGAAGAGTAAAAACATGTACTGCCCAGTGCAATTAATTAATACAAATTATTTGTGTTGTTTTAAACTTCTTAACTGGGAATAAGCAAAATATAATAAAACATTTACTTTCATTTTTTTCCCTAGATTTGCTGAAGCAAAAGCCTTAGGAGAAAGTATAAATGAAGTAAGAAGTAAAATCGGTAAGAAGCTTATTGCATTCTGTTAGGCTATTTTTCATATAGACCTTTTTTCCTGGTAAAAAGCAAACCATGATGTACCCAAAAATAAACATGGCCTTAGTGTTTTGAGTGCTCTTTCTGAGGTAGGGAGCTTTACAAGGACTCTCCCAGCACCATGAATATTGCATACCCCTCTCAGCAGCCATCACTTTTCAGACAGCAGATGCTTCAGCAGTCTTATTTCCTATTCCCTCATAGCGTCACTCCATATTTGTTGTATGTAGCAAAAATTTGATTTTGAATCATCTGCATTCTAGCATTTACATGAGGTGGGTTTGCTTTTTTCCCCAGTATTTTCCAACAGGAGCTTCATTGCTCATAATTTTAAGCTTAAAATCCAAACTGTGTTTTTATTAGTTTCAAGTGCTTTGCAAGCGTTTTTACAGTGTCCCAGAGCTGCTCCATCCTGCTGCCCAGGGCAGGTTTTCAGGCACTCTAGCACATGAAGGTGGGCATTGCTCAGGGCCATCCAGTAGCTCAGTGGTAGAATCAGGCCCAGAAGAAAACATTCCTAACTGGCTGGTAACACAAACTGCTGACTCAGAACTCTTTACCCTTGGGCTAAATGTCATGAGAGAACTATGAATGGACTGGGTCTAAAGGCAACCCTGATAAAAGTATGCCTTCATGTATTTTTTTTCAAAGAGAAAAATGCTGTCTTTCATACAGAGTGAATGAATACAACAGAGATACATTCATGGACAGGCTTGCAAAAAGGAAACTTTTCTCCCCATCACCTGCTACCCATGTAATCCACATGCTCTAGATCAGTATTAGTGGTACACCATGGATTTAATAGCTTTTTACTCCCTACGTTCCTGCTATCCCACAAGGAGAGGGAGAATGAGACATAAACTAGGTAATTCTGTCCTTTAGATTTTCCTGTGGAGCAAAAGCCCTACAAAACAATACAGTCACCTTGCCCTAACGCTGTTAAGAAGCCCCAAGAACACATTGAATTCATTTTGTTATGGGAAGCATGAAATGCACATTCTTTTTCCTGACTCTCAGGCAGCAAAGCTCTTAGATATGAGTGAGCCATGTGATGGCAAATAAACTCCTTCGAGTCTGACATCCCACTCAACAGTCTCCAGGTCCTAAGGTAGTCAGGCAAATGCTATGTGAAAAGGCATTCCATTCCTGAGAACCTAGGAGAGCTCTAGACCAGCAAAAGCTGTCATAAAGGTACAAGAGTGTGGGTATGTGGGCTGGATGTCAAAGGAAGGCAAGCTGAACTTTTGTTGGACCAGGTCCTGACTCAGCTCATTCAGGAGGAAAGGAGTCCTTTAAAGGGTTGGTTTGGTGCAGTGGCCTGGCACTGGTAGAGTGCAAAAATAAAGCTCTTCACCTCTCTGAGTCTCATGTGCATATATAGGGATATCATGTGTACCAGGAATTTCTATGATGGCTCCAACTAGTCCAGAACTATCCTAGCTTCTAGGAGAGGAAATAGCCCCCATTAAGCCAATGACAAAAAATGGGAGTAATACCTAGTCATCCTCCCCCATAGGGTTGTTGTGGATGACACTATGATGAGTGTGAAACTGCAAAGTATAAGACCAATGTAAGGTATTATTAATAAAATACATCAAGATTTGGTTCTTTGAGAAGCCCGATAATCTATAACCAGAAAGAACAGCTTCTAATTAGCAAATTCAGTGTGTTATTTAATGACATGTATTATTGTATAAGGCCAGTTAGGTAGGGGGGAAAGAGGTTCTAACTACAGTGGCTTAATGACCTGTTCTCCAGAATTCAGGAATAGGCTCTACTTTTCTAGGACACAAAAGGGCAGATTCTCTAGAATGTAGATATATATAATTCAATTAGTTTTACTGATGTGATAACTTGAGTTCTATTAATGTTGAGCTTAATGGCATGCTACAGGAGCAGAGAGTAACCAGTGATTTCAGTTGATGGAGCATTGTGCTAATGCTTAATGCTAATTTCATTCTATTCCCAGTCATTCCAATCTTGGCCAACCATGTGATAGACCTGTGGTATCAGTCCCAAAAGGGTCCAGGCAAACCAGTATCAGTGAATTAATGTCATCCCATCTCCACTGCTAGGAGGGAAAAAGTAAAACCGTTTAACCTGCAGTCTGTCTCTTATAGATACCCTGTGTATTAAGACAACATATTTATTTATCATTAAGTGGACATAAAAGGAGACATGTATACAGAATTCCAGGGAATCATTCAAAAAGTTTGATTTCCAAAGATATTAATGCCTTTTCTGGGTGTACTTTTCCTAAGGAAAAATTAAATCAAGTGGTGTTTGCTGTCCCAAAAGAATCATCTTTTCCCTTTAGTAGATCCAAAATCATTTAATCCTCTAAAGGAACTGAGAGGAAGGGTTCCACGACCACATGGGAGGAGTTGCAGACCCACTGGCAGAACTGCTCTAATATGTGTCTTTACTCATGGAGACAGTTTTAGGGAGGTAAGATTGCTATGCGTGGGATGGTGACTCAGCTCCGGTCTGGGATGGTGACACATCCTGTCTCTGGGTCCTGCAGAGAGCAGGAAGAATGCCAAGGCATTTACAGTATGAGCAGGCCTGTGGAGGTTTCCAGTGTTAGTGACACTGGCATTGTCAAAGGAAATTAAATCTGCTTTTCTCAACCCTGTAAAGATTATACCAGATCAATCAAACAGATTTAGGATTCAAGTTGCTAACATCATGTTAGCTCTGTTGATTTTTTTCCCCTTGAAATTGCCATTTAGATTTGCTGCCTTTTTATATTTAGTACCAGGCTTCATGAGGGGTATCGTTGAGTCTGTGTGGTCACACAGATAAGCCCACCTTATGTGACACAGACTGTGTTTTGTGCATATTCACGTACATGCCTTCTAGTAATCACCTCAGTTAGGAGGGTCAGAGAAGCCAATATGACAAGGGAAAGAGAGAGGAACAGGCTTAATGAGTAGCATCTTAGGGGTGGTCAGGGTAGAACAAGCTATCCCCACTTGGTTTCACTGACACAGGTTCTAGCATCATTGTTTCTACCAATGGCAGTAACCTCTGGCAACGACCAGGCAAAGCTGTTAGGTAGCAATATGATCAGGTCTTAGAATTGGAAACATTCTCAGAGGCTGTCTAGTCTAGGCTAGACCTGAACAAAAATCACTTTACAGCATATACCAGAGTGGTCCTCTGGCTTTGGTTTAAAGCTCTCCTATGGTGGGAAACTCACTCCCTGTCAGTGTAGCCCATTCCTCTTTGGAATAGCTCATTATTAGGATGCTTTTCTTTACATTAAGCCTAAGTCAGCCTCTTTTGAGGACAAATAAAATAAGTCATACGCCTCCTTCGCATGACAGCCCGGCAAATATTTAGAGATAGTTATCATGGCCCTCTTCCTGAGTATTCTCTTTACAAGTCTGAATGTCCCCACTTCTTTTGACCAATGCTCATTTGGTATGAGCTCAAGGCCTTGCTCTGTGCTGGTGGCCCTCTTTTGGATGCGTGAGAAGACCTAGTAATTAAGAAGAAAGTTATAAGACCAAACAAGACTTCCTAAGGGGTAAGTTGCCTCTCCGACTTTGATTTTAAATTCCAAAAAGGGGGAAAATCCAAGCCAGAACACTAAAACAAACAAAATTTTTTTTTTCCTCTGGAACATTTGAGATTTGGAAAAATACCTTCCCAAGATTTGGTCTTCAGCAGTAAGGTGAACTGATGTGTCAAATGGACACCTGCTTGGGTATTTTTCCTTAGTTAGCCTGACCCTCCTTTAAAATTAACTTTCCTTCAAATCCTATGCAAGTTTGCCCTTTTACAATATCATGTCATCATGATGATGACCAGAAACCATCTGAATACTTTTGGCAAAGCACTGCCTTGTACATCCAGATACAAACCCATATTAGTCGCTTCCACTTAAAAGATAATGTAAGGAGCAGCTAGGTGGCACAGTGGATAAAGCACCGGTCCTGGATTCAGGAGGACCTGAGTTCAAATCCAGCCTCAGACACTTGATACTGGGCAAGTCACTTAACCTTCATTGCCTCACCCCCCCCCCAAAAAAAGATAATGTAAAGAGAAAGGGAAGTAATTCAGGTGACTGACTTTCAGGACCATTGTTATGGGGTATCTATGCTTTGGTTGGATCAGCATGAATCAAGGATCTTGGACTGAAAAATGACTTTGTCAGTTCACCTTAGATGAATTCCTACCTCCTATTCTTCTAATTCCTGTGATTTCAAGCCACCAGCTACCTAGGAGAAAGTCCTGCTCCCCTCTACCTAAACTCTCTTTGCAGTCTGGTTTGGTCCTGCCTCTCCTCAGGGTTCCTTTTCCCTACCTTCTGCCATGCCGTGTGGAACTCACACTGTAATGTTAACAAACTCCCCACCATCCTTAATCATTTCTTTTTGTGCCCCTCCATATTCTGGTAGCAAGTGAAGGTTGACTTTTTTCTCTGAAGGTATCATATCTGTTGTGGCTCCCCATTGTCCCTATGAATAGACAATATGACTTCATCATGTCCTCATGCCAGGTAATCTCTCTCCCCTCTTATTCAACTTCTTTTTGTGTGTTGTCTTTTCCATTAGACTTTGAGCTCCTAGAGGGCAAGAACTGTCTTTTGCCTTTCTTTGAATCCTCAGTGCTTAGCCCTATTCCTGGCATGTAGTAGGTACTTAAGGATTATTGATTGGCTGATTAAAAGGAGAAATCCTGAGATTACCATTCCTGTAACTCATAATTACCATTCTGAGAACATGGTGGCAGCATAAAGAGGACCTGGGAAGAACAAGATAGAGGTGGGAGATAGAGGTGAGGGTAGAGCAGAGATGGCTAAAAAGTAAGGTAGAGATGTGGATTTGGTCAAGATAAAATAAAACTGGGGACAGCTAGGTGGCACAGTGGATAAAGCACTGGCCCTGGATTCAGGAGGACCTGAGTTCAAATCTAGCCTTGACACTTACTAGCTGTGTGACCCTGGGCAAGTCACTTAACCCTCACTGCCTGGCAAAAAAAAAAAAAAAGATATAATAAAACCTAGGTAATAAAAGCACTTGGTAGAGTCTGAATTTCCTGTGGGTAAGAGGTAGAGATGATGAACGAAGCAGAGAATATATGCTACTGTAATAAACTGCATTAACATTTTTAAGCCTATGAGATCAAGGAGCTTGAGGCAAAGAAAGGAGAGAAAGTTTATGGTATAAATTGTTTTTCTGGTTTATTAATAAACTTGGGTGGGGGTTCAGTTAAATAATTAATTGAAAAAGATTTTATGTTTCTCTTCATTAATAAGGCAATATCACAACATAGTGCTTGATTGACTTAAAATCTAGGATAAAATGTATAAGGAAAAGAGCCAGGAGTAGAGAAGAAGGTATGCTTGTTGACTAATGCAGCTTATCACACAGTCACCCTGACCTTACAGAAGGTTACACAAGGAGAAAGTCATACTCTGAATCTGCTACAAACATATATAAGTAAATAAAGAATATATGTAATAGAATGTAAATACAAGGTAATGTAAGGGGGGAAGGGTAGAGAAGATGAGAGAGAATAAGAGGTCACTGAGTCCATCCCCCTCATTTTATAGATAAGGGAGCACTTGGGCTACAATTTGAATGAAGCAAGCCAGGGATTCTGAGAGGCAGAGGTGAGCAGGCAGTACATTCCAAGCCTCCAGGATACTTTTGCAAAGGCATAAAAGATATGTGATGGAATGCTGAGTGTGAGCAATACCAAGTAGTTTAAGGTTTGGCTAGACTACAGAATACTTGAGGGGAACTAATGTATATCCCTGAAAAAGTAGATAAGTGCTAGGTTGTAAAGGACTTTAAAAGTCAAACAAATGTGTTTGTATTTTATCCAAGAGCCAATAAGGAATCATTTAAGTTTCTTTAGTTGGGAAGTGGCATAGTCATACCTATGCTTCAGAACATCAACTTGTTAACTGTGGATGATAATCTGGAAAGGAAAGAAGACTATTGGAATAAAAAAGATGCAGCCCTGCAATGGAGGATCATGTAGGTAGAAAGAAAGGAATGTATGTAAGAGATGCTGTGAAGACGAGATCAATGAGACTTTGCAAGTAATAGGATTCTGGGTGGGAAGGGAAAATGAGAAATCCAAGATGGCTCTGAGGTTGCAAAGCTAAATGACCACAAGGTTGGTGGTACCTTCAACAGAAAGGAAAGTCAGACTTAGGAGCGAGTTTGGTTGGAAAGATTTTCTCTTGGCTATTTTCTTGGAGTTTGAGGTGTCTAGAGTACTGCATCTCAGGGGGCAGCTAGGTGGCGCAGTGGATAAAGCACTGGCCTTGGATTCAGGAGTACCTGAGTTCAAATCTGGCCTCGAACACTTGACACTAGCTGTGTGACCCTGGGCAAGTCACTTAATCCTCATTGCCCTGCAAAAAAAAAAAAAAGTTAGAATACTGCATCTCAGGAGAGAAACCACAATTAGATGGATAAATCTGGGAGTCATCTGCCTAAAGAAGATAATGGACACAAGGAAACCTCAAATGTCTGCCACCCCCTTTCCCATGTTGCTGAACCCTCTCGTCAGATTTTGTACTAAAGGTATTTGTTCTTATGGCATATCCCCCTAATAAACTATAATCATTATGAGGCAGGGATCATGTCCTATCTAATCTTTCTGTCTTCTCCCTATACAGCACATAGTACTTTGCACATAGTAGGCACTTAAGATTTTTTTTTAATTAATTGGGGGGGGGCAGCTAGGTGGCGCAGTGGATAGAGCACCAGCCCAGGAGTCAGGAGTACCTGAGTTCAAATCTGGCCTCAGACACTTAACATTTACTTACTAGCTATGTGACCCTGGGCAAGTCACTTAACCCCAATTGCCTCACACACAAAAAAAATTAGTCAAGCCCAGTCTCTTTTTCGCATCTAAAGAATTTCTGCATCTCAACCTAATTCACATTTTACTTAGCTTCTAACCCTTGCTTTTGAAATTTCCTACAAGTTTCCTCCTTCGCATCTTCATTTGCTTGTCTCATAAATTCCTTTGTGATATACTGACTTACCATGGCTTCCATTCTATGTAAATATAAAAAATCAAATAAGCAAAAAAAAAAAGATTACTTGTCTGAAAATAGTAACAGAGCATCTCTTTGCACACTTATTAATAGCAACTGATTTCTAAGATGCACAAATATAGTTTTCTTAGCAGCTTCATAAACAAATGTGTCAGACTCAATAATTGGCATTAAGTATGCGAAGATAAAAAATGACATCCCCACTCTCAAGGAGTTTACATTACATAGGGAAGCCAACACATATACACACATAAAAGTAATATCATTCAGTCATAGATTAAGGGCTAGAAGGAGCCTCAAGAGTCTAGTCCTGAGGTGTCAATCAGCCTCAGGCCCTGACTCAGCCCAAACTATATTAAAATGTAATTGATTCATATGCCCCATCACACATGGCCAGTCAAAGGAGTCAGCATACTTCCGTCAATGCTGCCTCTTCTAGAATCTCTTTTTGCCATTGTACCACTCATCATTTTCTCCTCCCTTAAAGTTCATAGCATCTGATCATTGACTTAACTTTTTTCAATTATATAAAATGATATTACATGCAGAAGGCACAAAACAATTGCTTTTCATCTTTACATAGAGGCAGAAAATAAGAAATGAGTTTAAACTATGTTAGGAATTTGTTGATAAAAAAAAAAGTCTTTACAAAATATGATTAACTTCTAACACTAGCTACCAAGAGACAGTTTTGAGACTATCTCTGGGAAGCTACCATTTATCTGGGAGGGTTTAGGTGTTGATCTTGAAGTAAAGGAGGGAGCAACTGACATGCTAAGATCCCTTCAGTTTCTCTTCCTGTACTACATTTGTTTGGGTTGTCATTTGCTTCACAGAAGGTTTGGTGTCACTGATACTGTAGGGCTTTACCAAGATATATATTGTACTATCATGACCCTGTACAAATAATTTTGAGTTCATGGAATTGATAAAATATTTTGGTGTCGCAGTTTGGAGATCAGATAAAACCATGGTTGGATGCAAGTTGGAAGATTTTAAGGGCAAAGAAGAGAATATTAATTGGCCAGAGAGTAGTCATCTAAAAAAGCCTTGAAACGAGGAGTAGCTACTCAAAGGAAATATGCTGAAGCAGGAAAAAAAAGACCTGGGTAATCAGAGATTGTTAGAACTTGAAGAAACTTTAAAGAGTATCTAGACCAATAACCTCATGAGGAATGAGTAAAACAAGGCCCAGAGAAACTGTGTGACTTTGTTCAGTATCCCACAGATGGTTAGTGCCTGAGGCAGGACTGAAATTCAGATCTCCTGACTCAAAGTTCCTTATTCATTCCACCATACCAAGGTCCACTTGATAAAGTGGTGCAAGGCAGAATTCAGGTACACAGAAGCACTAAGTGAGGACTCAGGTGAGGATTATAGAGAGACTGTGATGTGAAGCTGTATAGCTATCCCAAAGACTGTCAATCAATGAAAAGAAGAGCTACATCAGAGACTGGTGCTAAAGACAAGCATTGATAGGTCTGGACATTTCCTTGAATTAAAACTGTTAAAAATCAGGCTGCAGCATACTCTTTGTAAGTCATGACATCTTATGCCTTTAACTCATTTACACATGTTAGTTTGTCCCACCCACCCTCACCCAAAAAAAAAGAAAGGAAGGAAGGAAGGAAGGAAGGAAGGAAGGAAGGAAGGAAGGAAGGAAGGAAGGAAGGAAGGAAGGAAGGAAGGAAGGAAGGAAGGAAGGAAGGAAGGAAGGAAGGAAGGAAGGAAGGAAGAAAAATAAAAATAGCTGCAAACAAAATGCTAGGAAATCATCTGTTTGAGAACTGTCCTGCATCTAGTTGGCTTTCTGACCTTGGTAGTATTTTAACTCTTCATGGGTAATTCATATGCCCCTAGGGTATTTGTTGGGGGGGGGGTAAAGATAAGCTTGTGGTGCATAGTGTCACTCTGTTCTTCCCAGCTTTCTGTGCTTGGTGAGGCCACAGAAAGCAGACTTTGGCTTTGCCCAGGAAGAACTTACATAAAGCTGAACCTCAAATACTGACCTACCATGGCAAACATGATGATGACTATCAGAGACAAGATTAATTCGATGAAATTAACTCATTGAATCACCTGTTGCAGTTTCACTAAGAAACTTGGTTTCTTATTTTGGCAAATTGAATTAAAATAAAATGCATGAATAGTGAATTGTTATGAAGCAAAGAGAAATCGGGATTTTCCTCACTGGTGTGTAGTGATTGGAGGGGCCCACAGAGGGATAGAACTATATTTAGTTTTAATGAAATGCTTTAAAATCAAATTCTTCCACCATGTCACAGAGCTAGTTCGGGCCTGTAGGTGACTACATATATATTCCAAGCACATTCTTGGGGAAATGTGTAAAGAAGAAAAAAAAGGAAGAAAAATTTCTTCCCTTTGACATGGTGCTTTTTCATCCAAGGATTTCAAAGCACTTTTGCCAATATATACTGTTATCTAGAGAACAGAATAACCCTACAGAAAAGTGTCAGTTTCTATATAATACATGAAATCCCCTGGATAAGGTAAAAAGGGGACAGATGGAAGTATATTTTAATGTAATCCATCAATGCCAAAGGCCATTTATGCACTGTTATAGAAAGTAAGTTATCTTTAAACACCAGTGGCAAAAGCTGTGGTTTTTTTAACCTTCCTGAATTGCCTGGGCCAGGGGAGGGGGAAGAGAATTTGGCTATAGTTTTCTCCCAGTTTTTGGCTGCAGCTCTGAACAGGCAAAGTGAATTTCATTGTTTTCATCCTGATTATGGGGGGGGGCAGAGATAATCCTAAATGTTCTTTTTGTTGCTGGGGGATAGAGTTTGTCAACGGTGGGAAGAATGTTGGGTGACTATGATTAGAAATCATTTTGCTACTCCCATTGTCTGTTTTCCATAAGCATCAAATGGGTCTGGCTACTGTAAACCACAGCTAGACCCAGGGAGTGTGTGACTACTACTCAGCAGGATGCACTCCCCTAGGGTGGGGACAGCCTCAGTTTATTGCTGGTGTCACCCTGTAAGTAATATGACTCTGGCTCAAAACTTGCTCTCTAATACACAGTCTGTGCCACAGCCTATATAAGCTTGTCTAAAAATAGACTTCTACAAGCACAGTGGCACAATTTCCAAGCAGGACTGGGCAATGTGAAACTTCAGAGTGAGATTAGAGCCCTATGAGAAGGCATTCATGGTCTCCCTTCAGGTGTGTGGAGAGCTGCTTTATGGGATCATGGAGTTCAAGAAGAACAGGAATTGATAAACATGGGCAATCTATATCACAGTATGCATGTTATAAGCAAGAACCAAGGAGATGCAGCACCAGGGAGGCAGGCAAGGTGTGGAGGAGAATGGATAGCAGAAGACTCTTAGGCAATAATCATGGAGCAGGCCCAAATGGGATAACTATGGCAAAGAAATTTTTACATAGCATTGGCAGCATGAAAGCTGGTTAACAAGCAGTAAGCTAGAGCTAGAGGATGGTGAAGAAAACACAGGGACAGGCAGAGCAACTCAGGGGCCACCTGGCTGGAATGGGAACCCTCTGTGTATCTGAGCATAGACTTCTGGCCAACCTGGGAACCAGTGTGACCAAAAGCATCAGGTTTTGCAAACCTATCATTTAATTCCCAAATATTTACCAAGTGCCTATTTGTATTTATAGCTATACTAGGAAAAGAAAAGGGAAGAAGCATTTATATAGTACCTACAGTGTGCCAGGCACTGTGATAAGTGCTTTTACAAATATTATCTCATTTGATCCTTACAACAACCCTGAGAAGTAGGTGTTGTTATTATCTATGGGGTATTATGAAAAATGAAGCTACTATGAATAACATATCTTATCCTCTATATAATATAGCACTTATTTGAGGCAGCTAGGTGGCATGGTGGAGAGAGCAGTGTCCTGGGAGTTAGGAAGACCTGAATTCAAATTCGACATCAGGGCCAGCTAGGTGGCGCAGTGGATAAAGTACCGGCCCTGGATTCAGGAGTACCTGAGTTCAAATCCAGCCTCAGACACTCGACAGTTACTAGCTGTGTGACTCTGGGCAAGTCACTTAACCCCCATTGCCCCGCAAAACCAAACCAAACCAAAAAACAAACAAACAAAAATTTGGCATCAGACACTTACTAGCTATGTGACCCTGGGCGAGTCACTTTACACTGATTGCCTACACATACACACAAAACACTTATCTCAAGTTAGGGTAGTGGCAGGAGGACCCAGTGAGGGAAGAGAAATCGAATCCAATTAGAATTAGATTATACACTCTTTGAAGGCAGAGACTGTCTTTCTATTTTTTATTTTTATCCCCAGAATCTGATGCATAGTAAGTGCTTAATAAATGTTTACTGACTGACTGATAGGAGAATCAGTATAGTGCCGTGTCATGGAAGTCAAAGTCAAATCATTTCAAAAGGGATAGAAATAGTCACTGGTGTCAAAAGCAACTGAGTAATAAAGGAAAAGGATGGAGAAAAGGCCAGTGAGTTTGGCAACAGTGTTTAGCATAGCATGTCATAATCTGGGCAACATGCATTTTTTTTTAATCCACTTGGTTTTTCTTATGTAGAAATAAACTGGACTATGTGGTGACATTCATCAAGAAGTGGCATGAAGAAAAGGAGGTGGGCTCGGCATGTAACAAGAGCGAGGGGTAACAGCTGGATAGGCCTCTTTGCTGCCCTCATATGCACAAAAATGTTGAAAGAACAAGATGCCTTAGAAGTTTTCCCCTATGAAGTATTGATGGGGAAACATGGACATGGTATAGATGGGTTTCAGTCAATAGTGACAGAGAGAAATGAGATCACCAATTCATTAAATACTGAAGTATCACTAACTATTCCCTGAATACCCTCTGGCTGCTGATGGCAGAAGAAGGCTACCTAGCTGTTTTCCACCATGAGTGCTGATGAAAAATCAGTCTGACATCAATAATTTTCTTGGAATAAACCACAAGTTTTCACTGAAAATTAATTATACAATTTTTTTTTAACTAGGAGGAAGACTAACTGGCTTCTGAGAATAGTATTTTCTTTATCTTTTTTTTTTTTTTTTGGTGGGGCAATGAGGGTTAAGTGACTTGCCCAGGGTCACACAGCTAGTAAGCATCAAGTGTCTGAGGTCGAGTTTGAACTCAGGTCCTCCTGAATCCAGGGCCAGTGCTTTATCCACTGGGCCACCTAGCTGCCTCCAAGAATAGTATTTTCAAAATATCTCTTGCATCTTTTCCCTTCTGTCTTTACTCACACAGCTTTTATGCTAGTTCAGATCCTCATCACCTCTTACTGAAGTCATAGCCTCCTAAATCCTTTCTCTGTTTCCAGCTTCTCTCATCCATCTTCCATATAGCTACCAAAATAATCTTTCTAAAGCATGGGTGTTTGACCATGTTACTCCATCTACTCAAGAAACTTCAGTGGCTCCCTATAAAAAACAGAGTCCTTAATTTGGCATTTGAAGCCTTTCACAATCTATCTCCAGCCTACTTTTTCTAACATATTTCACACTACTCCTCACATTCCCATTAAACTGTCCTACTTTGTCTTCCCTAAACTTGGTATTCTATTCCCCCACCTCCATACCTTTGCACAGGCTGTGACAACACTACCATCTGGTGATCCCTGCCATGCCTGTAGCTCACTCCTGCCCCACTCTGCCTTTTGGAATCCTTAGCCTCCCTTAAGGCTCAGCTCAGATGCCATTTTCTTCATGAAACCTTTCCTGAACTCCCTAGTTTTTTTTTTTGTTGTTGTTGTTTTTTTGTTTTTTTAGTGAGGCAATTGGGGTTAAGTGACTTGCCCAGGGTCACACAGCTAGTAAGTGACTCCAGGGCCAGTGCTCTATCCACTGCGCCACCTAGCTGCCCCAACTCCCTAGTTTTTAATGTTCTCTTCTTCCTCAAACTATTGTACCTGTATATATTTTCATGTCGTCTTTCCCCATTAGAATGTAAGGTCCTTGAGGACAGGGAATGTTTTCCAAGCTTATCTTTGTATCCCTAACACCTAGCCCAGTGCCCTCCACATTGTAAGCATTTAATAAATGCTTGTTGCTGTTAAATAAAAATGTCACTGGTCATCTGCAAGAGAGTATTTCAATAGAGTAGTGGGGATAGAAGCCAAATTGCAGGTTGGTGAACAAGGGGAGTGAGTAAAGAGGAAATTGGGGAAAATAGGTACATAATATTCACTTGAGAAAGTTGGCAGTGAATGTCAAGAGAAAAATGGGATTGTAGCTCAAGACAGCAACGAGCTCAAGCAAAATATTTTGGAGGCCAGTACATTTTTTGAAGGCAAAAGGGAAGGAGCCAGTGAAGAGTGGGAAAGATGCTGCAAGTGCCAGGAATAAGTGATGAGGTCCTAGCCTCTGCCATGGACACACCTCAAGGGAAAGGGAAAATCTGTGTTGGCTCAGACACGTGACAAAACTGAATCTGGGGCAGCCAGCTCTCTGTTGGTGTTCTAGGAGTGAGGACTTCCAGAAAACTTGCTAGATGTGGCCATGGGGACACATTTGTAGGTTATCTTCCTTGGACTGGCAGCTTATGAGCAGAAGTCAAAAACACACATGAAGGGGAAGACATCTCTGGGCTAAGACCCATCAATCAATTGACATTTATTAAGCACCTACTGCGTGCCAGGCACTATGCTAAGCTCTGGGGATACAAAAAGAAGCAGAAAATAGTCCCTGCCTTCAAGGAGCTCAGAGGGTCACTCAACTAGTAAATGTGAAAGGCAGGATTTGAAACTTGGCCAAGAAGACATTTACTAGCTGTATGACCTTGCATAAATCATTTAACCTTTCTGAGCCTCAGTTTCCTTATTTATAAAATAAGAGGGTTTGACCAGATGGCTTCTGAGTAAGATTCCTGATCTTAAGTCACAGGATTGGGGACAGCCAGCATAGTGAAATCACAGGAAAAATTAATGAATAATAAGAGAACACTTAGCAAGTTGTCTGGAAGGCCCAGAACATAGAACAGAAATAAGGTGATAATGATGATGATTGATGATTGATGATGCATGAAAGTATTGCCAGGCAACAATAGCAGGGTCTTAGATGAAGACAGTTAACATGATTTTTTTATCGGATGAGGGTCTTCTTTAGCATGAGCAGGAGCAAAGATAGCAATGATGGAAGTGATCCAAGATTGAGAACTGGTACAACAGATGCAGCAGGGAGCATAGGAATCTAAGGTGTGGGTAAGTGCAACATCTCAGTAGCCAATAATAGAGTCCAAGTTTGTATGGGGAGTCAATTGTTGCCAAGATTGGCAAATGGTGTAGATGAGATGAGGAGATAAAACACAGTTAATCCATGTGATAGGGAACAACAGGGGTTCTGGGTCAATCATATGAGTTCTGACTGTACCCCCTAAGAGGGATCATTGTCAGTGGTATCATCTTCAAATAGGTAGGACAGTGAACTAATCATAGACTTTTTATAACAATCAGTGTGATTCCAGCAGGGAAAGAAATGCTGAAATGCCAGAATTGGTCTTTCTGAAACAAGATTTTGGTAAAAGAAAAAATCCCGCCCCCCCAAACCCTAATCTGATGCACACTTGATGATGAAAGCAGTCAAGCTGTGATGGATTGTTTGTGACATGCTACCAAGTCTGAACCATGTGGCTTCTCCCAAGCTGAGCACAGCCAATGAGGGCAGGAGAAGAGGGGGTGGAAAAAATGCTATTGTCAAAAGTATTGGAGAAAGAGCTGCAATCCGGGGCCAGGAGTTCACTGTCTAATTCATTTGACCAGCATTTACTGAACATGACACTGTTCTGAGTGCTGTGGGGAATACAAAGATGAACAAGCTATTATCCTTCTTAAGCTTGAGTCTAGTAGAAAATATAAGATATGTACCCAAATAATTAGAATACAGGGCAAAAATCTAGCTTCTTTGGTACTTGGAGTGGAATCTGTGGATTACATCTGTGAATCCATGGTCCTCCACTCAAAAACACCAAACCAAAAGAAAAGTGGAGACTCCCTAGTGAGGGCCTCTTCAGTGAATTTATACAATGCTGAAAACAATTCTTAATTTCTTAGAATTCCTTTTTGGGGGGATTTTATCACAATAAACATATCTGTCACTTTTCTGGTCAAACCAGCAAAATCTATTGCAGCTGGTCAGCTGGAAAAAAAAAAAACCTCAGGAAACTTGCAGAAAATGGATAGCAGAAATTATAGTTTATCTCTATTCGGCTTAAGGATAGTTTGTTTATTCATCAGTCTTTCTCAGTATAGCAGCTTTCCAACAAGATTGCCCTGCCCCAGCCAGAGGCTTCCTGAAATGGTAGCCTTTTCTGAGACATGCCACCATACTAGCTAGTGATTGAAACAGACCTTGAGCCCTGCCTTCAGGGGACTCCTAATCCACAGAAAGAAACCAACAGAAGCTTTCCCCCCCTCCCTCCAATGAGACTAGGATGCAGGCCCTTGAAAATCTATTTCACTGGGGGAGGAAAAAAGGGGGGCAGGATCACCTATCCCTTAGATACTACCCTGCCACTGTTCCAAATGAAAATTGGTGATTAACTTTGGTATTATGGTAATATGACCAAATATGGGGCAGCTAGATGGTACAGTGAATAGAGCACTGGCCCTGGAGTCAGGAGGACCTGAGTTCAAATCCGACCTCAGACAATTGACACTTAGTAGCAGTGTGACCCTGGGCAAGTCACTTAACCCCAATTGCCTCATCAAAAAAAAAAAAAAATAGTGACCAAATATGTAGTGCTGACTGACCCAGAATACATAAAACAGCCTGGGAACATGCAGCAGCAAATGGTTATTCTTCATTTCTGGAGAAACTGAAGCAGTAAGAAACCATATCCCCATCACACAGAAACTAGTCACAGAATCACAAAATTTGAGAAATGGAAGGGACATCAGCAGCCCATGACCGAAAGGAATGCCCACATAGAATCCTGGATCCAGGCAGCCCTATTCCCAATCTGATGATATCTATCTCTTCATAGAAAGGTTGGTGTGGGAAGGAAGAAGGAGAGATGGTCCTACCTGCCTGGAAGATAGACTGGGAAAACAAGCCCTGATCTACAGCCTCAGGGCCCTAAGAATTCGGCAAGCATTTATCAGGCATTGAGTTTTTACAGAATCAGGCACTGAGCCTGATAAAAATTAGGCATTGGGCCCAAAAGAAATTTAATGGACTCTGTATCTTCTTTCCTTTTTTATTTTGTTTTCTGGGGATGAGCTAACCGAGGGAGACCTTAAGTGTATTAAGTGTTGCAAGTAGAAAAAGCTGCTTTTCTGCAAGGAAAAATAATGAAGAGGCATTAGCTAGTGCTGAGTTTGCCATTCTAAAGAAAAGCTGCTTTTCTAATCCCCATAAAAGTGTCTCAATAGTGCTGCTAGGTTGGGGCCAGTGTCCTTGGTTCATCCATTGTTCTTTCTACCTCATTGTCTGAATGAATAAACTATTTCCTGAGGCCCAGGTAAAAACTCATTAGTTTCTCTTAAAGAGCTACCTTTCTCCATTACAGTCTGGAAATGTAGATGACCCTAAGCTGCCAACCCAAAATCAGTGAAGAGCAAATTTCTGAGGTTTCATGATACGGGAAGTCCCTTCCTTAGTGTCCCCTTTTCATCCAGAGCCCCAGTTAAACCTGAGGCAAAGTTCCCAATGATTTTCTAACATCATAGGTATGTATTCTTCATTTACACCCATTACTTTAAGGAAAGCAGACTGTTGAAGTGAAAGATTGGCCAAATCTGCTTCAATCCCAGACAAATTTCAAAATCCATTCAAAATCATCTTGGTGTGGTAGCAAGAGGGCCTACCTTCAAGTAAAGGAGACATGTACTATTTTGCGGCATTGGGGAAGTCAAGCATCGCAGTGTCTCTGGGCAACCCTGAGATTAAAAGTTAAAAATGAGCTGGAGATCTGCATTGGCAAAAGGAATTTCCATAGCAGCAGTGCCTTACAGTAATGAAATGACAGGATGGGCCCTGAAATAAATAAATAATAAATCCTGTGGTTTGTCAGCTCCTACCCTACAATCCTGACTTGTTCTCCACCCTGCCCCCAGCCCTCCACACTCACACAAATTCCCTACAGCAGAAGCCATTTCAGGTTGAGGCTGATGAAGAGCAATCTTTAAATTCCTCCATTAATTCTTTGGCCACTTGTTTGGTCCTGTGACTCTGACCAAATCCAGATCAGGTGTGTTTATTTTGGATAGCACGGTGCCCAGCTCTGCTGTCCAGGCATGGCCCTTCGAGATCCGTCTGCAAAATATTAGCTTTTGATATTTTTAAGGAAAGAACAATTTTCACCAGATTTCATGTCTTCAGCAGTTCAGTTGGAAATATAATCATGCGATTTGTGTTTGAAAGGATGGCCACTTTTCCATTTGCTTGCCTTCCCTGCCTTTTCTCCTTCCAACGCAGAGCCTCCGTTCTGTTGTTCCCCGAGAGGCAATCCCATTAGAGAAATCCTCCTTCAACCCTTCCTTCAGGTGAAGAGGCCTGTTGTACTCACTCAACCAAAAGAAAATGCTTTCTGTCTTAAGCTTTAATCGGGACAAGAGGGAGGTATGTCCCACTAGAAGACCATATCTGTTGCTTGTCTTCTAGGCCACTTTACAGATTCTTATTCCCTGAAGTTTCCATTCAAGTGTAACCCCATATAGGCAGCCGGGGTTGTTTAGGAAAGAGCACTTTTCATAGCTTGAAGAAGAGCCTGAAGAATCATGGGAGGTGGCAGCCAAGTAAGGATGGGGGAGTCTGGGAACATTGGTGCTCCTCAGAGAGGGCCCCAGGGCTACAGACATCACCAGCAGGGAGAGTTGATTGATCAATCCCTACTACAGTGGATTGACTATAATGGTGAGCAGTTGGAGCCTTGTCTAGCTCACTGATAGGCTGAAGGAGTGATCTGCCCAGACCAGACATAACTTGTGCTTTTCCTGTGCCTGTCTTGCCCTGGGACCTGGTGAATTTATACATTCTCTACTTCTTTCTTCCCCTTCCACCCTCCCAAAGTTATTGCCTGGCAAACTGGCATAGTCTACTCTTTGGTAGTTTCTCGCTCTTTTAAAGCTTCATTTTGCTGTTTGCACTTTTAGAATGGCTTTTGTCTACAAATAAAGATAAGCTGATATATTGAATTCAGAGAGCTTGCTTTAGAAGCCTGTGTAAGAAGAAGAAATGTAGTGATTAGCATATACATTTTCAGAGTATAGCATATGGCAGAGAGACCTGTGTCTGCTCAGTGATATGGGAAGGTAAAAGATTTCTTCCCTAGACTGGGGGCTCCAAGATTGCTAGATTCTATGGTATAACCAGATCCCTAAAATAGGGGGAGAAAGTAAAGTGATGAGGCCTATCACCATGGACTTTAAAAAAATAAAGAGAGAAAACATAATCGTACATTAAGCTATGTGGGGACACAAAGTACACTTCAATAGGATAAGGTATGAGCTCGAAAATGCCCTCTGCCTTTTCTTCGCCCTGTTCCCTCTCCCTCTCTTCAATATTGGTTGTAAGAAGGAACAACAATAAAAAGAGATGTCATATTATCATCTATTTAGGGGGTGATAGTGGGAATCACCACGGGTGCTGAAAACTTGGACTATATCCCCCCAAATGTCAAGTGAGGTTGTTAAATGGTCCATTATTTTCTTTTACTGAAGCAGAAAGATACTTTGGTGATCTCTGAATAGAAAGCCAGGAAAGAGTAATCAACAAGTCTCTAAAGACGTGTTGATAAATTTAAAGTTAACCTCCCAGTCAGAGAGATGGAAATATAAATGGTCTTAAGAATTTTGAAAGTTGTGGCAGAAGCTATTTGGAATTAGTTTTAAAGTACATTTATATTATGAAGACCTAAACAGCAGTGAGAGAGGTTCCAAGGAATTATGGTAACGGCAAAGAAAATGGAGACAAGGAACCTCACCAGAGCCCTAGTGAAAAGTTGGCAGGAATAAGAATGTAGGAGCAAGTTAATTCAATTCAAGAAACATTTATTAAACATCTTCTTTATGTGAAGCACAGTTATAGGAGACAGGGTAGATAGATAGGAATGGCATAGGTTTTTTTCAAAGAGGTTACAATCTAATTGTAGGGGGATGGGAGAAGGACGGAACATGTAACTGGGATACAATAGAGGGCTGTGATAAATACGAGGGGAAAAGGTACAAACAAAGTGCTCTGAGAAATTAGAGAAAGGGTAGGTCATTTTCAGGTGAGTAGATTAGAGAAGTCTTCTTGGAGAAGGTGATACCTGGTGTTGGCCTTAAAGGGAGAGTAGAATTTGGGGGGGGGGGTGGAGATTACAATAATAATAGCTTACATTTATATATATTACCTAAAGACCGACAAAGCACTCCCCAGCAATGATCAATCGCATGATGCAAACGGTGCAGATATATAACAACAAAAAGAAAAGACTATCTAACACATTTATTTTTAATCCAGTCAGGAAAAGGGAGATCCTTTAAAAGTACTTTTGAGATAACTCACCTGTATATAATTTGTACCACTAATTTCCTTTACACAATAGCAAAGTTTGTGGATGTGAAATGTCTCTGTGTGGCCCACAATGGATGCAATAGGATAAAGGGGTAACCTCCAGAGGGTACTAAAAAGCCAGGATCCCCAAGGACTGTCTTTGGTGAGAGAAGTCATCTCTCCCTTTCACCCTTGGGCGGTGTCAGAAGAGAGGAAATTTAAGAACTACTGGGGATGACACAAGATCATATGCCCTGTGAAGAGTATAGGCAGAATATGAAAATCACTGAAAGTTTTTTTCCTATGTTTGGGAGGATGCAGCCACATAACCATTTAGGACTTTAGGAGAGTCAGATTACTTACATCATAAAAAAACATCGAAACACGAAGCATTCCATAGACTCTTATTTATGAACATAAGACTCAAACCTCCATATACATAATGGTCACTATTTCCCTGGCCAGATCTTCCTGTCTTTTGGTTGCTGTATAAACCACAAATAGTAATTCTTTTGCCCTATTTTCCTATGAGTGGCATACATACTAATGAATGAAAATGAAGAGGATCGCAGTTTGCATGCATATGCTACTGCATGGCATGGTCCTGGACCACAGCCTGGGTATTAAATATGCCAGGGGACACAAAAAAACATTCAAGGCAAGGCTGGGACATGGCCCTATCCATAAGCCAATAATTCAGAGTCTCACATCTAATTTTTAAAGGCTTACAGAGTCATAGAATCTCAGGTTTGGAAGGGACTTCAGAGGCCATCTAATCCAACATCTCCCCAAACAAGACTTCCCTCTACAACTTTCATAACAAGGTTTTGGGGCAGCTAGGTGGTGCAGTGGATAGAGCACTGGCCCTGGAGTCAGGAGGACTTGAGTTCAAATCCAGCCTCAGACACTTAACACTTACTAGCTGTGTGACCCTGGGCAAGTCACTTAACCCCAATTGCCTCACCAAAAACAAAAACAAGGTTTTTAGGCACCTCTTGAAGATCTCCAGAAACAGGGGGCTAACTACACCCTTGAAAGGCATCTACTCCACCTTTAGACACCTTTAACTGTAATTTTTTACTTACCTGGAGCCAGAATATGCAGCAATTTCTACCCATTGGTCCTAGTTTACCCTCTGAAATTGAGCTGAACAAATGTAAGCCCTTATCCAAATGTTTTTCAGTTCTTTCAATCATGTCCAACTCTTCATGACTCTGTTTGGAGTTTTCTTGGCAAAGATACCAGCATGGTTTGCCATATCCTTTCTCTAGCTTATTTTACAGATGAGGAAACTAAGGCAAACAGGGTGAAGTGACTTGGTCAGGTTCACACAGCTAGTAAATGTCTGAGGCCAGATCTGAACTCAGGAAGATGAGTCTTCCTGACTCCAGGCCTGGTACTCAATCCACTGAGCCACTAACCTTTCAATTGCTGCTAGCGATGCACTCCACTCATGTACTATGCTGTGGTCTCCATTACCTTTACCATCCTGGTCACTGCCCCCCCCCCCACACTAATGTATTTCCTCTCAGTTCCCTTTAGTCATATCTTGGATCATAAAGTCCCCCATTTTCTATACATCATTTTGGGGGGTTTTGTTAGTTTTGGGGGGTGGTTGTTTTTGGTTTGTTTTTGGTGAGGCAATTGGGGTTAAGTGACTTGCCCAGGGTCACACAGCTAGTAAGTGTTAAGTGTCTGAGGCCGGATTTGAACTCAGGTCCTCCTGAATCCAGGGCCGGTGCTCTATCCACTGCTCCACCTCGCTACCCCACTATACATCATTTTGTAAAGGAACATGTGATCATGGGGGCACTAGGAGTGGATAGTAAAGAATTAAAGGAAATGCCTATCCCCCACCCCCACCGCACCTTATCCCAGGATGGGAGAACCATAGAATGCCTCGTGGTCCTCCCCAGGAATTGCCTCTGTGCATCCCCTATAAAGACTCCTGAGAGCAGCCGGGGAATGTCAGAGCATGGGCCCTCCCTGCCTCCTCGGATACTGATCACTGGCAGCAGCTGCAACAACAGCATCTTCAGACATAAAGAAGAATGATGTTCTGCAAGAGTTCATACTGAGGCTGGCTTTAGAAGTTTGTTATACTCCTCCTTATTTGAGATCAGGATCTTCAGATTTTCGAAATTAACATCTCCAGAATGGATGCCAACCCAATCAGAACCTCCAGATCCTTCAAAACATTTAGTGTAAGGGAAACCATACTTGGTGCTCAAAGGACCATTATTTTAACACGGGTCGACCTCCGTCGATATGCTTGCCTCAGCACTTTTGACAAATCCATAGATTTACTTATATCCTACAAATGTTTGTAGACTATTTCTACACAGTGTAATAATAGTAACTGCTTCCATTGTCTTAAGTTTATGCAACTGGAAACCTGGTCCAGTGCCCAGAATTTGCCAATTTTTTTCCTATTGTTTATTATCATTGTCATTACTATAGTAGCTGGAATGAAAATCCCAAAGAGGGAAAAATTAGTTTCATTCATTCATTCATTCAACAGTCACTAATTAAGCATTGACTACATGTTGAGCACTGTGCTAGGCACTCAGAATATAAAAATGAAAAGAGGACAAAGCCTAATCTCATGTTTTCATTCTACTGGAAAGAAACAACATGTTTGGAGAAAATTAAATACAAATGACATACAAAGTGATTTCCAGAGGTTCCTGTAGGAGGTGTCACTTGAACTGAGCTTTGAGGAAAGAAGGGATCGTAGCACAGTTCTGGAAAAAAGAGCATACTAAGCATGGGGTGGGGGTTAGTTTGTACAAAGGCACTAATGCAGGAGACAGAATACTGGGGGGGGGGGATAGTGTATGTGAGTGTATATGTGTGTGCATGTGTATATGCATGTTTGTGTATTGCATGTCTGTGTGTGTGCCTGTGTGTGTAGAAGAGTTAATATAGGAACTAAGGACTGAAACTTGGTTTCACTGATACAATTGCATTCCTGAATGTCTTCAACAAGTGCACATTGGCATCTTTTCTGCAACTTAGTCTTAGCCAGTCTGTATCAGGAGTAGATCTGCAATCAAAGTCATCCTGGCTACGAGGTCAACTCTCAGGGTTGAGCATATTATCTCCCCCTGGTTGGAGGCAGAGAGTGTACTAGAGGACAGAGTCTCTGGTCTTAGATAGATGACTCATGTGAAAGGAAATGGGTGATAGGGCATGTGTCCAGTCTTTGATCCTGCCTGAGACCTGAGACCTGAGACCTGAGACCTGAACTTCCTAAAAATCATCTAGATATTGGTACAATGTGGCCATCCTTACAAATGAGGGTGTTCCCGTTAGCAAAGTTAGAGTATTAATGGTAGGAGAGGAATTCTGGTGTTAGAAGGAAAAACCGCCTTAGAGACCCAGTCTATAGCCTGGTCCTATTATCCTAAAAGGAGGTGCTCATCAGTGGGGTTTCTTATTCTAACTCAGGAGCTAGACCAAGCTTACCTAAGAGATTTTGTAATAGTCCCAGTGTAAGCAGAATTCCTGCCCTATAACAAATCACAATAATTTGACACATGGAATTTCATTTTTTACTATATAGTTTCATTGAAATTGTTAAATTTCAAAAGGAAATGGAAGCTGACTTTTGCTTAGCTATGGTACAGTGACTTAAAAGACTAAAAAGATTTATGGTACACCAGATAGAAGCAGAAAAATTCTAAAATGAGGAGAAAGATTCCTCAGGTGTCATATTCAGTTGGATGGTTTTGAGACCACTTACCCTGGCTAGGGGTTATATGTCACCCTGGCCACCTTATAGTACCATGCCCCTTATGGCTTTCACCAGTAGGGAACTCAGGGAAGTATTTGTGCCTCCTTGATGCCAAGGGCTATCCACACCTTCTGAGATGCCTCACATTTTCCACTTAGGAATGCCTGTGGTTGGCTGACATTTGACAATAAACCCTCAAAACCTTAGCAATAATGGACTGCAAAATATATGACAAATTAATAATCATCAAAACTATTTGGTACTAGTTTAAAAATAGAAATGTCAGTCATTGATACCGATTATGTTCACAATATACAAAAGCAAATGAGCATAGTACCAAAGCTTTAGATAAATCCAAAGACCCTATCTACTGGCTTAAGGACTATTCAACAAAATCTTTGGGGAGAACTATAAAGAAATCTGGTAGAAATTAGGTTTAGGCCAGCATCTCATACAACACACCAAGATTAGCTTCAAGTTAGTGTATAACTTAAATATAGAAGGGTACATCATAAAACAAATTAGAGGAGCAAGGAAGGAAGTACCTTTGCCAAATATAGATGGGGAAAGAGTTCATGGCTATAAAGAAGAGACCTCGGGGGCAGCTAGGTGGCGCAGTGGATAGAGCACCAGCCCTGGAGTCAGGAGTACCTGAGTTCAAATATGGCCTCAGACACTTAACACTTACTAGCTGTGTGACCCTGGGAAAGTCACTTAACCCCAATTGCCTCAATTAAAAAAAAAAAGAAGAAGAAGAGACCTCTTACTACTGTAGACCTAGCTGACATTTTTATATGAGGTCTCTTCTTTATAGCCATAGTAAAAAAAAAAAAATAGCTGTAATCTCTCAGGAATTTTCAGCTGCCCTTTAAGTTGCTGCTTCTTATTTCTCTTCTGACATCCACTTTCAAACATTCTCATCCTACCCAGCCCTCCCAGCCCCCTGTACCCATAAGCTTCCCTGACTCCTCCAGCCCTCATTCATATACCCTCCTAGCACTTAACTGCCTTTAGAACTTTGCATTGTTCCATACCTTTTCAAATTTATCTAACTTTCCCCTCAACTAAATTATCAGCCACTTGGCTCTGGTACCAAGACACATTTGTAAAATAATCTTCATATCTCTCATAGCATCATGTACACCTTAGATGCCAAATAAACGTTGATTGGTTGGTAAACCAATTGGTATAAAATCTTAAAGTAGGGTAGAACAGATTTCCCACCTCCTCCCCCAGGATGGCTCCTTTCAGAAAGGTCCCAAGTGGACAAGTCTACCTTGTGAAAGCTGGCTTCAGCATTGGTCATCATTTAAAAATAGTATTGATGCAAAATAAATTTACAGGAAACCTATAGTATCCAAAATGCTAAATATAAAAACATGGTATGTATGATTTTATTCCATAATAACAGTGTCTCAGATGTAACCTGTTCAGTAACAGGGCACACTACATCCTATAACTTTACAATACATTGGCTCATTCACATTCCCTCTCAACACAAAAGTACCCTCCCCTCAACTCTTCCTGTCCCCCACTCCTCCACCACCCCAGGGATTCTTTAGTGTGATATTTTCTCTCTAAATTTTCATGTGGCATCAGCCCAACTCCTACCACTTTCCCCTCCTTCCTTCAACATCAGCTAATTAATGATGCGGAAGCAGGAAAAGGATATTTCTCCCGTGTGTGGTTCTAAGAACTAATTACCAACATTCTCGCATAAGAGGCACTCTGGCCTGTCTCCCTCTCCATCATCCTCTTCCTTTTCATCCTTGACTTGTCCTGTTTCTCTCCCAGACAGCCTCTTGCCTCAGGCTGGGAGTTCTCTATTACTGTTTCATCTCTTTTCCATCCCTCTGGATATGACCGTAGCCAGAAACTCGGGCCAAAACCAGCAAATTGATCACCAGGGTAATGACAGCAAGCTGCATGCTGAGTGAATTCTGAAATCCCCCTCAACTCTTTTTTTTGCCAAAACCTGTGGAGCTGCAGAATCCAACATATTATGGAGACTGTTATCTGCACATGAAGAATGACTCCACTGGAAAAAAAACAATTTGGTACCAGCCGTGGAGCTATTTTTAGACACTTGTTTGGTGAGATTTCAGAAAAGAGAATTAGCCATGTGGCGGGAGAGGCTAGCCAAGTCTCAGAATCCCGCTTTGCTTAACTACACTCTAAAACTATCTTGTCTACATGTCACATTACTAAACCCCAGCTTTTTTTCAAGGAATGCCTCATTGTTCCGAGAGTAAACATTTATGTTTGTGGAGTTTATAGAGCTGGCATTCCCAATGGCTAAATTCCGCTATTTATTTACATGACTAGTTCTTCACCGGCCTACAGCTGCAAAATTCCCTTAATCCTGCCCCAGACTTCCTTGGCCATCTGCTTTATGGGAAACCTATTCAAGGAAATCTCCAGAGACTCTAGGAGAAAGGAGACATAGAAGTTTGCAATGGGAACTGAAGAAGTTTATGGTCCAGCAAATGCACCTGCTAGGTGCAAGGGACTATGTTGGGCACTGTATGAAAACATTTTTTAAAACATACTCTCAAAGAACATTACAGCTAGTTGGTGGGATAAAACTGATACATGAAGAGATAATCAACTATTAAAAGTCGATTAATGCTAATGAGTATTGCAAAATGAGAAGGAAAAAATCAATTTTGACTTCTTCCCAGTTGGAAAACTTGGACCTACTCATCCTTGGCCCTATTCTGTATTGAGCGATAGAGAACACTATCAGAGAGTGAGAATTCTGTGTTTCTGAGAGCCTAGAATGCTCTCTTCTATCCCCCCCCAATCATTCTCGCCCAATTCCACTCTTCATCCATCACATCAACTAATCATCTCCTATTATTTGGAATTGGTTTTCATGCCCAAGGAATGCATCTTACACACCCTTTTCTTTTTAAAAAAATTATTTTCCCAGTTACATGTAAAGACAATTTTTAACATTCATTTTTTAAAATGTTGAGTTACAAATTCTCTTTCTCCCTCCTTTCTCTTCCTCCTCCCAATGATAGCAAACAATTTGATATAAACATGAGCAAACATGCAAAATGTACTTCATATTAGTCATTTTGTGAAAAAAGACAGACCAAAATAGAAAAAAATTTTGAAAAAAAAAATAGTATGTTTGGATCTGCATTCAGACCTCCATCATTTCCTTCTCTGAAGATGTATAGCATTTCTCATCATGAGTCTGTTGGATTATTTTGGATCATTGTATTGCTGAGAATAGTTGTCATTCACAGTTGATCTTCATCCAATATTTCTGTTACTGTTACACACCCCTTTCAGATTCCTTGCCATAGTTCCTAAATAATGGATAATGAATCTATTTTGGTAAGATACCCATAAGAAACTAGAGTACATGAAGATCAAGGCAGCCAGGGTAGTGCTACATGAAGAATAATGGAAAGAATGAGAAAGTAGACAAGAGAAGATTTGGTTGGGGGCAAGGAGTGTGGAGGTGATAAATGTCTTAAAATATTTGAAAGACTGACATATAAAAGAGAGGTAAGAGTTATTGTAGTTGGCTCCAGGGAATAGAATAAGGAATAGTAGGAGAAAATTACAGGAAGCCAGAATTTGGCTCAATATTAGGAAGAACTTTCTAACAATTGTTCTATAATAAAATGGTCTTCTTTATAATACAATAAACTTCTGTCACTAAATATTTTCAAGCAGAGACTGAATTCAATCAGGGATGCTATAGGCTGGGTTTTTTCATTGGAGAGGTTGGATGAAATGATACCTTGCATCTGTATATTTGTATAGACAAATATGTACATTCATATATATATATATGTGTATATATATATATATACATGATATATACATATCCCTTCAAACTCTTAAAACTTCAATGATTCTGAGTGTTACAGAATGTTCCATATCATCTCCCATGCTTATTCCATATCCTGGCACTGTGTTATATTGTTCAGCTATATACCTTTTTTAATGTATAAAGTGTTAGGAGAGATTTATGCTAGACTAAGGAGCAGTAAATGTTCCATCATTTCCTGGAACACTACCCTGGTCACTTCCTGCAAGTGGAATATCAGAGGCAGATTGCATTGACATTTTAACAACTAGTATATTTGCTAATCAATCTCTTAGACATAAAGAAACCCTCATTCTCACTGATTTACCTCATTTTCAAGCACAATCACGGAATTTTAGTGTGGAAAGGAACCATAGAGGTCATCTAGTCCAACCTCCCACCAAATGCAAAAATTCCTTCTATAACCCCTCTGGCTATAGCAGCAAAAATAATCCTATTCGACAGCTCCCTGATAATAAACATCCAGTGAAGCATAAAATGGGGAGATGTGTGATTCCCAAAGGTGTTTGCCACACTATCGAAGGAGATCCAAAGCAGAGTCCATATTGAGGAGAAATTCCCTATGCTTGTTGAAGTCTTTCAGATGCCCCTCCTTGTGGATGACATTGTGCTGACTGCATCAAGCCCCAGAATATTGATAAGCTCATAGGAAACACCAAGTGGATGAAAACTATCTGTTGTCTAGATTTCAACATGTGTTTCGATAGACACCATTTTGAACTTGTATGTATATCTAGGATAAAGAATGCTAATGAACAATGGGTTGAACAAGAGAGGTGAGGCCCAGATTGCCTTCAGAAAAGTGCAATAGCCTCAGACTTCCCATGAAAGCAGGGGCCCATCTCTTACTACTAACATTCTACTGGTGTTGCTATGTGATGGTGAGACATAAAATTCTGTACTTCCTAAGAATTAAACATGAGTATCACACAGAGGGTAATGGAGATGCATGTGGTGGGTGTGAGGAATTCTGAAGAACAGGAGTAAGAAAAACTATCAAGAAAGATGGGCTGGGGGCAGCTAGGTGGTGCAGTGGATAGAGCACCAGCCCTGGAGTCAGGAGGACCTGAGTTCAAATCCAATCTCAGACACTTAACACTTAGTAGCTGTGTGACCCTGGGCAAGTCACAACCCAAATTGCCTCACAAAATAAAAAAATAAAATAAAAATAAAAAAGATGGGCTGGTCATGTGGCAATAATGAGGGATGGCAGATGCAAAGCTTCAGTGATAATCTAACAATGTCTGGGGAAGACCAAGGCAGTCTATGTCATGTTGGGTGGGTCCCTGTGATGAACTTATGGGAGGACATGGACAAGAATCAGAGAAGATGGCAGTTGTGGGTGGGTTGCAATCTGCACTATGGAAGGGAACTCCTGAATCAATGAGCTTACAGATCCATTTCAGTAGCATCCCAGGTAGAAGGTTGCACATTTGCAACAATAAAGAACTCATTGCTTTTAAAATAATCCACAAACTTAGACAGTTTCTGTTGTTAGAAAGTTCTTCCTAATACTAGCTCAAAATCTTCCTCTTTGCACCTTCCATTCATTATCTCTGGTCCTACTTTCTGTAGCAACACAAGAGTAAGTCTAATCTCTTTCCTTTCAGATATTTTAAGAGAGATAGTATGTCCTCCTTAAGTCTTCTCTGGGTTCAGTTGCCCTAGTTCCTTCAACAATTCTGCATATAACATTGCTTTTCCTTCCCTTCCTCTCTTGGGGGCCCTTCTCTGGACACATTCTAGTTCGCCAATCTCCCTTTTGTGAGGGAGGTCTAACTGAGATTTGGACACAGTGCTACAGATGCTGGCTGAATACTTCAGAGTATGGTAGATCTATAATCTCCCTTACTCCCTCCAAACATCATACTTCTACTAATGTACACTACAATTGTGTCATAGCTTTTGTAATTGGGATATCTGTGAGCTCACACTGAGCTTGTGGACAACTCAAGCCACCATGTCCTTTTTTCCTTGACAACATTTCACGTGGTTTCATGGAGAAGGTGTAATTTGATCTGGGTCTCAGTTCTCTCAACCCAAGGATGAACAAAAGACTACATCCTATTCCTCCCTCAATTAAGAACACACAGTGATGACATCTTGGAAGTATATCACTAATATAGACACAGGCTCCAGCTGAGGAATTTGTAAAAGGCTGAATGTAAAACATATTTGTAGTGACCCTCTGGGTTTCCTGTCTTTGTTGTCACTTCCATTGCCAGTTTTGTAGGCTCCCTCTTAGACTGAGAAGCATAACCCTTTTCTTTTTCTCCACCTGACATCTTTTTTGGAAGGTCAGAGGCTTCTCAGCCTGATGCATCTTTCCAGAATTTAGGTTACTTCCTAATTGCTTTGCCACTTGTGTTTCTTTGACAGGCCATCTAAAAGAAGAAATAAACCAACGGCAAATGCAGCGAGTTGCTTTAAGTGAGTACAAGTATATGTCTGTTATGTTAGGGGTGGAGGGTTAATACAGAATGATAGATATCACCTGGCTTGATTACAGGGTTATATGTTTAAAAGGGATTCCATAAAATAACAATAAATCCCATTTTACTTGGTTACTGGCAACTATCCACTGTCCCTTGGCAGCCCAGGTTCCCCCAGTACAGTATGAACCACCCTGATTTACCCCCTTCTTTTTTTGCGAGGCAATGAGGGTTAAGTGACTTGCCCAGGGTCACACAGCTAGTAAGTGTCAAGTGTCCAAGGCCTGATTTGAACTCAGGTCCTCCTGAATCCAGGGCCGGTGCTTTATCCGCTGCACCACCTACATGCCCCTGATTTACCCCTTCTTAAGCAGCATCATTTCACATCCCTGACATTTCTTTAAGAAGAAAAAAAGACAAACTCATCATTTCCTGCAGTACTTTATAACCTATTCCCTGCTCTCCAGAGCTACAGATAGGTAGTTGATAACTAGTCTACTTTTGATGCATGCAATGTACAAATGGGGAATAGATAGCTTCTACCACCCCATGTGCATATTTTTTTGTTTGACCAAAGTCACAAAGGAAGAATGGGAAGCATCTTGGTGAGCTGATGGGAAAGATACTGGGGCAGATGATGAGGCCCTTCAAATCACACTCCTGGCTCCTCTTCTTGACCAAGCCATAACACTAATGTGAAACCATTTGAAGAGTTACAATCAATTGAGAAATTGCTATCTCCAGGTTAAAAGATCGTATTTTCTATTCCTTTGCCCAGAACTATTTCTTGTAACTGTAAAACAATGAAGAACTCAGTGCCAAAAGGGTAGAAGAAGGGCCCAAATTGTACTGGGAATGATTTCCTTGATCTAGCAACTAGCAGTACTGTTAAGAGTGTTTATTATTTTCTTTTATTAAACCCAATAATAATACTCAGTAATTATCAGTAAGACAGTAATAAATAGCTAGAATGCAGTGCGAACAGGAAGCCCTACTACCCTAGACTCGTCGTCATTCTAGTACAGACCAATGGGTTTCTTAGTAATGAACAAAGACTCAGCTGATTGCTTTCCCCAGCAAAAAGGTAAGTTCATCAGTAGAGGTAAACTGACTTCAAAATGTCGGGCTTAGGAAAGGCTCCAAACAGGCCATGGTGAACAATTACTCTATGAGCTCTAAGTACTGGGCATCAGATGTGCAGTAATTCCCTAAGATCAGCACCATTATGGCACTTCCATGGGCAAGGTCCTTCTTCATGTAATATCTGGCCTCCTCTCACAAGTATTTAATGAGCCCTTGTTGTAGAAAAACAATGATGTGGAAAATACCATTTGAAATAACGGTATAAGTGGTTTGCATTTAAGACAAGGTAAGCCTTTTCCACGGAGCTCCGGGGGAGTAAGGAGCTCCATCCTTCCTTTCCTTCCAACTTCCCATCCCCCTGGGGGGCCAGGCCGATCCAGCAGAGGGACTGAAACTGTTCAGGCAGATTTCTCCCCTGCCTGGAGCAGACCTGGGCCTTTGGAAAATTGCTGCATGTTTCCAATCATAGGCTCCAGGCCACACAAATATTTTCCAGACTCCCATTGCTTCATTAATGCACCATTCTGAAGTAGGTCCATATTGCCTCCTATCCTTTATATGGCAAACTGGGGCTCCTTATTTGTCTATTTATCATGCTTTGAGCCTCCTCCTCCAAATTACAGCAGGTGTCAAGTTCAAGAAGGCCCAGATTTGCCTGAAGTAATCAGGAAACTTCAAACAGAAAAATAATTTGGTTGGAAGTCTAATTAAGAGCATGTTGAAATACCTATTTATTTTAAAACCATACTATCCCAATTAGAAAAGAAGTGTTAACATCTCCCAGCTGCCATTTTGAGATTAAATGCCTTGTTATAGTCCAAAACACTTTAGGAGGTTATTTGATTGAGATTTAAAAACACCAGTGTTCAGGTTTCCCAGGTGACCACATTTCAGAAGTGAATTTTGCTTATTGAAGAAAACCTCTCAACTCAGCAAACTGTTTATATAGCTCTTTCCTGTTTTAACCCTCACCTTTCCAGTTAGCATTTAGGCAGAAGACTGAGGACAAAGGACTTCTTGCAAACGTTAGCAGCAAATGTGTTTGGGACCTGTGATGCTCCTCAAGAGCCAAGTTCTGTTAAGTTGGCTTCAGGCATAGGAAATGAATCAGTGACTAAATACAGGATTTAGTCCTTTTTTATTTCCTTGCCTTTCTGCTCATTTTTCATTCCTTTCCCATTTTTTTTCTTTTTATGTTTATTTTGCCAATTTTTTCTTCTTTTTACTCTCCCTAACCTCCATCTTCAATTTCCCCCTTTTCACTTTATCATCTGTTTTGATCATTCTATCTCTTTTAATAGTTTACTGGGATTTTTTTTCTGTCCATGTATACAAACCGATTCATTTGTACATGCTGTACATGTGTATTGGCATCCCCCCAATAACAGTGCCCTAAACAATGTTATTTCCCAGTAACATCATTGACACATTGTAATCAATCCTTACTATAGTTTAACAGACCCCATTGGTAACCATCTTAGCCAGCTGTCCAAGAAGCATATCAAATGTTCAACAGTGAACCTAATGTTGCTTCAGATGTGATTTTGATTTTTATGTTTCTGTATACCTGCAGGTATTATATAAGTGTGCCACTGGCACCTGAGCAAAAGCACGCATGTCCATACACACACACACACACACACACACACACACACACACACACACACACACACACACACACACACACATTTTTAAAGTTTAGTAGAAGGCAATCCCCAAGGGAAAAAAAAGTTTGAATGTGACAGCTTAGGCATCAGTGAGACCAACGGGAAGTCTTCACATCCTTTAAGCAGCCCTCATCTGACCTTTGTCTAAGATCAGCCACATGCATGAATATGTGTGTGAGCATCTAACAACACCTCTCCTTTTTAGTGATCGTCTAAATTAGAATGTATTTTATTTAGGACTCCACCCAGGAAATCTCTCAGAAAATATAAACTTTACATCCTACACTAATTCCTTAGAAAGGCAGAAAGTCACGACATCTGGAATAAATTACTGTAAAGTACATGTAAAATCAAATAAAAATATAATTTACAGTAATTTGCAGTAGTAGTGGCAACGACCACATTTGATGTGATGGTTGAACCTATGGAGAAACATGTGACCCTTATCACTTCTTCCTAAGGGAATGGTTTAAGGCTAATTTCAAAAAGCATAATATATGCATAGCACATACATACACACATACACACATGTACACACATACATATACATACATACATATATACGTAATGACTAAAATTGGATCCTAAGTCACAAGCTGGTAGGTGATACATTAACGAAACAGCCAAAGACAACTGGAAACTAATTTGGCTGAATATCATTGGTTGGTTCAGATAAATCTCTTTGATCAAATTCAGTGGTATTTGTTTATTTGTGTTTCCCCAGACTTTGTTTGTGCAGTATTAAAATACCTGAAAGTAGTTGTCCTGGTTAGAGTAGTATTTAATGATATCAGTGATAGTAGTCAACTATAAATACTTATTGAGTACACTTCCTATGTGCAATACACTATGCTAGGAGTTATGGAGAAAATCAATCAATCAAAAACTGTTAAGAACTTACTATGTGGGGGCAGCTAGGTGGCACAGTGGATAGAGCACTGGCCCTAGAGTCAGGAGGACCTGAGTTCAAATCTGGCCTCAAACACTTAACACTTACTAGCTGTGTGACCCTGGGTAAGTCACTTAACCCCAATTGCCTCACCAAAAAAAAAAAAAAGAAGAACTTACTATGTGCCCAGCACAATGCTAAGTGCTGACTACATAAGTACAAAGAAGGAAATGGTCCCTACTCACAGTGATCTGAATTTTCATTTTAATGAAAATTAAAGCCTAAATATAAGGTACTTGGGAAGGAGGGTGCTAGAAGTTTGGTGGGGATGTGGAAGTCAGGAAAAGCTTAATTCAAACAATGGTGCCTGAAATGCATCTTAAGGGAAGAAAGGGACTGTATGAGGAAGAAGGAAGGAAGGAGTGCAGTCCAGGTATGGGGACAGCCAATGCAAAAGCACAAAGAAGGAGGATGGAATGTCATGTGTGAGAAGCAGAAAGAAGGTGCCATTTTATCCGGAGTTGCACAGTGCTGGAGGGATAGTGATGTCCAACAAAGCTAGAAAGATAAATAAGGGCCAGGTTAAAAGCTAAACAGAGGAGATTTTATTTTATCCTGGAGGCAATAGGATATCACTGGAATTTGTTGTATAGGGAAGTCACATAGTCACATCTCTACTTGAGGAAAATGACTTTGGCATATACTGGCATGGGGAGAGACTTGAGTCAGGGAGACCAAATAGGAAAGAGCTTTTTTAGGCAAAAAGTAATGAGGGCCTCAGTAAAGGTGGCAGTTGTATGAGTGAAGAAAAGGGGTCAGATGTGAGAGATGTTGTGAAGGTAAAAACATCAAGATCTGGCAGCTGGATGTGTGGGATGAGGGAGAATAAGGAGTCAAGGATAATGCTGAGATTATGACTCTGAGACATTAGAAGGATGTGGTTATCATTGGTAGAGAGGAAAGCTTGGGGAAAAGATAATGAGTTGTTTTAGACTTACTGAGTTTAAGATATTTCTGGGACATCAATTTTGAAGTGTTTAACAGGCCAATATAGTGATACGGTACAAAAACACAAAGGAGATTCTGGGGCTAGATATGTTGATCTGGGAATTGTCTGCTTAGAGGTGATAGCTAAACCTGTAAGGGTTGATGAAAAAGTATAAACAGAGAAGAGAAGCAGGCATAGGATAGAAGGGAACACCCAAAGGCATGATGTGGATGATGAACTAGGAAGGGAGACAGAAAAGGAACAGTCTTAGGTAGGGGGCAAACTAGGAGAGAGTAGTGTCACAATAACACAGAGAGGAAAGAGTATCCAGGAAGAAAGATTGTTCAGTATTATCAAATGCAGCAGAAAAGTTGCAAAGGATAAGGAGGGAACCAAAATGCCACAGTAATAAGAGACAGTGTGGTAGGCTCCACTCTGCAAACTCCTCCAAACAGAGGTAGAAAATATACCAGACTAAATCCCAATGAGGAAATCCAGGGGGAAAAAAGTCACAGTGAGTCCTGTGTCCAGCCCAGCTCAACATAGGAAGACAGACAGGGAAGTCTACAGACACTGGGGATGAGTCAGGCCAGAAACATCTGACACATACCAGGACACCATGACAGGGATAGGTGCTAACTGGAAGCTTTATCACCTAGTACCCAGTTCTGGGTCATGGATCTAGGGCAGAGTGAGAAGAGGAACTACACACTAGAGTGGTGTTCCGAGGAAGGGAGGTCCTGAGCTGTATACTGAAAAAGGAGAAAGTTCAGAAACCAGCACTGGCAGCAACAGCAACATCATGGCTCAGACCCCAAGCACAGAGCACTCACTTCTAACATCTATCCTACTCTGCAGAGGAATAACCATGGGAGTAATCCTATATCAAATGGAGTCTACAGTTCCAACTCTTTCAACCAACAGAGCTTTCCAGCTATCTTATAGGGGTAGAGTCCAGCAGTAATCTACCATTACTCATACCCTAACCCTTGTCAGGACGTAGCAAAGCTCAGACCAGGGGGGTATCAATCATATTTTTCCCTAGATCTGATTCCTTTGGGAGCACTAAAAGTTTACAGGTCCCTAGCCTGTCTCTGAGATCTTGGAATAACAAAACACTCAACATCCCAAGAAATAACACAACGCTCAACATCCCAAGGACCAGCCCAGACTTTCCCTCCTGCAGTGACACAGAGGTCAGCCCTAAAATCAAGTCTGAATTTGAGAAGCCATCTTGAAGAATGGATGAACAAAAATAGAATCCCACCATAATGAGCTATTATGGTGTCAGGAATATTTGAAACACAAATACAGAAGAGACTGACTCCAAAACATCTACAGGCAAAGCCTCAAGAGGAAAACAGTTCAGCCATAAACTGAAGTAGAATTCCTAGAAGAGATAAAGCAAGAGGCTTTTTTTAAGTTAGAAAATGTTTTTATAAATGGAATATGAGGACTTGAGGAAAAAATTAGAAAGGAAATGAGAGCCATGGAAGAAAGAATTAGAAAGGAAATTAATAGTTTGTTACAAGTGGTATAAAGCCTTGACTGAGCAACAATATCCCTGAAGATTAGGAAGAACCAAATAGAAGTTAATGATATCATTAGGCAAAAGTCATAAGGCTTAAAAAAAAGAAAACTAGTGTAGCAAAAATAATTAACCTTGAAAACAGATTGGGGAGGGGAAAAAAGCAAGAATCATTGGACTATCTGAATACCGTGGAGAGAGAGAGAGAGAGAGAGAGAGAGAGAGAGAGAGAGAGAGAGAGAGAGGGAGGGAGGGAGAGAGAGAGAGAGAGAGAGAGAGAGAGAGAGAGAGAGAGAGAGAGAGAGAGAGAGAGTCTAGGCCGCATTTCAAGAAATCTTAAAAGAAAATTACTCAGATTTCTTAGACCTAGAAGACAAAGTAGAAATAGAAAGACTCCACCAGTCACATCCTGAAAGAAACCTCAAAAGGAAAACTCTCAGGAATATCATAGGCAAAATCGGGAGTTTCCAGGTCCAAAACAAAACAAAAAAAGACTGCAAGCAGCCAGAAAGAAGGTATTCAAGTACTGAGGTGCTACAGGCAGGATCTTACACACAATTTAGTAGCCACCACTATAAAAGAGTAAAGGACTTGGAATATGATATTCCAGAAGGCAAAAAATATAGACTTATGAACAAGAGTAACTTAACTCAGCAAAACAGTATGATGCTACAGGGGAGAAATGGACTTTTAATGAACTAGAGGATGTCCAGACATTCCTAATGAAAAGACCAGAGCTATGGAGAAACACTGATGTTCAAACACAAGAGTGAAGAGAAACGTCAAAAGGTAAACATGAACAAACAATGATTAAAGGACTAAACAGGGATCAATGGCTTACATGCAAATGTGGGGACATGATCATCACAGTTCATAGGAGAATCCAATTAGAGAAGGCTTTGGAGTGGTTCAGTTGTGTCTTGACAATGGTAAGAAAAGAATGGAAAGAGTGGGGAAGGGAAAGGAAGGTTAGGGAAAATCATCTCATATGATCAGGGGTACATTAGTAGACATCTGTACAAACAAGGACAAGTTGGGAATTCACTTAGAATGGCTTCAGTAGAACCTTAGTTCAGAGGAGGGCGTGAAGAAGGAAGAGAAGAAAATGCCAAAAGGCCTTGACTTTGAGGCTCTTATAGTCTAGTTAAGGAGACATAAATAGAATAAAAGTAGTCACTTTATTTATTTAGACTTTACAGCACTGAATAAACCTAGGCCTCTCCACTGAAATACCTTGATGCATAGAGGTGACCCTAGGTTCCTAAAGGCTATGCCAGTGGGTCTTATACCAGAAGGGATATGCTGGGAAATATTTAACAATGGTCTCTCCAGAAAAAAGAAAACATAACCAGGATACATGCTTCAATTTGATCTTCATTATTAACACTTTCTTAAGCCTTGATAAACAACAAAACAATCCAGCCCTGATTTGTAAGGTTTGCCAACTTGTAGAAGTGTAAATGCTCACACTGACCATTTAATGATTGGCCCTCCAGCCATTTTGAACTAGTTCCAGCACCCCTAAGTATTGGGGTTTCCAGCCTGGGGTATGTGGAGCCTCAGGGAGGGTTTGTTAAGGGGTTATGGGAATACCTATTATTCTATTGGAAATGATTAATCTGTTTTAATTATGTACATATGCATGGGACACTCAAGGATTTCCTTTCATATTGACTAAGTTGTCTTTATTTTATTCTTATATGTATATGCATAGTATCCTGTAGAATTTATTTCCTTTCATATTGAATAGGGTGTATGGGAAGGTTTACTGTAAGCAAAGAGGTATTAGGACTGAAAAGAGTTGGGAATCCTTGCCCTAATGGATCCCATCCACCAAGCAAAGACTAGCTCCAAGATAGATCAAGTCTTTATTTACCATCAAAGAGGCTCATCACCCTCCCTTCTCTACATCTGGTATTGGTGAGCTTTAGAGGATGAAATCTTTAGTGTAGCAATTCACAAAGACTAGACAGAGGAGTATTAGTCATTGCTGGAGGGACCCCTTCACAGATCATTGAAGTATTGAAGGATTTAGAATTTATATCCCACCTACTTCCAAATTATACTCTGTAGACTGACCCACAGTGCAAATTCAACAATTCAACAAACATTTATTAAGTGCTCCATATTTACAAAGTTCCCTGTGACATTTAAACATGAAACAGATTACAGTTGAAATCAGAATGAGTGCTTTCAGACCCCAAAGCTAAGTGGATTACTACCACATTTGAACAATAAATTTCATTCCATTTTCTAGCTACTAAGATAGAGGAATTACACATTTTCATTTTCTGACAACCAGCAGCACACAGTTCATCTGCAGAAGCAAATGTTTCCTGGAACTAAAGTCATACCATAGTTTATTGCAGGGATCCTTGTGTGAAGGACGGCGGTGACACAGTGAACACTATCTTCAACTACAATTTTACAAAAGAAATAGAAAATGCTGTTCAAGTGGAGGATTCTCTTTATCAGTCCTCTATAAAAAGCAGAAGGCGTGACATTAAAACATCACTCCATAAATGCATTTCCATGACAGGTTGAGATAATATGGCCTACGTACTCTGCTTTCTGAAGGTCTAAGTTACACTCTAACTCATTGCCATTATAGAACCCAACAGCTTGTCTATCACCAATGCCATGCCCCACCATGAAAGTCATCCTTCAGAGAGAGATGAAGGCCCTGTGGTTCCAGATTTGTGATCTGCCTGGCCACATATACCTTCCTTACTACCCTCGTACTTTAAGTGGGTGCCCACTCTTCCTACCTCCTGTATTTGTGAAAAAGTGTGCCCTTGGTGTTGGGGGAAATACTTTGAAACTACTATTTTTGTTATGCCTTTTAAGTTAAAAAAAGGAAACAAGCATTCTGGCTGTTGTTTATCCTTCGTTTTCAAAGAGGACCATCCCCTATACAATCATGCCCCGCTTTAACTTCATAAATTACTAGATGTCCTCCAAGGCTCACCTCAGAGGACACTTCCTATAGGAAACCTGCCCTAATCCCCGTGTTTATTTCACTCTGCAGAAATTATTTTGTCTCTACTGTGTATACATTTTATATTTAATTCTTTAAGTACATACGATTTTCCTCAGAAGAGCATAAGCTGGGGGGCAGCTAGGTGGCACAGTGGATAAGCACCAGCCCTGGATTCAGGAGTTCCTGAGTTCAAATCCGGCCTCAGATACTTGACACTTACTAGCTGCGTGACCTTGGGCAAGTCACTTAACCCCCACTGCCCCCCCCCCAAAAAAGAGCATAAGCTATTTGAGGTCAGGGACTATTTCATTTTTTGTTTGTTTGTTTTATAGAAAATGCTTATTGGGAAGGAAGGAAGGAAAAAGAAAGGAAGGAAAGGGGAAAGGAAAGTGAAGGAAGGAAGGACGGAAGGAAGGAAGGAAGGAAGGAAGGAAGGAAGGAAGGAAGGAAGGAAGGAAGGAAGGAAGGAAGGAAGGAAGGAAGGAAGGAAGGAAGGAAGGAAAGAAAGAAAGAAAGAAAGGAGGAAAGAAGGAAGGAACATACTACTAGAACACTCTTCCCCCTTTTCTTTTTTTTTTTTTTGAAAGTAGAAAATTCTGTTTGACTTCCCAATTAAGAGGTAAGCATCTACATCTAAAGCAGATTTGTTGTATCCTAGTTCCAGCAAGTACTTTGGGACAGATGTAAAAATAACAAACGAGGCAGTATGTAAGTAGTACCGGCCATAAGTACTAAGAGAGCCCTGTGAGCTATGGTGCTTTCTCAGGGAAGGTGAAAAATTAATTCAGTGTCCTGCAGGATGAAGAGAACGAAAGAGTCTAGGGACAGGGAAACAAACTTTCAAAATTGCCTAGGTTTAAGTTGTTAAGGGCTAGAATAACCATACTGGATAATGTAATGAAGTAGAGAAATATAAAGGAAAAGATAAGAAGCACAAAATTATAACTGCTTCTTAGCATTGTACAGAAAGTAAGATCTTTCCTTCTTCTATGGTATTTTCACCCTTATGAATAAGGATTAAGAAGGATTAAGAAATTATATATCTTATATCCTCTATGTTGTACATTGGCAGAACCCTCCCTATATACTAAAAGAGAAATCTCCAAGAACTGCATATATGGATATAGATATGTGCATGTATCTATATGTATATATAGTAGTAGTAGTAGTAGTAGTAGTAGTAGACCTCCACCAGTCGTGGACGACCATGGATCAGCGCCTTGAAGAGCCACAGGCCACAGTGTGGCTGTGCAGTCCAATGTGGGAGCCGAAGCTCCTGAGTGACTTATAACTGGTAACTGCCACATCCCGTGTTGTATCTACCCCATAAGGAGTAGCTAGAGTATCCTCTCCAGGGCGCTGGTCTGGGCAGATCAATATGGAAAACAAGCTATTGCTCATGCAGCAGGTTTTCCCTCTCTGAGACACTGGTGGATCCAAAGGAGAGGCAGAGTCGATACAGTTTGGCACCAGTGCCTCCCGCAGGAGTTGCCAGAGGAATGTGATATCCAACATCCAACTGCCTAAGGGACTCCGACTCCTGATTTTTCCTCGGGGTTAACTCCCAAAGCCTTTCCCACATATGGGTATAGCCGCAAGGCAGCAGAGGTTTAAAATCAGGGTTTCCTTCCCCTAGGCAGGTTGCCTGCCAAGGCTAATGAGCCCCACCTGCCCGAAGTGACTGGTTTTAAGGCGCCAGTGACTCGCCTTCGCCCCTTCTCCTGTTAGTGGAAACAGTTCTACCATGAGAAGGCCAGGAGTTGGGCTTCGGTTGTCAGAGGCTATATGTCCCAAACACACGCCATTGGAGCATTTTATAGAAAGTGGGAGCTTATCCCCACTCCCACCCCGGCATGATAAACCTTTGGAACCACGTACATATATACACACATTTATTTTGATATATATGTATATACACATATATACATACATATATATTTTTCAAGTTGTGTAATTTAAGATTCTAAATGTGGATTCTAATGTGTTCCCCCAGTTTGGGGGAAACTGACTAAAAATCACTGATAAAACGAGTTTAGGTTTTTAAGGGTTTATTGGAAAATAGAAAGAAAAAGATTGAGAACAGAATTCTAACAGTCTGGCATTCCTATCTTTCCTCAAATCTCCTGTGAAGTCCTCTGCCGCCACCACCATCAAGTCCGGAAGCCAAAAAGGCCCGCGCTCTCTGCGCAGGCTCCCTTTCCTCCTTCCTGTCTCCTCCCAGACCATAGGAGGCTCCTCCAGTTGATTGGCTGGTAGACTTGATAGACAGCACCCATGAGCAAGCGTCATTTCCTGACGCCAAGGAAAAGCCACAATGCCTCTGAGGCATTTTCCTCATGGTGGAGCTCTCCACAGCAAGTCTCCAGTAGGTGGCGTCATTCCAATCATTACAAAGTAGGAAGAAAAGTATTAACAAAGGTCCCAGCCACAGTGACTATTGTGGCCCCCACAGCAGAATTACATTTCACTCCTCTCCCAGCGATCTCTAGTACCTCAAGATGGTTGGAGAGTGTCTGATCTCTACCACTGGCCAAAGACCCCACCACTTGTGTTCTCCCAGTGTTAGGGATCCCCAGAACCCCATTTTCTTAACTACTTAACAATAAGTTTAGCTTTAAATTTTAAAAGAGGGATATTTGCTTCAAAGGTATAACAAGAACAAACATAAAACATCCCCTCTGCCCAACACTTGTTATAATTTCCCCTACACTCTCTTCAGTATCTGGGGAGGGGAGGGGAGAGGCATTAGGTTCACTGCCTAACTCAGTTACTGTATATCAAAGCTCCCCTGAGTTCTGAGTTCCAAGTTCCAAGTTCCCCTGGATTTCAATTCCAGTATCCTGACTTCTCTGGGCTTTTCTTGCTGGGCTAAACAGCAAGATCTTGCCTGCAATCATGGCTCCAAGGTCACCCTAGCCTGAGCTCCTGGCTCCAGGGACTCTGCTGCCTACAATTAGGCCTGAAAAGGACAAATGAAATAGAGCAAAACCCCAAGCCTGATTTTCAGGGCCACAGAGTCAAATGGGGAAGGGAGAAGGTGGAGCTTCCTCCCACACCCAGCTTAGTGCATGGTGCCCATAGTGAACAAGACCTTTACATCTGGACACAGCTGGAAAAACAGGCAAACAGGCTGACAGTCCCAGTCTGGTAGTTTTAAAGACTCAGCCAGTTCCACCCACACAGTAGGGAAATGTCAAATGTCTTCTCCCAGATGCAGGTCCCTGGCAGCTCCCACATGGCTACCTCTACCTTAGATGTTGTAGGCATGTGTAAAGGCCCGTCATATACTAAAGGGGTAGGAATACATGATGAATGTTCTAGAAACCCTTAGTAGAGCAATCTGACTGGAGTAGAGTACAGGGAATAGGAAGACATAATGCCAGAAAGTATATTGGGGCTAGATTGTGGAAGGCCTTTAAAGCCAAGCTAAGGATTTAGGACTCTGGCCTATGGATTGTAGAGTTACCAAAATCAAAATGAGAGAAAGCTCCCTAACATCATTATGGCCCCTGCTTCATCACTACCACACTCCCCCCACTAACCAATTCCTTTCCATCTTGGCACATTATGTATATTGGAGCTTCTTAAACCTTTTCCACTTTCTGACCCCTTTTTGCCTGGGAAATTTTTATGTGACCCCAGGTATATGGATATATAAAATAGATATACATATCATTTACTGCCAATTTTTTTTTGTGACCCCCACATTCAATTATGTGACCCTATATGGGGTCCCAATCCACACTTTAAGAAGCTTTGGTTTAGATGATGCATAAACTCAATTCCTAAAAGTGCCAGCTAAGCATAGATGAATAATATTTTATAACTGGCAACCAGTTCTCCATAAAATCACAACCAAACTGGTCTGCCACTGGCTAGTTAGTGATCCCAGTAGGCCATGAATTCCACTAAAAGTTTTTCAAACAGCAGAATAACATAGTGAAAGCACCTGAGTACAAATGGCTACCCCCCCTCCCCCCAACAGTATCTACAAATACCCTAAGTAATAGTCATTTGCCACCACATGAGGTCTCTAGAACAGCCTCTTTTGGGAGAGATAAAAAATTCTGTTTTCACCTAATTCAAGCCCATGTACTTTAAAAGATGATGAGACATTCTTTTCTTACCAGCAAACAGAAAATGAGGTAATTCCAGGTAATACAATTACATTCATCTAAAACTGGCTAACCATGCACCACCACCACCATCATCATAGCATTAATATACTACCTTTTATGTGTTAGGCACTGTGCTTTACAAATATTTTCTCCAGGGGCAGCTAGGTGGCACAGTGGATAAAGCACCGGCCCTGGAGTCAGGAGTACCTGAGTTCAAATCCGGCCTCAGATACTTAACAATTACTAGCTGTGTCACCCTGGGCAAGTCACTTAACCCCAATTGCCTCACTAAAAAAACAAAAACAAAAACAAATATTATCTCCTTTTAGCTTTAAAACAACCCTGGAAGGTAGGTGCTATTATTATCTCAATTTTATAGTTGAGGAAATTCATCAGAGGCAGATAGAGGTTAAGTGACTTGCCCAAGGTCACACAGCTAGTATCTGAGGTATAATTTGAACTCAGGCCTTCCTAACTCCAAACCTAGTGTTGTATCCACTGTGCCAGGCACAGCTATAATCAGAAGTTAAACTGCCATGATACTATCATCTGTGACTAATCAGTTAACTAACAAATATTTATTGAGTTCCAGGTAGAGAAAACAAACAAACAAAAAACTGAAGATTCATTTGCAAATCCAAGGAATGTATAATCTACACAGGGTTAGGCAGGAAAGCCCTCATATTAGAGAAAGATGGCTAATGATGATAAGGCCCATATGGCCAAAGAAGGGGCTTTTATAAGAGTTGACTTGCTTGAAGGCCAGAGTCCCAAGAGAAATGGTAGTTTAGCGTTCCTGTGGTTATCAGTCTAACTTAATATTCCCCTCTGGGAGAGAGATCTGCTTGGGCAGTAACTGCTTACCAGAAGCTGTTCTAGTGTGATCAACCCCAAATGGTAGCCCCTGGAATGGTGTGCTCTCAATTAACCCATGAGTCAAGGAACAGGTTTGGGAATAGTCCTGTGTTCATAGAGTTGTGAATAGCAGTGTAATCCTGAAGGGACCATCAGCTATAAGCACTGAAAGTGATCTCTTCTGATTTTTTACTTTGTTCAGGGTCAGGGTGAATTGTTTTCCACAATCTATGTTAAGCGGGCAGATAGAACGCCTACAGTGACCCCTTGTGGCATATATATACCCCATATTCCTCCAGACAGAGCAGCTCTAGTGATTTTATCTCCTGATTCACTGTGTAATTTCATAGCCTTCTTCTTTAAATGCTTTTTGGAATTCTACACCAACTCCATAGGGTATAAAAGACTAGGATATCCGTTAGTGCTAGGATTAAAAAAAACTTTTGAAAAAGAGAATTGAAAGGGTTCTACAAGCAAGTAGTCCCAACAGTCGGGCCTAGTCTTTAAGATAATAACTCACATTTTTAGAGTACATTAAGGTATATAAAGTGCTTTCCTCAAAAAAACAAAATAAAACTCATGAGGTTGTTCTTGCAAGTATTATTTTTCTCAGTTATATAGATGAAAAGGCTGATGCACAGAGAGATTAAATAACTTGCCCATAGTGACAAACTAAGGAACGTCAGAGCTGGGACCCAAATGTAAGTCTTCCAGTGTTTGATCCAACATCCCTTTCACTACACCATGCTACTACCTCTTTGAAGGAAAAAGATCCTAGTATGTTCAGTGAGATATCAGAACCTTGGGAATCAGAACCTTGCCTTAAAACAAATGTGTCACCTTTGGCTAATCACCTTCCCCCTTTGGGTGTCAGCTTCTAAATTTATAAAATTAAGGGACTTGGACAAATCCTTTCAATGCCCAAATTCTTCTAGTTCTAAATTCCCTTCTAACACACTTAAAAATGCTGAGTTAACCAGAGAGATGATTTCACCTGCTTGAGTCATTCAGTAAATTCCCTCAGGCAATAATGACTGGTCATGTAAGTTCTTGGTAAGGTTAAAGAAAATTTTTCTTTTCAAATAAATAACTAGTTATCTTGGTGACTAGATGTATTTTTTTTCTTTGCATGAAAATATATGAGTATTTACTTTGCAAAGGATTTATGGGCTAGGGAAAGCACTAGATATTTCAAATAGATTTGCAATATAGGTAGAACTATTTCCTTTTGGCAGAATGTTTCCTTGATCCCTCTGCTTGCCCCAAAAGGCTCCACATATTTTATAAATTATTCTGAAGGGCTATTGCTACTGTAATGGAGCCCCACCACTAAAATGTATACTAACCTGGCATTATGACGTGTCTCACCTGCCAATAAATTACATTTCAATTCAAAAATCACTCATTAAGCACTCACCATGGGCTACACACTATGGTAGATTCTAGAAAAACAAAGACAAAAAAAATGAAACAGTCCCTGTTTTCAAAGAACTTACACTCTACTTTGAGGAAATAACATGGACGATATTGACACATCAAACTACCAAGTTTAGATGCCAAAGACGAGAGGCAAAAGTCTCCCTGTACGTTTCTCCTTTTCACTTGTGGTAAATTATGGCTTTTCTTTCTTCCTTCCCTCCTTCCTTTCTTATTTCCTTTTTTCTTTCTCTTTTTCTTATTTCTCCTTTTTTTAAATTTTTTCTTTTTCTTGTTTTCTTTATTTATTGTCTTACTCTGACAATCACTCCCAAACAAGCTACCCTAGAGCAGTTGCATGCTGTCAGCTTGTGTGTGCCAGTGATATTAGTAACCTTCAAACAGAGAACAAGATTTCACAGTCCCTTAGCAAAAGCCTCCTGTCTGTGTTTCCATAGATTCAAGACCCCCATACAATTTGGCATCCCTGAAGAAGGTCTCTGTGTCTTCACTACCACTGTTAACTATATCCCTTTCTAAAATACAGTCAGAGTTTCAGGTTTTAGCCCATAACCTTCAGTTGCCTGAGATCCCATTCCCAGTTACCGCAATTAACTCCTCATTATGCAAGGGTTTGGAAAGCACCAGGCTATACTGATTAAAATAAGAGTTTTGTGCCAAGTGTAAAATGCCAAAGCATAAAACCATGTATTGTGAAAACATCTACGGTACAACATATGCCATAGTAAAAGTGTATGCTTGGGATAGTATAAAACCAAATTCTAGCCTCTTACCACCATCTGCTAGACAAGGCTCTTATATCTACCCTCATTCTCTTATAATCAATACCCAGCATCCCTCATAAGCTATTCCTTCTCAGGGGTTTGTTTGCAACCTTCCATCACTAAGCTGCTAGACATTCAAAACTCTTGTTTTTGAAATGGTCTGTTCTTTTAGAGACAAACGACAGGACGTGAACAGGATTCCTCAACCCATCTAAACACACTTCCAGTATACTCTCCAGTGTAGCTAGTGGCTTTCAAGGGACTTCTAAGTGATCGGGGACTTTTTCCAGTTAGGCTAAAGCTTATGAATGGAAATGTTTGGAGGAGACTTGCGACCTGGTTCAGGGAGCTAGCTCACCCAAAGAATTGGAGGCTCACTGCAAATCTTATAAAAATAAAAAGAGAATTTATGGGGGCAGCTAGATGGCGCAGTGGTTAAGCACCGGCCCTGGATTCAGGAGTACCTGAGTTCAAATCCGGCCTCAGACACTTGACACTTACTAGCTGTGTGACCGTGGGCAAGTCACTTTACCCCCGTTGCCTGCAAAAAAAAAAAAATTATAAAAAAGAGAATTTATTAGGAGAGGAATATATGGCCAGGGAACAGATCACCTTGGTGACTGTCTCATTGGAATAAGAGAAGACTGGTCTTTAGTATTTTTACCAGACAAAAGGGTGGGAAGAGCATTCCAAAGAACTGGGACTGAAATGTAACAACAGGGAGGGGATTTTGGAATAATGGGGCATCAGTAAGATATGAAGCACTCATTCATATCTTGCATATCAGTGTACCAGGGTCTTACTCTGCAACACCCATTCTTGAGGTGGGAGGCAGAGCTGCCCCTCCTCTGAGAGAGTTAAAGGATTCCTTGGCGGGGTTGGGATCTTTAGGTTTCTTGGAGTCCCATTGCATTCCCATAACAATATAATCAAAAAGTATATCTTTCAGACATCATACTTTAAGTGGAAGGAGAGGTCATTTGATTGACTGACTCAGACCTCCCAACACTAGAGGTAATACACATGCTTGGACTTCTTTCCCATCAGTAGAAATGAGCTTCAGAAATTCATTCTGCATTCATTTAATTTTCTTCCAACCAAAGTACACTATGCAAAAGAAATGTTAAATGTTGTTGACAGGCCAATATATGTCAGTGGCTCTGTGATCTCATCAATGTGAGTACCCCCATCCAACTGTGCAGATCACAAACCAATCATTCCTCTCATCCTGTGTAAGTCTTGTTCCTCTTCTCCACAAGGTTTTTACTCAACATGCTAAAGGTCTTTTTCATGTCCTCTTGGAATTACAAGGAGATCAATCCAATGCATGGACTGGCCATCTGTTATCCCTTTCTCTTGCAGTGTAACCAATCTACCTTCTTTTCCAGTCATGTATCACTTTGATATTGTATTTTAGGCTGTATTTTTGTTGTTGTAATTTTAGTGTGGAGTTCATCCCCTTGGTTATGTAATGTGCTAACACTTATTCATGTTCACTATTGGTCTCTCCATTGTCATTTGATTTGATTCACAATTTTGATTCCTCTGAGATTATAGAATTCCATGATTCTCAGTCAAACTGCATCACCAAGTCAAGTCAACAAGCATTTATTAAGCACTTATACAAGGAAAATGAAAGACAATCCCTGCCCTCAAAGGAGCTTGCATTCTAATGGGGGAAGATAAGACATAAAATGCATCTGCAAAGGAAAAGATACTCTTGATGGGTGGGGATCGGGGTAGAAAGGACAGTAGGTAAGGTCTTGAGAATCAGGAGTGGAGCCCAGATAGGAATAAAGACCTAGCTGGTCAAGGGGGGGCAGCTAGGTGGGGCAGGGGATAAAGCACCGGCCCTGGATTCAAGAGTACCTGAGTTCAAATCCAGCCTCAGACACTTGACACTAGCTTTGTGACCCTGGGCAAGTCACTTAACCCCCATTGCCCAGCCAAAAAAAAAAAAAAAGGCATAGCTGGTCTTGGTGCTTTGCTTGATGGAGGTTCTGAGAGGAAACATCCAATTAGAGGAAGGGGATTTAGAGGAGAGTGTACTTCCAGGATGAGAAGTCTAGGAGTAGAGTGAATGTCCACATTGAAGATGTAGATGATGTTTTTTGTCCTTCATTCTCTGTTTTTTTAAAAATTGTATTTATTTTGAATTTTATGCCCACCTTACATGTAAAAACAAATTGTAATATCAATTTTAAAACCATGTCCCAAATTCTCTTCCTTCCTCCCTATCCCCCCAGTAAGAAGTCAAGCAATTCAATATAAGTTATACATGTGCAGTTGTGAAAAACATAGCAGACAAAAAAAACTTTAGAAAAAGGAACTAACAATAACAACAACAAAATATACTTCCATCTGTATTCAGGTACCATCAGTTCTTTCTCTGTAGATGGATTGAATTTTTCCTAAGTCCTTCAGAGTTGTCTTGGATCATTGCAATCCTGAAAATAACTAAGTCATTCACAGCAGATCATCTTACAATATTGCTGTTATTTTATATACAGTACATTTCACTCTGCATCAGCTCATGTAAGTCTTTTCAGGTTTTTCTGATAGCATGCTGCTCATCTTTTTTTTTTTAATAGTAAATTACATTTATATAGTACTTTAAAGGGAGATGTCCTTACAAATCACCCATGGGTTGATTATTGCAACAACAATAATAGCTTATACCTGACAAAGAATTTTCTTCACAATAGCCCAGGAAAGTAAATACCATTATCGTCAACATCCTCATCATCCTCATCTTACATTGCTCTTGCTTCTGCATCAAATTTTTTCCCGAGTTACTATTGCTAACTGTGTTTCCCTCCACCCCATTCACTCCCCATGATATTTACTGTTTTCTATCTTCTTTTACCCTATTGCTCCTCAAAAGTGTTTTGTTTCTGACTGTCCCTCCCCCAATCTACCGTCCCTTCAAGCTTTCTCCCTTATCCCTTTTCCCTCCCACTTTCCCACAGGGCAAGATATATTACTATACCCACTTGAGTGTGTATGTTATTCCCTCTTTGAGCCAATTCTGATGAGAGTAAGGCTCATTTATTCCCCTGCTCCTCCCCATTTCCCCTCTATTCCATAAGCTTTTTCTTGCTTGTTTTATGTGAGATACTTTACTCCATTCCACCTCTCCCTTTTCCTTTCTCCCAGTGCAATCCTCTCACCCCTTACTTTTATTTTAAAGATGTCATCATATGGCAGCTAGGTGACACAGTGGACAAAGCACCCACCCTGGACCCAGGAGGATCTGAGCCCAAATCCGGTCTCAGACATAAGACACTCCCCAGATGTGCAACCCTGGGCATGCCACTCAACCTAGACTGCCTCACAAAAACAAAAAAAAGATAAACAAAAAATAAATGCTTTACATATATCATCCCTTCATAATCAATTCTCACCTATGCCCTGTGTCTAAATTTATTCCTTTCAGCTGCCTTCTAATACTGAGAAAGTTCTTATGAGTTCTTATGAAAAGTGTCATCTTCCCATGTAGAAATATAAACAGTAAAAAAAAGAAAAAAGAAAAAAGAAAAAAATAAACTAAAAAAATTTAAAAAGAAAAAAAGAAATATAAACAGTTTAACCTTTTAACATCCCTCATAATTTCTTTTTCTTATTTACCTTTTTATGCTTCCCTAGGGTCTTACATTTGAAAGCCAAATTTTCTATTCAGTTCAGGTCTTTTCATAACAAATAGCTGGAAGTCCTCTTTTTCATTGAAGTCCCATTTTTCCCCTGAAAGATTATGCAGTTTTGCTCGGTAGGTGATTCTTGGTTGTAGTCCCAATTCCTTTGCCCTCCAGAATATCATATTCCATGTTCTCCAGTCCTTTAATGTAGATGCTGCTAGATCTTGCGTTATCCTTACTGTAGCTCCACAGTATTTGAATTCCTTTTTTCTGGCTGCTTGCAATATTTTCTCCTTGACCTGGGATCTCTGGAATTTCACTATAATATTCTTAGAAATGTTCATTTTGGGATCTCTTTCAGGAGGTGATTGGTGGATTCTTTCCATTTCTATTTTACATTCTGCTTCTAAAATATCAGGGCAATTTTCCCTGACAGTTTCTCAGAAGATGATATCTAAGCTCTTATTTTGATCATGGCAGTCCAATAATTTTCAAATCATCTCTCCTGGATCTATTTTCCAGGTCAGCTATTTTTCCAAGGAGATATTTCACATTGCCCTCTATTTTTTTCATTCATTTGGATTTGCTTTATTGTGTCTTGATTTCTCATAAAGTCATTAGCTTCCATTTGTTCAATCCTAATTCTTAAGCAATTATTTTCTTCAGAGAGCTTTTCAAGCTGTTGACTTTTTTCTCATGACTTTCCTGCATCACTCTCATTTCTCTTTCCATTTTTTCCTCTACCTCTCTTTATCTTCAAAGTCCTTTTTGAGTGTTTCTATGGCCTGAGACAAATTCATATTTTTCTTGGAAGCTTTGGATGTAGGAGCTTTGTTATCTTCTTCTGAAAAAGTATTTTGATCTTCTTTGTCACCAAAAAAACTTTCTATGGTCTGCATTTTTTTCTGCCTGTTCATACTGCTAGCCTATATCTTTTTTTTTTTCAGGGCAATAAGGGTTAAGATACTTGCCCAGGGTCACACAGCTAGTAAATATCAAGTGTCTGAGGCCAGATTTGAACTCAGGTCCTCCTGAATTCAGGGCCAGTTCTTTATCCACTGTACCACCTAGCTGCCCCCTAGCCTATATCTTAACTTTTAACTCCTTCTTAAAGTGGAGCACTGCTTCCAGGACACACTGTCCCAAGCTTCAGGGGGTTCCAGGGGGTAGGATTTAAAGAAAGGCAGGTTCTCCACTTGCCTGGCCTATGCTCTGATCTATAAATAGTCCCAGGCCTACTTCATCCTTCATTCTCAAAGAGATTTGTGAACTTGGGGTGATGTCATGACTTGCAGTGAATTGGATTTAAGTGAGGGAGGGCTGTGCAGAGTCACCAACCTCACTTTCTCATCCAGAGCCATCTGGGTCCAGTGGCAAGATATATATGTGTGTGTGTGTGTGTGTGTGTGTGTGTGTGTGTGTGTGTGTGTGTGTATCAGGATGACTAGAGATGGCCCTGGATGTTTGTTTGGGTTTTTTTAAGGCAGTTGGGGTTAAGTGACTTGCCCAGGGTCACACAGCTAGTAAGTTGAGATTTTAACTCAGGTCCTATCAACTTAAGGGCCAGTACTCTATCCACTGTGTCACCTAGATGCCCCAGAGATGTAGATATGGTATGGTAGAGAAGGTTCAGATATCCAGGAGTGGAGCCCAGAGAGAAATGAAGACATGCCTGGCCTGGGTTCTCACCTTAAAATGAAAGGTAATATAAAAGAATAGCAGTGTTAAAAATTGGTTTTTGATTCAGAGGTCATTTAAAGTCCTGTACAAATTTTCAAAAAGCATCACTCTTTTCTCACTCCTATTCAATTCCTGGTCAAATTTTTAAAATTTAATAATATCTCAAATTCACTTACTACAAAACTTCATGTATATTGAATCATCCCATAGTATCCTTGAGAAGTTAAATGAAATTGAAAAAGGTCCCCAACACACTGTGTGAACCTTTGGGTCAAACTTTTGAAAAGATATCATCCCTCAGGATGGGCAGGTATGGATGGGATGCCACCTGCATCAGTGGAGGGAAAATATACATCAATGAGGTCATAGATCCATTTGTGCATATTTAAGTAATGGATCATATAATGAATTCTCTTATAAAGCAAAAACTAATTTCCTAAAGCAAATGAATACTTCTAATCTATTTTGAATATAAATTTGGATTTTTATATCTTTTTTTTGTTTATTTATAGTAAGACACTTTGTGTATCCTAAGGTATCAGAGACCAGACAAAAATGATTATGATTCATGGAAATACATTATTAGTAGTACTTACATTCAATTTAGTTAATTATATTATTAAAAATAAATATTAGTAATTCTTTATTACTCTGTCTCTGCCAGAGCCTTATTGGCCTGGCTACTTTGAAAATTAGACTCTTCTAATTAAATATCACTTTGTAATCCCATTTTCCCACCCTTTCCCCCACAACATCCTGGCTTACTGTCCTCCATCCTCCATATAACTGCCAAGATAATTTTCCTAAAGCAAAATTCTTACCACGTCACTCCTCTGCTTAAGAATCTTTAGCAGCTCCATGTTGCTTCTAGGATAGAATACACACTCCTTCTCCTGCCCTTTACCTAAGGGCATAGTTATAGCCCTTCATGGACTCACTCCACCTTGCCTTTCCAGATTCATCAGTATTATTCCCCTCGGCTCCCTATGCTACTTGTTGTTCCAAAAACTTAGTATCCCATTCCCCTGCCTCTCTCAGTGCCTTCCATATGTATACAATGGGCTCCCTCCCTGCCTTTGCCTCTCAGAATCGTGAGTTCTCTCCTCCATACTCAATTATGTGTCATCCCCTTCAGGAAGGTTTTCCCTGAAGCCATTAGTGCTCTCTTCCTTTTCCTCCTCAATTTGTCATGTATTTATCATGTATCATAACTTACCTGTTTACATGAGCTAGACTCCCTTTAGAATTTAGGCTGCCCTCCAGGCTGGAACAATTTTCCCTTTTGCCTCTGTGTTCACAGCATGCAGCAGGTGTTTAAATGCTTGTTGGATTGCACTGGACTAAATTGAATCCTTTAGTTCATGCACATGTTTCTTCTAACAATGCAAATGATGCCCCGCCCCATATTCTGTGCTACTCTTGCTCATATCTTCCTAGAATTCCTCCACAGATAATATACCCAATGTACTGGAAGCTTTGTTTGTTTACTATGGTGAACATGCATTATGCTATTCACACTGTCAATTGCTGTCCTTCATTCTCAATAAATAATAGGTATCTTTTGCCCTCATACATGGGCTCCACAATGTCTTTTATGCCTCCTAATTGGTCTCCCCACCATATCTAACCTTTCTCCAGTCCATCCTAAACATAGCTGCCAAAGTGATTTTCCTAAATTACAAGTCTAAGCATGTCATTCCCCTACTCAGTAAACTGCAGGAGCCCCTTATTGCCTTATTGATCCATCAAAAGCCCTTCACAACCTGGCCTCCATTTCCTGTTTTGTATATGACTACCCTTCCTGTACTCTACAAGAGAGCCAGACTGGCCTTAATATTCCTGCATGTGGCACTCTTTGTCCCATGTCTGTGTCTCTGTGCTGGCCATGCCCCTGCCAAGCACACTCTTCCTCCTTACCTCTACCTTTGAGAATCCCTCATTTCCTTCAAAAGTCTACTCAAGTGCCATTCTTTTTTTTGGGGGGGTGGGGGGGAGCAATGAGGGTTAAGTGACTTGCCCAGGGTCACACAGCTAGTAAGTGTCAAGTGTCTGAGGCCAGATTTGAACTCAGATCCTCCTGAATCCAGGGCCAGTGCTCTAACCACTGCACCACCTAGCTGCCCCTCAAGTGCCATTCTTTATGCAAAGCCTTTCCTGAGCTTCCCCCCTGCCAAAAACAAATGACCTCTTACTTATTTTGTATATATTTGTGTATATTTTTTTATGTAAATGTTGTCTACCCAGATAGAATGTAAACTCTTCCAGTGCAAGGACCTTTGTCCTCATATCCCTAGAACTTAGCTCAGTGCTTGCCATACAAGCAAGTGCTTAATAAATACTTGTTGATGAATATTGATTAATGCTGAATCTTGCATATGTCATTATTGGTGACATACTGTAGCCTACTTATGCCTCCCATATGTCTTTCCATGGTTTTTTTAGGTTGCTTGTAATTTATCTTCTTCAAAAATCATGGTACTTGATATAACATAGGATTCTACACAGCACCACAGAGAGAATATTAGGCTCATTAAAAACTCTATAAAGAGGGGGCAACTAGGTGGCGCAGTGGATAGAGCACCGGCTCTGGAGTCAGGAGGACCTGAGTTCAAATTTGGACTCAGACACTTAACACTTACTAGCTGTGTGACCCTGGGCAAATCACTTAACCCTAATTGCCTCACCAAAAAAACAAAAAAACAACCTCTATACAGGGGCAGCTAGGTCACGCAGTGGATAGAGCACCGACCCTGGATTCAGGAGGAACTGAGTTCAAATCCAGTCTCAGACGCTTGACACTTATTAGTTGTGTGACCCTGGGCAAGTCACTTAGCCCCAATTGCCTCACCAAAAAAAAAAAAAAAACTCTATACAATTTCCCATATGTCTCTTCATCCTACTCAGTTGTCCGCCCAGCCTGCTATCCATTTGCTATTATTGTTGTAGTAAGATGTAGGATCATAGATATAAAGGAATCCCTGAATTGTTATTTATTAAGTTCCTGCTATGTTCAAAGCCCTGAACTAAGTCTGGAAGTACAAATAGAAAAGTGTAGGCTGCCTGTCTTCACGGTGCTCACATTCTAATAGGATAGATAAGACACACAGGAGGTTTTAGCAGCAAAACGGTCCTTAGGGTACAGTGGCAAAGCAAGTGGTAAGGCATCTTCCTTAACGTTTTTTCCACCGATAAAAGCATATCTATTCTGATGTCAAACTACTTGACTAGTGTTGAGGACTTTGTTGTCAGAGATCCATTTTGGGGTCATCAGTAGCTGTGGTTGCTAAGGAGGCAGAGGCTACAGGACTTCGGCAGAAGCAGTTGCCAGGCTGCATCTTCACGATGTTTGAGGGGCCAAGGACCAGAGTGAGGGTGGGTCAGGAACTCGAGTTGAGGATCTTGGGCTGTCTTCATCAAGGTCTGAGGGAAGGTGCTGATTTCATGGCAGTTGGTCTCTCAGGGGGCCTCCTACCCTGTTAGGATCTGGAAGGAACTTCAGGGATCATGTAATCCAGCCCCTTATGTTGCAGAAAGTGGAGTCATAGATTCAGAGCAGAAGGGACCCTTGATGTTTTCTACTCATCCCCCTCATTTTCAGATGAAGAAATCTGGGCCTAAAGCTGTTGTGACTTGCCTCAGGCTTCACACATAATAAGTAGCAAAGCTGAGATTTGAGCCCAAATCCAGCACTTTGTCCAATGTACCACAGTAAAGCTTTTAAAAAATAAAGTATGTGTATATTTACATTCATTTTATTTCATATTTATGCATATATGTATATATGGTTTTATAAGTTTATTTATAGAATTATTTGATAAACTGCCCTTCCAAACATGCCATTGATTAAATAAGCATTTATTAAGGACCTGGTATATGTAGCAGGTTTGTGCTGGGGATACAAAATAAAATCTAAAATAATTTCTGTCCTAGAGGAACCTGTAGTCTAGCTGGTAGAGACAATATATCCTCATATAGGTAGATAGATAAAAATAGATACAAGATGATTGGGGGTGGGGGTGGGAGAGAAGCACTAGCAACTGAGAGAATCCAAAAAAAGGCTTCCAACTGAATGTTTTCATCATGGGGTCTGTAAACTTTTTATTAAATTATTATTTTGATAACTGCATTTCACTATAATTTTTTCAGAATACTATGTATTTTCTTTTATGCATTTAAAAACATTATTCTGGAAGGATAGATTCCACCAGACTACCAAAGGACTCTAGAAACTATGAATTTTTCATCCACCTTGTTTTTCCCCTGTTGTATTTGAATGTAGATAGTTAGCTCAATCTCTTTTACATTACTATGGATTTCTCTGAAAGGATTTTTTAATGTTCCAAGGCTCAGGACAGTTTTTTCAATATCAACTGCTGCTAATAGATACATCTAAAGACCCTTGACATCAAGAGAAAGCCTTTTGTTTGAACCTTTCATGCTGTCATTTTCCATGACATTTCGTGTATATAGATCTCCTTCTTTGATGACTCAGTGCAGCAGATCATTGTACAAAGTTCTCTTTCTATGTCAGTCATGGAATCTCCGTTGATTCTGTGGTAGGCAAAAGAGATACCTTGCCTGAAGAGAGCCTTCAAGGCTGAGTTTGATGTATTGAGCCAAATGTTTTCTTGAAATCAATCCCTGAACACAGTAGCACCTAATAATCTCTGTCATTTGTGTGACTATAAAGATCTGTCCCACTATTTAAAAAATCACCAGTAAAATCCTTTTCATGTTTTCATATAGGATGTCTTTGATGTTTGCCCAGACCAGGCACACAGAGATTTTATAGAGATGAAAGAGCTTGTAACTGTGTCTGTGCTTGCTAATGTTTTAATGGTCATCTTTTTAGGATAAATGCATCTTTATCATTCTTTGGATTCTTCCCCTCTTTGTTCTATCTTGAGAATACGTAAATACCCAGGTGCTTTTATCACTAGTGGTAGTAATATTATGTTCTCATTATATTACTATGTAAAATGTAATCGCAATTCTTTCCCTGACTCATCTTAATTCTCCTCACTAGCTTGCTTGCCTTACATCCAGGATCATTTTGCTTACATGTGTAAATAGAAAATTGACCAAAGTATGATTTTCTCCTCCAGATGCACCATACAACAGTAACTTCTTTTTCATCACCATTCACTTGCAAATGGAAAATAATCATACACAATGGAGCACATTGACTTGCATTGTATTTTGTGGTATATGTGAAGAGTAGGCAGGCTTTTCCAAAAAAAGAAAAAAAAACCAAACCCACTAAAGAATAAAAAGACAAACCAGGCTCCTTAAGGAATCCTGGTCTATTTCTTTAAAATCCTGAAAGTTCTCTTTTAAACTAACCAAAGAGCATAAGCTAAGCTCCATTAACCAGCCCTAAATTGGAGCAAGGCACTGTCATAAGTAGAGCACTCTCTCAAATTCATTATGAGAACAGCCCATCTGGCTCAGACAGCATAATCAAAATGTAATAAGAGTTTTAGAGATATACAAGTGTAGTGATAGAAACTCTGGACTTGGTCTCCCATCCCACACATGAGCTGTACTGTCTGTATCCCTTGCCTAAGGGTGCTCTGAATAACATCAAGGAACTTGGGGCATGAGGTAGTGTTACTTCTAACTCTGCCAATTCAAGCACCCAATATATTGTGTCCTCCCCAATATCATTCACCAATTGCAGTTAATATTTCCTCTTTTATCATTGATTAGAGACCCAACAGCATCTAAACCAGTTTATATTAATTGGCTTTTACAAAGGGATTTTTACTGAAAAGATACAGAACAAAAAGTACAGCTTCCTTACCCCCACCCAGTGATGAGAGCCCCAACATCATCCAAACCAGTTAATTGACTTTCACAAGGGGATTTTTTCCTGAAAAGATATCAAAAGGATGAGGCATCCCTACCCTACCACCAAACCAAGACATTTTGTCCCCTCTATCCACCTTGGTCCCAAGGGAGGATGAAGTCAAACTTAAAAGTGGTTGCTACAAACCAGTCTTCCACAAAATTCCCATCCAAAGGCATCATAGCTCTGAGGTAGTGTGAAGAGTGGAGTCACTCTTCCTTGCATGACCTTTTGGGTAGATTCACTACTGGGCTGGACCGAGCAAGTTGCTCCTCAGGGGTGGCTCCATCCCAGGCTTAGACTTCTGGTGGCTTCTCCACACTTCTGAAGTCTCATTAGATCCTGTAACAAAAGCAAAGAATATACAAGTGGGAAGCAGCCCGTCCCAAAGACTTGCCCAGGAGGCCATGCATTTGGATATGGAAAGGCTAGTGCTCCAGCCCTCCCCCACCCCAACGTTGGTTCTCTAGAGTCAGAGAGTTATCTTCATACCTCATGGTCAGCAGGAGGGAAAGAGAGCACATTTCTCTATTGGGGCCTTTCTTACATACTTCCAGTTCCAGCTTAGCAGCCAACTTGAAGGCCTCTTTTTCACCACACAGTAAGTAGACCAGAAACAGCCACATACTCTGAAATAGAGAGCCAGGATTCTCTGTTTGACATTATTATGGATTTCTGGATTCAAGTTCTCCAAGGTTTCACATGGGTCTCCTACACTTGCTCCCAGGACTGAGCTCTCATTGGCCAATCCGTCTATTACATGTCTATGCCAATGTTTATTTGAGTAGACTATGAGACGTGTACGAAAGAATCACATTTTAGTTAGTCACTCAGTGTATTTAAATTCATGACCCCTTGAGTTGGATCCTTCATGCTCCATTTGAGCTAGAATGAGTTGCCCATGGTCAGAGAGCTGGGATTGGAACCCAAGATGTCCATCTAATTTCTAGATCAGCACACTTTCCTCTATGGCATGCTAACCTGGAAATATATAGGAGGCTGTGGCACCTAAATGTGCTTAAATGAAGGGCAGACAGTGCCACCGGCCCTGGATTCAGGAGCACCTGAGTTTAAATCCGGCCTCAGACACTTGACACTTACGAGCTGTGTCACCCTGGGCAAGTCCCTTAACCCTCATTGCCCCACACACAAAAAAATTTTTAATAAAAAATAAAGGGCAGACCTATGAATACATTTGAGGCTCTCAGAAAAAAAAAATGTGATTTTAGAAAGAGGAAAGAAGATCCAAAGCCAAAGGAGAAAAGAGAGGCTAGGAGTATGGGAAATCTGGAAAAAAGGGACATTCCCAGGGAGGTGAGCCTACAGCTGTGAGCCCTGGAAAGAAGACGTCTAGTTCAGGGTGATTCTGTGGCCAAATCCAGGCAGGATTCTATGCCAGGATTGGAGGAACTCTAAAGCCTGCATCTATATGAAGCCAATGTGAGGGATGAGTTTTTATCCCTTCACTAAAAGTTATCCACTCGTTACTTCACCCTATCACCCTGATATAGAGTAACTTTGGGTTCTCAGAGGCCATGTTAGTGGGTCCTAATAAGATTTTTTTAAAAGCTTTCATTACAAGCCAGGAACATACCATGTTCCTGCAGCCATACAAAGACCAGGCCAGCTAATGCAAAGAAACTCATCACCACACCTCCTGGATGGTGCAATTTTGGCCACAACGCCTGGGACCATCTCCTCAGGCATAAAGTGAACTGGGATATGCCATGGGGTATACACAAATAAAATCTTGGGTCCCTGAAATATTGAAGTGTAGGGTTGGTTCCCTCCTTACCTCTTCCCAGATCTCCACACACTGTAGTAAAGTTCCTTTGGCCCTCTAACTCCCTGGCTATATGTGGGCTCCCCTATAAAGGACAGAGCAGGAAAGGGGAATGTGCCAAGATGGAGGAGAAAGCTTGGAGGAAAACAGGTCTCAGCTCCACCACTCTCAAGCAATTTAACCTTGTGCAAGTGGCTTCCTCTCTCTGGTCTGTTTTCTCCTCTGTAAAATGAGGAAGCTGGCAGAGATATAGGGCTATTAGCCTGGGGTCTGTGAGCTTCGTGAGGTTTTTTTTATTATTATTATTATTTCAATAATTAGATTTCAGTAGAATAGTCTTCATTTGTAATTTTGTATGTTTTATGCATTTACTAACATTATTCTAAAGAGGGGTCCCTAGACTTCCAAAGGGGCTCATGACATAAAAATGCTTAGGAACTGCATAGCCTGGAAGGGCATTTAAGGTCTCTTCTCTCAGCTCTAACATTCTGAGTTTCTAGTGTCTTTTCTGGTGGTAGCAGAAGGAAGCCTTCTGTTTGGGGACTGCTCAGGGTTATATTTAGCCGCAGCGTGGATCTGGGACTTCTCTTGTTTGTGTTTTGCAAAGCTGATACAAAATTTTGTAAAATTCACCTCATCCCCTGTAAAAAAGATGCAGGTTTTGTGTAACAGTTCTGGATATGAAGGAGCCTGGAGTAATTATCAGTCCCAGGCATGTGTCTGAGCAGCTATCTGTCACACCCCTAGGTCTGAGCATGCCACAGGCAGCAAAGGTGTTACACAAAATCAACACCAAGATGAATGGGGGCACAGAGTAGCCAGTCAGGGTGTGATTCCTAGAGCTGACAATAAATTTCAGCCATTAAGTGGGAAATGGCCTGACTGGGCAGCCAAAATCTTTGCCTGCAAGCTGCTGACCATTGTAGTAATTGAGCTCCTGGCATCATAAATCTCCTCAAGAAGAGACACTTGGACTTCTCAAACAAGGTAAGCTTGAGTGATGGATAGTTCAAGGAGACAGTTTAGCCCTAAGGAAGTCCAGAGTGAATGTTTAGCAAATGAATCATTAGTTGGCTAGCCAAGGAGACCAAATGGAAAGCCTCCCTGGTCTGCCATGTCAGAACAATGGGACTCATTGCCCATCTCCCTCATTCCTCATAAGACATGGGAGTGGGGGGGTTACATAGCCCTTGTTCTGGTTCCTGTGCATCATTGAGAGTTCCAAATGTATATTTACCCAACTCCTAGAGCACTGGCAAACAAGGAGGGTCTAACTCTTAATGCCCAGCTTTCTATAGCCCTGTGGTTTCTGATGTGTGTGCTGGGTGGGCCCTGTTCAGAAAATGGACAACAGCAGAATCTCTAAGTAGATACGCTACGGTGAGCTGGGGTGGAAGAGCCACAGTCAGAGAGGGGAAGAACATAGACAGAGGCCCCATGAAATTCAGGGGCGCCGAGCCAGAATCATCTGAGGAAAGCCAGGGCCAACAAGGCGGGCGGGTGTGGGCGAGGAGCCATCTAGATGCATCAACAGGGAATGGAAGGACTTTGAGTGCGCATGAGCAGATGCAGAGAGCATTGAGCAGCTCCACTGATGTGATTCTAACCACTGGCTAAACCAAACCAACCAACCGAGACAATCCTCATGTTCCAGTGCTACAGAAAGAAACTTTTCATGCCTTTGTTTTAGCCCCAACCATCCATATGGACAGCAAGATCACTGGAGAGGTATCACCTGTCAACACAGGAGAAATCTGGCAACATCTCACATGATATCACAGGCCTACCTTTCCCACGTACCACAACCACTACCACCCCTTTCACTGTAAGAGCCACATGAGCAAAACAAGACCTAAGCAAAATGATGAAGTAGGTGAAATTTGTCTTTGGTGCCTCCTCCCCCCAGGCCCTTTTCCTCACAATGATGCCCCCTCTCCTTCCAGGGGTCTGTGGTTTCTCCCCTTTTCCCCATCACAACCTTTAGCTACCTGTAAAGAGCTAAACATGTTACCTCTCCCCAGGAGTATTTGTACATAAAACTTTGAGATAGAAAGATAAAAACTCTCATCATATTTCAGGGATCAGCAAACTGTGAAAAAGAATTTAGGGGGCATCAAGCTCTTTGCCTTGAAAGCAGAACAGAAAGGAAGCAAGTCTGTCTACTTTGGTGTCCAGCACCTGAGTCCCCACAGTCAGCCTCTGGGGTGAGAAGCTGTCACCTCTTGTCTAATAATATTCTCTGTCCCTAAAGCATAAAATTGAAACTACAGGGTCTGGAACCCCAGGCCGAGGTTAAGCTTCCCCTGGGATTCCCAGTTCTGTTGGTATTTTCAGTGCTTTCTCCATGTGACCTTCAGAAACACTGCTGAAATGAAATACTTTTTCCTTCTTGGTTTTGATTAAACTGGTGTCTGCTACCCCCGCAGATTAACAGTGTGAACTGACAAGTCAGGCAGGGTCACGACTGCCCCTCTTGTTCCAGCCAAAACCCCATCATGGAATATAGGGCTCACTCCCTTCACCTCTTGACAGGGTGACGCAGAGTTTATGTTCTTGGCTAACGTCCTAGTTAGGAGAGAACCTACATGTTGTAAATGCCCTTTGGTTATTGTTCTCTCCTTTGGTGCTTCCTCTCCCTTTTCTTCTATTCCATTTGAGTTTCTAGTTCTTACTTCCATTCAAAGGAGGCTGCCAAACTAAGACAGTATCAGAATTTGAAATAGGCTGCCTTCCCAATAGATGTGGAATGCATTTAACAAGGACGGATAGATGTTTTCTTTAGTGACCAAAGTCAGCTATGTCTTAGGGATTAACATCATACCTTTACTATCGATACCCAAGATTTCCAGCCCAGGTGTGTGTGTGGGGGGGGGGGTTAAGATTTTTTTTCCTTTATTTGTCCCACACTTCTAGCCTTGAAACCTTTATTAGGTTAGAAAGGCTCTTTGATTGAGTTACAGAACCAATCTATCAATCAGAGTTACAAATGAAACATGAATAAATTTTAGGCATCTCTATTGAATCAATTAATCAAAGGCATAAACTAGGTGTGAACAACCTAGTTAATCATTTTTGGAAGGAGTGAAGTGCTTCCAGCCCTTGAATGATATGATGCAATGTATTAAGATGGGTTGAAAAAATTGGGTACACCTTTCTGCCTGTGTTTATCAGAGGAGGAGAATCGATCAGAAGCATTCCAGCAAATGCATCTGGAGTCAAGTTTCCAGTGTGCCTTGTGATGGCGGGAGGGGGAGGGGGCTGCAGTGAACCCAGAGGAAGTGTCACACTCCCCCTCCTCCTCCTGTTCCACTGATCATGTGGAGAGAGTGAATCAGTAACATACAATGTATTTGACCAGGAGCTGAGGGAAGACAAAGTAGACACATAGAGAGAGGTGCAGCTTCCAGATTATACAAGGGTCTTAACCCATAGGGCCCATGTACAAAGGGAAAAAAGGACTTCCATCCAACCAGGAGTTGTGAGTTAGCCTTTTGCTGTCTATGCTATTCTTAGTTTAAGAGTGTGCCCCAGACTTTGTGGGGTGGGAATGTTTTTATTAGCTTTACAACCTTAGTAAAATTTTGTTTTTAAAAGCCAATTCACGGGGCAGCTAGGTAGCGCAGTGGATAGATCACCGGCCCTGGATTCAGGAGGACCTGAGTTCAAATTTGACCTCAGACCCTTGACACTTACTAGCTGTGTGACCCTGGGCAAGTCACTTAACCCCAATTACCTCACCAAAAAAAAGCCAATTCACTCTGGCTGGCTAATTGATAACTGATAATCAATGAGAAACATAACAATAAGGGCTCATGAGAGATACTAGAAGTCACAAATCCATCAGGATTATCCTTGGAACCTAAAGCTGAAAAACAGATCAGCTGCCCACTGGAAACCCAATTTACTAGTGTGAGTAGGGAGAATGAGGCAGAAGGGGAGTCTATGTTATTCTGAATTTGGTAAACATGAGCAAGCATGAACAATTCTCCATTCAAAGAACTGAGAAAACAGAGAAAAGGGACTGTATATATGAAATCATGAATCTCTACTACATAGAGCTTGGATTTTTTTTCTAAATCTTGACTTATTTCAAATTTAACATCATAGTTCCAATATTAGCCTGCTTGTCCATGTCCCTTGCTCAATTTTCTCCTCTTTTCTGGCTATGATGGTATCACTATCGTTATACTCCCTGCCCAACAAAAAAGCTCACCCTTGTAACAAATATAGTCATATAAAACAAATCCACATGCTGGTCCTGCCTGAAAACGGATGTCTCATTCTGCATCTCTATTCCATCAGCTCTCTGTCAAAATAAGGGATGTATACTTGATCATCAGTCTTTTGGAGTCTTGAAGTCTTTCATGGTTGTTGTAGTTCTCATAGAAATGTTTCCCTTGTTTTGCTCACTTCACTCTCCATCAGTTCATACATCTTCCTAGGTTTCTCTGAATCTGTGCATTTTGTCATTTTTGTGACACAATAATATTCCATTATACTTGTATATCATAATTTGTACAGCCATTCCTCAGTTGATGAGCACTCAATCTTTTTCCAATTTTTTTTGCCACAAAAAAGAGCTGCCTTTAAAAGTTTTTGTAAATAAAGGTCCTTTCCCTTCATCTTTGACCTTCGTGAAGAAAATGCCTAGTGTCAAAGGGTATGCAGTTTAATGATTCTAGTCACCATATGGAAATATAGTTCCAAATTGAGAAGTTCCAAATTACTTTTTTTTCTTTTCTTTTTTTTTTTTTTTGTGGGGCAGTGAGGGTTAAGTGACTTGCCCAGGGTCACACAGCTAGTAAGTGTCAAGTGTCTGAGGCTGGATTTGAACTCAAGTTCTCCTAAATCCAGGACCGGTGCTCTATCCATTGCGCCACCTAGCTGCCCCCTTAGGAGTCATCTCTTTTTTCCATGAACTACCATTGTGTTCTGTTCCTTTCTTTTTTGACATTTTCACCTTAGATCATGTTATTATTTATGTATGCACATAATGTTCCCTACTAATCTGTAAGCTCCTTGAGGGAAGCAACCATGCCATAGTCTCCTTTGAGGTTTCCACAACACCCAGCCTTGAACAAAGGGGACACTAAATCAGGATTTGTTAACTACTTGCATAGATACATTTTGAAAATGGTACTGCATTAGGAAAATATGGGACGTTATTATTATTAGTCATATTGAAGTGCTGTGAGCTATTTGGAGGGAAGGAATTGTATGCATAAAAACCCTATCATCAGGTTAGGAAGTTTCCTTCAACATATTAGATAGATACTCACATGTGCACCTGTTTATCTCAATGCATCTGTAATCTCACTGACATGGTCACTTCCTCCAATGGTACAGACTCAACACAGACCTCCTTTTCTATTGTTATCTTAGACTGCTTTGTCATTTTTTTTAATCTATATCTATCTATCTATATTTGGGGGGGACAATAACAGTTAAGGTACTTGCCCAGGATCACACAGTTAGTAAATGTCAAGTGTCTGAGGCCGGATTTGAACTTAGATCCTCCTGAATCCAGGGCCAGTGCTCTATCCACTGCGCCACCTAGCTGCCCCCTGTCATTATTTTTAATATGCTGCAAGGCGCCTTATGTCCCCTGAGAAGCAGCCGAGGTCCAGTAGAAAGAGAACTCACTCTGGATTCTAAGGACTTTGGGTTCAACTCCTGTCTCTGAAACTGACTTGGACAAGTCACAGCCTCCTTAGACCTACCTCTGTGTTGGATAAAGGGGTTGGACTAGATGGTTTGTAAGGTCTCTCGAGCTTTAGATCTAGAATCTCCTATCATCCTATGGGTCTCTTTTATGGTACTTTAGGTGACTTGCAAATTTGATTTCTCTGAGATTGTGATTTACAGCCCTATATCATCACAATAACAATTTCTAATGTGGATCCTGCTTCTAAAGGGGACATACCGCAATCCATCTATACCTTCATATCCTGTGTGATCCTGGTCTGTGTCCTCCCACAAATCTACTGTGTTAGGACTCTTCCTCTAGCATTCTTTTTTTTAATTAACATTTTTATTTAAAGTTTTGAGTTCCAAATTCTATCCTACTCCCTCTCTCTCTCTCCCTCCTTCCCCTCCCCCTTCCTGGTGATAATGAGATATAGGTCATACATGTACAATTATGTAAAACATTTCCATATTTGTCATTTTGTATAAAACCTGAATAAAATTTTAAAAAATGAAAGAAATAAAGTGAAAAATAGCATGCTTCAGTCTGTGTTGAATCAATATCAATTCTTTCTCCAGAGGCAGATAGTATGCTTCATCATTAATCTTTTGGAATTGTCTTTGATCATGGTATTGCTGAAAATAGCTAAGTCATTCACAGTTCTTCATCAAATAATATTGCTCTTGCTTTCTATAACATTCTCCTGGTTCTGTTCACTTCACTATATACATCAGTTCATGTAAGTCTTTCCAGGTTTTTCTGAAATCATACTGCTTGTTATTTCTTATAGCACAATAATATTCCATTACAATCATATACCATAGCTTGTTTAGTTATTCCTCACTTGATGGGCATCCCTTTGATTTCCAATTCTTAGTCACCACAAAAGGAGTTGTTATAAATATTTTTGTACAAATAGGTCCTTTTCTCTTTTTTGGATGTCTTTGGGATATAAACCTAGCAGAGGTATTGCTGGATCAAAGGCCAAATATTTGCTATCTAAATATATAAAATATTTTTGAAAGTTTGTTATAGCACTAAATAAATAGATAATTTAGGCAGGATTCTCATTTTTATTACATTTGCTCAGCCTCTCCATGAGCAATATTTTTCCAGGTGTTCAGATATGACTTTAGTGCTTTATAGTTATGTTCATATAGTTCCTGGGTTTGTCTTAACAGGTAGACTCCCAAGTATTTTATATTGTCTTCAGTTATTTTAAATGGAATGTTTCTATCTGTTTCTGATGGACTTTGTTGGTAATATATAAAAACGCTTAAGATTTATGTGAGTTTCTTACACATATCAGAGTGACAAATATAACAAAAAAAGAAAATGTTGGATGTTGGAGATGTGGGAAAACTGGGACACTAATCCACAATTGGGGGAGTTTTGAACCTATCCCACCATTCTAGAGAAAAATTTGGAACTATGCCTGAAGGGCATACTGTGCATACCCTTTGATCCAGCAATACCACTGCTAGGTTTATATCTGAAAGACATCCCCAAAAAGAGAAAAAATACCTATTTGTACAAACTTATTTATAGCAGCTCTTTTTGTGGTAGCTAAGAATTGGAAATCAAAGGAATGCCCATCAATTGGGGAATGACTAAATAAGCTGTGGAATATGATGGTGATGTAAAATCATTGTGCTATAAGAAATGACAAGTAGGATGATTTCAGAAAGGCCTAGAAATTCTTGTATGTACTGATACAGTGAAATGAGCAGAATCAGGAGAACATTGTGCACGATGACAGCAATATTGTTTGACAATCCCAAAGGACTAATGATCAAGCATAATATCCACCTCCAAAGAAAGAACTGAAATTGATTGAACACAGACTGAACACAGACTGAAGCATACAATTTTTCACTTTCTTTCATTTGTTCCTTTTATTCAAGTTTTCTTATATGTAATTACTAATATGGTAATGTTTTACATAATTACACATGTATAACATATCTGATTGCTTACCACCTAAGGGAGAGGGGAAGGAAGGATAAAACTTAGAGCTAAAAACTTTAAATAAAATGCTTATTTAAAAAAAAGATTTTATATCTGGCAACTTTGCAAAAGTTGTTAATAAATTCAAGTAGTTTTTTAGTTGATCCTCTAAGATTTTCTAAGTATAACATCATATTGTCTACAAAGAGTGGTAGTTTTGTTTCCTCATTGCCTATTCTAATTCCTTTAATTTATTTTTCTTATTGCTATAGCTAAAATTTCTAGTATAATATTAAATAATAGAGGTGGTAATAGGTATCCTTGCTTTACCTCTGATTGTACCGGGAAGGCTTCTAGCATATCCCCATTACAGATAATGCTTACATTTAGTTTTAGTTAAATACTACATGTCATTTTAAGATAAGCACCATTTATTTCTATGCTCTGTAGTGTTTTTAATAGGAATGGGTGCTGTATTTGTCAAAGGCTTTTTCTGCATTTACTGAGATTTGATTTCTGTTTGTTTTGTTATTGATATGGTCAGTTATGCTGTTTTCCTAATATTTAATCAGCCCTACATTCCTGATATAAATCCTACCTGGTCATAGTGTATGATCCTTGTGATATATTGTTGTAATCTCTTTGCTAATATTTTATTTAAAATTCTTGCATTGATATTCATTGGGGAAATCGGTCCATAATTTTGTTGGTAATGTTATAAGCTATTCATACCCACCATGCATATCTCCATTACTCTTTGGTTGACCAACAACTTTAATTCTTTAAAGACTATAGGGGCAGCTAGATGGTGCAATGGATAGAGCACCGGCCCTGGAGTCAGGAGTACCTGAGTTCAAATCCAGCCTCAGACACTTAACACTTACTAGCTGTGTGACTCTGGGCAAGTCACTTAACCCCAATTGCCTCACTAAAAAAAAAAAAAAAAAAGACTATAGTATTTCATGGCCTAGAAAATCATTGGAAGAAAATTGTTGTTGAAAGATTTAGCCTTTATTTTTAAGAAGCTTGGAGTTATTAAGTACACTATGCAATTTCAAAAGGCATTCAAGTCCACCAAGATATACATCCTGATGAACCAACTCTATGGATTTTCTAGATAATAGCTTTTCATTGTCTGAAGTGTAGGCATTTTTCATCCACTTGGTTTTACCCATGTAGATGCTTAAACCAGACTCCTTTGAAGGATTATAAATCTTATTTAAGAGATTCTTTCTTCAGTGTCCTAAGGCTTACTATATATGTCTGCAAAAATGTCATTAACAAATAAAAACATCTGGAGGACCTCAACATATGGAATCTCCCCTCCATTTGTACTCTTCACCAGGCATCCTCAATGGTGTCGATGTACACCTTTGACAAGAATACATCTCCTTTTAATGTCTCAAATTATACTAATAATCACAGCTCATAGAACAAAGCTATCTCTGTTGCTACATCTTTCAAGGAATTCTGTGTGATTTTGACATATATACATGGGAGTCATCTTTTTGGGAGAGCCTTTAAGGTGATATTTTGATCTGCCAAATCAAATCAAGCAATAATCATTTCTTACATAACTACTTTATGCTAGGTGGACCATGCTAGACACTTTTTTATAGCAACAAATAAGAAGCACCATTCAATTGTGTGATGACTGTGTAAAGAAATGAGTCGCTATAGATTGTTGTTTGCACACTTTTTCCTGTTCCCTTTTCAAACCTTCAAGAAGCTTTTCCTCTGTGTGTGTGTGTGTGTGTGTGTGTGTGTGTGTGTGTGTGTGTGTGTGTGTGTGTGTAGTCTTTAAAAGGTTTGTAGCAAGGACCAGGGATATGGATCAGTAGTAATTCGTGTTCTCTTGTTTGCCTTTCTTTTTTTCAAAATAAGAGTCCAAAATTTTTTTCCAAGCATTTTATATTCTCTCCTATTTCAGATACCTTGATAACCAAGATTCTTTGATACCCTCTAAGTTTTCACCTTGGTCTACTCTAAGTACCCTTCCCTTTTTTGTTTTCTTTTGTGGAATTTCTACTTCATAATTTAGCATTTTAGAGACAATAATATTATATGGTACCTTTACTGTTATTAAAGGAGAAAAGAATTTGTTAGATAATGAAGCATTCTCAGTACAATAAATTAGGTGCAAAAGAAGCAGACAGATGTAAACAAACATAGAAGTCTAGCATGTAATGAACTCAAGGACCCCAAATAATGGAGTAGGGACTCATACTATTTGACAAAACTGCTGGCAGAAATTAGATTTGGACCAGCAGTTCACACCATATACCAAGATAACCTTAATGATTTAGATATAAAAGGTCACATCAGAAACAAATGAGAGAAGCAGGGGAGAAATTGCCCTTCACAGCTATGGACAGAGGGAATGTTCATGAATAAATGAAAGATAGAGAAGATTAATGGATAACTTTGATTACATAAAATTGAAAAACTTTTGCATAAAATTAATATGGTAAAAATTAAAAGGGAAAGCATAACTAGAGGGGGAAATTTTGAATCAAGTTTCTCTGAAAAAAAGTCATTTCTGAGATAATGTGGTAAATTGACTTAAATGAATAAGAATAAAAAACATTCCCCAATTGATAAATGATCAAAGGTTTTGAATCTAGTAGAATAGCATTCTACCATAAAAATGATAAAAAGGACTATTTCAGGGAAATCTGGGAAGACTTATAAGAGCTTACACAGAGTGGCATAAGCAGAATCAGGAGAATAATTTATATAATAATAGTATTGTAAAGATGAACAGCTTTGAAAGACTTGAGAATGCTGATCAATTCAGTGACCATCCACAATTCCAGAGGACCAATGATGCAGCATGCAACTGTAACAATTGGAATGACGCCACCTGCTGGAGACTTACTGTAGAAGAGTTCCACCCATGAAGCGAAGGTCTTTGAGGGCAAGACCAGGAGTCTTTTCTTTGGCGTCAGGAAGTGACGCGGGCTAGTGGGAGGAGGAAGGAAGAGACTGGCACTCGCTCTGGGGCTCTTTCCTCTGGACTCTGGTGGAGAAGGGAGCTAGAAATGCGCTCTCCCTTTAATAGATAGGAATCTAGGCCTTTCTCTCTCTTTACCAAATTCTTATTCTCCTTAATAAATGCTTAAAAGTCTAACTCTTGCTAAAGCTTATAATTTATTGGCAACCACTCATTAGATATTTTAGACAGACTAGCTAGATTTTTAGCCCTTAACACTACCTACCTCCTGAAAGAGAAGTGATTGCCTCAAGATATAGAATAAGACATAGCATTTTTAGACATGGTCATTAAGGGAATTTGTTGTGGTTGACTATGCATATTGTGTGGTTTTTCTTTTCTTTTTTCTTTTTCAATGTGTTAGAGATAAGAGGGGGAGAAAATTAGTCCTTGTTAAATAAAAAAAGAAAAGTTCAAAAAGTAAGCACAAAAAAAAGTAAGCACAGTGGGACCTTGTATTCCCTATATCATTCTCAATTGTTTTGGATGTACTCTGCTATCTGCTATGTAATTTTTTTTACATGGGGAATTAAATAATCACTAAGAAAGTCAAGAAAGCTGCTCTACTTTTGGCAGAGGGAATGCTCAATAAGTGTTCAGATGATGGAAGTCTCCACCATTACTATAGAATATCTCTATACTATGCTTGTGATCTGTTTCCCAAACTCTTTATTTCCTTTCTCTCTAGGTGGCATGTAATATACTTCTTTGATAATACCACATTTGGTATGATGGCACACATCTCTCATCCCTGCTACTGGGGAAGGCCAATGGTTTGCTTAAGTTTAGGATTTCTGAGCTATGGTCCACACTAAGTCCAGCGCAAATATGGTGAGCTTCCAGGAGCTGAGGGCCACCAGGCTGCCCAAGGAGGGGAAAGCTAACCTAGATCAGAAAAACTGAGCAGGTTAAAGTCTCTGTACCAATCAGAATTGGGGTCAGGTTTTGTGTAGCCACTGTGCTTCCAGCCTGGGTGAGATAAGAAGACCTAGTCTCAATAATAATAACAAGATACCACTTCTGTTTCTACTTGCATTGATCTTTACCCAAATGATAGCCACCATATGTTTTTCCTCTAGTTCCTGGACTTCCTCCCATGAGTGTGTCTTTTAAATATGCAATGTTGCTCTATACCTTTCAACTTTCTTTTCCTTTTGAATAATTTATACTCTTCCAGAGCTAGATTCTAAGTCAAGTACCATCCTACAAGTTTTAGTGATACCTATAAAGTGAAATTTTCCTCTTTATATGATGAGCTCTAGCTTCCTCTACCTAATTTCTTTGTGTATTGAATATAGACATCTGAAATCATAAATCATAAACTCTTGTGAGTTTCTAGAAACTTCTACCACTACTTTTTCTTTTTACATGGCAGTTACTTCCTATGGTATTAAGCTTGGTGAATATAAGTAGGTAATTTCCTCTTTTCCCCTTTCCATTATAAAGAAATTTTATTAGATTTGCAATTTGCAAAAAACTCTTAAGAAATATTTTACTAGTCCTTGTTAAACTTATTCCATTCCTAACCAAGAACCCATCATTCCAATATTGTAAACTATGTTCCAAAAATCAAGTTCTGATCTAGAAATAACCACCCTGACCACAGTCCCATGGAGACTTTCTTAGCCTACTTATGATATTGAAGAAAAATAGAAGATACCAAGTATGGTTCTTGGACTAGAAAATGAAACCTTTGAAGAAAGTTAAAGGGAAGTGGGTTATTTTGAAAAAAATAAGGAATAATTTAATATTGGGCCATAACTAGTAAACAAGGTAATTGTTATGAGGCTCAATTGCCTAAATATCATCTCTTCCATGAAAGTTTGTTTCTCTAATCCTCCAATTAAGAAGTAATCCCTTTCTCTTCTGAAGTAGGTTGTTGTTCCAACAACAACGACAACAACAACTGACATCTATATGTTTGCAAATCACTTTACCTATATTCTCATCTGGTCCTCAAAACAATCCTTTCAAATAGATTACTCCATTTTGCAGATGAGGAAATTGAGGCTTAGATTTAGTGGCTTGCCTAGGGTCATACACTGTCAAATGCTTGGGACAGGATTTAAACCCATCTTCATGATTCCAAGTTCAACACTACTATGTCATGGTATTTTTATGGTTATTACAGAAAAATGAATAAAGCATTTATTAAATGCTTATTATGTACAGAGCATGGTGGTAGTAGCAGTCTAACTTGCTTGGTCCATACCGCTTCCTTTGGATGCTTGGCTGGTTTGCCTGCCTTCTGAGTGGCAGTTGGTTGAAAATTGGTGGGTATGAGTGACCCCATCTCCACAAGCATTGCTTTCCCTGGATGATGGCAATGAGGTCTGGATGAGAAGCAGGACCCATGTTGGGGGGGAGGGGGGTGCTACCTCTCCCAAGGCTCCTGTGCTTATCTACTCATTGGTGAATGAGTCAAATGATCCTCTATGGTGTTTTCCTGCCCTGGGATTCTTTAATTTACTTTGGTTACATAGAATTAACCTAAATGCTAGACATTTCCTTTTTTCTTTCTTCCTCTTTTGACCTTGACTAATATGTTGCTATGACAGGTCTTACAGATAATGCAGTAGGAGACCAGGAATTAGACCCAGTGGAAGAGAAGTTGCGTTCAGAAATGGAGGAAGAAAAAAAAAGGTACCACAAATTGACAATAAACTTTATCAAAATGGTACATAGCACATACACAAAAGCATTCATGCTCTGTGGTAAAGCTATCATGGATGCTCTCAAAAGCTTCCTATGTCTGTCACTTGTCTAGATGAGTGACCTCTGGGATCAAGAGATTGACAATGGCCTCATGACGCCATCTTTTCCTCTTGTATTCTGTAGTACCTCTTTGTCACAGTGAATCATAAGAACACACTTGAGTCAGCTGTTTGGGACACAGAAGTTACATTATTAGGAACTAAGGAATGTCAAGGTACATACCTGCATAAGTAATTACAGGTATGTGGCATATTCATAGAAGCCAGACTTCTGTATTGAACTGCACAAACAGTTTAGTACTCAAGTCTGGCTTCATGGTTCCAATCTGTTTTATACCCAAACGGATTAGGCAACAACACTTAGCCTCCTTGTCCTAGGAGAAGACAGTCCTTTTATGGCTGTATTCCAGATATAATCCCTGGATTCACAATGTAGTTTCATTCCCTGACAGTCCCTAATAGCTACAGAATTCCTGCTTTCTTCCCTGCACCCTACACCCAGAACTTCCAGAATTACATCTGTCTGTTCTCCTAGGGCATTTAGCCCAGCTCAGTGCTTAGGAACTACTTATTTCCCTTTAGCTCTTGAGACAATCTTTCTGATGTCTTTCTCGTCATTTCTTTTTCTTACCTTTTTTTCAGACTATTGTTGTCTCCTCAATCTCTCTTCCCCCAGTTATAGCCTTCCTTTGGTCATACCTCCTGCCTCCAAGCCATTTTGACTGACAACCTATCTATCCCATGTCTATCCTGTCTTTTGTTAGCTGGCTTCTGATTTATTTTTATGTAATATTAGCACACACACACACATACACAGAATGCCTACATATGCATTAACATGGATAACATCTGTCCTGGAGCAAAAAAGAAAGTGGGGCAGGGAAACAATTACAATATATATATAATTGGGGAGGAGATTATGCATCACATATACACACACATACACATTTCCCCACAGAAGCTTTTGTGGTACTAAAATATCTCACCTGCATTCTCTATCATGTGTTCAAACCAACTGCCTCTGATGTCTATATTTGTGCCACCAGAGTCTGGCTTCAATGGCTCATAATTTTTATGAATTCCCAGACCATCAGACATCAGAGAAAGCCCTAACCTTCCCAGAAACTCTTCCAGTGGTGTGTAGAGCACCTCGGCTTTTGAAGCACCAAACTGTACTGGAAGATGCCCCTGGGATCTGACAGGTGAAATGAACATCGACACATGTCCCTTAGGTGGTGACTTTTCATGCAGCCAACATAATGATTCCTCTTCATTTCACCATAGCTACAAAAAGATGTTCACTCGCCTGAAAGGCCTAAAGGTGGAAATCGAGCACCTGCAGCTGCTAATGGAGAAAGCCAAGGTGAAACTGAAAAAGGAGTTTGAAGTTTGGTGGATAGAAGAGGCAGCAAACCTGCAGGTACCTTGTGGCCACCTCCCTGTACCCCTGAGCCACTTGTCAGAAAAATGTCAGGGCAATGCTGGGAGGAGAAGCCTCCAGGGGCAGTGGCTTTCAGCCTCACTTCAGGGGGTATAGGTGGAGAAACTGACCCTTCCCAGGAAAAGAACAAACTTAGAGGAGTCTCCTGCCCCTTGGTGACCCCTAGTTCTCATAGCCTGGTGAAGGGCTGTGTTAGAGGCCGTAGTCCTTTTCTACTAAAATGATGATGAGTTTATAAACTTAGCACTTAATCACTTGACTGTTTCAGTGGCTAACAAGCGTTTTATATGCAGAAAAGTCAAAAGTGTGAAAATGGAAGATCACCAGGGCCACTATTACTTCTTATGTGATTATTGCTAGGACTGTCATAAATGCTAAATTTAACTGTCAAGTTAATATTAGCATTAAACACTAGAGTGGTGAAAATGTGGGCATGCATTTGCATAAGTATATAAATATGTGTGGATATGTATATATATATATGCACATATATTTATATGTGTGTGTCTATACATACAACCTATGAGTTTCTTTGCATCTCATGTGTTTTGTCTTGTTTTATTTTTCTGACTATGTCAGCATGCAATTGGTAAATTTCACAGATGCAAAGAATCTTATAGCTAGCAAATACAGATATCATCCAACCTTTTGATTTTACAATGCAGCAAAATGACCCAGAGAGATGAGGTAATTTGCCCAAAGACAGTCCCTGGGAGAGCCCAGACCATATCTCATGTCAGACCAAGGCTGCTGATGCATCAAACACTACACATACTAACTTGCTACCAGAGGGTTTCCTGAATCACCGAGAGGTTAGGATGTGTTGGACTCAAATTCAGGTCTTCCTAACTCCAGGTAACCAGGTACTGGAACAAGTCACCCTGGGAGATTGTGTACTACCATTTATAAGAGACCACATAAAGCCAAGCTGGGACAAGTGGCTCGTGTCCTGTGAATCACAGCAGGGAGGCAACCTAGTTGGCATGTAGGGTTCTGATTTCGGTGCCCAGCTTTGAATGATGGTCTGAAGCTCTAAAATTAATAGGCAACCCTAGACAGCCCCAACCATTGATAGATTCTGGGTTCTTAAAACTAGAATAGAGCTCTAAAAATGTCTGTACCCAAAATAAAAGACTCTGTAGAAAGCTATGGCAGCACCCCAGACAATATACAACTTTTTTATGTTGGTATTTGAAGGGAAGGGGGAAAGAGAGGTAGGAAAGACTGGTCATCTGTAGAGTTCTTTTAAGTTTCTTTTTTCATATCCATTTTTTTATTTGATCTCCATAAAAATCCTGTGAAATAGGTAGGATATATCGGTCTCATTTGATAGTGAAAGGAATTAAGGACCAGAGAAGTTAACTGCCCAAGAATACAAACCTAATCAGTTCTAGAGCTGGGGCTGGAATCGTTATTAATAATAACTGACATTTCTATAGTGTGTTAAAGTAGGTGAACCATTTTATTTACATTATTTTATTTGAGACTCACAACAACTCTCTGAGTTTTACAGATGAGGAAGGAGAAGCTCAGAAAGGTTAAGTAATTGTCCACTGTCACACAGCTAGTAAATGTCAGAAGTAAAATGCAAAACTGGGTATTTCACTACAAGTTAAACACTCTATCCTCTATGCCACCCTGCCAAATGGTTCCCAACGCATTTTTATTCTATTAAAACAGAAAAGGTAATACCTTCTTCCCTACCCAAGTACCAACCCCTGGATTTTGTCCCAGACCCACCCCCAACATAACATTCGATGTAAATTTCTAGCACCAAATCTCACGAAAGGTTCACACTCAAGTACAACAAATATCAGGACATGACAGGGGAGCAGGGCCACACAAAAGAAATGCTTGAGTAGGCCACAGACTTAAGAGTACTACAGGAGAACAGTCTAAAAAGTAGCAAATTCCCCAGAGAATTTCACTGTTCTGCTAAGTGACAATTCTCCACTTGGATGTTCAAGGTCAAAAAGAATTCTCAAGAAACCATAAACATGCCCAAAGACATGCCTTTGTTTTGGTTTTTTGTTGTTGTTGTTGTTGTTGTTTTTGCGGGGCAATGGGGGTTAAGTGACTTGCCCAGGGTCGCACAGCTAGTAAATGTCAAGTGTCTGAGGCCAGATTTGAACTCAGGTCCTCCTGAATCCAGGGCTGGTGCTTTATCCACTGCGCCACCTAGCTGCCCCCCATGCCTTTGTAAATAGCATTTGGCTTTCTTCTAACTGTGGTACAGTCTGAGCAGAAGGAGGAAGAAGAGAGATTATATGAGCTTTCAAGAAGGAGGATTTGTTGTTGAATAAGCCTTATACAGAGGGGATATTGTAGAAGAGGTTGATGCTTTAGGCAACACAACTGTGCGATTGTGGAAAGTGAACAGGCTCTGGCATCCAGTGACTTGACTTGTAATCTGTCTCTTACTAACTGGGTGACCTTGAGCAAACCATTTAACCTCTTTCAGCTTCAGTTTCCTCATCTTTAAAATGGGCATAATAATGAGCTCAGAAGGGGGGCAGCTAGGTGGCACAGTGGATAAAGCACTGGCCCTGGATTTAGGAGGACCAGAGTTCAAATCCAGCCTCAGACACTTGACACTTACTAGCTGTGTGACCCTGGGCAAGTCACTTAACCCTCATTGCCCCACCAAAAATGATGATGATGATGATGATGATGATGATGATGATGATGATGATGAGCTTAGAAGTTACTGAGATAAGGGAAAGAAAGTTGGATGTGGTCATCAAGGTGTAAAAAGGTACCAAAGATGGGGCAGCTAAGTGGTGCAGTGGATAAAGCATCAGCCCTGGATTCAGGAGAACCTGAGTTCAAATCTGGCCTCAGGCACTTGACACACTTACTAGCTGTGTGACCCTGGGCAAGTCACTTAACCCTCATGCCCTGCAAAAAACAAACAAACAAACCAAAAAGGTACAAAGAGGTATGAGGTGTTAAGGTTGCAGTTACCAGACACTGAGGATGTCCCTTTCAGCAAGCATAGATGGAAAAGGATCACAAACCAGGATCCAACAATATGGTGTTTACAGGAAACATACTTGAAACAGAAAGATACACAGAGTTAAATTCAGGTAATGGTACAAGAATCTACTTTGCTTCAGTTAAAGTAAAAAAAAAAAAAAGGAAGTGGTAGAAGTCATGATCTCAGACAAAGCAACAGCCCTAATTAAAAGAGATAAACAAGGAAGAAGGAGCAGCTAGGTGGTGTAGTGGATAGAATGCTGAGTCTAGAGTCAAAAACTAAGTTCAAATCTAGCCTCAGATACTTACTTAGTTATTTGGCCCTGGGCAAGTTGCTTAACTCTGTTTGCCTCAGGTTCCTCATCTGAAAATGAGCCAGAAAAGGAAATATCAAACCACTCCAGTATATTCACCAAGAAATCCCAAAAAGGTGTCAGGAAGAGTTGGACACAACTGAAAATGACTCAGCAACAACAAACAGGGAAAGTCTATTTTGCTGAAAGCTACCATAGATGATGAGTTAATATCAATACTAAACATATGCCAAATTGCAAAGCAACTAAATTTTTAATGTAAAAATTAAATGAGTTTTAGGGAGAAATAAACATTAAAACCATATTAATAATAGTAGTAGTAAGAACTATATATGACATTTATATAGCACCTATTAAGTGCTAAGCATTTTACAAATATTATCTCATTTGATTCTCATAAAAACCCTCAGAGGTCGGTTCTATTAATAGTGGGGATCCTCAATTTCTCTCTTCTCAGACCTAGGTGAATTGATTCAACAAATAAGCAAAACAAACAAAAAGAAGTGAAGGACCTGAATATAATTTATAATAGCCCTTTAGAGAATATTAAATGAGAATGGGAGTATACCTATTCTTAGATATGCATGGCATCTTCACACTTATTAGGTCATTTAAAAACCTACAAAAAGATCCATAAAAACAGAAATGTTAAGAGTGAAGGAGGGGGGGCAGCTAGATGGCGCAGTGGTAAAGCACCAGCCCTGGATTCAGGAGGACCTGAGTTCAAATCCGGCCTCAGACATTTGACACTTACTAGCTGTGTGACCCTGGGCAAGTCACTTAGCCCTCATTGCCCTGCAAAAAAAAAGAAAGAAAGAAAGAAAGAAAGAAAGAAAGAAAGAAAGAAAGAAAGAAAGAAAGAAAGAAAGAAAGAAAGAAAGAAAGAAAGAAAGAAAGAAAGAAAGAAAGAAAGGAAGAAAGAAAGAAAGAAAAAAAGAAAAAAAAAGTCAGGCAAGGCTCCCTCAAAAAAAAAAAAAAGAGTGAAGGAAGGGGGGCAGCTAGGTGGCACAGTTGATAGAGCACTGGCCCTGGAGTCAGGAGTACCTGAGTTCAAATCCGGCCTCAGACACTTAACACTTACTAGCTGTGTGACCCTGGGCAAGTCACTTAACCCCAATTGCCTCACTAAAAAAAAAAAAAAAAAAAAAAAAAAAAGAGTGAAGGAGGTCGAGGGCAGCTAGGTGGTGCAGTGGATAAAGCACCCACCCTGGATTCAGGAGTACCTGAGTTCAAATCCGGCCTCAGACACTTGATACTTACTAGCTGTGTGACCCTGGGCAAGTCACTTAACTCCCATTGCCCCACAAAAACAAATAAACAAAAACAAAAAAAAAGAGTGAAGGAGGTCTAGGATCACTTCTTCATGCTTTGAGGTATCAAAGAGGTGAGAGATACAGTGGGAAGAGCACTGACTGTATAATAGGAGGACCTGAGTTCAAATCCTACCATTGACATTTACTACCCAAAACCAAACAGAGGGTCCTAACTTTGTACAAGATATAAGAACAGGTGACAACTGGCAGCTCTGTCACTACCAAGTTCCTAGTCACAGAACTGGGGGGAAGTGAGGAGGAGATTGGCACCTAAGGGTTTCTTTTCAGGATGAGATGTAGTAATGGGTCCTAGGCTAAGAGCAAATTCAGAAGGAAATGGCAGCTGCATGAATCTTAACTCCAGGAGCTGAGCATGGATCTTGCTTCCATTCTATAGCCCAGTCTGAAGCCTACAGCAGAATAACTAGGGCAGGAAATGCAGACAAAAGAGGAACCCTACATCAAATCACTTTGAAAGCACTAGAAGTTGGCAGGTCCCCAGGCTGGCTGTACCTGAGATTCTGGAATAACACAGCACTTAATACCTCAAGAAAGCAGCACCAGAAGAACCACAAGAACACAAGTTCAACCCAGATATTCCCTCCAGAAGTGCACAGAACCCAGCCCAAATGTAAATTCCAAAGTCAGAAAGTATGTCAGAAAAGTGAGAAAACAAACAAAAAAAAATCAGACCAAGAGTTATTTTGTTGATGGATACACTAAAGACACAAACCTAGAAAAAGAGAATGACTCAAAGTCTCAAAGAAAAACATAGCTAGGGCACACATTTAACTAAAATTCATAGAAGAGATACCGTAAGAGATTTTAAAGAGTTAAAAATTATTTTCTAAATGAATGCACTGGAAAGGAGAACTATGAAAGAAAAAATTAAAAATGGAATTTAGCAACTTGGCATGAGAGGTACAAAACTTTGCTCAAATAATAAGCTCCCTGAAAATTAGAATGGATCAAATGAAAAGATGACATCATGAGACAAAATGTTTAAAAAACAATGTCAAAAGGCTGTAAAATAGAAGAAAATGTAAGGTATCTCATAGGAAAAACAACTGACCTGAAAAACAGATTTAGGAGAGATAACTTAATTATTGATTGACCATCTGAAAACTATGATTTTTTTAAAAAGAGTCCAGACATCATATTTCAAGAAATTATAAAGTAGCCTAGGTCTCTTAGAAACAAGAACAAAGAAGAAATAGAAAGCTTCCACAAATCACCTCCTAGAAGAAACCCTGAAATGAAAACTTCCCAGGAGCATTATAGCAAAAATCCAGAGCTCCCAGTCAAAGAAAAAAAGTACTCCAAGAAGCCAGAAAGCAAGAATTCAAGTACCAAAGAGCTAAGGTCAGTACCATACAAGATTTATAAGCTGCCACTATGAAGGAGAGAACTTAGAATACAGTATTCTAGAAGCCAAGAGATAAAGGCTTACTATAAAAAATAACTTACCCAACAAAACTGAGTATAATTCTGCTGGAGGAAAATGGATACAAAGGCATTCCAAGCATTCCTGATCAAAAGACCAGAGATGCTTAAATTTTTTAAAAATATAAACACAGGAGTCAAGAGAAACAAAAAAGGCAAACATAAAAAATCAATTATAAGGGACTAAATAAGAAAAAGCTTTCTATTTTAATACAGGGAGTTAATGCATGTATCCCCTCAGAACTCTATCTTCATCAGTGGTCACAGAGAGAGTCTAATTAAGCAGAGGGATTAGGAGCGGCTGTTTTGTTTTGATGGTCTTAAAAGAAGAATGGAAATGGAGAGGAAGAGGAATAAATGGGAGGGACACAAGGGGAGGAAGGATGGGAAAAGTTATCTCATATAATTGGCAATCACAAATAGAAATTTAGACAAAGGAAGAGAAAGGAAACGCCTGGGCCTCAATCTCATCTGAACTTGTCAAACGAAGGAAGAATGTACACAAACAACACAAACAGTTAAGAATGGAAATCCATATCACTTAACAGGGAAACAAGTGGGAAAGAATAGAAAGGAAAGGGGAAAATAAAAGGGACAGGAGATTAAGGAAAAGATTAGTCTTAAGAAAAATGAATTAATTAGTAAAGGTGAATTTCAAAGAGGGATTAGAAAGAAAAGATAAGAACCTGCAATTGGGCTATCAGAGAGGGAAAGAGAAAAGGCACAGGGAACAGAAGCAGATTACATCAGACCTAGAACACTGGTTCTGAGCTCACTCATTCTCTCTCACCATCTTCTTTATAAATAGGGGTGAAAAACAAAAGAAACATATAAGAGAATAGGATAGTGGGAAATACGCAATTCACAATCAGAGCTGTAAATGGGATCAAATCACACGTGAATTTAGCAGAATGGATTAGAAATCAGTGTACAAAAATATGTTGTTCACAAGAAATACACTGGAAATATTTACACTGAGGTAAACTAAGAGCCAGAAGCAAATTTTATTTTGCCTCAGCCGAAATAAAGACTTAAGAAATTTGACCAACCCAATGACCAACCATGATTCCAGAGGTCTGATAATGAAGCATGCAGCCCACCTCCAGACAGACTCCAGATATAAAATGAGATATACATTTTGGACATGGCCAATATAAAATTTTGTTATGCTTGAATATGTGTTAGAAGAGTTTGGTTTTTTCTTTTTTTAAGGGGTACAGATGGAAGGAAAAGTAATGCTAACTAATTGACAAAAAAAGTAAATAAAAGTTACATTAAAAATAAAATTGAATTATAGGGCCCCTGAGGTTCCTTCCAACTCTATAATTATGGTCTTTTAAAAATAAGAAGATAGGTTTCAGTGTGAAAGCCCAACCAAAAAAAGGGGGGCTCTGAAGAGGAAGAATTGAATCCTGATCAATATCAGGAAATTGAAGGGTAGAATAATAGAGCTAGGCAGATGGGCTAAACCAGGTTGAGAATAACTGCCGGGCCTCCAACATATCAGTGAGTTAGAGGAATGTGCACCCCAAGCATGTTAAGATTTCCCTTGGCAGAATCGGAGGATAAGAACAATTTGTTCCAACAGCCATGAAGACAACTGAAGCAGGTGCTGTGAGGTGCTTAGTGGTGGGTCAGACATTGAAGCCTCTAAGGTCATCCATTGCATCCCAGCCTATCACCAGTTGTCCTGACTCCTCTTGTCTTGCCAGTGGACTTTGATGACTCTGGAAGAGAAATCGAGGCTGATGACTTTGTGCAATTCTTCATCACTTAAATCCATTTTGTACACAAGTGGTCACCTGTCATCCATTATTTTATCCCAGCATCATGATGTCCCTGATCCTCTTTAAAAACAAAGTACAAACAGCAGCAATATAACACAAAGTATGAAAGAAAGGACCACTGAACACTTGAGGCAAAAGAAGGGAAACAAGGTAATTGGATAGATACCCTAAGGAGGAACCAGCTGTTTGTCCTTCAAACTAGTAAAGTAGATCCATATTCATCCAGTAAAGGTCAGAGGAAGAAAAGAAGAATGGTAATTGGTGACTTCCCACTGAAGTATACTGGGCTATTTATTGAACTGAGCAACAACAGAAAGGCCACATCTTCCTAATATTAGACTAAAACTCATTTCTGATGACTTGTATGGACACAAATAGATGGAAGGAACCTAGAAAAGTTTCCTCCATCCTATTCTCTTATTGCCAAAATTTACATCTAATGTAAAACATTAGAGTTCTAGGTGGCACATCCCAGCTGACTAGCAAAGGTAAAAGATTCAGAATAGAAAAACAGATTTGGGAAGTTGAACAGCTGGCTAAAATGGTCAAATAAAGGAATGACAGGATCCTGGCCAGGCATAGAGTACACATTACAAAGGCTAGTAAGAATTTATTTATCTGGAGTCTTGCAAATCTAGTAAAAAAAAAAAAAGGCATTAAACTGGAAAAAGAGAAAAGTATCCATATACACCCAGCATGCCAGATACCACATAGGGTAGCTACAGTGTAAAAAGAACTGCAGTTGAGATTCAGTTTGATAAATATTAATTACATACTATGTTCCAGGAATTATGCTAAGTGCTGCCATGCCAGCACAAAAGTGAAAATAGCCCTTGCCTTCGATTTTATTAGGATTCCCAAAAATAGAATTCCCATTCTATTGAGATGCCCAAAAGTTCAGAGGCAACAACATCCAAGAAGGAAGCCATTAATAAAGTTCTTGTCCTCAGATATCTGTACCAAAATGCACAAAATGAGGGTAACAAGAAAGATAAACTAGGTATCTTAATATAAGAAGTCAAATTTGATCTCGTAGGATAGTCAGTCAACATTCATTTGGTGCCTACAATGTGCTAGGCAATGAGCTAAGCACTAGGAATACAAAGAAAGGTAAGAGACAGTCTCTGCTCTCAAGGAGCTCATAATCTATTGGGGGAGGCAACATGTAAACAATTAATTCCAGGGGCAGCTAGGTGGCGCAGTGGATAGAGCACCGGCCCTGGAGTCAGGAGTACCTGAGTTCAAATCCGGCCTCAGACACTTAACACTTACTAGCTGTGTGACCCTGGGCAAGTCACTTAACCCCAATTGCCTCACTAAAAAAAACAAACAAACAAACAAACAAACAATTAATTCCAAACAAGTTCTCTGGAGGATAAGTAGGAAATAATCAATGGAGGGATTAATCAACTGGAATTAAGGGGCAATGTGGGAAAAGGCTTCCTGAAGGTGGGATTTTAACCAGGACTTGAAGGAAACCAAGGGAAGCCAGTAAGTGGAAATGAGGAGGGAGAGTAGTTCTAGGCATGGGGACAGCCAGTGAATGTGTCGATAATCAGGAGGTAGAATATCTTGCTTGAGGAATAGCAAAGAGGCCGGTGTCACTGGGTTACAGAGTACACAGGGGTCGAGAGTGAGAGGGTATAAAGCATAAGAAGACTGGAAAGAGGATAGGGCTAGTTTGTGGAGAGCTTTGAATGCCAAACAGGATTTTATATTTGATCCTGGAGATGATAGGGAGCCCCTGGAGTATACTGATGTTCTAGGAAGATCACTTTGACAGCTGAGTGGAGGCTGGATTAGGATGGGGAGAGACTTGTGGTCAACCAGAAGGCTATTGTAATATTTAGTCCAGGCATGAGGTAATGAGGGGTCTGTACCAGGATGATAAATGTGTCATAAGAAAGAAGGATACCAAGCAAGACATGTTATAAAGCTAGAATCCACAGCCCTTAGAAGTAAGTTGGAAGGGGGCAGCTAGGTGGCGCAGTGGATAAAGCACTGGCCCTGGATTCAGGAGGACCTGAGTTCAAATCCAGCCTCAGACATTTGACATTTACTAGCTGTGTGACCCTGGGCAAGTCACTTAACCCTCATTGCTCTGCAAAAAAAACCAAATCCCCCCCCCCCCAAATCAAACAAACAAAAAACTTTAAGAAGAAGTAAGTTGGATATGGGAGGATGAGAGGCAGTGAAGAGTCACCAACAGTTGTCCTGAGAAGACTGGGGATTTTAGCAGACTGCAAACTAATAGCCAACAGTATGTAATCTAGAAGCCAAAAAGCCTAGTGGAATATTCCCCTCCATAGTATCCAGGACTGAGGAGATGACAGTACGCCCTGGTCAGAACATATCTGGAGTATTGTGTTCAGTTCTAAGCATGACATTTTAGGAGGAATACTGAGAGTGTCCATAGCAGGGTGATCAGAACAGGGGAAGAGAAGGAGGGTAGAGAGAGAAGCATGGGAAGGCAGCATTCAAGCATTTGAAAAGAATCAATGCCAGGGGGCAGAACTAGGAGCAGTGGAAAAAACGTCCCTAATGTTATTAACTGTCCTAAAGTGGACCAAGCTGCTGCAGAAAGCAGAAGGCTTCAAGCAAAGAGCTAGGTCACAGAGGGGCTTCTTTTTCAGCTCTGGCTTGGGTCTCTTACAGCTCCAAAATGCTGTGATTCCACAATGCCTGCCTTTCCAGCCCCTGTGGTTGTTGAGGGCCAGATGACATAGGTGCACATGGGACATTTCCTAAGCCCCAAAGGGCTATAAAGTCAGAGGAGCAGGAGTAGTCATCAGAGTAGGGGTCATTGTGCATTTATTCTAGGAGATTCCCCCCTACTTTACATCTTCCTAGGATTCTATAAAAATTCTTCTTGGGTCAACAGAAAAAATCCTTGCCAGCAAATTCTCTCCGGACACCGGAATCCCAGCAACAGCAGCAATCGCAGTCACATCTTGCCAATAAAAGGTAAGCGGAAGGTCTCCCAAGGGCGTCAGAATATCCAGCAAAGGTATTTGGCTTCTCTCATTTACTTAAGTTTTGCTTCACTTAAGGGTATCCTTCGAGATTGGATTGTGCCATGGGGATCTGAGAGAACAAATTACTTTTTTATTTTTAATTAAGAGTAGAAAATCTAGACCAGGGGTTCGTTAGGTTTTTTGTATCCTGGACCCCTTTGGCAGTCTAGTGAAACCGGTGGACCCTTTCTCAGAATAATTTCTCAGAATAAATAAATGTATATATGTGTATGTATGTATATATGCATGTATGTGTTATGTATGTATTTTTAATGTCACAGACGTCAGGTTAAGAAGCCCTGCTCTAGACTTGGACTTTGTATATTTCCCTGAAATAGTGTTGTTTTTGTTTTTAAACTGAGGGGTCAGTACTGTGGGACAAGTCTTAGATACAATCTGAGGGGATTGCAGAGCTTCAAACAGCTGTTGGGTGATGACAGACTAGTACCCTAACTCCTCTCCTATCCTGAAAAATGCATGTTGCTGTGTCAAAAAAAAGATGATGGAGATGTGGCCCCTTTTCTTGCATAAGCTACTCCCATGCCCCCCAAAAAAAACCTAGGAAGGTGTGGCTTGATGTTGAGTGGCCAACAAGTGGTTGGCATGTGGCCTGGACAGGTATCTCAATGGGCAGCTAAAATGCACTCCTTAGCAAGGCTTTCATTAAAATTTTGGCAGGTTCCCATAATGTCAGAATAGAAGAAATACATCTTCTTTTCCCAGGGATCCCAGAAGGACTTCAGACTGTAAATAGAGCTTTGTTTCCCTATAGCCCCTATTCTGTAAGCTAGGTCCAGAGAGTGACCATTTCCTTTCTTTATTGTAGTCATGTCGTCAGTGACACAATAGTCCTTGATTCTCAGACCCACCCAAGTGCTGGCTTGGTGCCTTATAACTAGCCCACAGAAGATGTTACCATCCTCTTAACCATCATACTGGTACAACCAAAGCTCTCCTGAGGGAGATTCTGTACGGCTCAGCCTGAGGAGCTAAATTTTGCAAGTATGTGGGATAATCACATTGAAAATTTGAAAAACAGATTACAAACAGTAATAAGCACTGACCTTGCCCAGTTAGCCATTTCCCTGGACCTTTCAAATAATGAAGGCAGCTACATAGCACAGTAGATAGTATACTGGACTTGGAGTCAGGAGGACCTGAACTCTAATCTAGCTGTGTGACCCTGGGCAAGTCACTTAATGTCTGTCTGCCTCAATTTCCTCAACTATAAAGTGGGGATAATAATAGCACCTTACCTCCCAGGATGGTTGTAAGGATAAAATGAGTAAATATCTATAAGGTGCTTTGCAAACTTTAAAATGCTAGATGAATGCTAGCTGTTATTATTGAGAAATGCAAAGGCCTTTCTTCTCACTCCATTGGCACTAAGAGCCTATTGCCATTCTGGCTGATACTTCAGCCTGAGCTCCCTGTGCTGTCCTCCCCTCAAACTCAATGCCTTCAGAATAATCTAACCCAGCTAGGAAGACAGAATTTTCCCCTCCACTATTAGATAATACAGCCCAGCTACCAGGAAGCCCACCAGTCATGGATGGGTACACTCTTTGCTTCTTCAGCCTGTTGTACTCAATAGTACTTTCTATTTCCTGCACACTGATAAGAAGATGGGGGGGGGCCGAGAAATGGATGGATGAATGAATGGTAACTCTGCCCCATCTAAAATATGATTGAAAATGTAGGGATGACAAAAGTCACCACATTAAAATGTAAATGTTAGGCTTTAAGTAATTTAAAAGTTGAATTGGAAGTTCTTTAACTAGCATAACTTATGCTCTTCACTCACATAATACACCCCCTCTCATTGGGACAGACGTAGAGGACTCCATAGGTCCCAAACAAGGCTGACTTTCATGCCAGATTTACTTTACAACTACTGATCACACACATGAAGTCTGGCAACTTTGAGAAAAATGCAGAGAATTTTAAGTCTTTGCATTCTGTGCATTTATAAAGTATAAAACATCATTCAACTTGGTCAGAATGTCAGTATTACATTGCATGTCAGTATCCTTGAGGGAACAAACTCTTGAGTACAAAACTGAAACCAAACAAGTCCTAGACTTGTGCCACATGGATGTCCCCAAAAGGGTATCATGAAAAGATACAATCTCCCCAAAAACTGTTTGGACAATCTGTTGTGGCAATCTGAGACCTGGATTGTAAAAGAAAATAAAGATTGATAGTGAGCACATCACATATTTGCTTTTTGTGGATGATTGTTTCCAAATGTCCTCCCAAAGTTCCAAGAAAAGTTATAGTAACTGCAGGGGCTTATCCAGGCTGGTAGACTTAGAAATGAAACTTCTTGAAACTAGATAGATTTTCAATTACCATTGCCCCACACAACCTGGATCAGGTAAAAGACTGAAATAATTCATAGTTGCATAGGATTCAGAGCTAGAAGGAACCTTAAAAAACCATAAAGCCCAGGGGCAGCTAGGTGGCACAGTGGATAGAGCACCGACCCTGGATTCAGGAAGACCTGAGTTCAAATCTGGCTTCAGACACTTTACATTTACTAGCTGTGTGACCCTAGGCAAGTCACTTAACCCCCATTGCCCCACCAAAAAAAAAGAAAAAAAGATGTTAAATATAGCTACTAGCTCAGTTGGTAGAATATTGTTGTGAACAGAAAATGGGTCAGAAGTTGCAAAACAGTATCTATTAATTTCTACCACATCAGCACAACAGTGGATAAAGTACCCAGTGAAGATGAGGGCAGAAATGTTCAAGGTACTATTGAACTGAATTGAACCCCATAAGCTGTGATTTATCTTAACAAGAGATGTTGTCTAGCTCTTAGAGTAAGGACGGAGAACAAAAAGAGTGATTCCATTTACAGACTAGAACCCAAAGAACCACAAATGGCCGACCAGGAGACCAAAGATTTGGTGGGATGAGTCAGTAGTGTGGCCGTTTAGGCAAAAATTTAAATCGTGGTATGAGGATGTGAGATCATTCATTCTAGCATTGAGTGTGTGTGTGCATGGCAGTGGAGGTTAAGTGGTGGTGCTTAGCAACTGAGCAATTCTGGGACTCTCCATCCCCCCAGTTGCCTATAGCAAGATTTCATGTGGTGAAAATCTGATTATATGGTCTCCGAAGTCCGTAGGCTCATACATTTAGACTTTAGAGGTCATCTAGTCCAACCTTCACATTTTACATTTAAGGAGCTGAGGCCCAGAGACGTTCAATGGATCATCCAGGGTCACATACAAAGTGGCAGATGTGTTTTCCACTTCACCACACGGCCTCCCCTTCAACTGTAAAGGTCCTGCTCAGCACCCAAGAATTGTTCTTTTTGTCTTATTCCTCTCCCAAGGTATTCTACTGAGTCTTGAACTACCCTTCACTATGAACTTTGGATCTGCATTCTTGAAGCTTCTCTGCCTTTCTTTCCTTCCCACTTCCAGCACTCATTGCAATGAGAGTATACATACATTGAACACTCATCATTTTAATTTCTGTCCAAACAGCCACACTACTGACTCAACCCACCAACGTTTTGGTCTCCTGGTCATCCATTTGTGGTTCTTTGTGTTGTAGTCAGTAAGTTGAATCACTTGCTATTGGCCATCTTACTCCATGACCCCATACAGCATCTCTTGATAGAATAATTCACCCCCTCAGACATCTACTGCCCTCTTCTTTGGAATTTTTAATTTGCCATGTGACTAGCAGTGAATATTCCACACAGGTTTCTTTCCCCTGGGTCCCATGAGCTACGGTTCTTTGCTCTTTATTATAAGCCAGTATTCCAATGGATTGAGGGCAGCCTTGTGGAGTGCTGTTTGGTTCAGTTCAATGATATTCAATTCAACATCACATTGAACATTTCTGTCCTGATCTTCACTGGGCACTTTTTTGGCTGTTCCTCTGAATTCTGCAAAGAACAAATAAGGGTTTTAGAAGTAGACCCAACATAGCTAACTCATCAGAGGCAGCTTTGGCCTTAATAAGCCAGTTTGTTCTTGCTTCTGAACAGACCCTGACCCAGTGTAAAGGAATCAGTTCCACAAGGCTAAAAGGTCACACTGATTCTCACATTCTCTGCCAGGAATCTCTATAAAAAGCCACCCCAAAGGAAGATGGCGTGTTTAGTAGAAAACTTTGTGCATCCTGCCACCTAGTGGCTACATCCTGCTCTTGCACAACAACTCACACAGCCACAGAGCCAGGGGCAATTTTACAATATAAAACAATCACTAGAGTCCTAGAGTTTAGCCATTAAGGTAAGCAGGGCCCTTTAGAAATCAGGCAACAGCTTGTTGGGTTTTTTTAAAAGGAATGAAACCATTTTAATATTGACTAAAAAAATTTTAAAGTAAATCAACAGAATAAACAACATAAGGAAGAATCAGAAACACTATAATCAAGAACTCTGTATTTGAGAAGTACCAAAACATAAATTACTTGAGAAAGAAATATCTGTTTAAAAAGAACTACCAGGAAACAGTTCAGCAGAAAATAAGTTTAGGCCAACATTCTACACCATTTACCACAATAAGTTCATAATGGCTACATGAACAAAAAAAGTCATACCATTACAAAAGAATGTGGTCGGGTTAGTGCCTTTCACAAAATAGGGGGAGAATTCTTAACCCAAAAAAGGACAGAGGTTATTTTCTCACTCCCACTGAAAAAAGGGGATAATTTTGACATGAAATTGAAGTTTTCAGGATCCAACCATTATGGAGAGCAATTTGAAATTATGCTCAAAGGGCTATAAAACTGCATAACCTTTGATCCAGCAATACCACTGATAGGTTTATATCCCAAAGACATCCCAAAAAAGAGGAAAAGACTTATTTATAGAAAATATTTATAGGAGCTCTTTTTCTGATGGCTAAGAATTGGACATCAAAGGAATGCCCATTAATTGGGGATTGGCTAGACAAACTGTGGTATCTGGTGGTGATGGAATATTATTGTGCTATAAGAAATGACAAGCAGGATGATTTCAGAAAGGCCTGGAAAGACTTGTATGAAGTGATGTATAGTGTAGTAAGCAGAACCCGGAGAACGTTGTGCAGTGACAACAATATTGTTTGATGAAGAATTGAATGACTTAACTTTTCTCAGAAATACAAAGATCTGGGGGCAGCTAGGTGGCGCAGTAGATAGAGTACTGGCCCTAGATTCAGGAGTATCTGAGTTCAAATCTGGCTTCAGACACTTGACACTTACTAGCTGAGTGACCCTGGACAAGTCACTTAACCTCCATTACCCCGAAAAAAAAAGAAAAAGAAATACAAAGATCCAAGACAATCCCAGAGGACTAAAGATGAAGCATACTATCTACCTCCAAAGAAAGAACTATGGAATAGTGGATAAAGCATTGGCCCTGGATTCAGGAGGACCCTTAGTTCAAATCCAGCCTCAAACACTTGACACTTACTAGTTGTGTGACCCTGGGCAAGTCACTTAAACCTCATTGTCCCAAAAAAAAACCCTGATATTGATTGAACTCAGACTGAAGCATGCTATTTTTCACTTTCATGTTTTTCTTTTATTCGTTTTCTTATACAAAATGACTGATATGATAATGTTTTACATAATTGTACATGCATAACCTATTTCTGATTGTTTACTGCCTCAGGGAGTGGGGAAGGAGAGAAGGAGGGATAGGTGGAACTCAAAACCTTAAATAAAAATGTTTATTATTTTTTTAAAAATTGAAGTTTTTCCATGAAAAAAAATCAATGAAGCTTAGTTAAGAAGGAAAAGTGTCACCTGAGGGAAATCTTTGCATCAATTATCTCTGAAGTCTCAGATATATAAGGGATTGATATAAATATTTAAGACCAAGATCCATCCCCTAGTGGTCAAAGAATATGAAAAATCCTCAAAAGGATTGCAAACTATTGACACCGATCTGAATATCTGCTCTAAATCGCTAAGAATAAGAGAAATGCAATCCAAAATGTTTCTGAGGTTTCACTCACACCCAACAAATTGTCAAAGGCTACAAAAGATTAAAATAGTTGGTGCTAGACTTAGAGTTTAAAGTGACTAAACTATAACCTTTGAACTGGAAATCATCATGCTGGACATATACCCTAAGGAGGTCAAAGAAAAAAAGATCACAAAATACTCACATCAGCAATATTTACCATGGCAGAGAACTGGAAGCAAAGTAGATGCCCACTCATTGGGAAATCTCCCAGAATATCATAGTAGTCTGTGGGAAAGGTAGAACTAGAAGGTCAGGAAAAAGAAGTCCCAGGCTGAGCAGTGAGCAGAGAGCAGGGTGGAGGGGAAGGATACTGGAACTCTGTGAGCATCTTGGCCAAGATGGAGGAATAGAAGGAGGCACTGAGGAAGATCATCATCACTCTTTCAATGAAAAATGAAGACAGACAGAACTTCATCTATGCCTTGAAACAGATGCTGCTAAAGATAGAGGCCAGCCCCACCACGGCACAGGAAGACCTGGAAGCATATTTCCAGATGAGCTAAATAAAGGTCGGGCATGCTAATGATGATCAAACAGCTCGCCATGTCTGTGAGCTCCCAGAACCAGCTGGTGGCCTGCCTCAAGGTTCTTAAAGTTCAGAGGAGCTTCTGGAAACAGCTCTCAGGACATGCTGCAAGGAGACCACCACTGGGATTTTCCCCAGGCTGCCAAACAGATCAAGAACAATGTGACCACGGCCCCATCCTTCCAGCTCTCACTGCAGCCCAAGGTCAGCAGCAAGATGAGCTACCTACTAATGGGCATTTCTAGTAGGTCCTCAGCTTCTCACCAGTGCCCAATACCCTCAAGGTTGACCTTAGAAAGTCCCTGGTGGCAGAGAATTGTCCAACACTGATGTAGTCGATGCCATGTGAAGATTGCAGGCTCACTCACTATACCCTGGAATATTGGTGAACAAACCTTGAAAGGCCATTCTGGCTAATGGAAGAACAATTGGGCAGTCTGAGTATACACCATCCAAATTCATGTTCAGATTTAGTGCAACCACATGCTGCCAGAATTTATGAGTGGAGGAATTATTGGTGGAGGGGGACACCATGCAGTGGGCTTGGGGAAGGAGGTTGGAGACATCAAGACTCAGGAGAAAGAGAGCAAAAGTCAATAACTTGGTTTTTAACAAGGACAAATACACCAAATGCCCAGATCATTTCATTTTCGAATTTCAACAAGGGTTCCCAGGCCTTTCCTGGTCTCCTAAGGTGTATGCTATTCCTTTCCTTTTTCATTAATGATCATTCTGTACAAATGATTTGAATCCCAAAATATGGTTAAGTAAAGCAAGAATCTCTTTCTTTCCATCATTCCCCAGCTAGATGGGCCTAGTCTTCCTCTTAAAATATGCACATGGGAAGGGACACTACTCTGGATGGCTCTTTAAGCTCCTTCCCTCCCTTCTCATAGAAAATGCTGCTTTGCTTTAGCACCCAAGGAATGGGAGAGTAGGCTAGAGCTGGGCTCAATCTACTTATCTATGCCTCTCCCCCCCCCCAAAAAAAAATTGAAGTGAGACACACCTGGAAAAAAATTACAGTACATGAATATAATGGAATATTACTAAATTGTAAGAAACAATAAAAGTTTAGAATTCAGAGACACATGGAAAGACATGAACTGATACAAAGTGAAGCAAGGCAAACCAGGAAAATAATATGCACAATAACTACCTCAGTTAAGTGGAAAGAACAAGAACTAAAACTAATTGCTGTGTAATTACAATGACCAAGCTTAGCCCAGAAAAGAGCTGAAAGAATGTGCTTCATCCTCTCTTTGCAAAGAGTGGAGACTATGGATGTAGGATATGGCATATACTGTCAGACACGGTTTGCTGAAACTGCTTTTTTTTTCTTTCCTTTTAAATCTTTGTTACAAGGGATGGCTCACGGCAGAAGGGTGGAAGGGAGGGGAGACACTAGGAAATGAATGTGATACAAAACCAAGATATATAAGGAAAAATAAGATTTTAAAAAGGAAAAAATATGATGGGCCCACAATTTCCTTTGTCAGACTGCCATGAGACCCCCCCTGGGTTTATCAAAAGGTATCATGGGGGCGGGGGGGGGGGGGAGAGTGGCACACCTAGGTGGAGCAATGGATAAAGCACTGGCCCTAGATGCAGGAGGACCTGAGTTCAAATCTGGCCTCAGACACTTGACACTTATTAGCTGTGTGACTCTGGGTAAGTCACTTAACCCTCATTGCCCCACCAGAAAAAAAAAAAAGGTATCAGGATGGTTGATTTCTTGTTGGCATAAGGGAAGGCCAGATGAAGTGAAGAGGAAAAAAAATGAGTACTTTGAGTTGTGTGTCATCAAGTTCCAGTATTTATAACTCTTGTGGAATCTTTTAAGATGAGGCAGGCTCTTTGGAGGTTTATTTAAAGGAATAGAAAGGCATCTATTTGAATTGTTAAAGTTGACAGTCCTCAGAGTGGACAGAGCAGCTAATTATGTCATCCCATAGTCATTAATATTGTCAGCATGTTACTTCAGCATGGAATTCCCCAACACTTTTCTCAGGAACAACAGGTTCCAGATACCCAAAGCTCTGCAGAACTATGAATGAGTTATGCTGGCTGCAGATGTAATTTTCCAAAGACTAAATGAATTTATAAATCATCAAAGAAAGATATTTCTCTTAGCTCTCAGGGATAAATCCTGAATTTATTCATTGGCAAACTTCTGATTTTTTTGCTTTGTTTTGTTTTGTTTCCAGTGAACTGATTTCCAGAAAAATTATGCCTTCCCCTCCCCCTTCATCAAGAATCCAAAGGAGCAGGTTTAACAACCCTAGTGTGGAAGAAAGGTTAGTAATTCTTCCTTCTCCTCTGATCACGGATATTTATGTGACACTTGGGATCTGGTCAACCAAGGGCCTCTAATTTGGGAATTTTTGCTTTCCCTGGTTTTCTGGATTCACGAAAAGCCAAATATTAGTAATCCTCCTATCCCCAACACTCTTTCCAACATATCACCAGAAGGCAACACAGCTGGGCTTGGACACCAAAGTCCTTATCATTTGATACCTGCCTAAGCACTAAATGCAGGGCAATAAGCTTATTATTTTTGGTCTAGCCCCCACCTAACCTTCTGCTTTGGGCTTGGGCACCATGATTTCTCCTTGAATGCCTCTCCTGCTCTTATTAAGTATCACAAGTTCAGGATCTACCAAAAACTACACAACCTTCTTTGCTATCCATGGTTAGTGTGGTGAGCATTCACTGAATCTAAGTCCAACTTGAGGAAGATTACTAGAATTTGGCTTTCCATGATTCCAGAAAACTTTGGGGGAGGGGGGAAGGGGGGGAGGACTCCACCAAAAAAAGGGGATAGATACAGAGCAAGGTTGGTAAATCCTAGGGTTGTCCTATCACAGAAATCAGGAGCTGCATGATTGAGAATGGACCCAACTTCTCAAAGGGCTTATCTATGTACAAGTTACAAGTTTCAGGTACAGTCTTACTGACCTTTGACCCTCCTCCTATTTGTCAACAGTGCTAGCCATAAACAGTGTCCAATTCGTTGGGTTAGTTTAAAGAGGTAATGGGGGGGGGGCATTGTCTGCCAAAAAAAAGAAAGGTAATGGGGGTTAAGTGACTTTTCCAGGGTCACAGAGCTAGTATATGTCTGAGGCTAGATTTGAACTCAGATCCTCCTGACTCCAGGGCTGGTGCTGTATCCACTGTGCCACCTAGCTGCCCCAACCTCTAATTCTTAAAAAATAATCATCAGGGCAGCTAGGTGGCGCAGTGGAGAGAGCACCAGCCCTGGAGCCAGGAGGACCTCAGTTCAAATTTGGCTTCAGACAATTGACAATTACTAGCTGTATGACCCTGGGCAAGTCACTTAACCCCAATTGCCTCACCAAAACAAACAAACAAAAAAAAAATCATCAACAACTGTAATTGCCATGCATGGTATAAATGTGGGAATGAACCAGGAGTTGAACCTTCATAGAAGGACAAATATTGGGTAAACAAGTAAACAGTTACAAGAATAAAATTTAACTGTGGAGAGTAAAGTGAGCTACACAAATGTAAAGTCCTTTGCAAACCTTAAAGCACTCTATTAATGCTAATTAGTTCTATTATTATTATATGACATAGCACCTCACCTGAAATATAATTCTAGTGTCCAATTAGTGTGTTCCAACTGGGGAGGAATATGCTTTAGAAAAGTGAACTTTAGCATATAAAGTGGTGAATAATTACATTTGAAGAGTGTGAAATAAACAGGGACCCAACTGAAGAGGAGGTAAGGTGGGAGACAGTCAAGCTAAAAAACATATATGGGGGCAGCTAGATGGCGCAGTGGTTAAAGTACCGACCCTGAATTCAGGAGTACCTGAGTTCAAATCCGGCCTCAGACACTTGACACTTACTAGCTGTGTGACCCTGGGCAAGTCACTTAACCCCCATTGCCTGCAAAAAAAAAAAAAAAAACCCATATATGAAGAATAAGTAAAAAGAAAGAATAAGAACAACAGCATACATTCTATGACCGTGTTTAAAAATTTTTAAATCAAAATCTCAGGTTAAAAAAGGAACACAAAAGCAACAAGGACTTTTTTTATTTTATTTAGTTTGTTAAAAATGATTCACAGAATTTTAAACAAGTTGTAAATTTAGTCTGTCAAGCCCAGCCAACAAATTATTTATTAATCACCTACTATGGGCCAAGCACTGGGCTAAGCCTTTGAGGTACAAAGAAAGACAAAAACAGTCCCTGTTCTCAGTGAGATTACTTTCAAATGGGAGAGACAACATGCAAACAGCTAGGTACAAACAAGGTATATGTATGATAAATTGGAGAAAACCTCAGGGGAAGACACTAGCATTAAGGGGAATCAGGAAAAGCTTCCTGTAGAAGGTGGAACTTTAATTTGTTAAAGTTAATATATAGAATGTTAAACAAGTTCTAAAGTACTTAGAGTTTATATACAATCTCATTTTTATCCTTGGCTTAATTTGCTATTTGTTTTTGTTGGTGGTTACAAAGAGGTTTAGAATTTAAAAGTCAGAAAACATTTTATTCAAAAAAGTTACAAATGAACAAATTCAACAGCAGTAGAAGGGTCCTATGTAGGGCAGGAAATTAGCCATTTTGATCACAGTACCCCCAACCCCTAAAGGGGGGCGGGGTGGAATCAAGACAGGTCTTCTACATTTTGCATGGGCTCCTTAGCTTAAGGATACATTTCACACAACTGAACATACCAGGGAAATCAGAGAGTTTTTAAAAAGGCCTGGGTGTTTAGTAACACTGTCATCCCAGAACTAGACACTGCCCCCCAGGTCTCTGAGGCTGATATAAAGATAAGGGTAGAGATGTAGGACCTTGTTGGAGACCAATCATCTTTGAAAGGCAAGAATCATTCTGGTTTGGGGCCCAGGCAGCCGGGCCCCAATGTAATCACCCTCTGCCTTATGCTAGGAGCCAGGCCCCAACAGATCCAACCATGGCTGAGTAACTGTGTAGCTTCCATTCTTTAGACATGTCATTTGCCAAGGCAGCTAGTTCTTAGGGTGTTCAGATTCTGGTTTCTACAGCCGCAAATCTGCGTGTTGGATGCGTGACCCCAAGATGTAAGAGGCAGTGGAATTAAGTCTCCTATATTTAAAAAAAAATGGTAATAATAATTCAGCGTCCAGATGAGATTGGAAAGCCCTCTAAATGCTTAAGGTTCATATGGACCACAGTGATCTCCCTCAAGATGACAGTATCTCCACACCTCAAATGGGTTCTTATCCAGGGTCACATTGCTAGGAAGTAGCTGAGGCTGTATTCAAACCCAAGGCTTCCTGCTTACAGTCTACTTTCCTATTTATACTCCACCATGAAGCGTGTCATCAGTAGGGAAAACATGGTCATGGAAGTGTGATCCTTGTAAAACCCAAAGACCACGAGATATCTTTTCCTAATGGGAAGGTTCCCAACTGTAGTATAGTCTCCACATTGCAAGCTGGGGGAGCGACCATTGATGCTTCCCACCAGTCCAGTTTACGGCTGTCAAATTGTGAGCTGAGGGAAGGTTCACATGGAGCAGGAGTCAGAAAATGATGTGAAAATCTCAGAGGGAAGGAGGTATGCGACAGGCCCAAAATGGAGCATACCCTGTCAGACATGGCATCTGGTTTGTTGTTGGGTTTGTTTTTTTTTTTGGGGGGGGGGTTGGGTTTCTTTTTTTTTTTTAGCTTAACTGGACTTCTGTGTCACAAAAGAGGGCTTGGGATGAGGACAGGGTAGAGGGTGGGGTAAAAATCAGTTTACTGGGGAATAACATCAATTTTATTGTTTAAAAACCTCAGTACAACTACTTTGGGGGGGGGCAGGGCAATGGGGGTTAAGTGACTTGCCCAGGGTCACACAGCTAGTATGTGTCAAGTGTCTGAGGCCAGATTTGAACTCAGGTCCTCCTGAATCCAGAGCTGGTACTTTATCCACTGTACCACCTAGCTGCCCCAATACAACTTTTTTTTTTTTTTGGTGAGGCAGTTGGGGTTAAGTGATTTTCCCAGGGTCACACAGCTAGTAAATGTTAAGTGTCTGAGACCAGATTTGAACTCAGGTCCTCCTGAATCCAGGGCCGGTGCTCTATCCACTGCGCCACCTAGCTGTCCCCCAATACAACTTTTTAAAGAGAAATATCCCACTCCCACCCTAGGATATGGTACTTCTATACTAATGATGTGATTCCCCCAAAAGGATCAATTCAAGGCTGATTCTAAAGTGCCCAGTACAAAAGTGTTATATATAAATGTTGGCTGTTATTATTATTAATAAATCCTTATTGGTTGCTTGCTGCTAAAGAGTATATTTTTATAGTCCTTAAAAGATAACTGCTTGGGCAGCTAGATGGCGCAGTGGATAGAGCACCGCCCCTGGAGTCAGGAGTAGCTGAGTTCAAATGCGGCCTCAGACACTTAACACTTACTGGCTGTGTGACCCTGGGCAAGTCACTTAACCCCGATTGCCTCACTAAAAAAAAAAAAAAAGATAACTGCATAATAATGACAAAATATTCCCAGCCCCTCCCACCACCACATAACCGAGGAGGGTTTCTAGATTTCTTCTCCAGAAAACTCCTCTCATGTGCTTTTGTGTCTTTTTTTTTTTCATTTGCAAGTGGCCTGATTTCCAAGAAAAGTCCACCTCCCTCTATCCTTCCATCAAGAAGTTGTGAGGATAGGTTCGACATTCCTAATGTGGAAGAAAGGTTGGTAGCTTTTCCCTTTACTTGGGCCCAGAAGACAGATGTAGTACCATATTCCACCTTTCCCGGAATCCATTTATCTTCTCAAACTTTTCTTTTGCACCAGCCATCCTGGGACCCAGATGGATTCTGTTCTAGGTTTTCACCAACACTTTGTTTCTGACATTGCCCAACTTCTAGGATCCTTCCCAAGGCCCTGATAACAGCACACCCATCTAAATGAGGGTTTGTTCTAGAGCACTACAGGAGAACCTAAGGGGAAGGGTTCTAACTTATAGCTGAAAAGAGTAACAGTTTCACAATGATTCTTAGGTTTTAATTCTAATCCTTAATATCAGCTACAAGCCCCTAAACCTTTTCCTGGTTGGATACCTTCCACCTTTAATAACCTCATTTACTTTTATATTAATTCAGTTTTATTTGGTCGTGGATTTGGATGACCTGGTGGCTATTTCAGTCTTCCAGAATTTGCTTCCTTAGCTCTCAATTATGAGTCTAGAATATCAGCAGTTGGCAGGTACTTTCTTTCTAACTCTTTACTCCTCCCCAGTGATTCTTAGGATAATTCATCCTAACCCTGTAGTCTAACTCTGGAAAATTCCTCATGCTCCACCCCTCTCCATCCCAGTGTGAAAGACTTCCCTGTCTAGGTGCCAAAGCTATCTGACTCAGCTCCCAGATTCTAGACCTTCACTCTCCTAACCCCTGGTGCGGTGAGTTTCATGCCCTGTCCCCTGTAAATTATTTTCTGCCTCTCTCTCTCTCTCTCTCTCTCTCTCTCTCTCTCTCTCTCTCTCTCTCTCTCTCTCTCTCTCTTTTTTTGCAGGGCAATGAGGGTTAAGTGACTTACCCAGGATCGCACAGCTAGTTAAGTGTCAAGTGTCTGAGGCCAGATTTGAACTCAGGGAGTCCTGGGTCCAGGGCCAGTGCTCTATCCACTGCGCCACCTAGCTGCCCCCCTCTGCCTCTCTCCTACCTTGCCCCATCTACCCATCATCCCCTTGGTTCTGACTGAGTCTCCTGAAACAAATTCTATTATCCAAATCTTTCCTAGCTAGTTCAGCCTTGGATAATAAAGGCACCTCTTTAACATACATCCTACACAAACCACCACATTTCTCTCCATCTGGGTCCCAATTCTGATCACTATATGGCTTCTCTTCCCAAGATTCCTAAAGATGCTTTTTAATTCTGAGCCTGAAGACCATTGATAGACCCACTCCAATTCTCCACTCATTGGACACTGGACACTGGACGCTTGTCCTCATTCCTGGCTAGTGCCCCCATTATTTCCCTAACTCGAGCTACTTTGGCTCAATTTGGGGTTTAGGGAGTAGAGTGTAGCTTAAAAATTAATAATGCCAGGGGCAGCTAGGTGGCATAGTGGATAAAATACCAGCCCTGGATTCAGGAGGACCTGAGTTCAAATCTGGCCTCAGACACTTGACACGTGCTAGCTGTGTGACCGTGGGCAAGTCATTTAAACCTCATTGCCCGGCCCCCCCCCAAAAATTAATAATGCCTAGGAATACAGTAATATAAACACACACACCAACAATAACCACCATCAAGGTATAAATTTCCTTCCTGGCAAACCCTTTCCATGCCCTTTGTTTTGTTTCATTGGCAGTGACCTGACTTCCAGTAATAAAGTGCCTTCTCCTCCCCCTCCATCAAGAAACCAGAAGAACCGGCCAAACAGCCCCAGTCTGGAAGAAAGGTTTGTGTCCTTGTCATGAGGATGGATCTATAAAAAACAGCTAAAAGTAGGTACATTTTTGGTCTGACTCCTCCACAGCCAGAAGTAGCCCCTTCCCAAGTTGTTTATGGGCAGAAAGATAATTTCACAGCCTTCTTGTCCAGGTAGTCTTGACATCTCCCGTGAAGCACCAGGAACCTCCTGGAATCTCCAAGAGACTCAGCTCCCCAGTAAAATCATTCTTCAAGGCATGCTCAGGTGACCTAGATAGAGTCACTGCACCACCTTGTGGTAATTCTGGGAAACTACACCACTGGGCATATAAAGTCCTGCAAGCAATCGTTAATCATTTAAGTGCCTACGGGGGATATAAAGAAAGGCAAAAGATGTCCTTACTCTCAAAGACCTCGCAGTCTCTACTGGAAACAACATGAAAATGGTGATATACAAACGAGATATACAGGATAAATTGGAGACAATCAGCAGACAGAAGGTACCACTAGGGTTTTATTTGACTCAAAGAAAGCTAGGGAACCAAGAAATGGAGATGAGTGGGGAGAATATTTCAGGCATGGGAGACAGCCAGTGAAAATGCCCAGAGCAGGGAGATGTCATGTCTTGTAGGAGGAAAAGCAAGGAAGCCAGGGTTACTAGATTGATTACAAAGAATGTGGCAGAGAATAAGGTGGAAGAAGACAGGGAAGGTCGATGGGAGGCAATGTAGGTTGTGATGGGTTTGAAGAGCCAAACAGGACTTTTTATATTTGATCCTGGAGACAATGAGGAGTCACTGGAGACTAATCTGGTGGTTGGATGGGAAATGGACTGTAGTAGTGAGAGACTTGAGGCAATAGTCCAAAAGGCAGGTGAGGAGAAGCTACACCAACATGGAAGCCGAGTGATTCAGAGGAGAGGGGAACATATATGTGTGTGTGTGTGTGTGTGTGTATATGTATATATATTGTATGTATGTATATGTATCTATATGTGTGTATGTGTATGTGTGTATATATATATATATGAGAGATGTATTGAAGATAAAATCTACAGGTTCTAGAAGCAGATTGGATGTGGAGGGTAAGAGAAAGGAGTCAAGGATGATGCCTAAGTTGCAAACCTGGATGACTGGCTGGATGGTGGTACCCTCAACAGTGAGAGGAAAGTTTAGAAGGGAGGGTAAGGTTGGGAAGGGGTGAATATAATATAATAAGTTCAGTTATGGACATCATCTTTGAAATGTCCAAAAGACAGTTGAAAATGCACATATGGAGAATAAGTTCAGTTATGGACATCATCTTTGAAATGTCCAAAAGACAGTTGAAAATGCACATCTGGAGGATGGAAGATAATTTAGAGCTGACTAAGTATATTTGAGAAGTATCACCATAGAGATGATAATCGAAACCATAGGGGCATCCTTTTTTTTTCTTTTTTTTTTTTGCAGGGCAATGAGGGCTAAGTGACTTGCCCAGGGTCACACAGCTAGTAAGTATCAAGTATCTGAGGCCGTGTTTAAACTCAGGTCTTCCTGAATCCAGGATCAGTGCTTTATCCAGTGGGCCACCTAGCTGCCCCCACAGGAGTATCCTAAGAATGAATGCAACCACTTGAACAGCACCCACTCCATCCCCTTCCAGTACAGGGGCTTTGGGGAGCAAAAGTGCCCTAAGTTGACCACCCTCCCCCAGTGCCGAGTATCTTTTTTTTTTTTTTAGTGAGGCAATTGGGGTTAAGTGACTTGCCCAGGGTCACACAGCTAGTAAGTGTTAAGTGTCTGAGGCCGGATTTGAACTCAGGTACTCCTGACTCCAGGGCCGGTGCTCTATCCACTGCGCCACCTAGCTGCCCCCGCCGAGTATCTTCTAAGCATATGGCACTGTGGTCTTAGGAAGGACATACAGAGGTTAGCTTTAAAAATAATAAATGACACAAGACAAACTGTTAAACTAAGACAGACATGCTTTGAAGAAAAGATTCAGATGCTGGCAAACACTGACCCCAAAACTTCAACATATTTCAGAGTCCAATAACGGAGATGGCATCCTCAGGCCTGGCTGGGTTCCCGTGTTTCTGACTAGCTGAAATTCCTCCAGTCTGATAATCAAAGGACAGAGAAGTGGAGTCTCTCAAATCAGTTCTAAAATTTTCTCTGCATAAGCATTTTATTGACAAGCTGACTTTATTTTTAAGTGAATCCCAAGGAGGCATTTTATTTTTAAGTGAGGTCAGAAGCCCTGGAGTCAGGAAGGCCTGCGTTTTGCATGGCCCTGTGCAAGTCACTGAACCTCTGTGCCCCCAGGCAATTCTCAGAGACTACAGATATCATTATAGAAGGTTCCCCACACCAATTAAATCAGAGGTATAGTCCAAAACAGTACCCATCATTTGGCATGGTCAGTGCTGTAGTTCAGAAGATGGAGAAATCATTACAGGCTGAAGGGCTCAGAGACTCTTTTAAGAGACTCTTAAGTAGAGGTGAAGATCCAACTTTGAGCGCTCTCTCTCTCTCTCCTTCTCCCTCTCTTTTTCTCTCTCTGTCTCTGTGTTTCTCTCTGTCTCCCTCTCTCTCTCTCTCTCTCTCTCTCTCTCTCTCTCTCTCTCTCTCTCTCTCTCTCTCCCCCTCTCTCTCCTTCTCTCTCTCTCTCTCTCTTTCTCCCCCTCTCTCCTGGCAACCAAGATAAGCTGTACAAGTTATCAGCAGAAATGGCCCCTCAGCCCTAGAACAGATCAGAAACCTTTTAAAATCCAAACATTAGACAGGGAAGGAACAGTTTCTGGGTACAGCCACCATACCGGGAGCTTCCCTTTCCAACTGTTAGCTGAACTCCTTGCTTCCTCAGCTTTCACAATGTCACTGAGCCTCCGGAGGCCTCCTCTGGGCATGCTGCATCTGGGGAATGTGGAAAGGGAAGCTGGGTTTTAGAGAAGAGTGAGCCAGAGCAGAGCTGGTTCTAAGGATTGCCAGTGAAGCATGCCTCCAGCTTCTCAGCAGAGCCATGTGTAGTGAGGCCTGCATGGTCCTATATGGCCATGTGGTGATTTGTGTTCCTAAAGGGGAGGGTGGCATTGAGTAGGTCCCAGTGTTCTTACCCTTTTATATATCGCGGACCCGGACAGCTAGGTGGCTCAATGGATAGAGCACCAGTCCTGAAGTCAGGAGTACCTGAGTTCAAATCTGGCCTCAGAACATTGACACTTACTAGCTGTGTGACCCTGGGCAAGTCACTTAACCCCAATTGCCTCACCAAAAAATTTTTTAAAAAAATTATATATCATGGACCCCTCTGTCAGTCTGTGGAAGCCATTAGACCTCCTCCTCAGAAGAATGTTTGTTGCCTACATTCATTAGGAAGGAAATGCTGGGGCAGCTAGATGGCTCAGTGGATAAAGCACTGGCCCTGGATTCAGGAGGACCTGAGTTCAAATCTGGACTCAGACACTTGACACTTACTAGCTGTCCCACCAAAAAAAGAAAAAAGAATCCCAAGCATTATGCAATGACACTATATTTTTTAAAAAGTGAGAGCATGGGGCAGCTGGGTGGTGCAGTGGATAGAGCACCGGCCCTGGAGTCAGGAATACCTGAGTTCAAATCCGGCCTCAGACACATTACATTTACTAGCTGTGTGACCCTGGGCAAGTCACTTAACCCAAATTGCCTCACTAAAAAAAAAAAAAAGTGAGAGCATGGGGCAGCTAGGTGGCACAGTAGATAGAGCACAGGCCCTGGAGTCAGGAATACCTGAGTTCAAATCTGACCTCAGACACTTAACACTTACTAGCTGTGTGGCCCTGGGCAAGTCACTTAACCCAAATTGCCTCTCTTTAAAAAAAAAAAAAAAAGCAAGAGCATAAATAAAACATTTCTATAGATACATATATGTGTATATGTACACATATATACATAGATGTACACATGTGTTATACATATGTGGGACAGATATCTCCGTCTATATAATTTATATATCAATCTATAAATATCGATATAGATCTATATATAGATATTGATCTATATATACATCTATCTGATCTATATATATATATCAATATATGAATCTATATATAGATTTATAGATCAATAGATCTATAGATCAGCATCTGTAGATCTATCTATAGATATAGATCAATATATAGATATCGATTTATATAGATATACTATATAGCTATATAGATAGCGATCTATAGATAGATCTATATTGAAATCTATATATTGATTGATACATAGATTATATAGACAGATAGATATGATATATGTATAACACATGTATACATATGTGTATATGGACATCTACATGGATCAATATCTAATGATAGGTATAGATATTGATATTGATATTGACATATAAAGGAGTTTAGTCCACAGTGAGGCTCTGGCTACCAAGGAGTCCCTGATGACAACTGACTGATATAATGGCAGGAAACAACCTAACAAATGCTTGTTGAATTGGACTGGATTCAGTTTCAATTAATCTTGTCAGAGGGAGGGAGCCAAGCAAGTAGGAAGTCTCTCAAACCCAGCCTTGATGCTCAGCTCCCAAGCCTCAGGACAGAGGACTAAAACTTCTTTCTACCCAGCATAGGACAACTCCTGGGCACCTGCCCAGGAAAATTGGCCTTTCAGAGTGGGGTCACTGACCTGCCACAAGCCACTACTAAACCCTCCACAAATGCCACAGACTCTTCACTGTAGGTCGCTACGACTAAGTAAAGCCAGGCTGGTGTACAGCTATGTTTGCTTTTGAAGTCCAGTGACTGTAAATCGGAAACACATTTATTTAGAAGTCTTGAGACAGCCCAGCAATTCTCTGGCCCGTTTGTCTAATCTGTTTGTACAGAGAGCAGACATGGAGCAGGAAGGCAAAATAAATGCCCCCAAGTACAGGACTTCCTGATTTGGTTTTGGAACCTCCCCAAGGTGTTTCTATTTATGTTGAATATGTCATCCAGCTCATAAGAAGTGGATTCATTTTCCTTCAGTTTTAAAGTTAGATATCCATTATGTAGAAGGCACAGGTAAGAGTGCTAAGACCTGGCGTTAAGAAGACCTGAGTTCAAATCTGACCTCAGACACTTATTAGGTGTGGGACCCTGAGCAAATCACCCTGTTTGCCTCAGTTTCCTCATCTGTAAAATGGGGACAAAAATGGGGACCTCTATCTCCCGGGGTGGTTTGTGAGGCTCAAATGAGAAAACACATGTAAAGTGCTTTGCAAACCTTAAAGTGCTATGTAAATGCTTGCTATTATTACTGTTACTTATAAGTGGAGGACATCATCAGATGAGTGTTACAAAAATCAAATGAAAAAGTGTCCCAACTTTAAAGGGCTCGACGAACTGGCCACTCTTACCACACTGTGTGTGCTGAGCATCCCTCCCCTGTCCCAAGGCCACCGTTCTCTTGCCTGAGCCTTCAGGCTCTAATCTTCAGTGGTTTAAGAGACCAAGGTTGAACAACATTCCCAGAGGGAGAAGAAAATATAAACTCTGACCACTTACTCCATTTAGAATCACTGTACATACAATTCAGTAAACATTTATTGCACACCCACTATATACCAAGAACTGTTCTAGGTGCTGGGTGTACAATTAAGAAAAAGAAAGACAGTCCCTGCCCTGTAGGATAATCTAATGGAGGAAGACAACACACAAAGGAAAGTGAAAAGGAAGTCGGAGAGGGGGATGAGAGGGAATGGGAGTGCCCAGCTGGGGTTGAGGGGGCATGATTATGGTGGAGTCAAATCTAAGCAGCACAACTGAGCTGGGTGGCAAAATGGCAAGTACATCGGCTGTGCCTCTGAGCCCTCTTTAAATGGAGGCTTTGGGAGGACTTTTTGCTCCGCCCTTTAATCAGAGGGACAGAGATGAATGAGTGACCACCAAAATCATATAGTCTCCCTGATGGTGAGTTTCCTGGTGATGAACTTGGGGCTTGGAGAGTGGGGGGAGGAGTAGGGGGATGTTTGGGAGAGAAGGAAGGGGTATGATGATGGTAGATCCCAACATAAACAATGCTGGGTAGCAAGTGCAATAGTTAAACAAAGTATTTCAAGCTGAAAGGGACCTTAGAGATTATTTAGTCCATCCCCTTCTTTTGACAAATGAGGAAATCAAAGCTCAGAAAGGTTGAAGTGACTCACTGCAAGTCACACAGGGAGTTCTCAGAAGATTGGAGCCCAAGTCCTCTGATTGCAAATTCAGTGAGTGCTCTTTCCCCAACAACTTCCATCAGCAGCTCCCCTGCAGATCGGATGAGATGGCAGGTGTAAAAGCATTTTTAAAAGCTAAAAGCATTCTAGAAATATCAGATGTTACCTTATGTAATAGATGACATGCAATTATTTCAGGGTCCTAGGAAGCCCTTCTTTATCCATCCCTTTCACTGGAGACAGCCAGACAGACACTGATATCTTGGCATTCCTCAAGGCCAGGCAAAACTTACTGCAGAAAAAAGGTAAGTCTCCTCCATGAGGTAAGAGCATCTCTGCTAGAAAGAAGCCTTGAGAATGAGCCCAGGGGAGCCCAGGCTATTCTGCTGATGCAGATACCACCAAATAAGGACGAGGGATTGGGGGCCTGAGACGTATATGTATCTGTGTGTAAATGGGTGTTTATGGGGGAGTATATCTGTGTGTATCTGTGTGTGTGTGTACATGCACATACACTAGAACTGCCATTTGGTTGGTTCCCAGGCCCTTCCTTCCCAGTTCTCAGCCCTTCAAGGTGGGTAACATCCAAACATGAGCCTAGCACTGATGGGACAGGCAGCTTTGCAGTTCACAGTTCCCTCCCTTAAGTGATCCATTTCCGTTGTTCTCCACCAACAAGAGGGAAAGTCCCTTCCTTGCTCGACCTTCTCCAAACATGCAAACTGGCTCATGGCTTCAAAACTTGTTTAAATCCCATGTGATGATCTAAGCCTTCCATATTAGCACATCTCATGTCACTGGTTTGACTGATGGTCAGCAACATATAAACACTACACGACTAAACATATTTAAAAAACAATCACAGAGGGGCCAGCTAGGTAGCGCAGTGGATAAAGCACCAGCCCTGGATTCAGGAGGACCTGAATTCAAATCCAGCCTCAGACACTTGACACTTACTAGCTGTGTGACTCTGGGCAAGTCACTTAACCCCCATTGCCCCGCAAAAAAAAAAAAAAAAAAAAGAATCACAGAGTGAACATTTTAGCGCATCCTATATTTGGGAAGTTGATTTCTGGGACCCAAGTACAAAATTTTTCATGTGTCCCCATTTTCATCTTTGAGGACTTGACCATCAAGATTATTTTTTATGCATATTCCACCATCCAGTGCATTAGCTATGCTTTCCTGCCTTGAGGTCACTTATCTATTTGATAAACATATCAGCTACAGCTAAGTCTTTAATGAAAATATTGAACTGCACAGGACCTCATATAGATCCTGGGGACATTCCACTAGCAACCTCTCTCCAACATGGCATCAGTCTAGTAATGATACTTCTATGATCTGGACATTGAGCCAGTTCCAAACCTGCCCATGCTCTCATCTAGTCCATACCTTCCTATCTTGTCGTCCAGCCCAAATGTTCACATGGATTCCTTGTGCCCAACCTGTGGTAGACCATTCTGAGCTCCCATTGGTCTGATCAGCCACAGTCGCACACACTGTAACTTGACTCTAACACGGTGATGTCATTGTGGTCCTCTTTGAGAACTAAGGATGAGCTGGGGGAGGGGGGCCACTAGGTGGTGCAGTGGATAAAGCACCAGCCCTGGATTCAGGAGTACCTGAGTTCAAATCCAGCCTCAGACACTTGACACTTACTAGCTGTGTGACCCTGGGCAAGTCACTTAACCCCCATTGCCCTGCGCAAAAAAAAAAAAGAGAGAGAGAACTAAGGACAACAACCAACCAACCTTCCTATCTTGTCAATAAACATGATAGGAGAGACACTGGCAACATGACATAGGGGAAAGAGCCCTAAGTTTGGAATTATAAGAATGAAGTTGGGGCAGTTAGGTGGCACAGTGGATAGAGCACCAGCCCTGGAGTCAGGAGGACCTGAGTGCAAATCTGGCCTCAGACACTTAACACTTACTAGCTGTGTGACCCTGGGCAAGTCACTTAACCCCAATTGCCTCACCAAAAAAAAAAAAAAAAAAGAATGAAATTCAAATCTGGGCTCTGCAACTGTGGGACTTTGGGCAAGTCGTTTAAATTCCATGGGCCTCCATTTTCTCATATGTAAAATAAGGAAACTGGACCAGATGCCCTCTAATGTCCTTTCTAGTTCTAAGTCTATGATTCTATGACCCTAACTGCTTGGCTGAAATCTAAATATAGCCTATAAAATACTATGTGTGCTGAGTCTACAGCATTTTTCTCTAATCTACCAGCCTAGTAAAATAGTCAGAAATGAAAATGAGTGTAGTCTGGCATGACAAGAAGCAATGCTAGGATATAATGATCACTGCTTCCCTTTGTAAGTACTCAGAAACCATCACTTTAATAATGTTCTATAGAATTATGCCAGTACTAAAAGTCTGGGTCAAGAATCAGCATGGTGTAGTGAATAAACCTCGGAGTCATCAAGTTCTGGTTGTTTTCTTGTCCACCTCTTTGTGACCACATTTGCGGTTTTCTTGGCAGAGATACAGGAGTGGTTTATCATTTCCTTCTCCAACTCATTTTACAGATGAGGAAACTGAGGCAAACAGGATGAAATGACTTGCCCTGGGGACACAGAGCTAGTAAATGTCTGAGGCCAGATTTGAACTCAGGAAGATGAGTCTTCCTGATTCCAATCCCAGTGCTCTATCTATTGTGCCACCTAGCTGCCCCTGACATCCTCTAGTTGTGTGACCCTGGGCAAGTCACTTCTCATTTCTCCAAGTAACTCCTTAAGCCTATTAAGTTACAAATGAGTTGTCTATCTGCATCAATAGAGGAAGTTTTTCCATTGGAAGTTCTCTACACCTAAAAAATGAGTGGTCTGTCATTTTCAGATTTTATCTACTTCCTTAAAAAAAAAAAAGTTACATTTAATCATTAGCCATTTTCTTGTCCTCTAAATTCCCTCTGAAAGGCAGTGTAGTAAATATAGAAAGACCACTGGATTTGGAATCAGAGGACCTAGATTCAAATCCGACTTCAGATATTTACTAGTCATGTCATCCTGGGAGTTTCCTCATCCATAAATTGAAGGAGTTGGACTTAATTATCTCCAAGAGCACTTCCATTTCTAAATCTATAACCCCAAGAAATATTGCTGACATTGGCTAAGCAAACATCTCTGCTCACTCTTTCTTTACTCCAGAATGTTTGCTTAATCTGGGCCTAGTGATCTTAACTCTCTCTGCATTCATCTTGGCTCTCCACTCCCTTCTCATTCTGTCCTTCACATTCTCCTCAGCAGAGAAAACAGAAGTAAAATAAAGGTTGTGTCGTTCAAGCTTCTTACCAAATTGTCCGTTTTCATCATTCTATCCACCCTAAGCTTATCCCTTTTTTTATATTTCTCTTCCCCTGAACAAATAAAACCCCTGCTTGTTGACCTAAGTGTTTGTTCATCAGCAGCCTCAGCTCATTCTGGGTTTTAGCAATCTTGACACAATTTTAACAGGATCATGCTACTCTTTTGCATTCATCCTCAACTATTCCCCCTATCTTCTATCTTGAGTAAATGTGTTTTGTTTTGTTTTTTTCAGGGCAATGAGGGTTAAGTGACTTTTCCAGGGTCACACAGCTAGTAAGTGTCAAGTGTCTGAGGCTGGGTTTGAATTCAGGTCCTCCTTACTCTGGGGCTGGTGCTTTTACACTGCGCCACCTAGCTGCCCCTCAAGTAAATGTGTTTTAAAAATTTGAGTTGTCATTGTGTGCCCTGCTCATTGCAATCATTTGGGCTTATGTCTTTAGAATTTCATTCATGACAGTTTCCTATCTCTTCATGGTCAATTTCCCCTGCAAAATATGGTTCCACTGGCTCCTACCTTTCCTGTCTTTGAAGCCTTTGAAATCTGCTATCCCCATATCTGGAGTACATGTTAGCCTATGCCCAGCTTCCTTTCTTCTATCATTTTATGATGGTGTAGTCACCTGACCCCCAAAGTTCCTACGGGCAGTAGCCAGATCCTCCTTATTGATGAGAATCAGATGCAGAATAGCATTTTCCTTTGTTACTTGTTCCACCTGATAAAGCAGGAGATAGCCAGATAGGTAAAGTCCCCCATCACTACAACAACATACCTCCATGAATGCCAGGTTGGTGATGCCTTTCCCAAACTCATCTAACTTCTCCTTCTGTCAAGGTGGCCTGAAGTACACAACACACCAATATTATGATATTACTCTGGCTTCTACTTGTGTTAATCCTTATCCAGATGTTCTCTCTCCCCAGGATCCTGAATTTCCTAACATATCTTTCTAATATACAATATTTTACCACACGTAATTTATCTGTGCCAGTACTTTTGAAAAAGGTATGCCCTTCTGGGGCAGCTAGGTGGCACAGTGGATAAAGCACTGGCCCTGGATTCAGGAGGACCTGAGTTCAAATCCAGTCTCAGACACTTGACACTTACTAGCTGTGTGACCCTGGGCAAGTCACTTAACCCTCATTGCCCTGAAAACAAATAAACAAACAAATGAAAGAATGAATGAATGAGTGAATGAATGAATAAATAAATAAATAAAACAAATACAAATACAAAAAAAAAAACAAAAACAAAACCACACAAATAAGGTATGCCCTTCTAAGACCAAATTCCACCAATATATTCTTTTCCACCATGTCTTGGTAGTAACTATGATGTCATGCTCTTTGCATGAGTATCTCCAGCTCCCTCTTTATTCATACTCTACACACTTATATACAGATATCTGAGGCTATGAATTTTGTGGCTGGCTGTCTTCTTGAATCTTGCCTCCCTTTAATTACGGGGCCTCTCTAGTGTTAAAGGGGGAAAGAGGAGAAGACTGCCATTGTACATCCACCAAGCTATAAAATAACAAAAAAAGACCTATCTTGTGTATACTTTTTATTACATACTCTTTTTTAAAAAGTAATACATAAAGGGCAGCTAGGTGGTGCAGTGGATAGAGCACCAGCCCTGGAGTCAGGAGGGCCTGAGTTCAAATCCAGCCTCAGACACTTAACACGTACTAGCTGTGTGACCCTGGGCAAGTCACTTAACCCCAATTGCCTCACTAAAAAAAAAAAAAAGTAATGCATAAGAGATATTTGCAGTTTCATACTCAATCTTCTTTTTCTGTTTTTCTTTGTGGATTTGCTGGTGTTTGCCAAGTCTAGAATAACAAAACATCAGTCTTATTTTAAAAAACAAACAAACCTGTATTCCCAGGGGCTTTTTTGGGTTTGGGGTTTTTTTTCCCCAAACCTCATCCTCACTAGCAATTCTTTCTGGGTTCCTTCTGTTGGGATGATTTCACAGAACCACATAACATCACAGCTGGAAGGGGATTAGGGGACCCTCTGGTCAAGGCTGTGCCTAAACATGAATCTCCTTTACAATATACCTCAGTCTTTCTTAGCTTGAACACCTCTAGGAAGGGGGTTCCCACTACCTCCCATTCCACTTTTTGGATACATAAATCTGACTCTCCTACAGACACTAACCAGTTAATCAATGTCCTTCTCAACAACGTAGTTAGTGCCCAGAACTGAGCACATTACCTCAGACAAGGGATCAGCAGGGAAAAATACCGTAGGACTATCACCACACTCTCCCAACTCTCTGCCCTTGGCAAAAGTGCATAGGGGCGGCAAGGTGGCACAGTGGATAAAGCACCGGCCCTGGATTCAGGAGTACCTGAGTTCAAATCCGGCCTCAGACACTTAACACTTAGTAGCTGTGTGACCCTGGGCAAGTCACTTAACCCCAATTGCCTCACCAAAAAAAAAAAAAAAATTCATTAAAAAAAAAAAAAAGTGCTCCAGCAGGTGTCCTGATCGTGCCTCTGTGCCAGGCTTATGATCTGTTTTCCAAGTGCATTCTCTGTTTCCTCTTTCCACCTAGCTTGTCTACAGTATAATCCAAGGACAATCTCACCTGCCACTGTTGTTCTTCCCCTCCCAATGTTCTCCACTGGGTTTACATAAGCCTGTCTTATTACTATGAAATGCTCTTCCACCCACACCCAGCCTTTACCCATACTCATCATTCTGAATCAGCAATACCCTTCCAGAGCCACTGTTTCACCAAAGGTCTTTCTTGGTATATCATAGCTACTCTCTATGATATGTAGCTTGGTGGGCATAGGATAGCCGTTTTCTCCTTCCCCGCTCCTTTTCAATTCAAAACACTTTTAATTAAATTTGCAAGGCTCCAAGCAAACTGATCATTATTCTTATTTTGTCTATCCATCTCTGGCCAGGAGCCCATCATTCCTATATATCAAGCTATGGTACCGATATCCAAATTCTACTTTCATACACCATCTTCTTATTGTAAATCAGCTCTCCGATATGTTACATTCCAGCCCAACTAAACTACTTACTGTTTCCCACACGAGACATGCAATCTCCTGCCTTCATGCTTTTACATAATCTGTTCCTCATGCCTGGAATGTTCTCCTTCCTCAACCCTGTCTCTTGGAATGCCTAACTCTATTAGAAACTCATAACAAGGGCTCCTTCCCACTTGTGTAGACTTTTCCAGATCCCTCCAATTGTCAGTGCTTTCCACACCTGTACCTTTCCCAAAATCACTTTCTATTTATTTTGCATAAATTTTGTATTTACTTATCTCAGTATATGTTGTTTCCCTTGGTAACAATATAAGCTTCTTGAAGACAGAGACTATTTTCATTATTGTTTTTGTATCTCTAGCTCCCGAGAGGTGATTAATAAATACTTGGGAAATTCAATGTTTAAGCAACTTCTGACTTCCCAAATCTTCCTTTTTCTTCTTCTAAAGCTTTTGCCCTTAATTGACACCACCTATATTCCTAAAAAATCTTCAGTTTTTTACCTAGAACTTCATAATCCTTAGCAAGACTTCCTAAATTCTCTCTGGCATTATCTCTTGTGCCCACATGAATCACCTGAATTGGGTTGTAGACATCAGGTGTGACAAATGTGGGAGGTTTTCTGCCCTAGGAAAACTGCCAACATCTCCATTGTTATTATTAGGTCCAAACCAATGATCCAATAAACATTAAGTGCCTACTATGTGCCAGACACTGAGCTAAATACTACGGATACAATTAAAAAAATATAAGTCGTTGTCTGAAGCAAAACACCTTTTAGAAGTGACAGGTGAAAGGAGAAAGACTATACAGTTAGCAATAGTAGCTGTAGAAAAAAAAAATTTGAAGTAAGTTTCTCTGATAAAGTCCTCACTTTTCAAACATATAAAAAATGATTCAAATTTATAAAAAAATAAGAGCCATTCCCCAATTGATAAAAGATCAAAAGATATGAACAGTTTTCGGATGAAGTAATCAAAACTATCTATAGCCCTAAGAAAAAAAATGCTCTAACTCACTGTTGATTGGAGAGATTCAAATCAAAAGAATTCTAAGGTACTACTTCATACCTATTAGACTGGCTAGTAGGACGGAAGAGGAAAATGACAAATTATGTAGAATATGTAGGGAAAATGAGACATTAATACTCTTTTGGGGGAGTTGGGAACTGATTCAACCATTCTTTAGAGCAATTTGTAACTATGCCCAACGGGCCATAAAACCATATATACCATCTGGTCTAGAAATACTACTCCTAGGGCTGTATCCAAAAAGAGATTTAAAAAGGAAAAGGACCTACATGTACAAAAATATTTATAGCAGCTCTTTTCCGATAGCAAAGAATTGGAAATTGAGCAGATGTCCATCAATCAGGGAATGGCTGAACAAATTCTAGTATGTGATTGTGATAGAATACTATTGTGCTATAAGAAATGATTAGCAGATTATCCTCAGAAAAACCTGGATTTACATGAGCTGATGCAAAGTGAAATCTACTGTATACAAAATAACATCAATAGTGTAAGATGATCAACTGTGAATGACTTAACTATTCTCAGCAATACGATGATCCAAGAAAACTCTGAAGGACTTATGATGAAAAATGCTATCCATCCTCAAAGAAAGAACTGATAGTGTCCTGCCAGATTAAAACATACCTTTTTAAAATTTTTCTTTATTTTTCCTGAGGTTTTTTTTTGACTGTTTTCTTTCACAATATTACCAATATGGAAATGTTTTGCATGACTGCACATGTATAACCTATTTTGAATTATGAATTACATATACGAATTATGAACATTCCTTCTCAGTGGGTAGGGGTAGGGAGGGAGGAAGGAAGAGAAGTTGGAAATCAAAGTTTTAGAAACAAATATTTGAAAAGATAGTCCCTGGGGCAGCTGGGCGGTGCAGTGGATAGAGCACGGGCCCTGGAGTCAGAAGAACCTGAGTTCAAATTCAGCCTCAGACACTTGACACCTAGTAACTGTTTGACCCTGGGCAAGTCACTTCACCCCAATTGCCTCACCAAAAAACAAACAAACAAACAAAAAAAAGATAGTCCCTGCCCTCAAGGAGATTACAGTCTAACAGGAAAAATATATAAAAGGAAGCAGAAAGGCATTAGAGGAGACAGCAGAGGGTACCCAGCATGGGAGCATCTTGTTCCATGAAGTTGAAACTGGCAGAGAAATTGCGAAGTGGAGTGAGCTGAGAGTCCAGTTTCTGCCCAGTATAAAGGAAGATGCTGGGAGGAATTTAGTACTCCACCCTCCAGCCCTCTGATCAAGGTGGAGAGGAGGCTGAGGGAGTTAGTATCAATCAAGGCTTGAATTTAAAGCTTGGTGGGAATTTAGAAGTGATGATAACTAGGAGGATCTTCAAACACAACTACTTATCTCTCCTTCCTCGGATTTACTGCTCTGTCTCTCTCCTGATGAGGGCTTTGAATCCACATCTTTATCCCTTGGAGGTCAAGCAACTTCTTCTACTAGAAAGGACATATGTGAATGCAGAGCCAAGATGGCAGAGTAGCAGGAAGAAGTGCAGCAAGCTCTCTCTCCCCTACCCCCCACAAGTCCTCCAAAGAGATCCAACAAAGGGGCCTGAACCTGGGCAAAGTAGAGGAACAGGTGCAAACTGACAGTTCTGTGGCTTAATGCCCAATGTGGGTCACAGATCTAGAGCTAGTTGAGGAGGAGACCTATGCCTAGTGGGCATATGCCAGGGTGAGGAACAGTTGCAGGCTCCAGACTGTTCACTGAGCAAGGAACATCAAAAGCAAGCAGCTGTTGGGAGCAGCTAGGTGGCACAGTGGATAGAGCACCGGCCCTGGATTCAGGAGGACCTGAGTTCAAATCCAGCCTCAGACACTTGACACTTACATAGCTGTGTGACCCTAGGCAAGTCACTTAACCCTCATTTCCCCACCAAAAAAAAAAAAAAGCAACAAGCAGCTGCAATGGGGCTCAGTCCCTAGGTGGAGAATGCAGTCTTCAATTCCAGCTCTAGCCCAGTCTGAAGCCTACAGTGCAATAATGAAGAGGAGCCTGCAGTTCTTTCCATCTGACTGATAGTGGTTTATTCTAACATAACTCCAAAAGGGACAAGCCCATAGGCATATTGTTCAGGCTTAAACTCAGGTCAGAAACTTGAAGAGCTCAGACCAAGGTGGACAGCAAACAGACTGGATCATACCACTCTGGGAGCACTGAGAGCTTACAGGTCCCCAGCCTGAACTGTTTGTAAGATCCTAAAATAGCACAACAAAGCCATGGCAGGTTTCAACCCAGAGAGTTCTTCCAAAGGGGCCTGACCTTAACAAGAGCCTGTGTCAGAATCAAGAAGCATTCTGGGAGAATGAGCAAACAAAAAAGAACCTCAACATAAAAAGCTATTGTGGTGACAAGAATGCTCAAGACACAAACCTAGTAGAAGATAATTACTCCCCAAAACCTACAAACAAAACATCAAAGAAAAACACAGCTTGGAGAAAAGGTCAACTAAAATTCTTGGACAAGATTACGCATGAGTTTAAAATGTGTTCAGAAATGAAATGAGAACACAAAGGGATATAAAAGAAATATATAAAAGAAATGAGAGCTATCAAAGAAAGATTCGGAAATAGAATTAGCAGCTTGCCCAAAGCAACAAACTCCCTGAAAATTAAAATGGACCAAATATTGATTCCGTGAAACAACAAGAAATGTTTAAACAAAGTAAAAAAATGTGGAGGGAAATAGAAGCTATGTAAGATATTTCATAACAAAAACAACTGGCCTAGAAAAGAAATCATGGAGAGAGAGAATTAAAAATCATTAGACTACCTGAAAGCCATGACCAAAAAACTAATTTTGACATCATATTTTAAGAAATAATAAAATAAAAGTGGCCAGATCTCTTAGAACCAGAGAGTAAAGTAGAAATAGAAAGATTCTACCTGGAAGAAACCCCAAAATGAAAACTTCCAGGAACATCATAGCCAAAATTCAGGATTCCCAGGTCAAAGAAAAAATACTACAAGCAGCCAGAGGGGAAAAAGAATTCAAGTACAAAAGAGCTACAGTAAGGATTACACCACAATAAAGAAGTGAAGAGATTGGATTACAATATTCTAGAAGGCAAAGGACATAGGCTTATAACTAAGAATAACTTAACCAACAAAACTGAATCCTACAGCAGAAAAATATGGACCTCTAGTTGAATAAAAGACTTCCAAGCATTTCTAATGAACGGGCCAGAGCTGCATTTGAAGTACAAATACAGAAGTGAATTGGGGCAGCTAGGTGGTACAGTGGATAGAGCACTGGCCTTGAAGTTGGAAGGACCTGAGTTCAAATCTGACCTCAGACATTTTATATCAGTGTGACCCTGGGCAAGTCGCTTAGCCCCAATTGCCTTACACATCCAGGACCATCTCCAGTTGTCCTGATCTATATCTTACCACTGGACCCAGATGGCTCTGGAGGAGAGAGTGAGGTGGGTAACACAGCCCTTCATCACTTAAATTCAATTCAGTGCAAGTCATGACATCACCCTGATGTCATGGTCCTCTTAGAGAATAAAGGACAAACAATAGCAGTTAAATAAAATATAAAAAGGTAAGCATGAGTAAGTAATTACAAGAGACTAACCATGGATAAACTGTTTGCATTCTAATATGAGGAGATGATACATATGGACCCTCAGAACTCTATCATCAACAGGGGTAATTTAGAGAAAGAAGGCCTGGGAATGGTTCTGGGGGGTTTTTTGTTTTTTTTTTTAGTGAGGCAATTGGGGTTAAGTGACTTGCCTGGGGTCACACAGCTAGTAAGTGTTAAGTGTCTGAGGCTAGATTTGAACTCAGGTAAGCCTGACTCCAGGGAGTACCTGAACAGGGGCAGCTAGGTGGCACAGTGGATAGAGCACTGGCCTTGGAGTCAGGAGTACCTGAGTTAAATCCAACCTCAGACACTTAACACTTACTAACTGTGTGACCCCGGGCAAGTCACTTAACCCCAATTGCCTCACTAAAAAAAAAAAAAAAAAAAAAAAAAAAAAGAATAGAATTGGAGGGGAAGAGGAATTCCCTAAAGGGTAAATGGGAGAGTAAAGTTTGGGGAAATTATCTCACATAACTGGAGATGTCAAATAGAAATCTACAAACAAGGAAGAAGGGGTAAAGGGAGTGGCTGATGCTTGAACTCTCATATACATTGGTCAAAAGAAGTAAGAATACATATATTCACAGCAATGGGCATAGTAATACATTTCACAAAAAAGAGGAATATAAGGGAAAAGGAATAAGAAGGCAAGTAGATTAAAAGAAGAATTAATCCTGAGTAAAACAAACTGATAGCAAAGACTGGCTTAACAAATTATAGTATATAAATACAATGGAATGCTTTTGTGCTGTAAGAAATGATGAAAGGGATGGTTTCAAAGAAACCCAGGAAGACTTGTATGAACTGATAAAGAATGAAGTAAGCACAATCAGGAGAACAATGACAGTATTGTAATGTAAAGGCAAACAACCTTGAAAGGCTTAGGAATTCTGATCAGCATAATGACCCTCCATGATTCCAGAGGACTCATGATGAAAAAATGCCACCCACTTCCTGATAGAGAGGCTTCAAAGTGAAGAATTATATACACACACACACACACACACATATATATATACACATATACATATAATATATAGAGATATATATGGGGTTTTTTTAAACCTGGCCAAAGCCAGAAATTGTTTTGCCTGACTACACATGTTGTAATGGAGGTTTTGTTTTTCTTTATTTCTCAAATGGGGGAGGAGGAAAATAAGAGATGTGGTAGGTGAAAGATGAAATGACCAAGGAAACAAAGGTTTGAGCTTCCAAGCATTTCGATTTATTAAGCAATGCCTACCAATTGTTCAACAAACAGGAACCAGACCTCTTCAGCTTAGGTCTGGACCCCGAATACAGGGGAAGACAGACTTTTATACATTTAAAAACAATCAAATAAGACCAGACAATTACAGGGAAACAACACAAAATTGGGTATCAGATTTCTAATTGGAGGAAAGATTAGGGACTTTCCAAGTTGGGAGAGGGAGAGCAAACAGGTGCAAAGAGAAAGCATATTTTTGTTGATTTTTAAAAATATATTTTAAATTAACTTTTTAAAAGAATTTGTAAAAAGAAATGGCACATACCCACCCCCACCCTCCGCCCCAACACAGGAAGAACCTTGTGTTCAATGATCCATCTTATTTCTTTCCTCCATCATGCCACATTCTTTTACTCTCCAGCCTTCTGATACAGATGACATTTCCCTCTGTCTCTCTATACCCTTTTTCTTCATTTTCTCCTTGAAGCATTTCTTCCATTGAACTAGGATTCATTGCAACTGCTATTCCTGCCCTCAAGGAACCTACAAAACAAGTAGCAATCAGAGCCAGAAACTCCCAGGATATTTCCCATTAAAACTCAACAACAGCCATGGTGTGTGTAATCTGCAGTTGTCTGCAATGAAATGTATTTGACCTTCTGGCCCAAGGAGATAAGGGCACCAGCAGAATGAGGGAACTTACATGGGCCTGAAGCAGTATAGAGGCAGCTGAGGTGGCCTTTTTCCTGAATACAAACTGTAGGTAAGGATAATTCATCTCAACAAACAAAGCAAGACTTCAAGGATTTGTTTTTTTTAAAACCACCTTGAAAAAAAGCACCAGGTTACTTAGTGATAGTGGGGATGGCAAAAGAAGCCCAAAGCACTTGTGATTAGTGAAATCTTTGCCTCCATCAAGCTGGCATGCCTTAGGGGACAGCAGTTGTGGGTCTCTATCAGCACATGGCAGATGGCATGAGGGCCATCACCAAGCAGTGCTTTATTAGCAATCTACTTATCAGGCCAACTTGTCATGCAAACACCCAGGCTGGGGCCCCAGCCATCTTCCCCTAGCCAAAGCAAACAATCCCTACACTCCTGCTTGGGGCTCCCTTTGCTCATAATTTAGCAAAGCTGTCATAGGCTTCTTTGGGAGCTCTCATTATGTTGAATTTGTGGCTATTAGCCTGAGAAGCAAAGCCTAGAGAGAAGCTGATTTAACACAAGCCTCTTCAGCTTTTAGACCTCACCACAGCCCAAGGTGAATTCACTTGATTTAGTATTCACAAGCAAACCTCGGAAAGTTTAAATCCCAGCCAAGGGGATGTATAGATGGGTATATAAGCCCCTCTAGGGGGTGTTAGTCATTAACAGTGTCAGATTTGTGGTTGCAGACTGCCAAGGATTTTTTTTAACCTGAAAAAAATGTGGTTAACCTTCTTCCTTATAGTTTAAAAAACAAAATTCCTTGTTCCCCCTTTCCTTAAATTTGGAGCTTGCCCTATCTAGAGCAACAGAAATTTAGAAGAGATAAGACCATCTCATTTTTCTCATTACAAAGCTTTCTACCCTAAGTTTTTCCCATTATTAGAAACAACTTAACCTCCCTTCTTGTTCTAGAGAATGCCTCAGCAGAGAGTAGTCAGAAGAGAATGAGTTGTTACACAGGCAATGTATCTGACTCTCTGTTTTAAGAATTCACTGTGATCACAACCCCAGTATAGTCAGCCAGCTTCTGTCTGTTGCTCAGAAAGTAAACAATGAACCAGAAATGTTGTGTGTTTTTCATATCAGAAGTCTGTATGTGAGAATATGTATATCTTAGAATCCTTTCTGCTCTAAAGTTTTCCTTTTGTGTTTAACAACATTTGATGCCACCATGCTTACTATATGCATGAGATATCATGAGTGGGATGTGGAGTTTGGGGGTGGGCTGAGTCCCACTGTAAGTCCCTTGATTATTGCCACTGACATCATTTCCTAATCCTATCTGTTCTGGGCTGCTCTGTCAAAGGGCAAAAGACGATATCAAGGATGGTGGAGAAAAAACCAACCCATTTCTAATAAATGGTCCAAAACCCATCCCAATAATCTCCTCAGAGAAGAGGAAAATAATGTTTACAGATTGGGCCTTAAAAGGGGGGATTTCAATGGACAGAAATAAAAGCAATCTGTCGGTGTGCTATGAGGGTCAACAAAGGGTAGAGAGAAGAAGGCAGGGTAAGAACGGGAATGGTCTATACTTCAGCTTGGTTGGACTGCAGAGCTCCTATCCATTTTTTACGAATTATCATTACCAACCTCAGTCCATACGTGGATGTGTCTGATAGCCTATAACAATCAGCTATCCAGCTTCTAAGATCCCAAATGGATAGAGTAAATAAAGAAAATGAAATGAGCTCTCCTGCAGAATAAGCAGAACAGAACTCCTCCTTATTGATTGGTCACAAAAGAGCGCAGGTGTTTTATCTACACAAACAAACTAACAAGATGGGACACAGGAGCGCCACAAACCAAGGATTTAATCATTCAGAAGTCCAGAGAGATGAGCACTAAAGAATATCAGATGTATTACAATAAAAACCATTGGGAGTTAAGCCTGGGACTTTGAGATGGTGTTATCTTAATTAAACCAGATCATATGGCTTTGAGGTTTGGGTTCCCCAGTTTGATTGGGGAGGAGAGAAAGCTGGTTCCATAAGATCTTAAAAGGGTGAACAAAAAGCACAGTCATGACTAGGAAAAGGGGAGAGAGACACAGCAGGAGACGGAGAGATGGCATAAAAAGCAGGTGGATCAGCTGTATTGTTTATGCACTATGTAGCTGAGGGTAAGTGACATCCTTGCTTATGGAGCCACAGAGACCAGAAGTCAGTATGATAAGGTGAGAGAGCTTTTTTTTTTTGACCATCTGAGGTCATCTGTGCATAGATTCCTTGTCACTGAGACAAAGATGGGATGGCATTGAGCCGTACATGGTGACGATTTCAGGGACCAAATGGTTAGTAACAGTCATGCTGGCATCCCGAGATCAGGAGTGAAGAGGATGAGAGGCTCCTGCCCCACAAGCATCATAGGGGACTTGCACTTAATGAGGTTGAAAATGACCACCTGAACATTTCTTATTCTCAGTAAGATGTGCCTTTGAAGGGACAGAGTCTGATTTTTGTTGTTGTTGTTGTTGTCATTGTTATCATCGTCATCTACGTTGTCATCTTTTTATGGATGTATGAGTTAACCATAAGTAACAGAGGTAATAGAGCCAACCATGAAACTTCCCCTAATTATACTGACTCTAATAACAAGGTTTGCCAAAGAGAACAATTGATTGGGGAGAAGCCTCTGCCCTCTTCTGCATGTTTTTTGGGGATCTGCAACATTCCAACTGGCTAGTCGTCCCCCTTCTAATCCAACTGCATTTGGCTGCTCTCTCTTACTCTTTAGTTGACAGGCTCATGCTATTCCCCTTATTGGCCAAATTTCCCTTCTGCTTTTCCTGACTTTATTGCAGCACTCTCTCTGTATTTACAAATGTGTTACCCTGTATTTTGGGCAGTTGGGTGGCACAGTGGATACAGTGCTGAGACTGGAGTCGGGAAGACTCACTTGAGTTCAAATCTGGCCTCTGACACTATCACCATGATCCTGGGCAAGTCACTTGACCCTGTTTGCCTCAGTTTCCTCATCTGTAAAATGAGCTAGAAAAGGAAATGGCAAAATACTCCAGGATCTTTGCCAAGAAAACTTCCAAGGGGGTCATGAAGACACATACATAACCGATAAAGACTAAACAAATCATGTATTCTTATGATTTTCATGTATATAATTGTCTCCCCCAACTAACTTACATGCCCTCCAAGGGTAAGAATCATATCTTTTTTTTTCCTTACCCAAGTTCTACATTGGTTTTACATACAATAAAGGTTGGGTGAATAAATTAATGAATGTCCCCAGAAATTAGAATTATGGTCCTTGAGAAGCACGCTGCACTGAGACTTTGAGGGGAAGGGGGATCAAGCTGCTTCCCACCATCTCCTCTTGCCTTTTCATTCGTGTGCCATTGATGACAGCTGGAGTAACATACTAGATAGAATTGTGGACTTAAGAGTAAAAAACATTGCATTGGAATTAAAATCCTACCTCAAACACATACCAGCTGTGTGACCCGGAGCAAGTTACTTAACCTCTCGCAGCCTTAGTTTCCTCCTCTGTAAAATAGGAATGATAGTTGCTATGAGCATCAGAAAAGATAATATATGTAAAATTCTTTGCAAACTTCAAATGTAAAATAAATGTTGGCTACCATCATCATCATTACTTGTGAACGCTCTAACATAATTGCTATCTCCTTTCAGGTTTGGCAAACAATTGAATTTATACCTCCAGTCCAACAGCCCAGCCGAAAAGCAAGGACAGAGTACAGATAAAAACTCCTTTCTTCTTTCATCCTCTCTTTGGATGTGCTGCCTAAATGGCTGGAACAACATGTGACTTGAGCACTAATGGAAAGCCTTGTGTTTCTGTAAGGATGGTGTCCTAGAAGCACTCAGGAATGGTGGGATATGCTGAGGGGGGGGGGGGATGGAAGGAGGGGTGGGGACCAAGACGGCTCCAATTAGAAGAAGTCTTTGCAAGGAGTGCTGGGGTTTTTGGCTATGGCCCCAGCAAGGTGGTTGAATATTTCAGAGTGGGTTTTGTTGGGTTTGTATTTTTTTAAATCCCCCTTTTTTAAAAATAATATGGGTTGCATGGCAGTTGGTCTTGCCTTTTGGATAACTTGGATACCTTGAGATTATGAAATGGCCATTTTGCAAAACGGAGCCAGGAGGTTTGTGCTGGGCTCCCCTCTTCCCCCCACCCCATTCCCACTAAGCCTACACCTATCAAATAATAAAGAGAAATAAAAAGCTTGTATCCAGGAATGAAATGGCTATATCTTAGGCCAGGACTACAGAACTGAATCCAAGCAGAGGAGAGCCAAATTGTCTCCTGAAATGGGATATCTTGATGGTTGATTCTGATAACTCAGGCCAAATTGTCTTCCATTACCTTTATAGTGAAGATGCCCATCTTGGATTGGGCACAAAGCCAGAATATCATAGGCCCAGCTGGGACGCAGTCATTTTGGAGCAGACCAAAAGGACCTGCCATTGTCTCTCCAAAAGCCAGGGTAGAGAGTCCAGACTTCAGGGGACCTTGACGTGGATGTCAATGATTCTCTGGAATTTTAGCCACTGTTTCCTTTTGGCCTTTTCCAGATTTTTTAGAAATATCATGCCTCATTTAGCCATGGTAGAGACAACCCAAGAATCCAGAATGTTTTAGATTTCCAGCACATCAGGCAGGGAAATAGTGGCAGAAAGCCAATGCTTAAAGGGTCTATCTAGGTCTTAACTTGGTTGGGGCCCTTTGAAAATGGGGAACCTTGGGAAATGGAAACAAGCTAGGAGTACCTGACGATACCTGCCACAAACTGAATAAAAGAACTTGCCCTCTGTCTTTGCGATCTCTGCCTGGTAAGGATACAGACTGAAAACCCTGTAAGGAGAATGTAAATTGGACTCTTTTTACCCCTCCAGGACCAGGGTAAATGAGCTGTGCTTATCAAAATAAAATTTTAAAACTAAGATGACCTAGTCCAGTTCTCCCCATTTACAGAAAAGGAAACTGAGGCCCCACAAGGGCAAAAGAACTGCCTGTGGTCAGCCAACTGTGACAGAGCCAGGAGCCCTTGTCTCTCTAGTTCTAAACCAATGTGCTTCCTACAACATCACATTCAGTTTGAGGGCTCCTCAGCTCAGCATTCAGCCCTTAAACCTGACTGGTGAGAAGACCTGAATGGTTCAGGACCCACACACATGTACATGGATACATGTACCTCACAATAGCAAGACCTCAAATGAGTTTGGAGGTACCCATGTCACTGTCATGAAATTAACAGCTGTCCCAGGGAAAGGCCTGGGCACTCCCAGCCTGCTCTCTGGATGAGAGAGGGCTGTGTACACTGGAGTTAACTAGATACTATTGATTCCAAGTCTCCAGCTGGAGGCATTTATCCTCTGGATCCAAAGGCCTTGTTTGCAGGGAAGTATGGGGCAGTTCCGTGAAGCCAGCCAGGCTGGGGAAAAGCCAAGAGGGTAAATGAACAAAGGAAAAAAAAAAAAGACAAGTTGCCCCAAAGAGGCACATGCAGCAACTGAATGGTTGTCATGTGATGGTTCTTAAACAAAGTACCACCTCCAGACCACATCCTCCTGCCTGACACAAGGCCTCTGACACGGAAGTGTGCTTAGACCATCTGCCTGGGAATCTCGAAGTCGCAATGCTTTGAAAAGACTTCTCTCAGATTTTTTTTTTTTCAGGGCAATGGGGGTTAAGTGACTTGCCCAGGGTCACACAGCTAGTAAGTGTCAAGTGTCTGAGGCTGGATTTGAACTCAGGTACTCCTGAATCCAGGGCCGGTGCTTTATCCATTGCGCCACCTAGCTTCCCCCCCCCCCCAATTTTTTTAAAGGCCAATTACAAAGAAAGTTTTGGTTTAGCCTTTTTATTTTGTTTGGTGTTTTGTTGTTGTTGTTGTTTTTAATGTGTGAGAAAGTCTTTTCAAAGCTTCTGTGTCTCCCAAATTTAGAGGCAAACTAAGTTCCAGGTAAAAATGTTCTCTTCACCTATACCCATGAAACCAAAGAAAACCAGCAATGAGTTCTGTGCTCCTAAAGGAGAGATTTAAGAAAGGCATTTTCTACAGAAGCCACCATGCCAATGATTCTGAAAATGAACCATTCCCAAAATGCCCTTCCCCACTGAAGGAAATCAGCCTTCTCTCTTTTTCATAAATTATCAAAGAATGTCAAAACTGGAATGGACCTGAGATACCGTCCAGACAGCCTCCTCTGGATAGAGGAGAAAACTACAGCCCAAAGAGAGGACATGCTTTGCTTGTAGTGGTCACTTAATAAATACAACACAGTCTGTGGCAGGCTTGGGACTAGATTCTAAATCTACAGCTGTCTCTTAGTCTAATGTTCTTTCCACTGCACCACACTGCCCATATAATAAAAGTTATATGTGTGGGGTTATTTGGGGGTTTTGTTCATTTGTTTAATGTAAACATGAGTGTTTTTAAAGTTTAGGCATAGGAGTGGCTGTTGAAATTTCTGAAGCATAGACAAGTCTTATAATGTGATGTAGGACAGGAGAAAAAGAATGAAGAAAATTAGGGTGGGTATTATGTACTGAATGAGGAAAGAACGTGGAAGGTAAGTGTAAGATGTGTAGGAAAATGAACAGGAAATGTGGAAGCACAAGGATATTGTGTAAATGTGCATTGGCTATATGGGGATTTATTGAGGGGAGTGTTTGGGAATAGTTTGTGAGTAGGTGGGTAGGCTCAGGGCAGGGGAAATTGTTTGGGCAGAGTCTATGGGTAGTGGCTGAGGCCCAATGATTTGGGGGGAAGGGCAGCTGTCAGTGAAAAACTGTAGGAAGTGGCAGTATAAGGGGTTTATGGTAATGGATCTATAGAAAGAGAAAATACTACCTCACTCATAGTGAAAGGCTGAATTCTATATTTGGCCCTGGATGCTTTAGAAGCCAGGAACTTGAAGCCAGGTTAGAGAGGAAATAATGCCTGCTAGCCAAGAAGAAAACAGAATGGGAACTGTGGGAAATGACCAGGAGGTCACTCAGGGATTGTGTTAGTCTGAGGGGACACAGCAGCAGAGATTGTAGACAGCCACTGAGTAGCACTGGGAAAGAAATGGAATAGAATGGTGCCGTTCTTCCTAGAAACTTGAACAATAAAAGGGAGAAAAATCTTCACCTTAAATTACCATTCAGAACTTTCCTGATTCCTTTCTGCTGGACACAGCATAACTCCTCTAACTTCATCATGAACCTAAAGGAAGGACCCTGGTCAGTAGGGACCTGGAGACCACATTCCAACTTCCATCTATGGAAAAGTATGAAGATCCCTCTTTGTTTTGAAGGACCTTCAAGACCTATAAAACCACTTTCCAAAATCTCTCACCAAACTGTTTTGGGAGCCACCTTTGATCTGTGCCCTCTCTGCCCAGCAGTATGATACCAGCCTTAAGAGTCAAAGACCTGGGTTCAAATGCTACCTCAAATGCTTACTAGCTGTTAGCCTGAGAATTCACTACTAGATATAGGTATAGATAGATAGATGTGTATATGTATGTGTATGTATATGTGTATATATAGTAATGAGATATATATTATAGTTATGTATTATATATACTCATTGTATAAGTATATATATATATATATTAGTATATATTGCTAATGATAGCATTTATATAATGCTTTAAGATCTGCAAAGTACTTTTCATACATTATCTCATTTGAAGGTTGTGGCCTTGATCACCTCTAAGGTCTTTTCCAACTCTAAATCTTTGTTCCTGTCACTGTGTCACCAACAGTAGAAGGTTGTAGAGAAGTTATCCTGACTTATTGTTTACAATTTAAGAAAATGTGTTATTTTAATTTACGTGTGTGTGTATATACATGTATATATACACATCGATACATGCATCTATATATATATACATAAATTTATATCTATATATATGTATGTATATGTACATGTATTTGGGTCAATCCACGGGAGAATCCCAATGTCCGATAGGTGGGTAGGTGATTTTTCCTTTTCCTTATCTCAGGAGTTATTCAGATGGAAAGAGCCTTCTCCATGCTGTGTTTACTCAGTATTCTCTCTCTGCGTTGTACACTCAATTGATTTGGGGGTTTTGTTTTTCCTTCTTTTCCTCCAACCTCCTAATTAGTTCAGCTTCAAAACATCCCTTATCATCTCCAGATGTCAGATAAAGCTCCACCAATAGAATCAGTCATATTAAGCTTTCCATTAATTGATTTTGGCCCCCACCCTTGGGAAGCACAAGTTAGTTCTTCCCATTAGGAGCAATAATTCCCCATTCAGGAGATTGTAAATCATGCCTTCTGTCTGTCCATCTTAACCATGTTTGTCACCTCCTTCAGAAATGAACAGTGAGAAAGACCCTGGGATAAAGATGAATTCTTACTCAAACTTCACCATGTCTAAAGAGGATGTTTACTGACATGCCTAGAAAAAGGGCCAAATTTGTAAATCAATGGAGTATGTGGTTGCCTAAATGGTGTGACCCAAGGAGACCCTAAGCAGCACTCCAGTGACCCAAAATAAGAACCATCATAAAATTGTTCCTTAGGATCTTCAAGTCCCTTTCTTAAATGTGCATTGTATTTGAGCATCTAAATAGGCATTTCTTCAAGTAGGTATCTCTCCCCATTCTGTCACCAGTCAAGGCAAAAAAAAAAGCTAAATCAATAATAAGATTTCTATTCCTATTTTCTAGTACCTGGCCTCTCCAGTGCCAAACATGGGTATAGGTAGGGTATGTATGGAGTGTGGCTATGGGGGGGATAGTATGGGGCCATATGTGCATGTATGAATGTGGTGGGGGAGATATAATAGATATATATAATAAATTAAAATAACATAATAGATCTGTTCCCACCCATACCTGAAAGGAATTCCCACTAATTCAACATGCTCAGCTTTTGCTCACAAGGAAGCCCCATTCTACTTCTGGATGGCTCTCACTGTTAGGAAGTTTGGGTTGGAGAGAAGGACAGAGGAAGTTATTTCCCTGATGTGAACCCTAGATGTGCCTCTTTCCAGCTTCACTCACTGCTCCTTGTTCTTCCCTCTGGATACAAACAGAAAAAAAAAAAAGAATCTGATCCCTTTTCACATGACATCCTATCAAATATCTGAAGACAGGTATCATGTCTCCCTTGAATCTTGTGTTCTCTATTTTAAACATTTCAATAACTGAGAAGATTCACTCAGTGGAACCCCCACCTAAAACAAACCAGCAGGTGAGATTCTCCTCCTGTGTTGTCGCTGGTAGAGACAGACAACCAAGGGTCATCATACTGTCATCTTCTGCTTGGAGACAGAGGGATGGACAGGATGATTCCCAGAAAACAGGGCTTCTCCACCCCACAGGGAAGAAGATTCAAAGTGGCAGAGGAATGGGGGCAAAACAGGTTTGGTATTTGTGACATTTCATAGAGCAAGGCTGAGACCCATCATGCAATTCTCCCCCCTCACTTAATGTATTGGTTAGTTTGGGGAAACTGAATTTTCTTCCATCTTTTTAAAGAGTTTTCTGCTTTAAGGAGTAGCTCTCTGGGAAAAACCAGGGAAAGAATTTATTGAGAAATGTGGCTGATGTCAAAACAAAAAATACCACTTTTTTTAAAGTGAAGGATAACAAGAGAGAAATGAAAAGTGAAAACTTCTCTAAAAACTGGTCGGATGTCCTAGATACTCATATCGCCACAGTCCCTCAATACTACAATTGGCTTTATGCTTGCTTGGCTCTGATTTGTTACTCAGATTAATCATAATCATCCTTATCCGCCCTCCCGTCTTTTTACCTGGCCCCTACCTCTATGTGTTCCCCTTGGCAAACAAGTCTGTTCTCTTACCCTCATTTCACAATGAGGGAAACTGAATATGGGTGATAGCCCATACCAGCTCTGATTTCCCTGAACTTTTATGGTTTGGGGTTCAAAGGACTCATGTTTTTAGGGTCTGAAGGATGAGGAAACACCAGGGAGCTGATACAGCAACCTACCTAAGGCCAGAGCTGTCTTTGGTGGAAGGAGAAGTAATTAGCCTGCTCTTCTTCTCTTGTGCGGAAGAGGAAAGGACAGGATGACTTCAGTGGAGCACAGTCTCCCAGAGAGCTCCCTATTCCTGTCATCCTCCTCATGGAAGGCCATGCGGGTCAGGGAACGTCAGACCTGTTTGCATTCATGGCACTTTGAGCAGCAGGGCTGAGATACACTGCACTGTTCAAACAGACTCCCCAGCCCAGCCAGCCAACTGTGGTGGGGAAGCAACAGTGCTTGAGGGGGGCCCTGCCCAGGACAAAGGAAAGCAGGCAGCAGAAAGGGCGCCTTATGCACTGTGGTGGAGCCCCCAGAGACATGGCTGGCTCAGTGCTCTACAACTGGCGGGGCAGCCGGACTCTGTCACTGCTGCTGGGCTATCTCTGCTACCTGCTGCTGGGTGCTGCCATCTTCCAGCTGCTGGAAAAGCAGGCAGAATCTCACTCCCGAAACCAATTCCAGTTGGAGAAGCTACGCTTCCTAGAAAACTACACCTGCCTGGACCAATATGCCCTGGAACAGTTTGTGCAGGTGATATGGGGAGGTGGGGCCAGGGTGGGGAGGATGGAGAAGGGGGAGGTGGAAGGACAGGACCTGGAGAACGGGGGGAGGGGAGTTCAGAGGTGAAGTCTGGAGAAAGAGGGGCTGGACTTGGATGGCTTTGGGACTTTGGGGCAATCAGAATCAGGGATAGATAAATGAAGGTGGGGGGAAGCATTAAGAGTAACTCTGAGAGGCAGCTAGGTGGCGCAGTGGATAAAGCACCGGCCCTGGATTCAGGAGAACCTGAGTTCAAATCTGGCCTTAGACACTTGACACTTACTAGCTGTGTGACCCTGAGCAAGTCACTTAACCCTCACTGCCCTGCAAAAAAACAAAGAAAAAGAAAAAAGAAAGAGTAGCTTTGCCCGATTTCTCTGGACCTCTGCTCCCCTTGACCTTCCTCCAGCTCAGTTACATTTCCATTGCCTGGACAACAGTCATGCCACACAGTTAAATGTCCACAACAGCTGTCATCAGACCTTCCTCCAATGGGACATTTCAGGTTCAAGAACATTAGGTGGCTATGGCTGTCCAAGCCCCTGCATTGACTAGACCCAAGCAAGTAAGCTGTTTTTGATGAGTGAGCTCCTCTCTTCAATCCTACCCCCAAGCCCTGCTATGCACCTCTTTGCTCCACAGTGATTCCAAGCATCCTCAGCTGTTCCAGGCTCCAGAGCATCCCTGGTCCAACAAGACATGGTGTCTGGGGTTCAATCAAATGGTAAAGAAAAGATTGGATATAAAGAGACCTATCATGGCCTCTATGGCAGACACCAAAGACAGGAGGATGTGCTCTCTTGCCCTTGAGTTGGGGAGATGAGTTATATTCAAATGATCTGAAATGACCAGAGCTAGAAGGGTTCTGGGAGACCATCCAACTGCTTAGTTATTTTAATTTGATTGGGGTGGGGAAAGGGAGAGGAGACTGAGACCCACAGAAGGGAAGAAGTTTATCCAAGGTCAAATAAGAGTACAAATAAAACTAGTATATGTATTGAGGGAGATATAAAATAAGGCTGCCCAATATGTTTACTGAGGAGAGCCTGCTAAACAGTCTAATAGCTGAGCCTCAGTCCCTCTCCTCCAATGAATAGCTTTTCCTTGAGCCTCCTGCTTCAGAATCTATCCTCCCACCCCCACCAAACTGCCAGTGAAAAAGTGGGACCACTAACTCCCAATCTGAGTAAGACAGCTCCAAGGGACCTAAACAAAGGGCAAGGGGATGGGGACTTAGAAGGCGTCCTCCCAGGAACTGAAGGTGAAATAAAGAAGCCGAGGGTGAGGCAAGCATTGCTAAGTGGAGACTCACTTCTGGTATGGAGCAAGAAGGCAGGAGGCTCCAGGTCAGATCGCAGGCATCAAAGCCTTCTCATTTATTGGACAGCATGAGCAGAACTCTGTATATGTTTGTGGGCTACATAATTTCTTAACCATTACAATTATTAATTGATCCAAGCCTGTTATCATAACACCTGCTGGTACACCATTACACAACAGCAACAGCTGACAGATGGTTAGGCCCCCTCTGGATTACTAGTTTATATGTGCTAACCAGAGTCATAGTTTACTCACTAGCTGCTGTAACCTCGGGCAAGTCACTTCTGTCTGCCTCAATTTCCTCAAATGTAAACTGGGGCTATCACCTACCTCCCAGATTTGTGAAGATTGAATAAGATATTTATAAAGTGCTTAACACAGTGCCTGGCACATAGTAGGTGCCTAATAAGTGTTTATTTCCTTCCTACCATGATGCTTTTTCCATGGAACTAATTAGGGTTTTTCTCCCTACTAAAATCCCACAAGTTACATGTTAGACAAGTAGACATAAAACTTGTCAATCACAGGAACTGAGTAGAGGGACCAGACCTAAGATTTCTTTCATTTAGGGAATGAATGCCTGTCTGAGAAAATATCCTCTTACCAATGCATTGGGGGATGGCGGAAGGGAGTTCCTTTTCTTCACCTTAAGAGTCATCGAGGGGCAGCTAGGTGGTACAGTAGATAGAGCAGCAGCCCTGGAGTCAGGAGGACCTGAGTTCAAATCCAGCCTCAGACATTTGACACTTACTAGCTGTGTGACCCTGGACAAGTCACTTAATCCCAAGTGCCTCACCAAAAGAGAGAGAGAGAGAGAGAGAGAGAGAGAGAGAGAGAGAGAGAGAGAGTTACCTAGAGCACTGAAAGAATAAGTGCCTTACCCGAAGTCACTCAGCTACCATGTGTCAAAGTTGGGACTTGAACCCAGGTCTTCCTGGATCTTTATCCAATGTGCCACACTGTGTCTCCCTAATCACTGTAATGATCTAAGAGAAGCTATAAAATCACCAGTTAAGAAGAGTTTGGCGGAAAGGGAGTGTTCCCAAGATCCTTATAAAGACCCTGTGGTCCTATGAGAAAAATAAAACCAAAAACACTAGCATATCTCTTCTTCCTATGCCAGCAGGGAACATAATAATAATAATATCCCATTAAGATTTGCGAAGTACTTTCCATACCTTGTCTCATTTGAACCTCCCAATTCCTTCAGTTGGTAACTATAAGTATTATCCCAATTTTAACCAATGTGGAAACTGAGGCACAAGGAGATGCAGTATATTGTCCTTGGGTACACACCTAATAACTCCTTGGAGGCAGGATTTGAACTCAAGTCTCTCCTGAATTCAATTCTAATGCTCCTTCCCCAATACTACACTGCCTCTCAACTGTGACTATAACTTATGTCCCATGGGAATTTATCTCCCTACCTTACATCCAACAAATATATTTGAGACCAAATTCCCAAAGGGAGTGCTAGAGGTAGTCTGATTAAGACTGAGAGCAAATATTTCTTGTGGTCTATCACTCATGTTCCCAAGGGTTTGAACCACAGTGAGGTCCTGATGGTTCAAGTATGGTTCTAGTATGAGTCAGGAGCTCAGAGCAGCTTCCATGATACCAGGAGAGTGTTTATCACCATCATTAGGAAGCTTTTTCTGATAGAGCTCTAAGCCCAGGAATCTGTGATCACCTGAAAGCTGCCTCCACTCTGTCATTGACTCACTGGGACAGGTCCTCAACTAAGTGACTTACAAATGAATCTGTCCCATTTCCCCACCTGCACAAAAGGCCCCCAAAACCCTGCTCTTTGTTCACCTGGACTAGCTCTCATAAGAATGAGTTTTTTACATATCGAATTCTTATTGATATCTTTTGTTGCTACATTACCTTTGTGTAATTGAAAATTCTAAATGTGGGTTCTAATCTGTCCCCCCAGTTTGGGGGGGAAACTGACTAAAATCGCTGATAAATGAGTTTAGGTTTTTTAAGGGTTTATTGAAAGATAGTAAAAGAAATAGAAAGATTGAGAACAGATTTCCTATAACCTGGCAATCCTAACCTTCCTAAGCTCCCACTTCTGAAGTCTTTCGCCACCATGCCAATCTCTCGAACCAAAAAGCGCAGAACTCTCTCCCCAGAGTCTGCTTTCTGCTTCATGTTCACTTCCCAGAAATGGGAAGTTCTTCAAACTGATTGGCTAGTGTCATTCAAATTCATTGGTTCACTGGACTCAAAGGTGGTCTCCATGTACAGTTCAAAGTTTTTAGCTTCTGAGAACAATTACTTTCTTAAGTACCCTTAAGTACCAGCCATATGTGTTTACAATCTAGTTAACTGGAATTAAGCCAGTAATCCAGACAGCAGTCAGTCACCTTATCCAATTCAGTCAGTCTAAACCAATCTCCAGGTGGGCCCCTGAGTAACTGCTAAATCTCATCTATCACATTCCATTATCTTGACACACCTTCATTTCCAGAGAGATCCCTCCTCCTCCCCTTCCCAGCCAGTCAGCCCTTATAAGAAAGAATAAAAACCAAAGGAGAAAAAAAGCACCTTAGAAAAACCAACCAATACAAGGACTGAGTCTGATTCCACCATCTTCAAAGAAGGGAAGAGTGTGCATTTTTTACCTCTTCTTGGTAGCCAACCTTGATCGCTACGATTACAAAGCATTATTTCATTTTGTTATTGATGTTCTTGTCCTTTCCATTTACCTCACTGTAATGAAAAGTATATTGTTTTCTTGCTTCCACTTACATCACTCTGCAAAAAAAAAAAAAATCTTTGAGAGAGTTAAGGTAAGAAAGAAAGGCAGTGTTTCTCATCCTTCCCCAATATCTCTAGGCTGGTCTACAGCCATCCCAAACACAGGCAACTAAGTAGCAGAGCGAGCACCTCCTGTTCTTAAAGAAAGTGCCCTTGCATTCAATACCCCTCACTGAGAGTGAAGCCATCTTATTCCTTGCTGCTCCAAGTAAAATCCATACCCTCTCAATCACCACCACCCTTGTGCCCCCATTAGGGATAGAGGTCCTGGTCCTAAGCTGCAATGACCCTGTAGAGGTGTGAAATGCCTTCTTTCCCCAGCCTTCTCTTCTACAGTCTAATAAATCCCAGATTTTTTATGACAGTCCCTTAATTTGAAAGAATAATTTTTTTTAAAACTACCACCAAAAATGACCAGGACTAACCAGCAGAGTTTTTTTTACGGCTGCCACCTAAAGGGTTAATATCCTTTGCGGTGGGGTTTATGGGAAAGGGAGTAAGGACAAAGTTTGGGTCTTTTCAGAGGCCCTAGCCTGTCAGACTGAGGAAAAGCAGATGGCGTCTCATGACGATGTCGCTCTGGCCAGGCCACCCCCACTCCCACCTCCACCAGGCCCTGAACTCACAGAGTCAGCCTGTTAGGGAACATTTCTCATGGGAAGTTAAGTCTAGGGAAAGCTGTAACTACGTCCACTTCCACCCACACACACTCACTCACTCCACTGACCACTCCAGACGCCAAGAAAGCCTGGCAAGCTGCAGTAATAGCTGCCTGTGGAGCTCCAGGTCACCATGAAAGGAAGAAGGGACAAGGAATGGATCTCATCTCCCAGCCTAGAGTCCCACCAGAGAATGAATGCCATGCGTGTGCACCCTTTGCTGACTTAGAATCTGGTCTGCTAGAATACCTTAGAGAGTAGAACGACCAGGCCACAAAGAAACAGGAGGGAATCCCTGGGCTATCTTGGCCAACCCCCTGCCTTACCACCTCCAGAAAACCTAGAAGAAGGAGGCTTTTCTTTCTTTCTTTCTTTCTTTCTTTCTTTCTTTCTTTCTTTCTTTCTTTCTTTCTTTTTTTTTTGGGGGGGGGGCAATAAGGGTTAAGTGACTTGCCCTGGGTCACACAGCTAGTGAGTGTCAAGTGACTGAGGCTAGATTTGAACTCAGGTCCTCCTGAGTCCAGGGCTGGTGCTTTATCCATTGCGCCACCTAGCTGCCCCAGGGCTTTCTTATATTGGGAGACCCCATGTGTGTAAGAATCCATAGCCTTCCTTTGAACATTCCCATGTTTCCAAGGACAAAGAAGCACTGGCCTTGGAGGACCTGGGTTCAAGAGCTACCTTGATCCACTTATTTAATGTGTGAACTTGGCCACATCATTTTATCTCTTTGGGTCTCAATTTCTTCCTCTCTATAATAAGGTGGTGAGACTAAATGTCCTCTAAGGCTCCTTATAACTCTAACCTGACTTTCTTCTGCACTGAGGCACAGGTTTCCTCTAACATTCCATGATTCCACCTTTTCCACCTTTTTTTTTTTGAGACAATCAGGGTTAAATGACTTGCCCAGGGTCACACAGCTAGTGAGTGTCTAAGGCTATATTTGAATTCAGGTCCTCCTGACTCCAAGGCCAGCACTGTGCCCCAAAGTTTCCTAAACTATGTATCACAACCCTATATGGGGTGGCATAACTGAATGTGGGGGGTCATGAAGGTTACATATACCTATTTTATACACCTATATTCCCAGGGTTGCATTAAAATTTCTTGGGCAAAAATGGGTCTCAGGGCAGCTAGATGGCGCAGTGGTAAAGCCCCGGCCCTGGATTCAGGAGTACTTGAGTTCAAATCCAGCCTCAGATGCTTGACACTTACTAGCTGTGTGACCCTAGGCAAGTCACTTAACCCCAATTGCCTCACTAAAAAAAAAAAAAAATGGGTCTCGAGTGGAAAAAGTTGAAGAAGCCCTGCTCTGCACCACCTAGCTGCCCCCACGTGATGCTATCTTAATGGAAACCAATCCTACCATTTTGACAGCCCCATGGTGGCTCATTTTCCCAGACTCATTTTCTGTATCCCTTCCTTCCCAGATAATTCTTGTCATATAAACACCCTCTACCTAACCCTTTCCTCCTTCTTCCTGACAACCCAATGTCTCCATGCTCCCCATACCCCAAAACCTCATACTTGGCATAGGTCATTATGGAAGCCTGGGAGAAAGGTGTGAACCCAACTGGCAACTCCACCAACCCCAGCAACTGGGACTTCAGCAACAGCTTTTTCTTTGCAGGGGCGGTTGTCACCACCATAGGTAATGGGGTGTTGGGGGAGGGGGGAAGGGAAGAGGGCTGGACTCCCCTATCTTGGCCTCCTCCATCCTGAAAACCCCCTAGGTCTCCTCTGTACAGGCTTTCAACACTAGTAATTCTCTCCCCCTGTAGCCTCCCCGCCCCCCCCCCCACTGTCTTCAAATCAATAAGGGAGCTCCTGCCTTCTATTTTTCCCACTCAGGATTGGTTGTGAGAATTTTTATTTTGCAGGGGGCGGGGGGGGGGGGGGTGGAGGGCAAGATTGTAAGGCAGAATTTGATATAAGCCTCACCACTCATCCTACTTCCCAATCCTTTTGCCCTCTAAAGGTTATGGAAACCTGTCCCCCAGCACAAAAGCAGGTCAGATTTTCTGCATCTTCTATGCCCTGTTTGGGATCCCACTCAATGTAGTGTTTCTCAACCACCTGGGAACAGGACTAAGATCTCACCTCGCCACAGTTGAGACTTGGGGGCATCGACCAAGACGCTACCAGGTACCACTTCTTCTCAGCCTATGGCCTCTTCCCCACTCTTCACCAATCCCAGCACAATAGCTCCTCCTCAACCCCGCCCTCTCCTGGCTCTCAATTGTGCCCTTCCTCCTTAAAATCCCTGCCCTAGGGGTAGCTAGGTGGCACAGTGGATAAAGCACTGGTCCTGGATTCAGGAGGACCTGAGTTGAAATCCGACCTCAGACACTTGACACTTACTAGCTGTGTGACCCTGGGCAAGTCACTTAACCCCCATAGCTCCCCCCCCCCAAAAAAAAATCCCTGCCCTATTCCCAAAATACAGCCACATTCCCATTACAACTTGGCCCCAGTCCTTCATCCTTCAATAAAGCTGATGTACTTCCCTTGGTCTGACCTCACATACCATCCTGAGAATGAGAAGGGAGGGACAAGCATGGTCTATAGGTGGTTCCCTTCCCCAATTCCAACTCAGTTTGAATTGTTTCTCCATGTAAAAGATCAGAATACCTGTCAGCACATTATCCCCAAGTCCCAAGAGTCCTCCAAAATCTGTAATTGACATGTTTTTCTTCCACTGAGAAAGTGGCCCCACACCTCCCTGAAGTCATCCTGGAACAATGGGAGCTACTCCATCAGTCTCCTGTCTCTCTTAGGTGGCACAGACCCTGGGCCTTGCTCTGTTCCTGATTGTGGGGACCTTTCTCCTCCTCGTCTTTCCCCCCATGGTCTTCAGCCACGTGGAGGGCTGGAGCTATGGTGAGGGCTTCTATTTCGCTTTCATCACTCTCAGCACGATTGGCTTTGGGGACTATGTTGTAGGTAAGGGAGATGGATGAGTATGGGACATAAGGAACCGGGGCCCTTTGGAAGTCTAGGAGCTAGGACATCAGGAGCTAGAGGAGAGCTGGGGGGGGGGGGGCGGGTAAAGGGGATGGCGAGAATGGGGCTGGAAGGCTAGAAACCAGGGATTCAGCAACACCAAGACTGTAAGAGGGAGGGGAACATGACTCGTGAAGCCCCCATACGGTCATTAAAGTGGAAGAAGCTCGGTAGCACAATGGATAGAGCACTGGACCTGGAGTCAGGCTGATGTAGGTTCAAATCCTGCCTGTGTGACCATGGGCAAGTGACTTGAGGGTTTCCATTTCCTTAGAACCCTTCCTGGGGTTAGGGAAAAAAAACAAAACAAACAAACCTTACACCACCTCACGAAGTGGTTTTGAGAAACCCCTTAAAGAACTAAGTTTTAATTATTAATATAGTTAATATCAAGAAGTCTCTAGTCCCTGTCCTTCCCTACTCTTCCCTCCACCCCCAACCAACCCCCAAGACTGAGAGCCAGATCTGGCCTGAGCTAATGGGGTTCTCAGTGGCTTTGGGAGAAAGAAAAGATTCCCTGCACACAGTCTCAGAAGCCCTGATGTTCTAGGTATTGCATGTCATAGTATCATGGTAAAACACCTGGGAAAACCACTCTAAGCCAGATGTGTATATTCATGGAGAGAGGGACCTGTAGAGTGGCTGTAACACATGACTGCCCCTGTTCTTCCTCTCCCAGGCACAGATCCCAACAAGCGCTACATCTCTGTGTACAGGAGTTTGGCTGCTGTCTGGATCATCCTGGGCCTGGCCTGGTTAGCTCTCATGCTACCTCTGGGTCCCATGGTCCTGCACCAACTCATGCACCTCTGGCCACTGAGCAGGGATCCAAGCTCAAAGAAGGGACTAGCTCCTCAGGCAGATGGGCTTTCTCACACCACCAAGCTCCCTCTAGCCATATGAATTCATGGAGCAGTCCTAACCTACGTGCCAGCCAGCTTCTCTTGACTTCCATAGATCACCTATAGTAAACACAATCCTTTACCATACCCTAGTCTTTCTTCTCCCTGACCCTGACCCCCTCTCCATATCCTTCCCTTCTGGGTCATTCTTCAAGGGCTGTCCAACAAGAGGAAAGAAGCCTAAAACATCCAGGGTAAATGAGTAATGAAGACCATAAAAATAAGAGACAAACCAGGAGGCATGGAATAAGAGACACACTTCACTTGTCCCTCTCTCCATCCCCTCTAGGATCACGTGTAGAATTCAGCTTCCCATTTTAGTGACCCCCACCCCAAGTCTCTAGGAGACTGCTTGACTCACAGAAGAGACCACAGATGTCATGGAAACAAGCACTCTAAGTTCCACAATAGTGACCCCACCACCAGACAAACCTGGAATCAAGTACCCTGCTCTTTCCAATGCCCATCATTTAGGCCTTCTTGATTCAGAAGGGATGGCTATGTAATGCAGACTGTCCAGAGAAGATCCTCTGTCCTGTCTCCCAGCTCTTGGGGAAATGTACAATATAGAAATGGTAAAAGCACAAGGCAGTAGTTACCTGGACCCTGTTACCTGCTCCTCCCAAAGGACCAGGGCTAGAGAAGTCATACCCTAAAGGGTACAATGCTGTTCACAAACACAGCTTCTGAACCCAGGACACTATAGCTAGGCTTCCTCCTAGAACCAGTCACCCTCCTGGATATGTTCCCCCTTGTTCCCTAAACCTGTGTCTGTTCTTTCCTCTGCGTGCCTTGTTTAAATACATACTCTCAGATCATAACATGCTAAGACCCTTTCTAAACAATGCTCTTCCAGAAGCAGACAATCCAAATGACTAGAAAAAACAAGCCAGAAGAGTTCTGGGAACCTCTGAAGTTTGTCACCCCATAGAACAGGATGGGGAGATGTTCTGTGGATGAGGGAACAATGTGATCTCGTCTGGGATAGGAGTCAGTTTTCCTGAAGGGCAGAGGGATGAACTAGACCAGGGGGCCCCAAATACTGCTCTGCTCTCCCCGCTAAGGCCTGCTGGTAGTCTGAACAGTAAACAGAGGGGCAGCATGTTGGCGCCCCTTATCTTGCCACGTTAATGTCTTAGGCAGATGAGACATGTTGCCTATGCCTCTATCACTTCTGCAGAAGAGCAGTGTCTCCTCAGTAACTGTCTCCTTGATCTCCCATCAGCCAGCAAATGTCCAACCAATATCACAGGTATTAGCATAAAATGGGGGGGGGAGGAGAGGACTGGAACAAGATCATAGTCTCATTTCTACTGATAGAAGAAAGAGGAAGTAATCTGGTACATAAGAGGTGACAGATTGACATAAAGAACTTTCAGAAGATAAAGGGTAAGCAACCCCAGAATGGGAGACAGAGGTATCAGACTGGAAAAAATAAAGGATGGGCTTCCCCCCATCCACACAGCCTCAATGGATGATGGGCGAGTAGTAAGTGTATGTACTTACTCACTGAAAAGTTCCCTTACCCAGTGCCTAATACTCTGAGGGTGGGGATGAGAGCCCCCAAAATGGCTTGGTAGGGTCTAAAAAGGCCATTTAGATGGCACGGGTCCGGAGTCTAAAAGAAAGTCAGTCATGGGCCTAGGTGAATAAACTTGGCCTCTCTATTTCTTCCGGAGTGTGTAGTTTCTGTGACCTTTCACCGGATTCGTTGCCTGAGATAATAGGGGGCTAGGAGTCCCTCTCCCACTAGTACCTCCCCACGTCTCGCCCTCGCTCCTTTCTCCCTCCTGTCCACTTATTCTGACTTGTTTTAATCCTTGCCCTTCTCCCTCCCTCTTCCTGTGTTCCCTTCTTTCCCTTCCAGGATTTTCCCATTCTCTGGGGACTTCAGTCAGAGCTCAGGCTGCTAATTCTGCACTGTGACTGGGGGGGCGGTGGTAATAGGGGAGAGGAGGGCCCTTAGCGAGATGAGGGGTATCCTCCTCTATGCAAGGCGGAGCTAGAGAGCAGGGGCTCCGTTTTCTCTTGGGGGCTAGGGATTGGATCCTTGTTTGGGGTGGGGCGCTGGAGCCAGCTCATATCCCCTTAGGGAGCCCAGGACCCTGACAGAACAAGACGGCAGGAACTTTCTAGGCTGGGCACTGACTAGTCTGACCGGAGCCCCTTCCCTTCGCGGATCCAGCTCCTGACCGCTCCGCTCCCAGGATCGAGTGCATCTCTCTGTCCTCAGCCCCTTCCCTCTCTTGCCTCTGGCCTGAGCCCAGGAAGACTCTACCCAAGCATGTTAGGCCGGCGAGGCCAGGCTGTCTCGGAGGCCGTGAAGAAGGTTGGAGCCGTGCCAAAGCCGCGGGGCAGAGAGCGTAAGCAGGGCCGGGGGCGACGCTGCGCGGTGCCAGGGACGCCGCTGCTCTTGTGCTGCTACCTGGCTTACCTGGCATTGGGCACGAGCGTGTTCCAGGCGCTGGAGAGCGGCGCCGCACGGGACTCCAAGGAGGGGTTCCAGAAAGAAAAGTGGGCGTCCCTGAGCAACTACACGTGTCTGGACAGCCGGGCGCTGGACGCCCTGATCCGGGTCAGGCGGGGATGCTTCTCTGGGTTACACAGGGGCGAGAGGCGGGGATGGAGAAGGAAGGGCTGGGGGAGGGGGACGAAAGAAGGGCGGGGTCCTACGGGGAATGAGTAGGGGGAACAGAGGGAAAGCCGGGGCGAGGGCTCCACTTCCGAGGGGCCATAGGGCGGTAGACTAGGGTGGGCAAGGATGGGAATGTTTCCGTAGAAGCGTTTATCTCTTTTGGGGTGGGCTACCCGTGGGTTGTGGAACGTAGAGTAGGAGGGAGGGTCTTGGATGTGAGAAAGAGCGGGACGGGATCGCCTGGGGTTGGCGGGTGTTGGGGCGCACTACACCCCACCACCCCAGCTCCTCCCCTTTCCGCCCGCCCAGTGTTCCTGCCCCCGATGCAGCATTTCACTCAGATCTCCAGCCCCCAGGTCCGCTCGGTGCTGATCCCCAGGTTCGGTTCCGTGGTGTCACAGATGTGTGAATAAATGGGGAAGAGAGGGTCAGGGCGATGGCCTGAGTATCATGGGCTCCGAGTCCTCGAGACCCCAACTCTAGTCCCAGCTTTCTATTGCTAACTTACCTTGGAACTTTGAGAAAGTCTGAGTCTCTGTTTCCTCATTTATAAAAAGAAGGTTTTGGACCAGATGGGTTCTAAAGTTCCTTTCAGAATATGTTTGAAGTGGAGAAGGGAGGAGTGCAGAGCCTGGGAAGGCGAGCGAGTTTAGGGAGAACACTACCACCACTGCCACCGCCAAGCGTCAGACATCCCACCTTTATTAGCAACTACTCCTTCACCTGTCTGTCACTCCCCTAGCAAAGGTCAGGAGACTAGAAATTCTAATGGAACAGTCTCCCAAACGTTTGATCTCCAAAAACCCAGCACTTGCCAGAGTAGATTCATCTCTTTGCTCCATCTCATCCCATTTCATCCCATCCCAGGAAACTTGACACAACCCCAAGAAACCAAGTGGAGCCAAGAGTCCATGGGCTCAGCCAAGGGCTGATTTTTCTCCCAACAAAGACTAAACCAAAAAGATCCCGTTGGGTCTCCATTGATCCAAGAGTTCAGGGGAAGTCTCCCCGTCCCTTTCCCTTCTCCTTTCCCCCGTTAAGCTCCGCCCCCCCCAATTCCAGGACTATACTCTGGGCTCTTTGGAAGTTCCCCACTGCCTCACTCCACAGAGTAAAGGGTTCAATGTTACTCTTGATGGAGGAACTACATTAATACTTTGTCCTTTCAGTAGCCATTGTTCCAGTTCTGAGTTCTAAGGGGGAAAAGAAAGATGAGGAAGAGGCCCTAAACTCAGGGAACCCTCAGTCTAATGGGGGAAATATAGTACCTGAATGAATGGATAGCATTTATTAAGAACTATGTGCCAGAGAATACAAAATAGAAAATTAAAATAGTTCCTGCCTTCGAGGAATTTATATTCTAATAAGGGAGTCAACACATAAGAAAACGGGCAGGAAGTGTATTTTCATCTAGTAAAGGTTACACTGTGAGTTTAGTCTTAAGGTTGTCAGTTGACAGATTTCCAGAAGTCAGTTAGTAAGCATTTATTAAGCACTTATTCTGTGCTTTATTATATTCATTGCACCGTGCTAAGCCCTAGGGGGACAAAAAAAAAAAAGCAAAAACAGTTCCTGCCCTCAAGAAGCTCACACTCTAATGGCGAGACAACATGAGATACATACAGATGGGGGGGGGGGCAACTAGGTGGCACAGTGGATAAAGCACCAGCCCTGGATTCAGGAGTACCTGAGTTCAAATCCGGCTTCAGACACTTGACACTTACTAGCTGTGTGACTCTGGGCAAGTCACTTAACCCTCATTGCCCCACAAAAACAAAACTGATAGATGGAATGTGATTTCTGAGGGGAAGGCACAGGCAGCTGCTGGGTGGTAGGGAAAAGGAGGGAGCAGTCCAGAAAAGTCTCCTGCAGAATGTGGGATTTAAACTGAGCCTCGAAGGAAACTAGGGAAACTCAGAAATGGAGATGAAAGGGCAAAGCATTCTTGGCTTGTGGGACTGCCAAGGGTGCACTGCAGCCAGCTCTTACCACTCCCTGGTATCATTAAATTTTAGTGTGAGCATTTACACCTTGGAAATGGGCTGACAGTATGGCTCTGGGTATGATTTATAGTTTTGTTGATCGTCTAGACTTAGAAAGTGATGGAGAAAATGTTAGCAATGCAGATTAAACTTAAAGGTGTGTTATGCTTTTTCTGAGAGTCACTGCAAGGCCTCCCTCCCTGTTCTTCTGTGAGTAAACTGTGTAGCTGGATCAGAGATGATGGAGACAAAATCTTAGTCCAGGTCCAGGCTTGGAATGCCAAACAGAGCATTTTATATTCTGGGAGTATCAGGAGCTGGTAGATCTCATTGGGGAGGGCGGATTATGGAAGGGTTGGCATGGCCAGATCTGCATTTTAAGGGGGGAAAAAGTATTTGGGTAACTGAGTGGAGAGAGATGAGGCAGGAAGATGAGTTACAAGGCTATTACAGGGGGCAGCTAGGTGGCACAGTGGATAAAGCACCAGCCCTGGATTCAGGAGGACCTGAATTCAAATCCAGCCTCAGACACTTGACACTTACTAGTTGTGTGACCCTGGGCTAGTCACTTAGCCCTTGTTGCCCTGGGGGGGGGGGAGGCTATTACAATGATGTATCTAGGTGAAATGCAATGAGAGCCATAACTAGTATTGGGGTTGTGCGAGTGAAGAAAAAAGTAGGTTTTTAGCAGAAATGTTGTGAAGATAGAAATTATGGAAACTTCCACAGATTGAGTATATGGGGTGTGTCTGAGGAAAGAGTGGAAGATGATACTGCAGTTGCAAGCCTGCAGGAGAATACCTTAATAGGGAGTTCAGAAGAAAAGGAAGTTTAGAGAAGGGAAGGTAATGAATTAATATTGGGTTTTGAGATGCTACATATTGAGTTTTGGACACACTGGGTTTTTAGATCCAATTACAATAAGATAGTATTGATTTGATTATAGCTCCCAGAGCAAGTAGGGGGTGGGAGGAAGACAAAGAAGGGGGAGAAAGAGAGAAGCATAGAGGAAGGCATAGGCATAGGCAGAACCAGATGGCAAGAAGATAGCCGGCGTGCATTGTCGGGTGGGACGTGAAGCCTGTTCTGAGAAGAGCTGGAGATAGTGGGCCACGTGGCTTAGTCCTCATTCACCCATCTAGAGGGAGAGTTCCAAAGCTGCATGCCCTAAGGTATGGTCTCAGAGAAGGTCCATCATGGCTACATCCCTGAGATCGCTGTGGCTGCTGTCCCCACAGGACATTATCCAGGAATACAGGAGCGGAGTCATCTTCCCCAGCAACACTACCAGCATGGGCCGATGGGAACTAGCAGGCTCCTTCTTCTTCTCTGTTTCCACCATCACAACCATTGGTAGGGATCTGGGGGACCTGGGACATGGGGCAGAAGGGAGGAAATTTCTTCTTAGCGGCCACTAGGTGTCGCACTGCTAAGAGCTCAAAACTTGACTCCTTTACTAGCTATATGACCCTAGACATATCACTTAATTTCTGCCTTCCTCCAGTTTCCTCAGTTGTAATATGTGGGTAAGATTCATATCTAGGGGCAGCTAGGTGGTGCAGTGGATAAAGCACCGGCCCTGGAGTCAGGAGGACCTGAGTTCAAATTCAGCCTCAGACACTTGACACTTACTAGCTGTGTGACCCTGGGAAAGTCATTTAACCCTCATTACCCTGACGCCCCCCAAAAAGAATCATATCTAACTCACAGGATTGTTTTGAGGATCAAATAAGATGATGTTTATAAAGTTCTTTATGCACTATATAATTTTGAAATCCTTTAAGTACTATATAGCCATTGTTATTCCAAACCCCCTCCCCAAGAGTGTGGGAAAGTCTATAATGGCTTAGGCTTTCTAAGGCATTTCAAGGATGGGGTTGAAAGATATAATTCCCCCCACCACCACCACCAAAAAAAGTCCTCTGCATTGAGTAAAATATCTTCCTGTCCTTAGTGCCATCTAGATAATCAATACACAGGCAGGGACATTTCATTTCAAAGACTGACGGAGCTCAGGGGAAGTTGTAGAGAAGTGTGATGGGATGTACTAAATCCTTTCCTAAAATCTTAGAATATGGCAAAGGATTTTAGAAGTCACCTCCACCCCTCAGTTTACAGAGGAGGAAAGTTGGTGCCCGAAGAGGGAAGAGGACTTGCCCAGGATCACACAGGTAGACTTGTGTGACCAATCCCAACTCAGATCTTCCTACAAGTGCAGGACTCACCATCCATCACTGTAAAAGGCAGGTATTATTCTCCTTGGTGTGTAATCCAGATGTATCCCCTTTCACTCTAATCCTATCCTTGGTAGAGAACTAAGGAAGAGCTTCTCTGTAGATGTAGATGAGGGAGGTTGGGAGAGCCAGTCATTTGCTTCAGTGCTGTCTCCTTCACTTCTCCAAACCTGACTGACTACCTTGGTCTGATGACCCATTTGTTCAGCTTTGTACCATACTGGCCACCAGGTGGCAGTGTAAAACCATTAGTCTGATCTCTGCCTAGAAGTCACTTTGGGGTGGAATAGTGTCTAATTTTCACTTTGGGAAGCGGGGCTTGAGAGAAGGAGGTTTGCAGGGTTGGGTGAAAGGGCAGAGAGGGCAGTGCTAGTGTCCAGCCATACCCCTGCGCTCTTTTCTGGTCTGGTCCGGCTGAACTGGATCTCACCCCCACAGCCCAACTAATTTCCATCTGCATTCCCAGAGGACAGGATTTTTCTTTTCTTGCTGTCCCCAGTGCTTAGCCCAGTGCCTAGCCCATAGTGAACACTTAATAAATATTTGTTGCCTGACTGACTCCCTGGATGAAGGAAAAATAGCCTCACAGATTTGGGCTATCTAATTTAGAACTAAAATCATTAATTCTTAGAATCATAAATCTTAGGACTAGAGGATTAAATTTTTAAAATCATCATCTAAGGGGGGGGGACAGTTAGGTGGTGCAGTGGATAAAGCGCTGTTGCAGGATTCAGGAGGACCTGAGTTCAAATCTGGCGTCAGACACTTGACACTTACTAGCTGTGTGACCCTGGACAAGTCACTTAACCCTCATTGCTCCTCCCCCCCCCCCAAAATCATCATCTGACGTACCCTGCCTTTGGACAAATATGCTTAAAATATAGAGAGCAAGGAAGGGAAGAAATGGAGATCTAGTGGAAGAAGTCAGCCAACAAGCATTTATTAAACACTTTCTGTGTGCCAGGAACTGTGCTAAGCCATGATGTTTCTGGTCAAAGCCCCTTGAAGATGTCATAGGATCTCAGACTTGGGAGGAACCCCAGATGCCACCTAGTCCAACCAACAGTAGGACAAAAACATCTTATATAGCATGCCTAACAGATGGTTATCCAGCCTCTGCTCAGATGCATCCAGTGATGGGGAGCTCACTACTCCATAAAGCAATCCACTTGATTTGGGGTCAGTACTAATTGGCAAAAGCTGCCTCTCTGTAACTTCCATGCTCTTTTCCTAATCCTGTCCTCTGTGGCCAAGCAGGACAAGATTAATCCTTCTTCTAAATGAGAGCCCTTCTTAGAAGATGGTTGTTATTCCCCACTCCACCCCCCAACCCCACAGTCTTCTTTTCTTTTTTTCCTGGTCATATAGGCTCAGTTTCTTTAACTTTATCCAATGACATGGCTTCAAGTAAACCTCTATCCTGGTGGCCCTCTTCTGGACATACTCCACCTTGTCAATACCCTTTCTAAAAAATGGCACCCCAAACTGAACACAATACTCCAGATCAGAGGCCAGTTGGATGGCTCACTCACTCTCTTTGGATGCTATACTTCTATAAATGTTACCTAAGATCAGATCAGTGGTTTTTGGCTGCCACATCACCATGAGCTTGTGGTTCATTAAAATATCTAGATCTTTTTCACTCGAATTGATTTCAAGCCAGAGAGGCAACTAAAGACTTGGTTTCCTGCGGGAGGAGGGAGAACCCAGTCAGCCAATAAGCATTGCTTACCGTGTAAGCAGTAAGAACACAATGCTTATTGTATAGCAAGAGGAGAGGGAGTATAAAAAGAAAAGCAAGAAGCTCACATCTTAACGGGAGAGATAAATACAAACATCCATGTACATACAGAATGTATATATGTGAATAGCTTGTAATGGGGGATGGGGGGCTAGTAAAGGTCTCTTGCAAAAAGTGAGGTTTGAGCTGAGACTTGAAAGAACCCAGAAAGAAAAGGTGAGAAGGAAGAGTATAGCTTCCCTTGAATATCTTTGCCTTCCCCGGGGGCCACAGCTCCTAGGGTCCTGTCATTGTGGTACCCTAATGGGTCCCCCTTTTCTCCCCATTCTACCTCCCCATCTCTCCTGTGCTTGAGACCAAATTGTCCTCTGTCACTGCTGCACACCCCACAAATGACTTTGCCCCCAGCATGAGACTTCCTAATTGCTGCTTAATTTCTAACCACATCTCCACATCTCCTGCATCCTTTGGTTGTGGATTTGATTATTTGAATTGAGTACAATACTTTACATTATTCCTATTAAATTTCATCATCCGCTTTTAGCTTTGTTTCATCCTGTTGAAATCTTTTTGTATCCTAATTCCATCATCAATGTATCAACTATCCCTATTAGTCATTCACAGATTTAATAAACAAGCCATCTATGTCTTCAATCAGCCATTGATAAGAGTATACAGAAGACAGCCATTTGTTATTCCTCTAGAGACCTCCCTCCAGGTCAACATGATACACTCAACAACACTCAACTCATTGGGTTGGGTCAGTCATGAGTTCTGAAATCCACATAACTGTTCTTGTTCTATCATTCAATCTCTCTTTCCTTCATGTTCATAAGGATATTTCAAGAGACTTCTTTGCAGAAATCCTCATATACTACATATTCTTGGCATCTCCCCCATGCACCATCCTCCTGTCAAGAAACCCACTGTAGTGTAATTGTCCTGCCTCATGGTCTTGCTCGTGAAGTCACTGTCACTCATGTAAGCTAGCTGAGGGACTAAACTAGATCAAGGTAAGAGGTATCTGATTTGCTAGGTCTGGCTACAGCAAGGGCCAGACAGGCCAACAGGCAAGGAATGGACAGTCCATAGCAATGAGAAAGGGCAGACGAATGGTTAGTGAGGCTGATGACACTGTGGGGGTGGGCATCATCATTATTATAGGATCACAGGGGCATAAATTTAGAGCTGGAAAGTCAGATCTAAATAATAACCTCTGAGGTCATTCCAGTTTAATCCCTTAATTTTACTGAAGGGCAAAACTAAGACCAAGAGGTCAAGTGAATTGCTCATGGTCATACAGGTAGTAAATGGCAGTCTGGGTTCAATCTTGGGTCTTATGACTCTTTCCCCAGCACCAAAAAGAATCCCCAACAGGTCATGTCCAGCCATTACTCAGGTCCAAGCCAACAGACCTTGAATTTTGTGTTTTGTTAAGAAGCCACATTTGTCACCAAGACATAAAGGAAGGGGACTAGATAGTGGGGAAGGAGAACAAAAGCAACCAAGATTTGGGCTTTTTTCTCTCAAATCAAGCCCACCCCCAGGATCAAGTGTGAAGTTTTAAAACATTAGAATATTTGGGAACTGGCCATCCTTCTACATCATTGATCCCAGCTTGGAACCATCAGCACTATCCCCTTGACTATCCAAGGAAACTGGTTCTGAGAACATCTGAGCTGAGCTTGAAGGATGAGAAGGACCAAGAGAACAAGGAGTTGAGACAAGACAAGACAAGACAAGGCGAGACAAGACAAGTGTAAAACAACACAGGACAATATTTCATTCACAGCCCTCTGTATTTACAATGGAAGATACACAGAACTATAAAATGTAGCTCCAGTCAAGTAGTAGCCACACCTAACTGACTTTCCTGCTATAGAATTTTATCTCCCCTCACTCCTTTGGCATGTCTGTCCTGATGTCTAGTTGGTCAATCTAAACTTTAATAGTGCCTTGATTCCTCAATATGTCTGTCCTGTTATCTGGTTATCTTTGGTTTTGCTTCTCATAGGAGAAACTTGTGATATATCCTGAGCCCCATGTCAAAGAAAAAGAAGGAGAAGGAGAAGAAAAATAAGAAAGAGAAGAAGGAAGGAAGAAAGAGAAGACAAAAGAAAGGACAAATTTTTTTTTTCACAAGACAAGGGAGGGATATATCTGAAAAATATCTGACTGGAGTCAGGAAGACCTGAGTTCAAATCTGGCTTCAGATACATAGCTGTGTGACCCTGGACAAGTCACTTAACTTTGCTTGCCTCAGTTTTCTCATCTGTAAAATGAGCTAGAGAAGGAAATGTCAAACCACTCCATTTATCTTTGCCAAGAAAAACCCCAAAAGGAATCATGAAGAGTTGGACATGACAGAAAATGACTGAAGGACAACAACTGAAAAAAAATCTGAAGGGTTTTAGTGGATCGAAAGCTCAACCTTTATTAAGAGACTACTTCAAAAGCTAGTGTGCAATAGGAGAAGTACAGACACAGAAAGAATCGAGAGCCTCCCTGGACCCTGCCCTGCCCTGGTCAGACCACATCTGGGATATTATTATCATGTTTTGGTGCCAAAACACAAGAATTTCTGGAGAATATCCAGAAATGGGTCACTAGGATAGGGTAAGTAGAGATTATAGGCTCCACCTTAGATTTAAGGCAGGAGTTCTTAAACTCTTTTGTGTCTTAAAGAGCCCTTTGCACTCCAGTGAATCCTATAGACCCTTCTCAGAGTAATGTTGGTTGCCTACATTCCTAAGTGAAGGAAATGCTCAATCTAAATTAGAAGCTCATTTAAAAAATTTTTTTAATTAGAAAATTACTTTTTCCCCTATTCAAGTTCTCAGACCCCCTAAAATCTATCCAAAGACCCCAAGCTAAGAAGTCCTGTATTAATAGGACATAAAGCTGAAGAGGTAAGTGGGTTCATGTAATGTGGGTCCTGGACTCCCAGACTAAGGAGTCTAGACTAATTCAGTCAGGAATACTGGAGTCTATTGTACAAGGAAGTGACTGGATCAAAATGGTGCCCAGGGAAGTTAACCTGAAAACAGTGTACAGAATGAGTTGGAGACTGAGAAATTATAAGCTAGAAAGATATTGTAATATAAGGGAGAGAGCATTCGATTTAGAATGAAAAGATTTGGGTGGGGGCAGCTAGGTGGCACAGTGGATAAAGCACCAGCCCTGGATTCAGGAGGACCTGAGTTCAAATCTGGCATCAGACACTTGACACTTACTAGCTGTGTGACCCTGGGCAAGTCACTTAACCCTCATTGCCCTGACCAAAAAAAAAAAAAGTACAAGTTCAAAGCTCTTGACTCTGCCACTTAACTCGCTATGTGACCATGGGCAAATCATTCCATGTCTCTGGCTTTGATTCCCTTTTCTAACCTTCCTTCCAGTTCCACATCCCAAATGCTATGACCAGTAGAGGGCAAGCCTTGACAGGTCCTAGGAAGCGGTTGCCCTATTACTGCCCAAGTTAGCTAAGGGCAAGGATGTTGGAGAGACCCCACAATGGGATGCATTTCTTTGACCCCAGCTGGTCCTAAAGATAGATCTGCAAAATGGGGAAAGGACTGGGCTCTGTACTGCTGCATTGAACACTCATAAATAACACAAGGTATATTCTGAAGTATTAACTTAAGCCCTACTCCAATGTCTCCTCATTAGAGACCTCGGTGGCTCAAGTGGATAGAATGCCGAGCCTAGAGTCAAGAAGACCTGAGTTCAAATTTGGCCTCAAGATGCTTACTAGGTGTGTGTGACTCTGGGCAAGTCACTTAACTTCAGTTTCCTGCCTGTAAAAGAGGGATAATAATAGCACCTAACTCACAGGGCAATTGTGAGATGAGATCCTATTTGAAAAAGAGATCATATGTGTAAAGATCTTAGGATCACGCTTGGCACATAGTAGGTAGTTAATAAATGCTTATTCTCTTCCCTTCTTCCTCATGGCATGAAGGTGCCCCAGGGTTTCTCATATGCTACACCAGAGGAACACAACCCCTCGCAGATTTTACTGTACAAAGCTAGAAAGCTGCAGACACGATGCCAGCAAAGTGACCATGTTTCCTCTTCAAGGTTCCAAACCAACTACTTTCAAAGAGCCTCATCCATAGAGGGTTGGCCAAAAAATGGTGAATTTGTCAATGTTTTCATTGTGATTTTTTACATGAATAGGATGAACCAATCCTCTCCCCACTCGCATCCCACCACCACCATCACCACCAGGTCCCTTCCAACTGACAGTCTCTGATTCAAGTAAAATTCAACAATATTTATTAGGCACCTAATATGTAGCCTAGTCCAATGGCTAGAGAGCTAGGCTTGGAGTTTGGAAGGCCTCAATTTAAATCTCTCCTCCTGGCCTGGCTTTGTGACCAAAGACAAGTCCCTAATCTCAATGCCCCGGCAACTAAAACTAAAGTTTCAGAACAGTTGCAGATCTGTTTACATCGGTAGACGGTGTTTATTCATCTGGAATTCCTTTTACACATATCCAAATTATGTCAGTCAGTCAGTAAGTATTTATCAAGTGCCCACTATGCACCAGGCACCGGACTAAAAGCTGGGGATGCAAAGAAAGGCAAAAAACAGTACCCGTTTTTAAGGAAATCACAGTATAATAGACTTTGTGTTTTGTTAAGAAGCCGTGTTTATAACTGGGGCATCAAAGGTTGAGAATAGTTGGGAAGGAAAAGGAAGGGAAAATGTGTGCTGTTTTTCTTTTTTTTTTTAATTAAATTTATTTTTTTCAATTAACAAAAATCAAATTTCTTCCCCTCCAACCTCTAGTCCCTCTTAACATCACAACTGCAGGGAAAGAAAGGGAAACAAAACAAATCCTTGTAAAAAATTGTGTAAATGTATATATGTGCATGCATACATATAGTAATATGTGTGTGCGCATGCATGCGTGTGCATGTATATACATACAAGTCAAGCAAAATGAATTTCCCAGTTGGCTGTGCCCAGAAAACATGTATCTCATTTTGTACCCTAAGTTCATCTCCTCTCTCTGTCAGGAAATGGGTTGTTGCTATTATTTTTTTATTAATAGTGTTCTTGCCATTTTTTGAGAAGCTTCAGAAAAAAAAAATACTCCTGGGACAAGTTGCTATCCTGCTATTATTTTTTAATATTTAAAGCTCCATAGACTATTTCACGGGTAAAGTGTTGGGATGTAAGCTCTTCCTCTCTGGGCTCAATGAAAGCATCTTCAGGACACCTCCATTGGCAGACAGGACAAAGGGGTTGATAAATATCTCTTTCTGTTACCATATGATTTTAATCTCCTCTGCTTGGACTCTGTGTTTTGAAAGCTTTTCATTCCATGCATTTTGAGTATTTTAAGTGTTTGGTACGACCACAGCCATTTTAAGTGTTGCTTTAAATTTTTTATGGATTGATGGGATATCCAGGTAATTGTGGGCAATAGTTCAGTCTGTGATAATTGTCCAGTTCAAGTAAATTTTATTGGTTGAGTACTCAGGGATATTTTGAAATCTATATTTTTAGTATGGGAATTTGTCATATGTGAGTCCATGAAAGACAGCAAGGTTATGATGTATTCATCATTCTAGTCAACAAGTCATGTTTTGCTAAATATTCAGTAGGTGGTAAATTTATATAGCCTATAGTGATGTGTTGTGCAATTTTAAAAAATCATTTCTTTTGTATAATCTACCCTGATCACTAACTCCAAGTCACTTAGGGATAATTCTTCCTCTAATTTCTGGTGGCAGTAACCTGTCCTGTAATTGTCATTGTAAAGCCCCTCCATTTCCATCAGTAAGTTCACATGACTCAGCCATTATTATTATTATCATTACTACTACTACTACTACTACTACTACAACTACATTAGTTCATGTGTGAGGGAAAGGCAATATGGGCTAGGGTGGTGATGATTAGACTGAAGACAAATGAATAGAAAAGAGAAACCTCCTAGAGATAAGAGAATACATTTACTTTAGCTGAGTGACTAGTAGAATTGACAGAGACAGGGAGCTTGTCTGATTTTAGAAATAGCCTTTTTTAGTGGGTGGGTGGATAGATGGATGGATGGATGGATAGATGGATGGATGGATGGATGGATGGATGGATGGATGGATGGATGGATGGATGGATGGATGGATGGATGGATGGATGGATAGATGGATAGATGGATGGATGGATGAATGGATGGATGGATGGATGGATGGATGGATGGATGGATGGATGGATGGATGGATGGATGGATGGATGGATGGATGGACGGACAGACGGACAGACGGACAGATGGATGGATGGATGGATGGAGAACCTGAAGTGCTAATAGGACTCCTGAGTGGAATTGTCCTATAAATAGCTGAAAATAAAGAACTAAAGGTACACATATTGGCATCAAACTAGAGCTGACAATGGTTGGATAAAGAGAATGTAAAGAGAGAAAAGAGATGACTCCCAGCTGAGGATAGAAGAGAAATAAGGGATAAAAGAAGAGATAAAAATGTTAAAGTAGGAGAGGAATCAAATCAGTATAAGATGGGTAAAATAAGAATAAGTAAGGGGAGAAGATAAGGTAACAAGGAAAGAGTAGAAAAACAATAGTAAGTAAAAATAAGATGGAGTGAAATTCACAAATACTAATTATAACTTTGATGTGTAGAGTGATTTTACACACACACATTATATATATATATATGCATATTTGTGTCTAATGGTAGCCATCTCTATGGCAGAGTGTGGAGGAGGAAAAAAGAAATGTACATGATAACTTTATTATCTATTTAAAAGGAATAGCAAGTTGTACCTAATAGATTTGCAGTTTCATTTGCAATCATCTTTTTTATTATACTGTTATGGAAATGCTTGTTTTATTCCATAAATTAAAAATTAAGTAAATAAAATTTTTAAACAAGAATACTGTGTTATAAAAGCCAAGGGAGGAGAGTATGCTGTAGTGGTCAACAGGACTGGATGCTACAGAGAGATCAAGAAGGATGAGATGTAAGAAAAGGAGGTCACCACTGACCTTAGACTGGAAAACAATTGCAGTGAAATGGTGGGAGTAGAAGTCCAACTGCCCTAGAGTTAAGTGGGAGAAAAGAAGAAGGGGGACAGGAAAGGGGAGGGTAAAAAAGGGAAGCTGAAACTCTTCAGATGGAAGGGACCTTCCAGAGGTCATAGGGTTGATTTAGAATTGCTCTTCTCTGTCCCTTTCTGCATGGCCAAGGAGGAACTGTGCAGATTCCTCAGCTAGTGGCTGTCCTAGCCCATTTCATCTTCACTTTCTCCAATGAAGGAAGGAAAGGAGATTACTCACTCATCTTTCCCCCCATTTTTATTATTATTATTATTAATTTACTATTAATATTTTATTATTATTGGTGCTTTCTCCACCTTTCCGGGGACTGGAACAGAGAGGCAGAAGGGTTTAGTGAGGTATGGTCAGAGGTGATAGATTTGGGATATCTCCTGCAACTATCCGCTGTAACACCCACCTCCTCTTGTGCCCTAGGTTATGGGAACCTGAGCCCCCAAACAATGGGTGCCCGACTCTTCTGTATCTTTTTTGCCCTCTTGGGAATCCCTCTCAATCTTGTGCTGCTCAACAGGCTAGGACGTCTCATGCTCTCCTGGGTTCAGCATTGGGCCCAGTGGCTGGCTGGGGCCCAGAAGGTAAGAGAGATTGGAAGGGGAAGAGAAGTCTCAGAGCCAGTGGCAGAAGTCTGGGAGAAATAGAGCCAGGTCCCCTGCAGGGAACATGGGAATCATTTCTGAGTATGGGGGATCCTTTGGGAGGCAGGGGATCTGTCAGGGAGGGGAAACATTGCTGAAGATAAGAATCACTCTTAAGGATCAGTGATGAGAATTTGGGATGGGAAAGGAAAGGTCACTGCTTAAAATGGGGGAGTTACTGAAAGGTTTGGAGCTCCTGCTGAGTTGAGGGATCACTTATGAGGATGGGGAAGGACCCTGCTTGGCTGATAAGGAAAAAGTCAGAGAGGTGAGTATGTCATGGGGGTCAAGGGAAATGCTAGCTACATGGAGGCCTAGTATATAAGGGTATATATAGGTGATGGAGGAGAGGATGGGCTACTTTGGTCCCAAGTCACTGCTTCATGCCCCCAAGCTCATCGTCCTGCTTCTACCTGGGGACCTTCCAGGTTCATGTGATCCATCCCTTGCCCTAGTAGATTCACTCCCTCTCTCTCTCCAGACATGCCCCACGGTTTCTTCTCTTTATTCTCTTGCAGAACCAGGCCAGAGCCCGGTGGTTCGCTGGCTCCTGTGCCCTCCTCTCTGGCCTCCTACTATTTTTCCTATTGCCTCCAATCCTCTTCTCCTACATGGAAGGCTGGAGTTATGATGAGGGATTCTACTATTCCTTCATCACCCTCAGCACTGTGGGTTTTGGTGACTATGTGATAGGTGAGATGCTGGAAGGGAAGGGCAAGAAAACTTCCAAGGGTCATCACAGCCATCCCCCTGCCTTCAGGATAGACTGTTTCTCCCTCCTTGCTCTCCTACAGATCTCAAGGGTAGATGATACCTTATCTCCGATGGCACTTATTTGAGAATCTCATCACACATTTAGACAATCTGCTTCCTTAATTATGGTTTTGGGAACCTTTGTTTCCTCTATAATATCAGGGGGCAGGGGCAGCTAGGTGGCGCAGTGGATAGAGCACCAGCCCTGGAGTCTGGAGGACCTAGGTTCAAATCTGGCCTCAGACACTTGACACTAGCTGTGTGACCCTGGGCAAGTCACTTGACCCCAATTGCTTCACCAAAAAACAATAAAATCAGGGGGCAACTGGGTGGCGAAGTGGATAAAGCACCGGCCCTGGATCCAAGAGGATCTAAGTTCAAATCCGGCCTCAGACACTTGACACTAGCTTGTGTGACCCTGGGCAAGTCACTTAACCTTCATTGTCCTGCAGGGAGAGAGAGAGAGAAATATAAAATCAGGGAGTTGGACCAGATGACCTCTATGATCCTTTCTAGCTCCAAATCCTATCAACCAATGATCCTAAAGTGTTTAGCACACTGCCAGGAACACAGTAGGTATTCCTATTAATTAAGAAATGCTTATTATCTTTTCCTTCCCCTCCATGGACCTAAATCCAGAACTGCAATTAGGGCTGGACCAACTGTGCAGCTACCTAGCATGCAACCCCCAAGAAAGCACCAGGAGGGCTGCTTTTAGCCCCACTATGTATTGATGCCCATATTTTCAAAGGGCCCTCCAATTCCACTCTTCATGGCACATTTATTTTTTTAGGGAACTCTCAAAACCTGGCACCTGCTCAGTCACACACATTTTCAAGCACAAGAGGGCTCCATTTTCCAACCTTGCCTAAAAAGGGTGGAGAAAAGGCTGATCTTAATTCTTCCTAAATCGTTCCCATTGTAGATTTAACCCTTTTTCCTTTGGTCCAGTCCTCCGGGGGAAATGAGGGGAGCTTGGTCACCATTATCCAGCTCATTGGCCAAGAGCACTAGAAAATGTGGACAATTCCATGCAACCGCATCATCCCTGATGGAGAGATGGCTTAAAGTAAATGTCAGAGTGATGGGAAACATTATTCTCCCCAAAGAAAGTTGAGGGCTCAGGTTAGCGTTTCCTGGGTCACCAAAGAGGCAGAAGCCTCCAGGGTATCTAGACCTCCTCCTTCAGGCCCACCCCACCCCCACACCCTATATAGGAATGCCCGGTCCTACAAAGGTGGGGCAGGGGAACCAAACAGATCACACTTCAGTCATTCCAGTCATACCTGAGCTTGTAAGAAGAGCTTCGTTCCATGTAAAGTCAAATGCACAGCTTTCTGTGGACAGAACAAGGGACTGGGAGTCAAGACACCTGGGTTCAAGTTTGACCTCTGACATGGATTTGCTAACACATAACACCACTTCTCTTGGACTCATCCCCTCCCCCCATCTATAAAATCAGAGGAGTAGACCAGCATTTTCTAAAATGGGTCCCATAGAACCCTCCTGTCCAACATCCTGGGTGGGGGTAGAGGACAGTGAGAACATATTGCTAGTCTTTTCTCTCTAAAATTTTAAGTATATATTTAAAATATATATATAGGCAACTTTACAGTAAGAAAATTGACATATTGTTAATCTTTTCCTTCGAAAATTTTAGTTATATATTTTTTAAATATTGTGGTAATTTTTCCAGTAGGAAAATTGACATATTAGTCTTTCCCCTCTAAAATTTTAAGTCTATGTAAAAATAATATTGTGGCAATTTTCCAGTAGGAAAACTGACGTATTGCTAGCCTTTTCCCTCTAAAATTTTAAGTACATATTTTTCAAAATATTGTGCCAATTTCCCAATAGGAAAACTGACATGGTGCAAGTCTTCTCCCTCTAAATTTTTAAGTACATATTTTTAAAACATTGTGGCAGTTTTCCAAGATGAAAATTGGCTTATTCTCCTGTATTTTACTATAAAATTCCCCCTCCCCCTCCAACTCAGTGATGAACTATGTCCTCGTTCCCCCATACTCATACAACTGCATTTATCAGTTCCGTCAATACAGCTGAAAATCTAAAGTGTTCCCTGGTCAAACAAGATTATCTCTAAGGGCTCTTCTAGTTCTAAAAAATTACCTGATGGGGCAGCTAGGTGGCGCAGTGGATAGAGCACTGGCCCTGGAGTCAGGAGTACCTGAGTTCAAATCCAGGCTCAGACACTTAACACTTACTAGCTGTGTGACCCTGGGCAAGTCACTTAACCCCAATTGCCTCACTAAAAAAAATAAAAAAATAAAAAAAAATTACCTGATCCTATAATATATATATATATGCAGTTAGTCAAGCAACAAGCATTTATTGAGTACTTACTATGTGCCTAACCATGTGCAGCTAGGTACCACACCACTGTGGATAAAGCACTGGGCGTGGAGTTCAAAGACACCTTCCTGAATTCAAATCTGGCCTCAGACCCTTACTGGCTATGTGGCCCTGGGCAAGTCACTTCACCCTGTTTGCCTCAGTTTCCTCATCTGTAAAATGAGCTGGAGAAGTGCCAAAAACAGAACAAAACAAAATAGAAAGAAATTTTATTTATTTATTTTTTTGTGAGGCAATTGGGGTTAAGTGACTTGCCCAGGGTCACACAGCTAGTAATTGTTAAGTGTCTGAGGTCGGATTTGAGCTCAGGTCCTCCTGAATCCAGGGCCAATGCTCTATCCACTGCGCCATCTAGCTGCCCCAGAACAAAACAAAATAAAACAAAAACCAATGAGGTCATAAAGAGTCAGATATGACTAGAATAAACAATAACCGCCATGCTAAGAGATAGGGAGGGATACAAAGAAAGACAAAAAACAGCTCCTGCTTTTAAGGAGATCACAGTCTAATAGGGGCTATAACATCTAAATAACTAGTCACACACAACATACATGCAGAGTTGATCGGGGCTATGGCCTGCCACCTACATGTAAAATTTTCAGTGTGAGCATTTACGCCTCAGATATTGGCAGTCACTACAGATCAGCTTGATTTATTATTTTGTTGATTGTCTATACTTTTTTAAAGTGCTAATAATGCAGATTAAACTTAAAAGTGTGGGGGCAGCTAGGTGGCGTAGTGGATAGAGCACTGGCCCTGGATTCAGGAGGATCTGAGTTCAAATTTGACCTCAGACACTTAACAATTACTAGCTGTGTGACCCTGGGCAAGTCACTTAACCCCAATTGCCTCACCAAAAACAAATAAATAAATAAATAAACTTAAAAGTGTGGGCATGCATTTTTCTTCTGAAGTGCGTGGTTTTAAACATTTACTAGCACACCCTTTTTTTTTTTTTTTTTGCTCTATGTAAACATTACTTGAGCTCAACAATTTAATAGAAGACTCAAGGAATCAAGTCATCGCCAGACTGGAAGCCTAGTGACTGGAGGCTGATGATGATGGTGGTAGTGGTGGTGATAATAACAGGCGTTTATGGGGCCCTTTGAGGTTTGCAAAGTACTCTATATCCATTATGTCATTTGAGCTTCACAGCATCCCTGGAGTAGATGGAAGTTAATCTCAGATATTCAGAGGACACCACTCTGATGGCAGAAAATGGAGAGGAATTCAGAAGCCTTTTGATGAGGGTGAAAGAGGAGAGTGTAAAAGCTGCCTTGAAGCTTAACATCCAAAAAAGCTAAGATCTTGGCAACTGGTCCCATCACTTCCTGGCAAACAGAGGGAGAAGAAATAGAAGGAAGCAGTGTCAGATTTTCTCTTCCTGGGCTCAAAGATCATTGCAGATAACAGCCGAAGACATGAAATTAACAGAATTTATTCCTCAGAAGGAAAGCTAAAGTGAATCTGGACAGCATGGTAAAAAGCAGAGACATCAAGCTGTGGTTTTTCCAGTAGCAGTGTTTGGAGGTGAGAGCTGGACTATCAGGAAAGCCGAGTGCTGCAGAACTGATGCTTTTGAATGTTGATGCTGGAGAAGACTTTTAATTTTTTTTTTTTTTTAGTGAGGCAATTGGGGTTAAGTGACTTGCCCAGGGTCACACAGCTAGTAAGTGTTAAGTGTCTGAGGCCGAATTTGAATTCAGGTCCTCCTGACTCCAGGGCCGGTGCTCTATCCACTGCGCCACCTAGCTGCCCCCTTTTAAATTTTTTTTTTTTTAATTTTAATGAGGCAATTGGGGGGTAAGTGACTTGGAGAAAACTTTTGAGAATCCCCTGGACAGCAAGGAAAACAAATCAGTCAGTACTTAAAGAAATTAACTCAGATTATTCACTGGAAGGTCACATATTGAAGCTGATGCTTAAATGCTTTACCCACATAATGAGAAGACAGGACTCATTGGAAAAAAACCCTAATGGAAAAGATTTAAGGGAAAAGGAAAAGATGGCAGAGAATGAGATTGACAGTGTCTTAAAAGCAATGTGCCTGGACAGACTTTGAGAGATAATGGAGGATAGAAGGGCCTGACATGCTATGGTCCATGGGGTCTTGAAGAGTTGGCCACAACTGAACAGCAACAATCTCAGAGGGAAAGCACTGGGGAAAGGGAGGGAGGGGAGTAGAAAAGCCTCCTGCAGAATCTGAGATGTAAGTCGAGTCTTAAAGGAAGACAAGGAAACCAAGAACAGATAAATGCTTTTGCTGTTGTTGTTCAGTCCTATCTGACTCTTCGTGAGTTTTCTTGGGGTTTTCTTGGCAAAGGTCCTGGAGCAGTTGGCCATTTCCTTTCTCCAGCTCATTTTACTGATGAGGAAACCGAGGCAGACAGGGTTACGTGACTTGCCCAATGTCACACAGCTAGTAAGTTTCTGAGGCTAGATTTGAATTCAGGAAGATAAGTCTTCTCAACTCCAGGCACAGTGCTCTATTCACTGTACCTGGCTGCCCTATTTATGTGCTGTACATAGTTATAAAAGTCCTCCTTTTCAGGCTGTTGTGAGAATCAAATCAGATCATTCTTTTTCTTTTTCTTTTTTTGGGGGTGAGGCAATTGGGGTTAAGTGACTTGCCCAGGGTCACACAGCTAGTAAGTATGAAGTGTCTAAAACCAGATGTGAACTCAGGTCCTCCTGAATCTAGGACCGGTGCTTTATCCACTGTGCCACCTAGCTGCCCTCAAATCAGATCATTCTTGGTGGCTCTTCACAACAGCCCCGTAAGGTAGGTACTGTTATTACCCTTATTCTACAGAAGAGGCACCTGAGGCTGAGATAGGTTATGAAGTTATAGGTTCTTAATAAGTAATAAATTATGAAGATGATAGCCCTCAGACCACACAGAGGAGTTTTCTATTTGAATCTAGCAGTAATAGCTACTAGAGTGTACTGAGGGAGGTGGGGTGACCTGGTCAGACCTGAGTATTAGGAAAATCATTTTGACAGCTTTGTGGGCAAATTGGGGCAAAAACAGAGGCTTTAAGTCTTTCTTGTTTTAATTTGGTAATTCTGAAGTGGGAAGGATTTCAATTCAATTCGATAAAAATTCATTAAGGGGGCAGCTAAGTGGCACAGTGGATAAAGCACCAGCCCTGGATTCAGGAGGACCTGAGTTCAAATCCAGCCTCAGACACTAACACCTAGCTGTCCAACCCTGGGCAAGTCACTTAACCCTCATTGCCCTGCCCAAAAAACAAAAACAAAAACAAAATTCATTAAATGCCTACTGTGTGCTAGACATTGTACTAAGTATTGGGGATAAAAATATGAAAAAGAAAGTCCCTGCCCTTAAAGAGCTTACAATCTAATGGGAAAAGAAGGTCCACCAACCACAATGGAAGCTGAAAAGGTCAGGGATGGGAGTAGGGGTGAGGACCATTAGGGTGTACCAGCTTTCGAGTTATAATGGGGTGGGGATTGAAAACAAGCTGAACTGTTGGTAGAAAATGCAGTTACCTAGAAAGTTTGGAAAGTTCAAAGCCCTCTATAAAGGAAGGCTTTGGAAGGAGTCTATTGCTCCACCCTCTGTAACTTTTGCAGCTAGGTGACCTAGTGGATAGAGCACTGGGCTTGGAATCAACTCATCTTCCTGAGTTCAAATCTGACCTCAGACACTAGCTGTGTGACCCTGGGCAAGTCACTTCACCCTATTTACCTCAGTTTCCTCATCTGTAAAATGAGCTAGAGAAAGGAATGGCAAACCACTCCAGTATCTTTGCCAAGAAAACCCACGAAGAGTCAGACAGGACTGAACGACAACAGCAAAAGCACTTATCTGTTATTAGTTTCCCTGTCTTCCTTCAAGACTCAACTCACATCTGACCCAAATGGCATCAGGAAGAGTCAGACAGGACTGGAAAACTGACAACTTAAAACCAGCCCTTCAGTCAGAGGGAAAAGGAAACTGAGAAGGTGTTGAGTCTCAAAACCTAAATCAATCTGCAAGGTGATAAGCTGAGGATCAATTTATCCTAAGGAGGCATGATGTTCTGGGTAGTCAAAACCAATCTGACCTACAGATGGAAAATGGAGTTACCTGGGGTTATAACCCTTTCCCCCAAATGGAGAAGCTAAGGTCCATCTGGCAGAGATGATAGCCCTCAGACCACACAGCAACAGGGTCAGGAATGGAAGCCACCTGCACCCCGGCTTTCAGAGCTTCTTTATCCCACAAACTGTGGTGGGGGTCAGTCCCCTTTGCCAGCCATCAGCTCCCCTTCAGCCCTGCCTCTCTTCCTCCAATTGCATTTTCTATCCACTTAAGCCCTTTGCCAGCTGCCAGGTCCCCTGATGTTTACGTTTGTGGCTGAAAAATGAAATAAGAGGACAGAAAAATGCCTCCTTCCCCCCCAGCTCCCCCTCGCCTGCTGTAGCAACAGAGAAATCTTGCTCACCACTGATCTCATTTTGGCTCCCAACTAAATCATGGCCCTGAGCTTCAGTAATGTAATCAGCCCTAATCCAATCCCCACCACTGAGGCAGCAGGGGTACACCAGGACGGTACCAGGGCCAGGGAGAGGAAGAGAAGGCGGGACAGGGGAGGTGGGTTTCTTCCCCTTTGCTTCCTTCAATCAGGTATTTCTGGGTGCCCAGAATTAGCCTGAGATCACCATCTTCCGATAAGGCAGGAGAAGGGAGGAGTTTGTTTGGTGGAGTCCTTAGCCCCAGACTCAACATCTCTGGATCTCGTAGGGAAATTGGCAAAGAGAGGAAGAAAGGCATTGGAAAGGAAGGTCAAGGAAGAGGATTAGCTATAGAAAATGAAAGGAAACTAATTTGTGTCTTTTAAAAAAAAATTCATGTCTGCTTAGTATAGTGCTTGCTCATAGTAGTTGTTTAAGGAATATTTATCATATTATGTTATATAATATGGGAAAGTCTTTGCCTTCTGGGAGCTCCAAGGCTGGATCTAACAAAGCAGCAAACAAATGCAAAGGAATCTATTGAAAACACACCATAAAATATGTTTTGCATGACTTCATCCATATAATCAATATCATATTGCTAGCTTTCTCCAGGAGTGGGGAACGGACCTGAGGGAGAGAATTTGAAACTCAAAAATGTTTTTAAATGAATAATAAAAAAAAAGAAAGTGTTCACATGTAATTGGGAAATATTTAATGAAATAAACCAAAAATATTATTTTTTTAAAAGAAAAGAAAACCCACCATAAGCAGGACACCTTCAAAAAACACGGATCTAGGGTCAGCTAGGTGGTGCAGTGGATAAAGCACCAGTCCTGGATTCAGGAGGAACTGAGTTCAAATCCAGCCTCAGACACTTGACACTAGGTGTGTGACCCTGGGCAAGTCACTTAACCCTCATTGCCCCACCAAAAAAACAAACAGGGGGCAGCTAGATGGCGCAGTGGTTAAGCACCGGCCCTGGATTCAGGAGTACCTGAGTTCAAATCCGGCCTCAGACACTTGAATAGCTGTGTGACCGTGGGCAAGTCACTTTACCCCCGTTGCCTGCAAAAAAAAAAAAAAAAAATATATAAAAAAAAATAAAAAACAAACAAACAAAACCAGGCATCTAAGACTGAGGGGAGCCTAGGGAGAGATAACAATCAGCATTTACATAGCATTTTAAGGTTCACAAACCACTTTGCCCACATTATCTCTCATTTGGTCCTCAGAATAATCCTAGAAGGTAGGTGCTGTTATTATTCCTATTTTACAGGTGAGGAAACTGAGGCTGAAAGAGGTTATGTGACTTGCCCAGTAAGTTTCCAAGACTGAGACAATCTTGAACTCATTCTTTTTTCCTAGGGATGGATCCAGAGCGAAGGTACCCAGTATGGTACAAGAATGTCGTATCCATGTGGATCCTCTTTGGGATGGCTTGGCTGGCCCTAATCATCAATTTGGTCATATCCCTGCTGGAGAGTTCAACTGTCCTGTGCACATGCAGCCGAAGGAACTCACAAGGGACATGCAGATCCACTGCAGACACCAAGCCCCATAGACCAAAAGAAAAACTTGGAAACAATGGTGGGAACCCTGCCTGTAGCTGATAAATGGATGGTGCAAGACCCCCTAGGATTTAAATCTGGAAGGAACTCTAGTGATCATCTAGTTCCTCGTTTTACATAGGGGTAAACTGAGGCTCAGAAAGGGGAACTGACCCACCCTAGGTCTCACACATGTAGTAAGAAGCAAAGTCATAATTGGAATTTGGAACCAGGTCTTCTGACTCCCCCCACACCATCCCTCACCATCCCCTCCCCACCACCACCACCTACCTACAAAATGACTCACTGTTGAGCTCCTCAATGAACCATGACCTGTGACCTCCTCCCCTTCCTCCCTGGCTTCCTGCCAGCCTGGTCTTTTATGTTGGTCACTCCAGAAAAACATCCTTTCCCTCACACACCACCCCCATCCCCACCACTTACATCATAGCTCCATGTAACTCACACCCCAAAGAGTAAAAATCAGAGGCAAAAATAGAGGGTCAAAAAGAAAAGCCCTGATATGTGGAATTTACCCAAGAAGAAATAAACGTATGTAAGAGAGACAGAAGCTCCTCAAGGTCAGAGAGTCTAACTTCTGTCTTTGAATCCCAAATGCCTATGAGAATGCCTTAAGATGTGCTTAATAAATCTGAAATGGAATTGAATACAAAGGGTGCCTGGGACGTTAGAGGACTTTGAGTCTGGCAAAAGCAAGTTCAATTTAAGTGGATTGATATTGCTGTTGCTGCTGCTGCTGCTGCTGCTGTGGGAGGGAAAGAGAGAGAGAGAGAGAGAGAGAGAGAGAGAGAGAGAGAGAGAGAGAGAGAGAGAGAGAGAGAGATTGCTGACCTCAGAGCCAGGAAAACCTAAATTCAGGTCTTGCCTCTGATACATACTGTTTATATTATCTTGGACTAATTATTTAACTCCTTCTCCATGCTCTAGGCCTAGCTAGAGGTGTCAAACATGAAGCCTGGGGACCACTTTGCAAAAGGACACTCCATGGGGGCAGCTAGGTGGCACAGTGGATAAAGCACCGGCCCTGGATTCAGGAGTACCTGAGTTCAAATCTGGCCTCAGACACTTGACATTTACTAGCTGTGTGACCCTGGGCAAGTCACTTAACCCTCATTGCCCCAAAAAAAAAAAGAAAGAAAGAAAAAAAAGAAAAACAAAAGGACACTCCAGAGAGTTCAGCCAAAAGCAGATTAAAACACACCTGGGAAATATTTAACAAACTAAGTAGAAATATAAAAGAACATAGATAATGTTCATATGTGGTTTTCTAAATTAATATGCTAGGGTTGCTAGGTGGCACAGGCCAGGCCTAGAGTCAGGAAGAGTTTGATGTGGGCCTAAAGTCAATCAGAAGAGGTTTTCCTATGAGAAACAAAATCAAAGATGCAGAAGGGCCTGGAAAGCCCTTCCTGTGAAAAATGATTAATCTACCAGATAACAGGACAAACATATCGAAGAAGTAAGGGGCTATAAAAGTTAATAGCAGAAAACCAAATGGTAATCAGGTATTCTTACTACCTGGCTGGAGCCAGGAGACACATAATCCCAGAGGTCAAGATTATCATATCAAAACTCCTTCTTGACCACAGCACTCAGGAATGAGACAAGCATTCCCCCACCCTCCCCAAAGGCTGTTACCTTTGACAGCAGAGCTCAGGAAATGTAATACCAACAGTTATGTATCACACTCCAAAGGCTGTAACTTTGCAGTTTGGGTCCTCCCTCTCCCATCTATCCTCTATAAAAGCTTTGCCTTCTTTCTGGCTCTTTTTGGGGAAAATGTTTCTAAGCCTTTCCTCCCTGAGAGGCTAAGCCTTTGGCTTTTCTCAGGGTCCCATTCCCTAGCACCAAATAAAAAACTACTTTAATTCTGATTGGACTGTGTTTGAGAGTATAATTCTTTCTTTCTTTCTTTTTTTTTTAGTGAGGCAATTGGGGTTAAGTGACTTGCCCAGAGTCACACAGCCAGTAAGTGTTAAGTGTCTGAGGCCGGATTTGAACTCAGGTACTCCTGACTCCAGGGTCAGTGCTCTATCCACTGTGCCACCTAGCTGCCCCATGAGAGTATAATTCTTTACTGAGGAATACCTAAGAACCAGATCCCCCCACCCCATGACAAGTTCAAATCTGGCTTCAGACACTTACTAGTTGTGTGACCCTGGGCAAGTCGCTTCATCCTGCTTGCCTCAGGTTCCTCATCTGTAAAATGAGGTGGAGAAGGAAATGGCAAACCGCTCCAGTGTCTCTGCCAAGAAAACCATATACAGGGTCATGAAGAATGGGACATGGCAACAACAACAACAAAAATGAAAAATTTGTATGCTGCCTGAAGGGATCTGTATGGACAGTTGAGTGGCTCCATTTCTACTTGACACTATCACACCAGGTAACTCTCTAAAACAGATAGATGTTCTCAATCTTTTTTTTGTCTCATTAGAGCTTGTTGGCAGTCTGGTGAAACCTATAGACCCCTTTTCATAATAATATTTTTAAATGTATGAAATAAAATACATGGGATTATAAAGGAAGCCAATTATATTGCAATATGGTTAGGAAAATATTTTTAAAATAAGTCCATGGAACCCAGGTTAAAAACCCTTGCCTGAGACTATAAATCGAAGAGAAGGTATCTATTACTGTTATTGAAATAATCAACCTCATGGGCTTATTGTAAGGAAATCTCTCTTTAAAGTACTATATAAATGTAGTTTACTATTAAAAAAAAAAATGATGAGCAGGATGCTATCAGAAAGACCCAGAAAGACCTGCATGAACTGATGCAAAGTGAAATGTACTGTATACAAAATAACAGCAATATTGTGAGATGATCTGCCATGAATGACTTGGTTATTTTCAGCAATGCAATGATCTAAGACAACTCTGAAGGTCTTATGAAAAATGCAGTCCATCTACAGAGAGAGAACTGATCGGAATACAGATTGAAGCATGATTTTTGGTGGTTCCTTTATCTGAAGCTTTGTTTTTGTCTGTTTTTTTTTTTGTTTTGTTTTTTTGCAGGGCAATGATGGTTAATTGACTTGCTTGGGGTGACATGCCTAGTAAGTGTCAAGTGTCTGAGGCTAGATTTGAACTCAGGTCTTCCTGAATCCAGGGCCGGTGTTTTATCCACTGCACCACCTAGCTGCCCCCAAACACAAAGTTTGTTGTTGGTTTTTTTTAATGATGTAAAAAAAAAAATTTGATGTCAAAGAGAAGGGTTTTTGACCTGCATTGAGAGTTTCCTCATCCATACCAGTGAAAGCACAAGAGCATTCCTTATTTCTATCATCATTATTATTAAAAGAGAGAAAGGGGAGAAAATGCCAGGGAATGTGGATCACATCCTATATGCTTACTAATGGATGAAAATCATTTCTTTTTTTCTTTTTGACAACTCTTGGTGAAACTGATGCATCTATAGGGTACAGGCCGTCATCACTGGACCCTCATCTTCTCTGCCTGTCCACAGAGAGATCAGGAGAACTACAGAGCACAGTGCTAACTAGGAATTTTTGCACTGGGGTAAATGATGGGAGTGAGAAGGAGAGGGGAATAGGATCACAAAGGATAGCCCAAATCATGCAGTCATGGGTGCAGTCAAGCCAGAAGAGACATCCTATTTCCTAGAACATCAATCCTGAGTCCCCACTGGTTTGGAGGGGATGGGGGGGCCCAGAGAGAGGACTACCACAATGAACTTGGAGATGGAGATAGGGAGGAGGGAGGGGATGGGGAACCAAGAGAGAGGAGTACTACAATGAACTTGGGGGTGGAGACAGAGAGGATGGAGAGGAGCTGGAACAGCAGTTACCAGAGGAAAAGAAGCATGGCCTTCCCCTGCAAAAAGCCCTCTGCCCCTAGCTGGTTAGGGCTCTGCTAAAGAGCCAATTTCCCTTCTCTAGGCCTCAGTTTCTTCATATGTACAAAGCTCTAAAAGCCTGTGATTCCTCCAATCCACATGAAAGCCAAATCCATCCTTCTTTCCCCTGGGATTAGTTTATAGAGATGGCCACTGCTAGCAGATCCTGCTGGTTGGCACCTCTACCTGTCAAGACTAACAGTCAACCTAAAAATCTTTGCTCAACAGAGTTTTGATGAGAACACCAGGGGAGCTAGCATAGTTTGAGGCCCACAGGGCATTCAGGAGAGGGGAGTGTGGCTGCCCCAGTTTAAACTCCACTCACTACTGGAAAAACATTCAGTGCCTGTCTTCCTGGCAATAAGGTCAAGGGTATCATCTCCACGGACAAAGGACAGGGTACAGTTAGTTACGCCATCCAGACCTACGCAGACATTGGCCTTGGAGCTCTAGGTATGCCAGGGGAAGCTGAAAGTTGGAACTAAAGTACAACTAAAGTTGATCTGTCGATCAACAACTGCAAATGTCCGTTCTCTTTCCCTCCAGATGATTTAGGGGCATCTATGCTAACCGGAAGTTGAGTTCTTCAAGGAGACTTGAACCTAGATTTCACACCCACCCAGGGAACTTTGAAACTTCAAACCTGGGCAAAAAAAGGGGAGGGGGTAGTTCAATCTCTAAAGAGAGATTAGAGTGGGGATAGTCAGACAGACAGAGGCAGGACAGCAGACAGAAGAGGTTGCATCACTCTTGGCCTTTGTCCCTCATAGTCCCTGAACCAGGGTTCTCCCTCCCTCTTCCATGTCCCCAGAAGATAGCTTGCTTCCAAAAGTTTACTGCAGAAGGTTGACACAGCGGCAGAAACCAAGGCTTGCAGGGGCTGAGTTGTTTGCTCAATATCACACAGATCACAACAAACAGCGTCAGAATTCCAGCCAAGTTCCTCTGCTGCCAAAGCTCATATTCTTTCCATTCTTCCTACATTTAGCCTGCCCCAAACCAGTCCCAGATACCAGAAAAGCAGTGTCTACTATTCATTTTCAACCTTAACTTTTCACATATACACACACACACACACACACACACACACACGTACACACATACACCACTGAGGAGCAGGCTGAGAAGGGACCTGTGGGATGCTGCAGGGAGTGTAATGTAGAGAATAGCTCTGAATAGACCAGAATCATTACAAGTTGAGGCCAGCAACCAATAAAAAGAATTGTAGAGACATAGTAGAGGCAAACTCCCTAAAAATTGGGAGGAGAATGAAGAAAAAGGAGAAGAATGTAGATGACAGAAGCAAGAAGGAAAAAGGAAGGAGGAAGGGCTTGACTTTGCCAGGGATGTTCCTTGCCCTAGGGAATCTCTTGGTCTGAAATAGACACCTGGATGCATACACAGAGGCAGAATTATTACAGAAAGCATGTCAGTGGATGCAAGATTTTTAAATAAAAATAATTTACTGTAATTTCTCCGATCTGTAAAAATGTACTTTAAATATAAATAATCATAGAGATATTATCATTTTACTGTGAAATGAACATTTCTATCCTACCTCTATTTTCTTTGCCTTATTTTTATTTATTTGTTTGTTTATTTGTTTATTGGGTGAGGCAATTGGGGTTAAGTGACTTACCTAAGATCACACAGCTAGTAAGTGTTAAGTGCCTGCAATCAGATTTGAACTCAGGTCCTCCTGACTCCAGGGACAGTGTTCTATCCACGGTGCCCCTGCCTTATGTTTAAAAAAAAAAATACACTTTATCAATTAATGTAGCTTGGCCCTTCGAGGTATTCTTAAAATCTGGCTCTTCGGATGATATGGGCCCACTTCATGGACAGATCAAAAGGACAGGCCCCTGAGGGGAGACATCATGATTATGGGGAAGAAACCAATGGCCCTTCAGTTGACTGCCTCTGCTCAATTCATGGGTGCTTTATGAACTGGTCGAATGGGGGAGAAATAATGATTTTGTGGGAGAAAATCTTTCTCTGAACTGACATTGTGTGAGTGAACCACGTGTGAACTCTGGCCAAAATGAGGATCCCAGCCTAAGAACATTCTGCTGATGAAGCTTTACATGTGCCTTGGTTAGACTGGTCAGTCATAACATACACAGACACAAATGTGTCACAGCTGTCTTTTACCTGGAACCCACCGATATGCCAAATGCATATTTCCTAGATGTCGTTACCTATTCTACACATGCTTACACTTGGGGAGAAAAAGTAAGGACACGTTCACCAGGGACATAAATTAAACCAACTAGGAAAGTTTGTACAAATGGATTCAAGCGGGGAGGTGGGGGGGAAGGTCAAGGGATTTTGCCAGCAGTTGCTGATAAGCAAGCAAACCTTCAACAGCTGCTGCCATCAGCTGTCCATCAGGGCCTGACTTCCTTCCCTTCTTCTCCTTTTCTTCCCCTCCTTTCCTTTTTTACCCTTCCCTTCTTTTCCTTTCCTCCCCTTCTCTTCTTTTCTTTTCCTTCCTTTCCTTTCCTCCACTCCCCTTCCCTTCTTTTTTTTTCCTTTCCTTCCTTAATTCCCCCTTCTCTTCCCTCCTTTCCCTTTCTCTCCTCCCTCTCCCCCTCCCCTTCTCTCCCTTTCCTTTCCTCCCCTCCCCTCCCCTTCCCTTCCTTCCCTTCCCTTCCTAATTTCCAACACCTTCCAACATAGATAATAATCTTTACAATTTAAAGAGCATCTAAGCAGCATTAAATGATAGATTTGTTTTTGGGTTTGTTTTTTTTTCACTTAAAGAAAGTATTTATTTTTCCCCAATACATGTAAAAGATAGGTTTCCACCATTCATTTTTGTCAGTTTTGAGTTCAAATTTTCTTCTCTCCTCCCTCCTTTCCCTCCACAAGTCATTCTCTCAGGTTCCTCATCTGTATAATGGGCATAATAATAGTACCTACTACTGCCTAATGTTGCTGTTGGGGTCAAAAGAGATAAGAATTTAAATGATAGATTAGGACAAAGTACTCAATCTAGAACTAGGAAGACCTGAATTCATATACTCCCTTAGACACTTATTATATGTATGACCCTAAGCAAGTCATTTAGCATCTGTCTGCTTCAATTTCTTTATCTATAAAACAAAGATAATAAATAATAGCACCTCCCTGCTGAGGTTGTTGTGAGGATAAAATGAGATGATATTTGCAAAGTGTTTTACAAACATATAGGACAGGGGTGGCTAGGTGGTGCAGTGGATAAAGGACTGGCCCTGGATTCAGGAGTACCTGAGTTCAAATCCGACCTCAGACACTTGACACTTACTAGCTGTGTGACCCTGGGCAAGTCACTTAACCCCCATTACCCTGCAAAAAAAACCCCAAAAAACAAACATACAGGACATCATCATCATCATTATGATTATTTATTATGTCCAGAAACATTATTATATTGCAGACTTCCTGGTAATGAACCTCCATGAACTTAGCTAGATCTGTCCTTAGACACCAGACAGACAATGTGACTATTGCCCGGCCTATGCTCCAAACCTTCGTAGCTTGGATGGATCTTGGTAGGATCATGAACTCAGCCAGCACAGTCTTTCAGAACCTAGAGTGTGTGGGGGGTGAATTCCACCTCAGGAGCTTCCTCTAGGTATGACCCTGGGCCAGTCAATCTCCCTGAACCTCATTTTACTCATCTGAAAATTAGGGATTTGGACTCAATGGCCTGTAAGTCTCTTTCCAGCTTGAAATTAATGATCTTATGACTATGTGTATCACTCCCTCAACAAAATGAGATTTTTTTTTTTTTGGTGAGGCAATTGGGGTTAAGTGACTTGCCCAGGGTCACACAGCTAGTAAGTGTTAAGTGTCTGAGGCTGAATTTGAACCCAGGTACTCCTGACTCCAGGGCTGGTGCTCTATCCACTGCGCCACCTAGCTGCCCCAACAAAATGAGATATTAATGTAGTTACTTACATTGAATCCATGATCACCATCAGTGTGTCCATTTCTTCCACCACTGAACGTAACAATCCACCCACAGCTTGGCCTTATCCCATACTTGTCTATGATATTCTCTTGGGTCTTTTTTGCATCTTGGGACTACTGGTACATCATGTGATTTGTCCATGTGATTTGTCCATGTGTTACCCCTCAATCACATTACATAACCAGCCTGATTATTTTTCAATAATAATAATAATAGCATTTACATAGCAGCTACTACATGCCAAGTGCATTATAACTATTATCTCATTTGATCACAACAACCCTGGGGGGCTAGGTGTTATTACTATCCCCATTTTACAAATGAGGAAACTGAGACAAACAGAGGTTAAGTTACTTGCCCAAGGTTATATAGCCAGCTAGTATCTGAGGCCAGATTGGGATTCAGATGTTGCTGACTCTAGGTCTACTGCCCGCAGCTGCACATTTCCTTAAGAACACCCCTTATGGGGCAGCTAGGTGGCGCAGTGGATAGAGCACCCGCCCTGGAGTCAGGAGGACCTGAGTTCAAATCCGGCCTCAGACACTTAACACTTACTAGCTGTGTGACCCTGGGCAAGTCACTTAACCCTAATTGCCTCACACAAAACAAACCACCCCTTATTCCATTTCTTGGGTATATGTCATAGCTGGCAAACTTGTACCCATCTTTTTCCCTCTGGTTCACCCAAAATATTGATTATTCATGATTGGGGAAAGTCAATATTCACTGGTGGCTTGATAGAGCTCTAGGTTCAAGAGGACTTGAGTTCAAATCTGGCCTCAGACACTTACTAACTGTGTGACCCTGGGCAAGTCACTTAAGCCCAATTGCCTCTAAGAAAAGAAAAACAGAATCCAAATAGACCTGTCATCTCATTGCTAGGGGAATTCTCTCCAATGGTATGACTTACAACCCAAACATGCACCTTTTGTGAACTCTTGTCCATGTTCTTCCGAAACAGGATGTCCACACAAAGTGGCAGAAACTAAGGCTTGAGGGGTTTAAGATCATGGAGATCGCCAAAAACAGTCAGGTTTCCAGCCGAGCTCCTCTGCTTCCAAAGCTCATATTCTTTCCACTCTACCTACATTTAGCCTGCCCTGAACTCTCCAGGGATATCTTCATGTCCTGCTGCAAGCATGAATCTTCCACCCGTCCCCTTCCTGGAAAGGTCATATCCAATTGCCTTATGACTATTCACAATCCCTGTGGACCTTCCAGACCAAAATATTCTTCCCTGGCTACCTACCACTCCTCCATTTGTATAGTCATCCTGTATTAGAAATATAAGCTCTTTAAAAACAGGAGCAGTCTTTTCTATGTGAATCTCCCATTCTTGGCACAGAGCAAGCACTTAATGGCCATGTTTCCATTCATTCATTCATGAATTCACCACCTTACCTTCCTAAGGAAGGGGACTCATCCAGAAATCCCTGCCTCAGAGGAAGCTTCAGATTGGAACACAAATGTATAGAACCTCTTTCCCTGCCACCCCCTGGCCCAGGGATTCTCAGCCCATCATCCTTTAGTGGTCTTTGAAATAGGGAAGCCACCCCTAGCCAATGCTCTTAAAATAATCATATACACACAATTGCTATATGAACCTGAGCTGCCAACCAGCCCATCTGGGGAAAGCAGCAGTGAGGAATGAAATATGCCACTGAACTTGTCTCTTCTCCCTTTGCCTGTGGACTTATCCTAAAGGTTGATAGAGGGGCTCATTTCTGGTCATAAGGATGGAATAAACTGAGAGCAACATGGAGACTACTTCCTTTGAGATTTTGAGTTGAGGCAGCTAGGTAGAGTGTTGGACAAGAAGACAAGTTCAGATCCTTCTTCAGATACATACTAGCTGTGTGACCCTGGGCAAGTCACCTTCTCAGAGACTCTGTTTTCTAGCTACAAAATGGAGAGTTGGACACAGCAGCCTCCAGGGTTCCTTCCAAATCCAGATCTGTGATCATATCAAGGCACCATGTTTTCATCAGTCTGGGTCTTCTTTAAATCTATCTAGATCACAACCTCATTAGCCCTTTTTAAAAATAACTTTTTTCAACTAACAAGCATTTATTTTCTCTCTTTCTTACTTCTCTCTTCTACTGAAAAAGAAAAAGGAAACCTTTGTATCAAATATCATAATCAAGCAAAACCAATTCCCACATTGGCCACATCTAAAAATGAACGTCTCATTCTGCCTTACTGAGCTTCTCTGTCAGGTGGTGGGTAGCATTCTTCATCATCAATCAAGCCTCTCTCCAGGTCTTCTCATTCATCCATCTTCCATAAATGATAAATCAAACTTCCTAAAGACCTCGTTTTTGGTCTTTTAGTATCTTGGACATTACAATTGAACTAGCTGGGTCATCCATCAAATTGTCTCTTGTTTATAGTTCCCTTTCAGTCATACACCTTTTATTCCACTTCGCTTGCTGAAGTCATTATCATTAATGTACTTCAGCCGGCTAACACTTACCATGAACCTTTTTCATTTCCACAAGCCAATATGGGTTCACTCTCAGTCTAGTTATTCCAAGATGGTCCATAGGTATCACCAAAAGACTTATCTTAAAGAAGTGGGGTTTTGAGGCATGAAAATTGATTCAGTTTCCCTGACCTGATACAGCCTGTTTTCCTCTTATCCAAATCTGGATTTATTGTCCATATGCAGCACTTATCAAATACATAAATATTGATGGGCTCACTTGATGGTCTCCATGTGATAATCTGGAAAATATGCATTTTTCATCAACTATTTTTTCTTTTTTTTTTTTTTTGCAGCATGGAAGCTTGGCCATCTCTCTGATAGACTGATGGATTTTACTTAAAGGAGACTTTATAGTTTTCCAAGACTTGATGCAATTAGCACAATGACATCTGGGAGTAAGAGCATTTGGAGATTCTCGCTACCAACAGGAATCCTTCGTTTGTTTGGATTCAGCACAGGACATTTTCCATGACGCTGGCACAATAGGCCAGAAAATACTGGCTGTAAGCCATGGGAAACAGTGTGTGTGTCTGCATATATACAGGGTGTTCCAAAAGTCTTAGTGCAGTTGAAGCTTTAAAATACAGATCGTGATAGCTGTGAAGCATGCGAGTGTGTGTCTGTGTTACAAGTAGAAATATCTGTTGTATAAATGGGTATACGTGTGCATATGTGTGATACAGTTAAATATATGAATCTGACCCACTGGGACATACCGACTCCTCTCCTGTTGTGGATACCATCCAGATGGGATGGCTGCTTGGATACAGGAAATTATAAGTTCTGGTTCTACTTCTGTCATTAATTCATTCTATGCCCATGGACAAGTCATTTCCCTTTCTGAGCCTCAGTTTCCCCATCTGTAAAATGAAAAGAGTTGGATGGGATCATCTCTAAGGAAAGGGGCCCCTTCTAGTTTTATAATCTCTAACTATTCTTGCTACCACTGCCTCAGCCTTTGTCTCTTGTTTTAATTAAACAAACTTCTCTAGAAGAGGACGGCAGATCAGCTCCCTGACCCAAGTATCGCAGGGCTGACTTTGGAATTTGGATCCAAAGAGGCTGGGATATCGAACATCAGCACACACCCATCCAGGGGCCCTGGGGACAGAAGGGAAATTGGCACCAAAACTAAACTAGCATCTCATTGGTGCCTCTCCCTCCCAAAGTCTGTTCCACTTCTGAAGGGCTACACTGGGGGAGGGGAAAGGAAAGAGGAAAGGGGAATGTAATGGAGGGGGCTCATTCAGCTCGGGTGGGTCGTTCTGGGAATCAAGAACAGAGAAGTAATTTCAGCAGAAGCCAGAAGCGGGGTCAAAGGTTGCAAGTGATCTGGCAGTTCCTTTGAGGTTTTTCTTCCCCTCAACCTCCCCCTCCTTCTCTTGGCCCCCTTACTTAATCCATTGGCTGTAACCCTCTTCCTGGCCTGGAGAATGCAAACTCAGCAGACAGGGCCACGGCACCATGGCTGAGTACACAGCCCAGCCCAGCTTAGCCCAACTCCAACCCCCTCTCTTCCCGCTCCTCTGAACGACAGACCCTAAACTCTCCACTGGCCTCCCCTCCAATCCCACAGCTGTGTTGGGGGAGAGAGGATGAAGAATAAGGTTCTTGCAATAGTTTCCTAGGTGTACCCCCAGGAGCAATGAAACACCTCACTCCCCACGAGCATTCAATTTCCTTACAATGGTCTCTCTCTTCCCCTCAGCAAAGATATAAATTCTCCCTGAAACTTCCCCTAAATGTCTCTCAGAATCCTATAGCATCCATTGAGCCATGAGAAGAGGTAGCTTGAAGAACTCAGCGGAGTTGGGCAGAATCCCATACCTTAATCATCCCTACCATGGCCCAGTTCTCTCAGCAAATCGTTCTTTTAACCAAGCATTTCTTTCCCAGTTCTGGGGAAACACCCTCTCTCTACCCCTAACTTCAAGTAACTTTGATGCTTCCTTTTTCTTCTTCAGTGAGATTATGCACCTTTTTTTCCATTTGGCTAAGTGAATTTTTTAAGGTACTGTTTTCTTCAGTGAGATTATGCACCTTTTTTTCCATTTGGCTAAGTGAATTTTTTAAGGTATTGTTTTCTTCAGTGAGATTATGCAGCTTTTTTTCCATTTGGCCAAATGAATTTTTTAAGGCTTTGTTTTCTTCAGCTTCCTTTTCTAAGCTGCTGATTCTTTTTTCATAGTTTTTTTGTTTTGCTTTCATTTCTCTCCCCATTTTTTCTTCTACCTCTTGCAATTGATTTTTAAAATCCTTTTTGAGCTCTTCCAGGAAGGTTTTTTGTTCTTGCGACCAATTCACCTTCCCTTGTGAGGCTTCAGATGTAGACAATTTGAGGTTATTGTCCTCATCTGAGTTTGTGTTGGCTTCTTCCCTATTGATACAGAAGCTCTCAATGGAGAGGGCTCTTTTTTGCTTCTTACTCATTATTGCAGCTTATTTATTTATTCTTTAAGTTGAGGTCTGCTCTGGGGGCACCAGGGTCCCTGTTTTGGGATTCTTGTGCAGGTGTATAGGTGCTGTGTGACCGGGCTTTTACTCTGAGGCCTTTATGGTGTGTGGAGATGCCCCGCCCTGCACTTCCTGTATGATTGTGCTCGGCCAGCCAGGCGCCAGACCCCAGCGTCTGATCCTGCCGTTCGTGGCCCTCTCGGCCGGTGCAGGTAAGTTTTTCCACTGTCCTTCTTGGCCACCAGATTTTTGAACCAGGTTCCGGGAGCCTCAGTTGTTCGGCTGTGGCCCGCAGCTCCTGCTGACTTGCCCCGACCCCCTCGGCGCTGGGTTGCTGCCCTGCGCTGGGCCTCCCTTTTGCCCGAGTCAGACCGACCTTTTCCTGAAGTCTTCTAAATTATCTCTGCTTGGAGGACTGTGTCTCTCTGTCTCTTTGCAGGTTCTGTAGTTTCAGAATCCGTCCAGAGGCTTGATTTAATGTTCGTTTTGAGGGAACAGAAGGAGAGCTCAGGCAGCTTGCTGCTTCCTCTCCGCCATCTTGGCTCCGCCCCTCGATGCTTCCTTTTTCTTAAGCAGCCCCTGATAGCTCTATTAATCCATCAAGCATGTATTAAGGATCTAAAATGTTCCGGGCGGGGCAGCTAGGTGGCGTAGTAGATAGAGCACCGGCCCTGGAGTCAGGAGTACCTGAGTTCAAATTTAGCCTCAGACACTTAACACTTACTAGCCGTGTGATCCTGGGCAAGTCACTTAACCCCAATTGCCTCACTAAAAAAAAAAAATTAAATGTTCCAGGCACTATGCCAGGTGCTAGGGATACGACGAAAGAAAGAAGGAAGGAAGGAAGGAGGGAGGATGGAAGGGAGGGAGGGAGGAAAGGAGGAAGGGACAAAAAGATGGAAGGAAAGAAGGGAGGCAGGAAGGAAGGAAGGAGGGAGAGAGGGAGGGACAAAAAGATGGAAGGAAAGAAGGGAGGCAGGAAGGGAGAAAGGAGAAAGGAAGGAAGGAAGGAAGGAAGGAAGGAAGGAAGGAAGGAAGGAAGGAAGGAAGGAAGGGAGGGAGGGAGGGAGGGAGGGAGGGAGGGAGGAACATTTACTCATTACTATATGCCAAGCACCATGCTAAGTGCTAGGGATATAAATATAAAAAGCAAAGACAAAACAAAAAATGGTCATTGAGTTCACAAGCTTATTCTCTATTAGGAACATGTAAACAGATAAGCATAGTCTGAAGAGGGTTAAAGTTTTAAGGACTGGGGGGACCAAGAACAACTCCCCATAGGAAGTGATACTCGAACCCTAGAGGAAGATATTGATTCTAAGAAACACAGGTGAGGAAGGGGTGCATTCCAGACATGGGTGATCACTTGTGCCAAAGTGCTGGAATTGGAAGATGGAATGCAGAGTTCAGGGAACTGCAGGTAAGCCAGTTTGGCTGGAATGCAGAATGCCTAAAGGGGAGTAAGCAGAAATAAGTCTAGAAAAGGTAAGCCAGAGCCTGATTGTAAAGGGTTTTGAATGCCAAAGAGAGGTGTTGAAATTTTATGCTAGAGGTCAGAGGGAGCCACTGGAATTTGGGGAGCAGAAGAGTGACTTGTTTAAGTCTTAAGATTATTTTGGCAGGTGTCTGAAGTCTTATGATTACTTTTGGCAGCTGTATGGGTTGAAGAGTGGGCAGATTGGAAGTAGGATGTTCAGTTAGTCAGTCAACATGCATTTATTAAGCACCCACAATGTGTCAGGCACTTTGCAAAGCACTCAAGATGCAAAGAAAGGAAAAAACAAAAAAATCCTTGCTCTTAAGGAGCTCACAGTCTAATGGGAGAGACACAACTATGTATAAACAAGATATAGACAGGATTAGAGATCGTCTCAGAAAAAAAAAGGCACTAGCTTTAAGGGATCTTGGAAAAGGCTTGTTTTTAAAAAGTGAGACTTTAGCTGAGACTTGAAGGAAGTCAAGAGAAGGTAAGGAGGAAGTTCCACACATGGGAAGAGTTTCATGCAGTGAAAAAACATAGAATTGGGAGATGGAGTGTCTCATTCAAGGGAACAGCAAGGAGGTCAGTATCACTGGATATGTGGAAATGAATAAGGTGTAAGAACACTAGAAAGGTGAGGGGTGGGAGGAAAAGCAAGGATAAGAAGGGTTTTAAAAGCCTAACAGAGAATTTCTTATTTGATCCTATAGGTAATAAATAGGGAGCCACTGGAGTTGATTGAGGAGGGGGTTATGTGATCAAATATATGTCAGTGGAGAATAGACTGGCATGGGGAGAGAAAACATAGGAAGACCAACCAAAAGACTATTGTAATAGTCTAGTCCTGAGGTGATAAGATCCTACAGCAGGGTGGTGGCAGTGTCAGAGGAGAGAAGGGTTATATTACAAGACAGAATCACAAGACTTGGCAACTGATTAGATATGAGGGTGGGTAGAGTGAGGAGTCAAGGATGACCTAGGTGGCAAGCCTAGGTGATTGGCAGGATGGTAGTAACCTCAACAGTAATGGGAAATTGAGAAAGAAGCAAGAGTTTGGGGGAAGAGATAACAAGTTCATATGTCCAAAGGGCTATAAAACTGTGCATACCCTTTGATCCAGCAATACCACTGCTAGGTTTATATCCCAAAGACATCCCCCAAAAGAGAAAAAGACCTATTTGTACAAAAATATTTAGAGCAGCTCTTTTTGTGGTGGCTAAGAATTGGAAATCAAAGGAATGCCCATCAATTGGAGAATGGCTAAGCAAACTGTGGTATATGATTGTGATGGAATATTATTGTGCTATAAGAAATGGCAAGCAGGATGACTTCAGCAAGGCCTAGGAAGACTTATTAATTAATTGATGGGGCAGCTAGGTGGCTCAGTGGATAGAGCACCGTCCCTGGAGTCAGGAGGACATGAGTTCAAATCTGACCTCAGACACTTAACACTTACTAGCTGTGTGACCCTGGGCAAGTCACTTAACCCTAATCGCCTCACCAAAAAAAACAAACAACAAGAAAAACAAACAAACAAACAAACAAAAAACAATAAATGAATCAATGGGGGCAGCTAGGTGTCAAAGTGGATAAAGCACTGACCCTGGATTCAGGAGGACCTGAGTTCAAATCTGACCTCAGACACTTGACACTCGCTGTGTGACCCTGGGCAAGTCACTTAACCCTCATTAACCTGTGCAAAAATAAATAAATAAACAAAATTAATGAATTGATGTATAGTGAAGTGAGCAGAACCGGGAGAATGCACTGCACAGTGACAGCAGTACTGTTTGATGAAGAATTGTGAATGACTTAACTATTCTCAGCAATACAATGATCCAAGACAATCCCAAAGGACTACTGATGAAGCATATTGTTCACTTCCAAAGAAAGAACTGATATTGATTGAACACAGAGTGAAGCATGCTATTTTTCACTTTATTTCTTTCATTTTTTCAAGTTTTCTTTACAAAATGACTAATATGGTAATGTTTACATAAACACATATGTATAACCTATATCTGATTTCTTATTGCCTCAGGGAGAGGGGGAGGGGGGAGGGAAAGAGGGATAGAATTTGGAACTTAAAACTTTAACCAAGAATATTTATTATTATTATTAAAAAGAAAAGGGGCAGCTAGGTGGCGCAGTGGATAAAGCACCGGCCCTGGATTCAGGAGTACCTGAGTTCAAATCTGGCCTCAGACGCTTGACACTTACTAGCTGTGTGACCCTGGGCAAGTCACTTAACCCCCATTGCCCCACAAAAAACAAAAACAAAAACAAAAAAAAAGAGAAAAGGAAAAAAAGATAATGAGTTCAGTTTGGGACATGTTAAGTTTAAGATCCAATAGGATAGGGCAGCTAGGTGGCGCAGTGGATAGAGCACCAGCCCTGGAGTCAGGAGTACCTGAGTTCAAATCTGGCCTCAGACACTTAACACTTACTAGATGTGTGACCCTGGGCAAGTCACTTAACCCCAATTGCCTCACTTAAAAAAATCCAATAGGATATCTGGTTCAAGAGTTCCAGTAGAGAGTTGGAGATATGAGTGTGGAAGTCAGCAGGGAGATGAGGACCGGGTAAGTAGATCTGCAAATCATCAGCAAAGAGATAATCATTGAATTTATGGGAGTGGATGAGATTACCAGACAAAATAGTTAATAGGAAAAAGAGAAGAGGTCCCAAGATAAAGCCTTTGGGGACACCCATGATTAACGGGCACAACCTGGATGGAAATCCAAGTCTAAAAAGGATTCCTCAGGCAGGCAAAACCAAGAGATCGCAATGTCATGAAAACCTAGAGAAAAGAATGTATAAAGAAGAGGGTGATCAGCAGTGTCCAAAGTCAAGAAAAGGATAAGGATTGAGACTTATTCGGCTTATTAATTTTGGCCATTGAGATCATTGGTAACTTTGGAAAGAACTATTTCAATTGAATAATTAGGTCAGAAGCCAGATTATAAAGGGTAAGAAGATAATGGAGCAGCTAGGTGGAGCAGTGTATAGAGCACCGGGCTTGGAATCAGGAAAACTCATCTTCATGAGTTCAAATCTGGCCTCTGATGCTTATTAGGCAATTATTAACCCTGTTAACCCCACTTTTTCCATCTGTAAAGTGAGCTGGAGAAGGAAATGGAAAACCACTCCAGTATCTTCTCCAAGAAAACCCCAAAATGCAGTCATGGGGAGTCAGACATGACTGAAATGACTGAACAGCAACAACAAAAAGAAGGAAGTAGAGGCACTGATTATAGACAGCTTTCTCAATGAATTTAACCATGAAAAGTCTTATATCAGGACAACAGCTAGCAGGGATGGCTAGATCAAGTGAGGGTTATTTTAAGGATGAGGGAGAGAGATGGTTGTGTCTGTAGGCAGCAGGGAAGCAGCTGAAGATAAATGAGAATAAAGATGATAAAAGGGATGGATTGTCCTAGGTGATGGGAACCTGACTTAGGATGATGGCCAGGTGAGGAGATAAAAGGGGATTGATGTGAGAGTATGTTTTAGAGGTAGAATTGACAAGAGTAGTTTTGATTCCTTTCAATAACATCCTTGGGGTACAGTATCCTCTGAGGATAAGTAGGTGAAAGGGCATGAATAAGTTTCCCGTTCTTGTTATGGAATAAATACCATGTTACTTTCAACAAATATGGCAGCCATTTATAGCAGTGTGATAACCCTCAATAGAATAGTAGCCTGTCTGTTTCTCCACAACTACAAATATTGAATTCAATCATTATTTTTTTAAGTATATTTGCTAATGTAATGGATGTAAGTGAGTCAGTTAACGGGCACTTATTAAGCACTTACTATAGGCTAGGCACTGTGATAAGCCCTGGGGGCATAAAGAATGGCAGAAATGTTATCCCTGTTCCCAACAAGCTCATATTATAATCGGGGAGAGGAAAACAATGTACAAAAAAATTGTATATACAAGACACATGGTTGGTTGTTGGTTGTTGTCCTTCATTCTCGAAATGATACCACTATGCTAGAGTCAAGTTACAATGTGTCTGACTATGGCTGATCAGACCAGCTTGGAATGCTTTACCACAGGTCAGCCACAAATCATCTATGTGAACATTTGAGTTGGATTCTCTAAATTTGCACATCTCATGTTTCTTTTGAGCTACTTCAATTGCTCTTTGCTCATAGAGCACAGCACCTTCTCTGATCAGGGCATGCCTTGCTGGCTGGTCCTGTGCCAGTGTCTCCCATGTCATGCAATCAATTCGAGTTCTTAAGAGAGACCTTGAGAGCGACCTTATATCATGTTTTCTGGCTTCCATGTGAGCACTTGCCCTGTGTAAGTTCTAAAATAGTCTTTTAGGCAAGTTTAAATTTGCCATTCAAACAACGTGGCCAGCCCATCAGAGCTGTGCTCTCTGTAGTAGAGTGTAAATGCTTGGCAGTTTAGTTCGAGAAAGAATCTCAGTGTCTGGTGTCTTGTTCTGCCAGGTGATCTTCAGAATCTTCCTAAGATGATACAGAGTAGATGGAAGATAATCTCAGTGGGAAAGTAGGGAGAGAAGAAGGACATCCTGCTGAAGGTGAAATCTGAACTGATTCCTGAAGGAAACCAGGAGGCAGAGGTAAAAAGGGAGAGAATTTGTAGGTACAGGGGACAGCCAGTGCAAAGGCATGGAGCTTTTGGAAGGAAGGAAGGAAGGAAGGAAGGAAGGAAGGAAGGAAGGGAAGGGAAGGGAAGGTGGGAAAAAAGAAAAGAAGGAAGAAAGAGAAAGAGAAAAAAGAAAAGAAGGGAGGGGAGGAAAGGAGGGAGAAAAAAGGAAAGAGGAGGGAAGAAAGAAGAAAGGGAGGAGGAAGAGAAAGAGGGAAGAAGGGAAGGAAAGAAAGGAGGGAGGGAGGGAACAAATGAGGGGAATGAAGGAAGAAAAAAGAAAAGGAAAGAAGAAAGAAGAGAAAAGAGAGAAGAAGGAAAAGAAGGTCCCATCAATTTATTGGACATGGGAGCTGACATAGAGGGACAAGTTAAGAATGAGGAGCAGCTAGGTGATGCAGTGGATAAAGCACCAGCCCTGGATTCAGGAGGACCTGAGTTCAAATGTGACCACAGACACTTGACACTCACTAGCTGTGTGACCCTGGGCAAGTCACTTAACCCAAATTGCCTCACCAAAAAAAAAAAAAAGAATGATTCTGAGGGGGCAGCTAGGTGACACAGTGGATAAAGCACTGGCCCTGGATTCAGCAGGACCTGAGTTCAAATGCGACCTCAGACACTTGACACTCTCTAGCTGTGTGACCCTGGGCAAGTCACTTAATCTCCATTGCCCCACCAAAAAAAAAAAAAAAAGAATGATTCTGAGGTTGGATAACTGGAAAAAATGATAATGCCCTTAATAGAAATAAGGGGCAGTTTGGAGGGAATATATTGAGTTCCATTTTGGATGTGTTGAGTTTGAGATACCTATGGGACATTCAGAAAGAGATATCCAATATATAATTGGTGATATGAATCTAGAGCTCAGGAGAGAGATTAGGGACGGATATGTAACGGTGTCAATAATCCGCGTGAAGAAGATAGTTGAACCAAAGTCAGAAAGAAAGGTATAGAGAGAAAAAGGGGCACAGGATAGAGCACTGAGAAACATGGGACATGGCTTTTAATCCACCCATCGAATGAGATGAGAAGGGTCAGACAGATAGGAAGACAATTAGGGGAGAGTTAGAGAGGGGGGTGGTATTCCCCCAGGGAGGAGAGAATATTTGGGAGGAGAAAGGGGTCAATAGCAGTCAATGCTGCAGAGAGAGGTTAAGCAGGATGAAGACTCAGAAAAGATGTGACTATCAAAAGACCATTAGTAATTAAAAAAAAAAAACAGAAGGAAAGTCGATAGAGACACAGACAAAACAAGACAACTTTGAAAATAGCCTGTAGAATTGTCTGTATACTTAGAGAGAGACGTATTCTTTCCCTGCAAAGATCTGCGAAGGCTATATAGGCAAACCTCTTTTTTCAGTTCTTTGTATATTTAAACAATTGAATTGTATGTAGAAATACCTGATGGTTGTTAAGTTCAAAAGAAAAAGAAAATTAAAATGAAGATTAATGGTAACCTTGGAGCAGCAGTTCTCAAAGTATTGTCAAGAACCCCAGGGGTCCCTGAGATCCTTTCATAGGATCTGCAAGGTCAAAACTATTTTTATAATAATACTAACTTGTGGGGGCAGCTAGGTGGCACAGTGGATAGAGCAACGGCCCTGGAGTCAGGAGGACCTGAGTTCAAATCCGACCTCAGACACTTAACAATTACTAGCTGTGTGACCCTGGGCAAGTCACTTAACCCCAATTGCCTCACTAAAAAACAAACAAACAAACAAAAAATAATACTAACTTGCTATTCACCTATTAAAATTCTCTTCCTTTTTTTCAACTACATATCTATGTGAGACTGGATTTTCTTCAAGCAAAACAGAACAAATGCAGAAGCAGATATGAGAATCCAGCTGTCTTCTATTAAGCCAGACATTAAAGAGCTTTGCAAAAATATGTAAAACCATGCCACTCTTTTTGCTAAATTTTTCTGTTTTGGAAAACATAGTTAATTTTCATAAAATGTTATTTGTAATAAAGCATCAAGCCTGCAGTCAGGAAGACCTAAATTCAAATCTGGTCTCAGATACTTAATAGTTGTCTGACCATAGGCAAGTCATTTAACCACTGTGTGCCTCAGTTTCCTCATTTGTAAAACGGAGATAATAATAGCACCTACCTACCAGGGTTCTTGTGAGGATCAGATGACACAATGCTTAACACAGTGCCCTGCACATAATAAGCACTATATAAGTGAAGTCTTTGTGTTAACATGTGATGGTTTTATCACTGGTATCTTAAATAAATACTTAAAAATTCTACCTGGTTTAATTACAAATGTAGTAAATACCGATAGATATAACCCTCATAAACAAAAGCTCTTTGGGGTTCCCAATAATTTTAAGAACATAAAAGGACCCTGAGGTCAAAAAAAGTTAAGAATCGGGGGCAGCTAGGTGGTGTAGTGGATAAAGCACCAGCCCTGGATTCAGGAGGACCTGAGTTCAAATCAGGCCTCAGATACTTGACACTTAACTAGCTGTGTGACCCTGGGCAAGTCACTTAATAGTCATTGCCCTGCTAAAAAACAAAACAAAAAACAAAAAACGTTAAGAATCACCTCCTTGGAAAGAGCCTTCTCAGTCAAATGATGAAGTTGGAAGTCAGACATCAAGGGACTGAAAAATGAATTGAAGGGGAAGAAGTGGAGAAACAAGTACAGATAGACAATCTTCTGGGTCGATTGCCTACTTAAAAGGCGGAGCGGTATAGCTTGAGGGTATGGTAGGGTCAAGTGATTTAAAAAAAAATAGAGTCTGTAGCTGTTGAGGATTGCATGTACGGCTGTGGCAGCCACCTGACTCGGGCTAGTTTGTGGGGCAGGAGAGCCATGCAGGCCCGGGGCTACAACTTGGAATCCCGTCACTTCAGCAGCAGCCTTGTTGACGTCAGCGGCGGTGCCAGTGTCATTCGGGACGCCGGCGGGGCCTTCAAGCAAGAGGGAGAAGGCTGAGGAGGACCGGTACTTCCGAGAGAAGAGCTGTGAGCAACTGGCGTCCCTGAGGAGACACCATCAGGAAGAAATTATTCAACGCAAGAAGGAGATACAAGGCCTGCAAAAAGAAATTGAGCGTCATAAGAACAAGATGAAAAAACTGAAAGACGATCGTGATTTTCTGATTTTCTTGTTCAGTGGTCATTCTTGATCCATACATGTAATCGTTGTCCACTACTTTGTGCCCAATGTGACATACTCTCTAACCTGATATACTTTTTGCTGTGTACTGCAACTAAATGGTAGTAAAATGTGATCACTGAAAAAAAAAAATAGAATGGTGTTGACTTGAGAAAGTTTATAGGCTGTAAGGAAGCAGTCTTTAGACAAGAGAGAAGAGTAGAGAGGATAATCCAAGGGTCGAGCTCTAAAATGAGATGCGATATGAATCTAGAGCTCAGGAGAGAGATTAGGGATGGATATGTAAAGGTGTGAATAATCTGTGAACATGAAAGTTGAACCAAAGTCAGAAAGAGAGGTATAGAGAGGGGGTACAGCAAACAAAGAAAGGGGTTTCCTGGGCAAGGAGGACCACCTTTTATCAGATACTTGGAGCAAAGGAGCAGAGAGTGGGGGATGTTGGTGAGGAATCCTGAGGCATAGAGTAGGGGAGAAGAAAAAGGTTATAGTACTAAAAGAGAAGATAAAGTCCTGCACTGAGAGGACAGGACAGGAGAGGAGAGGAGAGGAGAAGAAAGGAGAGGACAGGACAGGACAGGACAGGACAGGACAGGACAGGACAGGAGAGGAGACAAGTATAAGAAGCTTAACAAAAGAAAAGAAATTCTGTAAGAGCTGCTGTGGGGAGTGTGAGATTCAGTTGGGAAGGAAGAGATATGCCAGGCACTGTGCTAAGTCCTTTACAAATATTATCTCATTTGATTCTCACAACCCTTTTTATCCCCACTTTACAGTTGAGGAAAATGGCAAACCACTTCAGTATCTTGTCCAAGAAAACCCCAAATAGGGTCACAGAGAGTCAGACAGGACTAAAATGGCTAAACAACAAAATAGTTGAAGAAACTGGCAAAATGACTTGCCCAAGGTCACACAGCTAGTTAAGTGTCTGAAACCAGATTTGGATTCAAATCTTCCTTACTCCAGGCACAGAGTTCTATCTACTGAACACTGAGATGCCAGGTACCAGTTAGGGACTTAGGTGAGATTAGAACATACATTTGTAGCAAGTCAAGTTATGGAAGTGGTGTGACTTCTTCCAATGTGTTCATTAGTGTTGGAATAGGAACAGAGAAAATAGATGGAGGGGGTAGCCTAAGGTTGGGATTTGACAAATCCTAAATCAAGGCAGCTAAGTGGTGCAATGGATAGAATACTGGGCCTAGAGTAAGGAAGGCATGGGTTGAAATCCAGCCTCAGACACTTAATAGCTGTAATGACTCTGGCCAAGTCACTTAACCCAATTTACCTCAGTTTCCTCAGCTATAAAACAAGCTGGAGAAAGAAATGGCAAACCACTCCAGTATCTTTGGCACTAACCCCAAATGGGGTCACGAAGAGTTGGAAATGACTGAACAGCAACAAACAATGAATCGTGCTATTGACCTAGGGGACAAGGGACTTGGGAGTAGAGGACAAGGTACAGTGTAACTGAACTGGCTAAGTCCAAAATTAGTTTTGAAGAGAGGAGAATAAGGTCAGGGCAGACTAAGGGATCAGAGAAAGGTAAAATGACTTAGAGGTGGTGGTAACAAGGATTAGGTTTAGGAGGAATGAGGCACCAGACAAAGATGGAAAGAGAGGAGGTTGTCACAGGAGAGAAGAATTTCAGAATTCTGAATCATGGAGTTCAAACAGTTCCAGGTAAGGGTGAGATCGAGGTGAGAGGCAAGTGTGTAACTGAGTTTCAGTGAAGTAGCTTGCCCCCTTCTCCAGGAAGCCTTCCTTGACTGAAACCTGTTGGATAATAGATGTGGTTTTAAAACAGGAAGGAGATAAAGGATTATGAGGACTAAGATAGGTGATTGAGCCTAGAGAACTGGTTCAGTGAGTTCTAGGTCACCAGCACCATAGTCCAGGGCAGGAAGCCAAGAAAGTTGTGAAAGCAGAAATTTAGCAAGGGAAAAACAGATGATGCTGAGCTATACTGAGAGATAGATGAGAGATAGATGAGAGATAGGACAAGCGCCTGCCTTATCAGCAGCTCCCTATGGGTCTATCTGTCCAGGATCACAAATCTCAGGTTATTCTCCCTGGCAGAGAAGAATGGCATCAGCTCTGAGTATTGCGTATGGCCAGGCTGCTGCCTATCCCCATCCCAATCCAAAATCAACCTCGAGGAGCCAGATCTAAATCTGGTGGAAATAAATTAATCAACTTGCATTTAATAAGTGCCCACTGTGTGCAAAATAAATAAATAAACAAAATTAGTGTCTGCTGTGTGCCAGGCCCTGTGCTAAGCACTTTGGAGACAAAGACAAAATCAAAAGAGTCTCTGACCTCAAGGAGTTAACGTTCTAACAGGGTTCTATCTCATGGAGGTGTATAGTGGACAGGCCATAAGAATGGAAATCAGGAGACTTAGGACTTCATTGGGCATCTGTCTCCTACTGCTTGTATGAACTTGGAAAGTCATTCTCTCTGGGACTCAGAGAGAATAAAATTATTATGTTGTACTCTGCAACCTCTAAGGTCCCTTGCAGTTCTAATGTCCTGTGATCTATGATTTTCAAAGTCCCCCTTTAGTTTCCACTTGTCTCCAAGGCCATGCATCACACCTCTCACTGTATTATATGCACTGAACTTCAGGTCCAGGGAAGCCAGGGACCCCACATAGGTGGGACAAAATTGATGCCAGTCCAGGATTTTGATCACAGAAAAATACCAAATAATTGAAACTACTCAGGCCCCTCAAAGTCATTCCAGTCCTTTCTAAACATTGTTAATGGGTACTGACTATATAGATACCCTACACATAAACATACACATACATACACATTTGGTTTTGTTGAGTTATTTTTTCAACTCTTTATGACCCCATTTGGGGTTTTCTTGGCAAAGATACTGGAATAGTTTGCCATTTCCTTCTGCAGCTCATTTTGCAGTTGAGGAAACTGCGGCAAACAGGGGTAAATGACTTGCCCAGGGTCACACAGCTGCTCAGCGTCTGAGGCTGGATTTGAACTCAGGTCTTCTTGACTCCAGACCCAGCACTCTACCCACTGAGCCCCCTAACAACCCTTACACAAATATATATACACACACAATCGCACACTGGGCCATCCCCAGTGCTGCTATTGATTCCTAGTGGTCAGAATCCTTTCCTATATCATGGCTGAAGGAAAACAAAGGAAGAAAAAAACATCTTCTTCTACCCACATGACTCTTCCCTCAGACTAGACTCTCTATGTTTCCACACCAGACTGGGAGCTTCCTGGGGACAGGGACTGTGTCTTCATCATCAAACTAGGAGCTCTTTAAAGGCAAGTGTTACATCAGTCTATGAGCTCCCTAAAGGTAGTGCATGGGCCTCCTCTATCTATCTTAAAGTTCTTTCAGGGTAGGGGCTGCCTCTTTGGAATATGAGCCCTCTTGAAATACTCAAGAGCAGCTAGGTGGCTCAGTGGATAGAGTACTCACTGGGCCTGGAGTCAGGAAGATCTGTGTAACCCTGGGCAAATCACTTAAATGACTCTGATTGCCTTGGTTTCTTTCTTTCTTTCTTTCTTTCTTTCTTTCTTTCTTTCTTTTCTTTTCTTTTCTTTTAGTGAGGAAATTGGGGGTTAAGTGACTTGCCCAGAATCACACAGCTAGTAAGTGTTAAGTGTCTGAGGCCAAATTTGAACTCAGGTCCTCCTGAATCCAGGACCAGTGCTCTATCCACTGTGCCACCTAGCTGCCCCTTTCTTTATTTTTGCGGGGCAATGAGGGTTAAGTGACTTGCCCAGGGTCACAGAGCTACCACCTAGCTGCCCCCAACAGTATCAATCATTTTTTTTTGGTGGTTTTCTTTAACTTTAAATAAATTATATCGACATCTTTTATATAGCTGTGACCCACATTTCACAATGTTTACCTCCCTCCACCTCCCAGACAGTCATCCCTTATGATAAAGAACAAAAAAAAAAAGAGAGGAAGGAAAACAATTTCACAAAATAAGACAAAATCTTTTCAAGTCTGGCATTATCTACATTGTTCCATCCCCATAGTCTCATAGCTCTGCATAGAAAGAGGAGACTGCATTTTCAAAATTCTTCCCTTAGGCCAAGGTTGTCAATCACAATTTCACATGATTCAATTTCAACTTTGCTCTATATCATTTGGTACAAGATTTCCCCACGTGTCTTTAAATTCACTGTTTCACAGCTAAACAGTTTCAATGGGGAAAATTCATTAATAACAAAGAGAAGGCATGGCAACTGGGTGGCCCAGTGGATAAAGCACCAGCCATGGATTCAGGAGGACTTGAGTTAAAATCCAGCCTCAGACTCTTGGCACTTACTAGCTGTGTGACTTTGGGCAAGTCATTTAACCCTCCTTGGCCCAGGGGGAAAAAAAATTTTAAGTAAAAATAAGAGGGGATCAGTCACGTTCTCCTATGGGAGGTGGAGGGAGCTAAGGAATTACAAGAAAAATATCTAGATGAAATAGGCCTCGAGATGGCCCTTTAAAGGTTGGGAGGCTTGGGGTGAGTGGATCATAGGTTTGGAGCTGCAAAGGATGCCAAAAGGACGAGAGAGCTTTAAGAAACAAACAAATACTTCCCCTCCAGGTGATGGACAGGTGACACCTGTTAGGGTGGACAGATTCTAGATCCTGCAGGGACTAAACACTAGGGGTGGAGAATGGCATCCATCCTCTCTCTCAAAGAACTTGGGAATTGAGCTCAAACCTCTCACCATGAAGACACATACCTGCACGTACTGCACCCTCACCCCTGCCCCCCACCCCCCACCCTGCCACCAGACTCACATACATACCCAGGATTGTGTTTTGCTTACATACAAACAGACAACAACACGTGCTCATGGAATCTAGTGCTGTCAGGAAATGTAAAGGTTATATAATCATAGGTTCATAGACTCAAAACTGGAAGGGAGCCTAGAAACCATTGAATGTAATCTTCTCATTTTACAGATGAGGAAACTGAGACAGAGAGAGATTTGTGACTTGTACAAAGTCATATAAGTTTTAAGTATCATAGTGTCACAGCGGAAATTGATGGTGTGGGGGTGCTTAGGTATTCCTTTTTTGTTTGTTTGTTTGTTTTGGCAGGGCAATGAGGGTTAAGTGACTTGCCCAGGGTCACACAGCTAGTAAGTGTCAAGTGTCTGAGGCTGGATTTGAACTCAGGTCCTCCTGAATCCAGGGCTGGTGCTTTATCCACTGCACCACCTAGCTGCCCCTTAGGTATTCTTTTTTTTTTTTTAAAGTGAGGCAATTGGGGTTAAGTGACTTGCCCAGGGTCACACAGCTAGTAAGTGTTAAGTGTCTGAGGCCGGATTTGAACTCAGGTACCCCTGACTCCAGGGCTGGTGCTCTATCCACTGCGCCACCTAGCTGCCCCAAGTATTCCTTTTTAAAGTATTACACCCTCTTGCACACAAATCCAGTTAGAATAAAATCATCTTTTATTTAGGTGCTAAAGAAAGGAGACCAAGAGAGAAGTCAAGGACTTTGCTCAAGGGGTGATGGTTCAGAGACATGATTCTCTGGCATACCTATCTCCTTGAACAGGAGAAAGGCAAAAGCTTTTATTGATGGTGGATGGAGTGATCACCACCTGACAATGGAAAGTTCCCTTTGGGCCTGGGGGAAATCTTGAGTAAGGTGATGGTCCTGACTTCCCAAGTTATTTTTCTGTCCCCTGGCACATGCTGAATGGGTTTATCTCCTTTACTTGCTAGATGTGTCTATACTGATAGCTTAGCTTCTCAAGGAGAGTTACTCCAGACCCATATCCTTTAGTTTAGCTGGCCAGTTTAAACTTTAGTAGTCCCAAATACCTTGTCCCAACCCCATAACAACAGGAAAGAATTTGAACTCAGGTCTTCCTGAATTCAAATCTGGTGCCCCATCCAAGATGCCACACTGTCTCTACCTATAATAGGGCCCTAAATTTAGAATTGGAAGGAGCATTTTTGTTGTTGTTCAGTTGTTTCAGTCATATCTGGCTCTTTGTAGCCCAATTTGAGACTTTCTTGACAAGGATACTGGAGTGATTTGCCACTTCCTTCTCCAGCTCATTTTACAGATGAGGAAACCGAGGCAAACAGGGTTAAGTGACTTGCCCAGGGTCACACAGCTAGTAAGTGTTTGAGGACAGATTTGAACTCAGGAAAATGAGTTTTCCTGACTCCAGGTCCAGCAATCTAGCCACTGCACCACTTAGCTACCCAGTCCTGATTATAGGCAACTAGGGTTAAACTTGAAGTCAATAAAACAATAAATATTTATTAAGTTCCTACTATGTGCCAGGCACTATGCTAAACCTGGAAGTCACGAAGACCTAAGTTTCAATGCTACCCCAGACACTTACTAGCTGTGTGACCCTAGTCAGATCATTTAACCATATCTCTCAGCTTCAGTTTCTTCAGTATGCCTACTTCCCAGTCTTGTGAGCATCAAATGAGATAACATGTGAAACGTTTTTCAAACCTTAAAGCACTACATAAATATTAGCTACTGTAATTATTTTTACTGTTCCAATATACATCTATCTGTTCCCAGGCTCACCTAGCTATCACCAGCTCTGCCCCACTGTTAAATGCTGGGTTTCAGAGCTACATGTCACCAGTTCACCTTCTCTTTCTAAAGGACTGAGAGTGGAAAAGCAAGACTACTGCTCTAAGTTTTCTTTGTTGTTGATGGTTTTTCGTTTGTGTGGGTCTTTTTTTTGGAGGCAAGTGGAGTTAAGTGACTTGCCCCGGGTCACACAGCTAGTAAATGTTTGAGGTCGGATTTGAACTCCAGTCCTCTTGACTCTAGGGCTGGTGTTCTAGCTACTGCACCATCACCCTCCTTCAAGTTTTCAGTCAACAGTTACTGATGGAAGGCCCTTTGACCAGAGGGTTGCCTTTGTAATGGAGGCCTGGTCCATGCCCAGAATACCTCAGATATTGTCTCACTATATGGAAGACCGTAGGGAGTTTGCTTCCAGGAGACTCAGAATGGTAAACAAGAGAAAATTTCCATAGGGAGACTATTTGGAGTATGTGTAAACATTCCATAACTGGTTCCAGTTGGCTAATCATGCATTGAAGAGAATGTTCTTTGATTGGCCTCAGAGGCATTCAAAAAGTCCTGTCAGCATCAATCACTTCCTATTTTGCCTCAGTCACTCTTGGGGAAAAGTCTTCTCGTGCTTGGGGTAGACATACCCATAACTGACCCACAGGTTTGATATCCTGTTGGTTACCCTCAACCTCGTTTAGCGTATCTGCCAAAATGGTCTGGTGGCATTGCATGCTACAGCTTCTTGGAGCCATAGGTAAGAGTTGGGTGATCCAAAGGTGGATGAGCAGCCCTGAAAAGGTCTCAGCAAGCCCTCACACCAGAGGTGATAGTCCTCCCTGAACACCCCATCCTCCCACTTCAGATTGGGTTGATGAGAAAAATTTGTTCCAACAGCCATGAAGCAGGTGCTGTGCGGCTCTTAGATACCTAGTCAGGTATCAAAGATACCAAGGTCATCGGCTGCATCCCAGGCGATTGCCAGTGATCCTGACTTTTGTCTTGCCACTGGACTTCAATGACTTTGGAGGAGAAAGTGAGGCTGCTGCCTCCCTCAAATCCAATTCACAAGTGAGTCAAGATATCCCCCTGTGATGTCATTGGTTCTCTGAAAATAAAGGGTGAACAACGCTCTTGGGGACAAGAAGAAGTAGCCTCAGGGTATAATGGTGGGCAAACAAAACTCTTGGGGATAGGAAGAAGTAACCTCAAGGTAGGAACATAAGCATTTAAATGTTGGGACACTGATGGAGCTAAGAATACTAAATGGAACTTAGAATGATTTTGTTCAATCTCCACATTTAATAGATGAATGAACATATGGGGAAGAAACATGGTCCAAGGTCAGGTGGTACAATGGAAAGATGCTTTATTTAGAGTTAGAAAATCTGGAATTTAATCCTGGCTCTTTTCCTAATTATCTGTGTGACCTTAGGCAAGTCATTTCACTTATATGAACCTCAGTATCTTGATCTGTAAAATGAGAGAGTAAGATTATATGTCCTCTAAGAATCCTTACAACTCAAAATCTGTGTTCCTGGCTTAGAATCTATTGCTTCCTTTTCTTGAAAATGGGGTTTGCAGAATCCAAAATGTGAAAGTGATCTAACATAGTGACCACCAGAGAATAAGGAGAAACTCATAGTTTTATGACTAATGAGTTGTGAAAGTCTTGTTTGGTCTGGTGCCTATAGAAGACCTCAACAGGTTGATGTGAATGAACCACAAATATAGTTTGCAAGCTGAATCAATAACAAGAAACCATGGATGGGGAGAAATGTAGGTGTCCTCCAGGACTCTGTCTCTCTTCTCTTTTCCCTCTATACTATTTTGTTTGGTGTTCTCATCAAACCTCATGGATTCTATTTTACCATCTCTATTCTGATGATTCTCAGATCTACTTATCCAGCCCTAACCTCTTTCTAGACCTCCAGTCTTGGATTCCATTAACATCTCTATTGTAGTGATTCTCAACTCTACTTATCCAGCCCTAACTTCTTTCTAGACCTCCAGTCTTTCATCTTCAAATTCCTATTGGCCACCTTGAACCTGATGTCTCTTAGACATCTTAAAATTTTAAAATGTATTTTATTATTAATTTATGGAATAAAACAAGAATTTCCATGACATAGTATATGTTTTAAAAGATTGCACATGAAACTGCAAATCTATTCTGTACAACTTGCTATTCTTTCAAACATATAATAGTTATCATGTAAATTTCTTCTTTCCCCTTTTTCTTTCTTCCTTCCTCCCCTACTCCCAACACGTACAAAACTGAACTCATCTTTTACCTTCCAAACCTTTCCCTCTCTCAAACTTCTCTGTTGCCTGTTATCCAGCCTTGCAACCTAAGTATGATCCTTAACTCTTCACTAACTCTCACCTCCCCCCTCCCCTGGCCCACATTCAATCTGTTGTTCCCAATCCTACAGATTTCACCTTCACAACATGTGTCCCCCCTCCCCCCTCCTCTGACACTGCCCTCATAACCTCATACCTGGACTGTTAAAATAGGCTGGTGGCTGATTTCCCTGCTATAAGACTCCCTCCTCTACAATTCATCTTCCACTCAGCTGTCAAAGAGATTTTTCTATAGTGAAGCTTGGGCCATGTCAGTATTTAGTAAACTCCAGTGGCTCCCTATCACCTCCAGAATAAATAGAAAAATCCTCTGTTAGGGGTTTAAAGCCCTTCATAATCTCCTCCCTCTAACTTTTCCAGTCTTCTTACACCTTACTCACTCCCACGTACTCTACAATCCAGCAACACTGGCTTTGTTGATGTTCCTCACACAAGGTTCTCCTCCTTCCTTGGTATTGTTACTGGCAATCCTTCATGCCTTCAACTCTCTCCTTTCTTATTTCTGTCTCCTGGCTTCCCTGGCCTCTTCCATGTCCCAGCTAAAGTCCTGCCTTCCACAGAAAGTCTTTCCCAATCCCTTTTCATTCTAGTGCCTTCCCTTTGTTGACTAATTCTAATTTATCCTGTATAGAGCTTGTCTGTACAGAGTTGTTTTAATTTTGTCTCCCCCATTAGACTGAGTTTATTGAGAACAGCGACTATCTTTTGTCTTTTTTGCATCCCCAGTACTTAATACCATGCCAGATGGTTGTAGTTTGTCCTGTTTTCTTTTTTTAATCATAAAAGTATTTTATTAGTTTCTAGTTACATGTATAGATAGTTTCCAACATTTGTTTTATAAAATTGAGTTCCACATTTTTCTCCCTTCCTCCCCTCCCTCCCCCCTCTCCAAGACAGAAAGCAATCTGATATAGGTTATATATGTACAATCACATTAAATGTATTTCTGAATTAGTCATATTGTGAAAGAAGAATCAGAGCAAAAGGGAAAAACCTCAGAAAAGAAAAAAAATGTAGAAACAGTATGATTCAATCTGCATCTAGAAGCCACAGTTCTTTTTTTCTAGATTTGGAGAGCATCATGAGTACTTTGGAATCATCTGGGATCATTGTATTGCTGAGAAGAGTTAAGTTAATCACAGTTGATCAACACACAATGTTGTTGATACTGTGTACCATATTCTCCTGTTTCTGCTCATCTTACTCAGCATCAGTTCATGTAAGTCCTTCCAGGTTTCTCTGTAATCTGCCTGCTCATCATTCCTTTTTTTTTTAAAGTATTTTATTATTTTCCAGTTACATATAAGGATAGTTTTCAACATTTGTTTTCACAGGATTTTTAGTTCCAATTTTTTTCTCCTACCCTCCCTCCCCTCCCTTCTCCCCAAGACAGAAAGCAGTCTGATGTAGGTTGTATATGTATAATCACATTAAACATATTTCTACATTAGTCATCTTGTGAAAGAAGAATCAGAGCACAAGGGGAAAACCTCAAAAAAGAAGGAAAAAAACATTCCAAAAGTAGAAACAGTATGGTTCTATCTGCATTCATAATTCACAGTTCTTTTTTTCTGGATGTTGAGAACATTTTCTATCATGAGTTCTTTGACACTGTTTTGGATCATTGCACTGCTGAGAAGAGACAAGTCTATCTCCATTGTTCATCACACAGTGTTGCTGTTACTGTGTACAATGTTGTCCTGGTTCTGCTCCTCTCAGTCAGCATCAGTTCATGTAAGTCCTTCCAGGTTTCTCTAAACTCCTCCTGCTCATTGTTTCTTACAGCACAATAGTATTCCATTACATTCATATACCACAACTTGTTTAGCCATTCCCCTATTGATGGGCATTCCCTCAATTTCCAATTCTTTGCCACCACAAATAGAGCTGCTATAAACATTTTTGTACATGTGGGTCCTTTTCCCTTTTCTATGGTCTCTTTGGGATACAGACCTAGTGGTGGTATCACTGGGTCAAAGGGCATGCACAGTTTTATAGCCTTTTGGGCATAGTTCCAAATTGCTCTCCAGAATGGTTGGATCAGTTCACAGCTCCACCAACAATGCATTAGTGTTCCAATTTTTCCACAGCTTTCCCAACATTTATTATTTCCCTTTTTTGGCATATTAACCAATCTGATAGGTGTGAGGTAGTACCTCAGAGTTGTTTTAATTTGCATTTCTCTAATCAATAGTGATTTAGAGCATTTTGGCAATAGATAGCTTTGATTTCTTCATCAGAAAACTGCCTGTTCATATCCTTTGACTATTTCTCAATTGGGGATTGTTCTTTGTTTTCAAAAAGGACTAATAGGGGGCAGCTAGGTGGCACAGTGGATAAAGCACAGGCTCTGGATTCAGGAGGACCTGAGTTCAAATCTGGCCTCAGATATGTGACACTTACTAGCTGTGTGACCCTGGGCAAGTCACCTAACCCCCATTGCCCCGCAAAAAAAAAAAAAAAAGAAGAAGAAAAGAAAGAAATAGATTCCAAGCTCAGACACTTACTAGCAAAACATTGCCTTTCTCTGGGACTTGGATCCCTCATTGGTAAAATGGGGTTCATAACATTTATACTCCCTTTCTCACTTGTATGGAACTGGGCTTAGTACATCTTAATGTCTATGCAAATGTGAGCCACTGTTATGATCTCTGAATCCCCACTGCCTAGCACAATAAATAAAGGTTTGTTGAATAACTGATTATTGATCGGTGATCAGGACAGGGATCAGATGAGGGCAGACAGGTGCCAATAGGGAAGGAGTTCTTGGGGTGGAGTCATGAAGAAAGATCAAGCTGAGCTTCACCACTGTCCCCATTTAGTTGGGTATACAACACCCAACTAAAATATAACACAGCAACTCAGAGCAAAATCCAAATTCTGGTGTGGCCTTTCATCAAAAAGACCTGAGTTCAAATCCTGCTTTGAACATTTACTAGTTGTATGCCCACAGGCTATTCCCTTAACTTTTCTGAGCTTCAGTTTCTTCATCTGTGAAATGGAAATAATAACCTCATAGGGTTATGACCATCAAAGAGATATTGTCCAAAAGCTCTTCATAAACCATAAATCTTATTAATGTTAGCTATTATTATTATTATTATTATTATTACTATTACTATTACTATCTGACATGGGGCTTAGGATAAATCAGAAGTTTCTCCTGTGAGAAGCAAAACTAAAGATGACCAGAGAACAGGACAGAATTTACTATAGAAGGCAATAAGCTTTTATCAAGTACCTGTTATATGCCAGGCACTGTGCCAAGCACTTTTTAAAATAAATATTATCTTGTTTGATCCTCATAACAACTCTTAGAGATAGGAGCTATTATTATCCCCATTTTAAAGTAGAGGAAACTAAAGCAAATAGAGGTTAAGTGACTTGCCCAGGGTCACAGAGCTAGCAAGTATCTGAGGTCATATTTGAACTCAGGTCTTCCTGACTCCAATTCCATTGCTCTATCCACTTTGCCCCCAGCTGCCTCATGATACAATACTGGTTTCCTACTATACATAAGGAGCAATGCCAACTGGGGACATGAGAACAAAATTTAAAAAAAACAGTTGAGAAGTTTACATTTAATCTGGAAGGAAGAAAACATGTAAACAGATAAGTAGAAACCTAATGATTTGAGTAGGGAGAGAACACTAACATTTTTGGAAAGGTTTCCTGTAGTTAGCCACTAGCAAAACAAACCCCGATCCTGAACTGAGGGGGAAGTGGCAGGAGTGGAAGGAGAGGAAAGAACAAAGAGGCTGCTGATCAATTGGGGAATGGTTGGACAAATTGTGCTTTAGAAACATAATGGAATTTTGTTGTAAGAAATGATTGCAGAGAATCCTGAGTCATATGAACTGATGCAGAGTAAAAAGAACAGATTTTTTTTGGTTGTTCAATTGTATTTCAGTCATGTCTAATTCTTCATATGATCCCATTTGGGGTTTTCTTGACAGAAATATGGAGTGGTTTGCCATTTCTTTCTCCAGCTCATTTTACAGATGAGGAAACTGAGGCAAACAGGGTTAAGTGACTTGCTCAGGGTCACACAGAGAGTAAGTGTCTGAGGCTGGATTTGAATTCAAGAAGATGAGTCTTCCTGACTCCAAGTCCAGTGGGCTATCCAGTGCATCATCTGGCTGTCCCCCACCCCCCAAAAAGAGCAGAACTAGACAACAATTTATACAAGGACAACATAGTAACTTTGAAAGACTAAACTACTCTAATCAAAGCAGTGGCCAACCATGCCTACAGACCACCAAGGATGACAAATACTGCTCACCTTCTGACGGAGAAAGGATGGACTCAAGGTTCAGAAAGAGATGCACATTTGTGGAAAGAGCTATTGTATAGATTTCTTTAACTTGACTCTGCATAGTTATTACAATAAAATTCTATTTTCAAAACTCTAATGGTGGGGCAGCTAGGTGGCGCAGTGGATAGTACATCAGCCCTGGAGTCAGGAGTACCTCAGTTCAAATCCGGCCTCAGACACTTAACACTTACTAGCTGTGTGACCCTGGGCAAGTCACTTAACCCCAATTGCCTCACTAAAAAAAAAACAAAACTCTAATGGTAGATTGTCACAATGGGCTTCCCAAACAGATGACAGCCTTGATTCTTAACTTAGTTAATTCAAAGTAGGAACAATCAGTTTCTTTCAGTTTTTAAATGGGGTGGGAGGGAGAGGGTGTTTAGCAATAGCGATACCCACCCCAACCTGCCCTCACAAAAGAGGGCTATTTAAATAATTCTTAAAACTCACAGTAGTAGTAGTAGAGGAAATGTGGGAAAGCAATCTAGTTTTGAAGGTAAAGTGTATAACATGTATAATTTATTATCTACCTTTAGGAAAACAAGCAGCATGAAAGGAAGGTTTGTAGTTTCCTATAGATTCTTTTTTTGCCCCTGTGTCCGATATATGGTTTTTGGTGTTTATGGTCAATTTTTTAAAAGAAAGGTTTCTTGGAGGAGATAATATCTAAGCCAAACTTTGAAGGAAGATTTGTTTGTTGTTCATCCTTCTCAAAGAGTACCATGATATCAGCATGGTGATGTCTTGACTTGCTAGTAAATTGTATTTCAGTGAGGCAGAGCTGTGCAGTCATCAGCCTCACTCTGTCCTCCAGAGTCATAAAAAATCAAGATGGCTGGTGATGGCCCAGGATGCAATGGGAGGCAGGTATTGTAGGAGGAAAAGGCAAGGGGGGGGGGAGGGCGGTGCATTTCGAGGGATAAAGGGGATGGTCTGCACAAAGGAACAAAGTCAGGAGATGGAATGTTTAGCTCAAGGAACAGAAAATAGGCCAATTTGACTGGATTGTGGAGGAGGAAGAGAACCCTCTTTCAACCTCTCCCTCCTACCTGAGGATGGTATGGCCCTCTACAATAATAGAGAAGGCGGTGAGGCAAGGGGAGGATTTAGGAGGGAAGATAATGAGTTCTGTTTCAGACATGTTTAGTTTTGGTTTTTTTTAATTTTTTATTTATTTTTTTAATTTTGTTGAGGCAATTGGGGTCAAGTGACTTGCCCAGGGTCACACAGCTAGTGTCAAGTGTCTGATGCTGGATTTGAACTCAGGTCCTCTTGAATCCAGGGCCAGTGCTCTATCTACTGCACCAACTACCTGCCCCCAGACATGTTTAGTTTTTGATGTCTACTAGACATCCAGTTCAAGATGTCTGAGATGCAGTGGAAATGTGAGATTGGAGGTCAGCAGAGAAGTCGGGGCAAGATAGGTAAATAAAATCCACAGGGACTGATGAAATCACCAAGTGAAGTAGCATGGAGGACAAAAACATGAGGACCCAGAACAAAACTGTGAGGGGCACATTCAGTCAGAGGGCATGATCTGGATAAATATCCAGCAAAGGTAGGGGCATCTAGGTGGCGCAGTGGATAGAGCACTGGCCCTGGATTCAGGAGGACCTGAGTTCAAATCTGGCATCAGACACTTGACACTTACTAGTTGTGTGACCCTGGGCAAGTAACCCTCATTGACCCACAAAAAACAAAAACAAAAACAAACAAACAAAAACAAATGTTGAAAACTATCTCAACATGTAACTGGAAAATAATAAAATACTGTTATGAAAAAAAGTGTTTTTATATGCAAATGGGAAAAAATATTATTTTAAAAAAGAAACCCCGCCCCACCCCCCAAAAAAAACACTATGGGCAGCTAAGTGACACAATGGATAGAGCACCTGGCTAAGAAGTTTAAATCTGGCCTCAGACACTTACTAGCTGTGTGAATCTGGGCAAATCATTTACCCATTTGCCTGTTTCCTCATCTATAAAATTAATTGGAGAAGGAAAGAAAACCCATAAAATGGGGTCAAAAGGAATTAGACATAGCTGAAATCACACACACACACACACCTATAAGGAATACAAAGAAACACAGGAAGATTTACATGAACTGATGCAGGGTAAAGTAAAGCCAAAGCAACAATACTCATAATGACTACAATGATGCAAATGGAAAGAAAATCCACAAAAAAAGTCAAAAGTGAATTTTACAAAATTACAAGAAACAGGTATGGCTCCAAAGAAGAGATACCAGAAAACACCCTCAAACCATTCCTTTGCAGAAGTGGGAGGTCCATGAGTATGGTACATTGCATATATTTTTAGAAAGAATTTTAAATGTATTGACTAGTTTGCTGATTTTTTTCTCTTTTTTTTTCTTTAAAAAATATTATTTGTTTTGGCAGCTAGGTGGCACAGTAGACAGAACACTTCCCTTGGAGTCAGGAAGACCTGAATTAAAATTCAGTCTCTGACTTTTACTAGTTGTGTCACCCTAGGCAAGTCACTTAACCCTAATTGTCTCACCAAAAAAAAAAAAAGTATAAAGCTTGGAATACAATATTCCATAAGTCAAAAGATTTAGGCTTAAAGCCAAGAATAACACCCAGCAAAACTAATTATAATCCTAAAGAGGGAAAATGGAATTGTAATGAAATAGAGGTATTCCAAGCATTCCTAATGAAGTGACCAAAGCTGTGTAGAAATTTTGAAGTATAAATACAGGAGTTAAGAAAAACATGAAAATATAAACATGAATGAACATTTATAAGGGAATAAAAAGAATATACTGTTTATATTCTACTATGAATAGATGTTGCATGTATCCCCTACAAATTATCAATAGGGAAAGGTGGAGCCAAGATGGCAGAGAAAAGGCAGCAACTCACCTGAGCTCTCCCCCAAATCCCTTCAAATACTTTTAAATAATGCCATTAAACAATTTTTGGATCTGCAGAACCCACAAAAGGATGGAGCAAATTAATTTTCCAGCCAAAAACAACTTAGAAGTTTGGCAGGAAATGTCTATCATGCCTGGGTTAGAGTAGAGCACAGGCCAGCACAAACCAGCCCCAGCAAACCAGGAGCAGGCCTTGGGAGTCACTGAATCAGCACTGGCAGCAGTTGCTTCTGGAGCTCTCAGACCATAGATGGTAAGGAAGGGGGGTCAAACAGCTGGTCAGAAGGAGATTACAAGGGTCTCTTTCCTAGCACTGAGACAGGACACTGTTGCTTTGCCCATATTAGATCTGGGTTGTAGTCCTGGGTGGCAGTCCCAGGGTTAGAAGAGCAGTGGCACACCAGAGCTTATGGCTGCAGTGGAGCAGGGAGTCTCCTCACAGTACCAGGACAGAAAATAGGGCTTGTAGTTGTTACAGAACAGAGCACAGGCCAGGAGCATAGTAAACATACCTCTCCTTAGATCAAACCACCTTGGAAAAACTGAAAACTTACAGGTCCCTAGAAGTATCTCTGAAAATGGCTGTACAAAACTTCTGAAGCTTGGGACAATGTACCCTCCACCCTGGAAGCAGAGACCTACTTTAAAAGAGTTAAAAGTCCCGGTCCTGGAATCAGGAGGACCTGAGTTCAAATCCCGCCTTAGACACTTAACAGTTACTAGCTGTGTGACCCTAGGCAAGTCACTTAAACCCAACTGCCTCACACACACACACACACACACACACACACAAAAAGAGTTAAAAGTCAATAGATTGACTGAAAAATGAGCAAACAACAGAAAAACTCCTGACCATAGAAACTTACTATGGTGAAAAGGGAGATCAAAACATACTCAGAAGAAGATAACAAAGTCTAAGCTCCTACACCCAAAGAGCCTCCAAGAAAAATATCAAATTGGTCTCAGGCCATGGAAGGGCTCAAAAAGGACTTTGAAAATCATTTAAGCTCTCTCCTCTTCCTCTTCACCATCTTCCTGCTTCTTGTAGCCATGAAGGTCAAGCTGTGCAGCTTCAGCGGGTACAAGATCTACCCAGGTCATGGGAGGCATTATGCCCGCATGGACAGGAAGGTTTTCCAATTTTTTAATGCAAAATGTGAGTCTGCATTCCTCTCAAAGAGGAACCCTTGGCAGATCAATTGGACTGTCCTCTATAGAAGAAAGCACAAGAAGGGACAGTCAGAAAAGATAAAAAATAAAATAAAATAAAATAACCCGCTGGGCAGTTAAATTCCAGAGGGCCATCACTGGGGCTTCTCTTGCTGATATGATGGCCAAGAGGAACCAGAAACCTGAAGCTCAAAAGGCCCAACGAGAACAAGCCATCAGGGCTGCCAAGGAAGCAAAAAAGGCTAAGCAAGCAACTTAGAAAACAGCTGCCTCTGCTGCTAAGGCTCCTACAAAGGCAGCACCTAAACAAAAAATTGTGAAGCCAGTGAAAGTTTCTGCACCCCGAGTTGGTGGAAAATGTTAATTGTCTACTAAATTGGACTAAGTAAAATAAAATTTAAAGCAACAACAAAAAAAATCATTTAAGAGAGGTAGAAGAAAAATTGGGTTGAAAAATGAGAGTGTTATAAGAAAATCATGAAAAAAGAAGCAATACTTTGGAAAAGGAGACACAAAAAATACTGAGGAAAATAACAGCTTAGGCCAAATGGTATAAGAGATACAAAAAGCAGAAGGCAGCTAGGTAGCACAGTGGATAAAACACTGGCCCTGGATTCAGGAGGACCTGAGTTTAAATCTGGCCTCAGACACTTGATGCTTACTAGCTATGTGACCCTGGGCAAGTCACTTAACCCTCATTGCCCCGACAAAAAGAGAGAGAGAGAGAGAGAGAGAGAGAGAGAGAGAGAGAGAGAGAGAGAGAGAGACACAAAAAGCCAATGAGGAGAAGAATGCCTTGAAAAACAGAATTGGACAAGTGGAAAAAGAGGCACAAAAATTCACTGAAGAAAAAAACTCCTTAAAAAGTAAAATTAGGGGCAGCTAGGTGGTGCAGTGGATAAAGCACCAGCCCTGGAGTCAGGAGTACCTGAGTTCAAATCTGACCTCAGACACTTAACACTTACTAGCTGTGTAACCCTGAGCAAGTCACTTAACCCCAATTGCCTCACTAAAAAAAAAAAAAAAAAAAAGTAAAATTGACCAAATGGAAAAGGAGGTACAAAAGTTCACTGAGGAAAATAATTCTCTAAAAATTAGAATTGATCAAATGGAAGCTAATGACTTTATGAGAAATCAAGAAACAATAAAACAACACCAAAAGAATAAAAAAATAGAAGACAATATGAAATATCGGAAAAACAACTGATCTGGAAAATAGATTCAGGAGAGATTATTTTTAAATTATTGTACTACCTGAAAGCCATGATCAAAAAAGAAATATCCTAGACATCATCTTTCAAGAAATTATCAAGAAAAACTTCCCTGATATTCCTAGAGCCAGAGGATAAAGTAGAAATTAAAAGAATCTACCTATCACCTCCTAAAAGAGATCCAAAAATGAAAACTCCCAGAAATATTATAGCCAAATTCCAAAGCTCCCAGGTCAAGGAGAAAATATTGCAAGCAGCCAGAAAGAAACAATTCTAGTATTGTGGAACCACAGTCAGTATCACACAAGATTTAGCAGCTTCTATATTAAAGGATCAGAGGGCTTGGAATATGATATTCCCCAGGGCAAAAAATCTAGGATTACAACCAAGAATCACCTACCCAACAAAACTGTGTATAATCCTTCAGGGGGAAAATTAGATATTCAATGAAATAAAGGACTTTCAAGCATTATTGATGAAAAGACCAGAGCTGAATAGAAAAATTTGACTTTCAAATACAAGACTGAAGCATTGAAAGGTAAACAGGAAAAGGAAACTATAAGGAATTTAATGAGGTTAAACTGTTTACATTCCTACATGGGTAGATAATACTTGAAACTCATAAGAACTTTCTCATTTTTAGGACAGTTGGAAGGAGTGTATATAGACAGAGGGCACAGGTGTGAGTTCGCTATGAAAGGATGATATCTTAAAAAATAAAATTAATAGCCATTCTCCAATTGATAAATGATCAAAATATAGGAACAGTCTTCAGATGAAGTAACCCAAACTGTATATAGCCATATGGGGGGGAAATGCTCTCACTATTGATTAGAGAGATACAAATCAAAACAATTCTGAGGTACTATCTCATACCTATTATATTGGCTCTTAAGATAGAAGAGGAAAATGATAAATATTGGAGGGGATATGGGAAAAATGAGACATTGATGCACTGTTGGTGGAGTTGAGAACTGATTCAACCATTCTGTAGAGAAATTTGGAACTATGCCCAAAGGACTATAAAACCATGTATACCCTTTGACCTAGCAATACCACTAGTAGGTCTGTATCCCAAAAGAGATAATAAACAAAAAGGGAAAGGATCTCTATATACAAAATATTTATAGCAACTTTTCTGGTTGCAAAGAATTGAAAATTTAGGAATTTGGGGAATCACTGAACAAATTGTGTTATGTGATTATGATAGAATACTATCATGCTATAAGAAATGATGAGCAGAATGCTCTCAGAAAATCTGGAAAGACTTACATGAGCTGACACAAAGTGAAATGTACTGTGTACAATGTAACAGCAATATTTTAAGATGATCATCTATGAATGACTTAGCTATTCTCAGCAATATAATGATCCAAGACAACTCTGAAGGACTTATAATGCAAAATACTATCCATCCGCAGAGAAAGACCTGATGGTGTCTGAATACAGATTGAAATATACTTTTTAAAACTTTCTTTTTATTTTTTTGTCTGTATTTTCTTTTACAACATGACTAAAATGGAAATATTTTGCATGACTACATGTTTACCTTCTCGATGTGGGGGGTAGGGCAGGAGGAAGAGAGAAAATTTGGAACTCAAAGTTTAAAAAACAAATGTTAGAATTTGTTTTTATATGTAACTGGGGACAAAAATAAAATACTAAATACATTTTTAAAAACAAATTATCTAACGGAAAAAAATAAAATACTTTATTAATTAAAAAAAAACAAATTATCAAGAAAAATTATCATTAGGAGTCTAATTAGAAGACCAGAAAAAAAAAAAGAAGACCAGAGAGTGGCTTTATTATGTCCTGATGATCTTAAAAGAAGAATGGAAGGGGGGGGGATTAAATACAATAGAGAGAAGGAGAGGAGAGAAAGGAGGGGGAAATTAGTGTATAATGAGGGTGGGCAACTAGAAGTCTATTCAAAAAAGGAGGAAGGAGGAACTATCTGACACAAAACTCATCTTCATCTGAAGTGGTCAAAGGTGGGAAATACACATACTCATACACACAGAATTAGACACAGAAATATATTTCATTCAAAGGGAAATAGAAGGAAAGGGGAGAAAGAAGAAGAAATTAAAGAGTAATAATAAAAATATCAATAATAATAGCTAACATTTATGTCATATCTACTATATGCCAGGCATTGTACTAAACACTCTACAAATGTAATCTCTGATCCTCATAACAACCCTGCAAGTTAGGCGCTACTCAGATTCCTATTTTACAGTTAAAGAAACTGAGGCAAATAGCAATTAAGTGACTTACCCAGGGTCACACAGCTAATAAGAATCTGATAGATTTAGGTCTTCCTGATTCCAGGCCTGGTGCTCTATTCACTGCACCACCTAGCTGTCTACTGCACCATATAGCTACCTAGGGAAAAATTAGGGAGAAAGTAGTCCTAAGAAAACAAGCTTTAAGTAAGGATGTATAAAAATATTTATAGTTCTTTCTGAGATGGCAAAGAACTGGAAATGGTGGGGGTGTCTATCAATCAAGAGAATGGTTAAACAAATTAAGGTATATAAATGTGATGGAATATTATATGAGGAGGCAAGAAATGATGAAAAGGATGACTTCAGAGATTATATGGGAGGATATATGAAAGATGCAGAGTGAAATGAGGAGAAGCAGGAGAGAATAATTTATATAAAGGCAGCAATATTGCAAAGTCAAACAACTTTGAAAGACTTTAGGAATGATCAGCTTAATGACCAACCACAATAGCAGAATGACGAATGATGGAACCTGCTACCAACCTCCTGATAGAAGGGTAAAGGACTCAGAATGCCAAATGAGACAATTTTTTTTTTTTTTAGTGAGGCAATTGGGGTTAAGTGACTTGCCCAGGGTCACACAGCTAGTAAGTGTTAAGTGTCTGAGGTCAGATTTGAACTCAGGTACTCCTGACTCCAGGGCCGGTGCTCTATCCACTGCACCATCTAGCTGCCCCCAAATGAGACAATTTTAGGGGGGAGGGGAGTGATATGGCCAATACTTTGCTTCACCATACATGTTTGTCAGGGAAGACGAGAATGCTGTACTGGGAGTCAGTATATCTAGGTTCAAATCCTGTCTCTCCCACTTCCTCTAGGTACAACCTTTGGCAAGTCCCTTCCCTTCAATATCCATGTAGGTAAAATGAGAGCTCAGACTGGATGATCTCTAAAATTTCTGATTTATGCTAAATCTTGGGTAGAGAAGTGAGGACATCAGACTGAGGCTTTTGGCCTATGGGAAGAATGGCATGGCAGAACCCTTTTGATATCATCCCTCCATTTCATCTGCCTGCTCTGCCAGCTGGACCTCCAAACAGATAGGAAAAGGGAAAGGGGGCAGCCCTCTGCTAAAAAGATGGGGGGCATGGTACCCATCAGAGTTTTCAGGATTAGAAATCAAAAGGAGTTGATCCTTCTTCTAAAAGAAGATTCTCCTCCATCCTCCTCCAAGTGATTTATTCTGTTATCCAGGTCGATTGTAACATCCATCTAATTCTCACCCTATCTCCCTAAGGATCAGAGTGATAGAGTGGTTTACCCATTATCACATAACTAATAAAAGGCATGCATTTTTAGACAGTTAAAGGGGAGCATGTTAGAAGCGAGTACAGTCAGTGGATGGAATTATAAGAGTTTAAAATTAGGGGTTGATAGTATTGGTTAGGAGTCAGACAACTGAGTTCGAAGGCAAAATAATAGAAAGAATAGGATGAGAGGGTAAAGAACAAGAATCATTAAAGGCCTGGTGTCTACAGGACATTGGGGAAGTTAAAAGGACTAAAACTCATTCACCTAGAGAAGAGAGGATTAGGAGAATTGTATATGTATGCATGTATGCATGTGTGTCTGTTTCATTTCCCCTCATCAGTGGGAGAGCAGTAATGGAATATCTACCCTTACACCTGGCATAGGTCTCTGGACATGGTAGCATTCATTCCATCAAGAAGCATTGGTTAACAGGGTAGCTAGGTGGCACAGTGGATAAAGCACTGGCCCAGAAGGACCTGAGTTTAAATCTGGCCTCAGACACTTGACACTTACTAGCTGTGTGACTCTAGGCAAGTCACTTTACCCTCATTGCCCCATGAAAGAGAGAGGGGGGGGAAGGGAAGGAAGAAAAAGAAACATTGGCTAACATTCTGGAGAGCAATTTGAAACTATGCCCAGAGGGCTATAGAACTGTGCATACCCTTCGATCCAGCAATACCACTGCTAGGTTTATATCCCAAAGACATCCCCCAAAAGAGAAAAAGACCAATAGGTCAAAAATATTTCTAGCAGCTCTTTTTGTGGTGGCTAAGGATTAGACATCAAGAAATGTCCATCAATTGGGGAATAGCTAAACAAGTTATGGCATATGATGGTGATGGAATATTATTGTTCTATAAGAAATGACAAGCAGGATGATTTCAGAAAAGCCTGGAAAAACTTGTATGAACGGATACAGAGTAAAGTGAGCAGAACCAAGAGAATATTGTGCACAGAGACAGTGATACTGTTTGATGAAGAAATGTGAATGACTTAAGTATTCTCAGCAATTCAATGATCCAAGACAATCCTACCTCCAAAGAAAGAACTACTATTGATTGAACATAGACTGAAACATGCTATTTTCCACTTTCTTTTATTTTTTTTCTTTTATTCAAGTTTTCTTGTACAAAATGACTAATATGGTAATGTTTTACAAAACCACACTGTATAACCTATATCTGATTGCTTGCCACCTCAGAGCAGGGAGGAGAGGGAGGGAAGGAGGGAAAAATTTAGAACTCAAAAGTATAAATAAAAATGTTTGTTATTTAAAAAAAAAGAAACATTGGTTAAGTAGTTTAACATTAGTTAAATGTTTGTGTATAGAGGTCTCTACTATGCAATTGTGTTGTTTTTTGGTTGCATCCAACTTTTTATAACCCTATTTGGGGTTTTCTTGGCAAGATAATGGAATGGTTTGCCATTTCCTTCTCCAGCTCATTTTACAGATGAGGAAACTGAAGCAAACAGGATAAAGTGACTTGCCTAGGGTCACAGAGCTAGTCTGAGGCCAGATTTGAATTCAATTGCCTAGCAGAGGCAATAGCCTCTATACACAAACACTTTTAACTATTTTCTTTCTTTCTTTCTTTTTTAAACTATTTATAGAAGGGAAAAAAAAAGGCAATACAGATCCTTCCCTGAAGAAGCTTACTTTCTAATGGAGAAAGACAACACATAAGAGAGTTGAAAAAAGGTAGTTGTACTGGGGCCTGGTGGTAAAATCTGGAGAGTCAAGAACACAGCCAGGAGGAGAATGTAGGATGGCCAATCTAGGCCTTTTCCCAAAATTGAGGCCCTGTAAAGAGCTAGTCAATGGCAGAAGGGGGCAAGAGTTATGGGTATTCCAATATAAGAAGGCCGTAGGCACTGACGGAAGTTCTAGAACAAGAAGGCATAGTAGTAAGTCTAGAGACTCAGAAATACAGATGGGAATGGAAAATGATTGGCTTGAGTCCCTTTCCCAAAATGAAGGTCTTGGCAAAAGTCTGTGGCTAATTAATACAGTTGAGAGATTTTTTTGACCCAATAATATTCTGTTTCCTAAGAGCAGAAGGTTAAAGTATCCCCAAGACTGAAGACCAACATGACAACACAGGGAAGAGGTCAGGGGATGAATGTCATCCAAATGGCAAACCAAGGGCCTAGGACTGGGTAAAGAAGACAATAAAGTTAAGAGGAAATAAATATGGAGTGGTCAATGGATTGAGCCATAATAAGGATGAAGAACAAGCTCATTAAGTGTGTGGGGGGGGGGAGGGATGACAAGATGGTATATGAAGTTTTATTTTCTCTCAAGATTCATGAAGATGTATTGATTACACTGTCCTAGTTATTAATATTATTTTTGGTTTGTAGTTCTTACATTGTACTTGAGCATCAGCTTGTTGATATCTCAGGCTTCTGGAAACTTGTAAAACTCAGTGTCATGTATACAGATGCTTGACTACGGAAACATAAAAAACCTGCCCAATGTTGAGTATGTAATAATAACTACAATAATATTTTAACAGTTTGAAATCAGATAAGTTAAATCCAACTTGTCCTTCTTTCCAATGACCTATTTTTCTTCATCTTCTGTTGGGTCTTAAAGTTGCACAGGTAGATGTATATTTCAATGAGGAATAGGAGAAGAGAGGAGAGGTGAGAAGAAATATGTTTGGGGGTGGGGCAGAGAACATCTCATTTTCCAGATTTTTCTCTAGGGAAAAGTCCCTAGAGATCATTAAAACTTCACCCTTCTTGTAGAAAGATTGGGACAATCCACATTAACCTTGGCTACACAATCCTGAAGGGGAAGAAAAAAGGAAAGAGGGAGAAGGAGAAAAAGAGAGGAAGATGGAGTGATAAGAAGAAAGAACTGAGGGAAGGAAAAGGACTGTATTTTCTGAAATTTGAGAGGATGATCTGCATATCAGTTTGGATTACTCTGATTTTTAAAGTGTTGGGAACAAATTGTACTGTTTGTCTTTCTTTGTTTTCCTTTGGCCTCAGAGCACTCTCCTTAGATAAGTGATTACATAGTAATGAGGGTGGAGTACAAAATTCCCACTCTGCAATCCGGAGGCTCCCTGATTGGTCAAGAATGATCCTGAGTTTATAGGGTAGACCAATGAGCTCTATTCAGAGCTCCTGGATGTCCAGATCTCCATGGTGGTATTCTGAGATGAAAAGCAGCACCCTGATCGAGGGGTGACCAGTAAGCTGTATTCAGAGAAACCTGGGAAGATTTGTATAAAGTGGGCAGAAACCAGAGAACAATTTTTATTCTTTTTTTTTTTTTTTTTTTTGCTGGGCAATGGGGGTTAAGTGACTTGCCCAAGGTCACACAGCTAGTAAGTGTCAAGTGTCCGAGGCCACAGAGAACAATTTTAACTGTAGCACTGTCGAGGAAAACAACTTTGAAAGACTTGGGACTTCTTTTTTTTTTTAATGAATTTGGGGTGGGGGGGTGGCGGGGCAATGAGGGTTAAGCGATGTGCCCAGGGTCACACAGTTAGTAAGTGTCAAGTGTCTGAGGTCTGATTTGAACTCAGGTCCTCCTGAATCCAGGGCCGGTGCTTTATCCACTGTGCCACCTAGCTGCCCAAGACTTGGGAATTCTGATCAAAGCAAGGACCAAGCAGGATTCCAAAAGACTGCTGATGAAGCAAGCTTCCCTCCCCTTGGTGAAGAGGTTTTTTTAACTGTATCTGTAGAATGAGACATACCATTTGCAGACACAGCCATTGAAACAAATTTGTTTTGCTTGTCTATACTTTTTGTTTCAACGGAGAGCATTTGGGGGTAAGGGTGGGCCTTGGTAAGAGTGGGGGAAAGTATTAATAGTGGTGGGGGGAGAAATAAAAGAGTGTTAATGAGACTTATAAACATATAGAAGAGAGCAGAAGGAAGTTCAAAAGGTGATACAGCTGAGCGGAGAAATGGTGCTGCCTTGTTAAATTTTTTATATGTGTATATATTATATATATTTACATTTATATATCGATATATAAAGTTGTATGTACTCGATTCACAGTTTCAAATACAATCCCCATTTGGGGCCTTCGTTGTAAACAATAGTAATAATAGCCAGCACTTACGTAGTGGTTTGGAGGCAGCTGGGTGGCGCAGTGGATAGAGTGCTGGCCCAGAATCAGGAAGATCTTAGTTCAGATCTGACCTCAGACACTTACTAGCTGTGTGACCCTTGGTAATTCACATAAACTCTTTAATAAATGGCAAACTACTCCAGTATCTTTGCCAAGAAGAGCCCAAGGACAATATTGGCATGCTATGGTTCACAGGGTCACAGAATCAGGCACAACTGAAAAATACAGTGCTAGGAGGCAGCTAAACGGCACAGTGGATAAAGCACTGGCCCTGGATTCAGGAGGATCTGAGTTCAAATGTGGCCTCAGATACTTGACACTTAGTAGCTGTGTGACCCTGGGCAAGTCACCTAACCCTCATTGCCCTGCAAATAAATGTGTATATATAGATATATATCTTCTAGGTTTACAAAAAACTTTACATGTGTTAACTCATTTGATCTTCCTGAAAACCCAGTGAAGTTGGTAATATTATCCCCATTTTATTATTATCTATTATTAATCCCATTTTACAGATGAGGAAAACTGAGACTCAGAGAAGTAAAGCGACTTGTGCCTAAGGTCACACAGCTAGTGTCTCAATAGGATTGGATCTCTGGTCTTCCCATCTTCAGCTTCTATACTCTCTCATGTTAATTGATGGTTTTCTAATTCTTCAAAATTGTTTTTATTTTATTGAGAGAAGAAGATGTAGAGGGAAAATGTAGCAAGAGGGGAGAAGAAAGCAAAGGGAATTGGAGGAGGAGGAAGGGAGAGATTGAAAAGCAAGGACAGACCCCTTTCCTCTTCAGGGGTCCCCTCCCCAGTCCTGCTATTTTCTCCAATAACACAAATAGGAGACTCCACCTGCCCCAGGAATGTCCCCATTAAGACTGCCACACCCCTGCCCTTTTCTTCCATGTAAGCATGCCGAGCATAGAGCCCCAGAAAAGGAAGCATCTTTGGCATTTATAGGGCTGAGAGGAGACAGACGTCCTAAAGAGTAGAGGTGGGGGGTGGACGTGAGCAAGGAAACAGGAAGGTGGAGAGGAATCCACTTGAGGCCCCAAGGTTTGGGGAAGGGGCAAAGGTCGGGGTAAACTTTCCTTTTGATTCCTAGAAGGATGGAGGCCTGTCCTTTCCCACCACACAGTCCCCAGTCAGTCCATCCTAGAGCATCAGGGACCCAGGGAGCCAGTCCAGATTAAACAAATGGAGATTCTGTGCGGAAAGCACCATATTAGACCCTGGGAATGAGCAGTGCTGGTTTAGCAACCCCCCCCCCCCATCGGAGTCGTCCTTCTCTGCACTTCCTCCTGACCTCTTCTAATGTCCTAAAACAGAACCTGCAGACAGAATTCCCACAGCAGACACACCCTGGCTCTTTAGAAGAGAGGATGGCCTTCTCTTGGTTTGCTTCCAAGCCTCTTCCTGATGACGCCCAGCACCTGGTGGTAGCATTGCAGTGGTCCCTTTGGAACCACGGCTTTCCTTGAGACCTAATATCCAGAGTCCACGATTCTGTGATTTGTATTGTTTTTCAGGGCGGGTGAGGGGGGAGACAGAGACAGAGAGACAGAGACAAAGACAGAGAGACAAAAAGAGACAAAGACAGAGATACACAGAGTCAGAGATAGAGAGACAGAGACACAGATAGAAACAGAGATGGAGGAAGAGACAGAGAGAGAAAGACAAAGAGAGACAGAGATACACAAAGACAGACATAGAGAGACAGAGACACAGAGGGAGAGACAGAGAGAGAGAAGAGAGAAGAGAATGGGGGAGAAAGAGAGAGACAGCCAGACAGAGAAACAGAGAGATAGAGAGAGGCACAGAGGCAGAGATGGAGACAGAGAGAAAGAGATGAGAGAAAAGAGAGGAGAAGAGATGGGGAAGAAAAAGACAGAGAGACAGAGACAGAGATAGGGAGGCAGAGACAGAGGGAGACAGAGACAGACAGAGAGAGAGACAGACAGAGAAGAGAGAAGAAGAGAGGGGGGAGAAAATAGAGAGAGAGAGATGGAGACAGACAGAGACACCAAGACAGAGAGAAGAGAGAAAGAAGAAAGGAGAAGAGATGGGGGAGAAAGAGGGAGAGAGAGAAAGAGAGAGAAGAGAGGAGAAGAGAAGGGGGAGAGAGAGACAGAGACACAGAGAGACAGCCAGCCGGAGAAACGGAGAGATAGAGAGAGACACAGAGGCAGAGATAGAGACAGAGGGAGACAGACAGAGAGAAAGAGAGACAAAGAGAGAAAAAAGAGAAGAGATGGGAAAGAAAGAGACAGAGAGACAAAGAGACAGACAGACAGAAAGAAGAGAGAAGAAGAGAGGGGGGAGAAAGACAGAGACAGAGACAGAGAAACAGATAGACAGACAGAGAAGAGAGGAAAGAGAGGAGAAGAGAGGGGGGAGAAAAAAAGGCAGAGACAGAGATGCAGAGAGACAGAGAGAGCCAGACAGAGAGCCAGACAGCAAGAAGAGAGGGGGGAAGAGACAGAGACAGAGAGATAGAGAGAGATGGAGACAAACAGAGAGACAGAGACACAGAGTTAGAGACAGAGAGAAGAGAGAGAAGAAAGAAAGGGGAGAAGAGAAGTAGAGAAAGGAAGAGAAAGAGAGAGAGAGAGAGAGAGAGAGAGAGAGAGAACATCCTTTCTAGATGTTTTAAGTGATTAATTTAATCTCTTTTATCTTTCTGATTCATTGAATCTCTTGAATTCTTCTCTTTCACTATCCAGTTATCCCTTTCATATCGTGGGGGTTACCAGTAAACTTTTTTGGCCCTCCCTTTGTACCAGAGAAGAAGTCTGAATTTTTTCTTTTATGGGGTGTTTACGGTACCTTATTGTAAAAGTTTGATTGATATTATATATTATACATATATTTTATGCATTTCTGAGTTTCTAAACTTTTTGTGTCATCTGCTGGCCTTCATGTGTCATCTGCAGCTTCTGCAAAACTCCCCCCAAAATTCCCATTTATTTTTTTATGCCCAATTGAAATATATTGAAACTTCAATGGGGAAAGTCACAATATTGAAGGAATAACTGTATACACATACATACTTACAGACATACATACCTACACACATATATATGCATATGTGTATGTCTTTAGTCTCAGAGTAGCAGATTTAGAGGGGAAAGGACCACCATCCATTTTTTATTTATATTTTTAATGTTTTAATTATGGTTTCTGTTTTTACATCATTCCTGGAAATACTTCTCACTCCCTGACTAACCTTCAAGTTGAACATTTTTTCCCTAGTGCCATGGAGGATGTCAGGTGCCAACCCTCATTGAGTTTTTAACAGTCTTAATCTCAAAAGAGGACAAAAGAGGTATTGCATAGGGAAATAAACCACATAACATTGCCTTTACACTTATCTATTTATTATGTGTGCCAAATCCACTCATACTTTTTCATACTTTATTCATATTTTGGATTGTAAACTCATTGAGGACAGGGCTTTTCTATGTTTTTTTAATCATTTGCCCCAGTTCAGACTCTCTCCTCTGTCTCTGTCTCTGTCTGTCTCTGTCTTTCTCTCTCTCTCTCTCTCACACACACACACACACACACACACACACACACACACACACACACACACACATCCCCACCCACCCATCAGGATCTAGGAAGATTTCTCTGGTTCCCACCAGCACATAGGCCATGAGAGGGCAGTGTGGCCTGATGGAACCAAGGATTCCTCCTTGTCTATATCTTCCCAGACTCCTGCCCTCCCAATCTACTGCCAATTAATTAATTAACCTTCATTTAATAACTAGATTCCTATCATGCTTCAATCACCGAGGGAGCTCTCAGAGAAAACGTGAAGACAATGGGCCTTCTCAGAGCACAAACCCAGCCCTGGGAAGGGAGAAAGGCTGAAACAGAGGAGGGAAATCCCATCATTGGCCCGGACACCAGGCCAGAATCAACCATCATGTTCCCAAATCACCTTCCCTTCACCATAAGCTCTCCTAGAACCTCCACCCATTCACACTCATCACCCTGAGTATGACCCAGTGAAAAGGGAAGTGGAGGCTGAATGGGAAGCAAAAGACACAGAATCACAGCATATGAGTTTGACTAAGAGTTCATCTGGGGCAGCTAGGTGGCACAGTGGATAAAGCACTGGCCCTGGAGTCAGGAGTACCTGAGTTCAAATCCAGCCTCAGACACTTAACACTTACTAGCTGTGTGACCCTGGGCAAGTCACTTAACCCCAATTGCCTCACTAAAAGAAAAACAAACAAACAAACAAAAAGAGTTCATCTAATACAACCTTTATTTAAAGCACAAATTCCTTCTTCAGCATCAGCAATCTATTCTACAATTCTAATGCTAAATCTGTTCCATCCCCCTAAAACTAAACCATAATATAAGCCATCATCCCCCCCAACTTTAACAATAACATTGGGGGTAGCTAGGTGGCACAGTGGATAAAGCACCAGCCCTGGATTCAGGAGGATCTGAGTGCAAATTTGACTTCAGACACTTGACACTTACTAACTGTGTGACCCTGGGCAAATCACTTAACCTTTATTGCCCCACCCCCAAAGTGATCTGCTCAAATTATAAAGTTCAAACATGACTCCAAAGAAGAGATAAGAAAGGACAATCCCAACCCACCTCTCTCATGGAGGTGGGAGGTCCACAGCTGTTGCTCATTGCCCATATTTTCAGACTTTTTCAGTGTATTAATTGGTTGTATTGATTTTTCCTCTTTTTTTTAGTCTTTCACAATGCTATTTAGAAAACTTTTTTTAAAAAGTAAAAATATTTTATTTTTAAATATTTTATGTGGGATGGTTCTCTGGGAGAGAATGAGGAAGGGATATTAGAGAAAACTGTGATGATATAAAAATAAGACATCAATAAAAACATAGAAAGATAGGGAGACAGACAGATAGATAGATAAAAGGGGGAAAAGTAGATCTAGGCAACAGACTAAACAAACAAGAGCCAGAAACAATATCCCAAAAAGGGATTTGCCCAAGGTCACAAAGTAGGAAAGCCAGGATTCGAACCTAGTTCTGCTGATTCCAACTCTTTCCACTCTACGCCATTGTACCAAAATGTCTCCTATAATGTCTGAGGTGAGGTGCAGTGAAGCGGTATTATGGAGCTACGCTTTGGATAGGGCTGGTTGCTTCTCCTGAAAGGTAAAAAGCACTCAATGCCTTGAGTGCTTTGCTCTGTATTGCCTAGCTAATCTTTTATCAGCTATAATCTTTGAGATAAGAAATAACTTTGGGGTTTATGGTAAGAAGATAGTACCAGGTTAAAAAAACAAAAAACAAAAAACAAAACTTGTGCATAACCAAGCTATGATTATAGTCCCAGGAAATTCCTGTGTTATATAATCTTAGTAGTATAACTAAATCATTATAAAGAGGGTATCTTAACCCTTTATATTAAAATGAAAAAGTTAAAAAGTTCTGTAAAAGACTGATTAAGACATCATGGAAAGTACAGTTAGGACATCACAAAGTTAGAGCATAGTGAGCTGTAAAACACAATCTTACATAAATCAGCTTCTATAGAACATTGTTGCACCATAAATGAATGAAGAGACCTGTGAATTCTGTATCTCGAGGTCTCAGATCTCATACTGGATCAACTGTAGACCCCACCTTTGTTTCTCTCTCTCTCTTTTTTTTTTTAATTTTATTTTTTTGCAGGGAAATGGGGGTTAAGTGACTTGCCCAGGGTCACACAGCTAGTAAGTGTCAAGTGTCTGAGGCCGGATTTGAACTCAGGTACTCCTGAATCCAGGGCCGGTGCTTATCCACTGCACCACCTAGCCGCCCCACCTTTGTTTCTCTTAATAAAAGGCTGGTTTCTTTGCCCAGAGATGCCTCCCCGTTTCTTTTTTTATACTCACTGGTCCCTTTGCCAAATACACTGTCACAGAGAAAGCTCCCTGACTTAACCACCTCACCTAGGACTCTCAGGAAAAACATGGAAAGACTTACATGAACTGATGCAAAGTGAAATGTACTGTGTACAAAGTAACAGGAATATTGTAATATGATCAGCTGTGAACGACTTAGCTATCTTCAGCAATAAGGCAACTCTGAAGGATTTATGATGAAAGATGCTATCCATTCCCAGAAAAAGAACTGATAGTGCATGAATACAGATTGAAACATACTTTTTTACTTTCTTTTTCTTGAGTTCTTTTGGTTTATATTTGTCTCTCTATACATGAGCTGAATGGTTTCCTGTCATAGGAACACAGAATCTAGAAAGAACCTTAGAATTTATTTTACTGATGATGAAATTGAAGTCCGAAAGGGGAATTCATTTGCTCAAGATCACACAACAAATGAGTGGGTGAAAACTAACAAGACTGTTGGAACTGGGGAACCTCTGGCCTCTTCAGTTCAATTCATTAACTATTAATTATGTGCAAGACTGTGCTGGAGGTATTTTTAAAAAATATGTAAAACAATCTTTGCTCCCAAGAAACTCATAATGGGAGATATGACATAGAAATAGCTAAGTAAATACAATAGGACATGAAAAAGGAGAGGAGCTTTAAAAAAAAAGAAAAAGAAGAGAAGGTGCTCAGGAACGGCTTCCTTTAGGAGATGGCACCCACACTGAGTCTCAATGGAAGGAGGAGGAGGAGGAAGAGGAAGAGGAGGAGGAGGAGAGGAAGAAGAAAAAGTAGCTCACACTTTTATAGAGCTATAAGGTTTACAAAATAACACCTACCTCACAGGGTTGTCATAAGGATCAAATAAGGTAATATTTGTAAACTTTAACTGGCTAATTTTATTATTCCAAAGAACTTTCCCTGTTACAATTCCATGATGTAAGCAGTACAAGCGTTAGTGTCCCCAGTTTACAGTCAATCAATAAGCACTAAGCATTTATTACATGCCAGGCACTGTGCTAAATTCTGGGATACACAGAAAAGCAAAAACAGGGTCTCCCCTCAAGGAGCAACCATTCTAATGAGGGAAATAACACGAAAATGACTATGTACATAAAAGCTGGAGTCAGGTATGCTGGAGTCAACTGGATTGTTCAAGCTTTTACCTCTAAAATTGAAATGCTACAAATCAGGGCTTGATTTATCTTTTTGTTGATTGTCTAGACTTAAGAAAATCTAGATGAAGAAAATGTTAATGATGCAAATTAAACTGTGTGTCCAGAATACATTCCACCCTCCCCACCTTGAGAGCAGGTTTTAAAACATTTACCAGCACCCTTCTGCAGACAAGCTGCACACAATGTAAATGGGAGGTACTCTCAGAGGGAAGGCATTAGTAGTTGGGGGGCCCAGAAAGGCCTCTTAAGATGCGGGAATGAAGAAATCCAGGAGGTGGAGGTAAGTCGAGAAAGCATTCCAGGTATGGTATAGACAGCCAGGACAAAGGTTCAGATTGAGGAGTGTCATGTTAAAGGAGCCACAAGTATGTAGGCAAATGGGTGGCTCACTGGATAGAGCACAGGGCCTGAAATCAGGAAGCCTCATCTTCCCAAGTTTGAGTCTAACCTCAGACACTTACTAGCTGTGTGATCCTGGGCAAGTCACTTCACCCTGTTTGCCTCAGTTTCCCCAAGTATAAAATGAGCTGGAGAAGGAAACGGCAAGCCACTCTAGTATCTTTTACCAAGAAAACCCTGAATGTGCTCATGAAGGGTCAGATGCAATAAACAACAATCCTTTGGCATCCTGCTATATAGCATGCCATGCATTTCTCTGCATCTCTCTCTCTCTCTCTCTATGTTATATATCTATATAGACATAGATAGACATCTCATGCTACAGCATATCTCTATGTGAAGGGGGAGGGGCTGGGCTACATAACAATCATTCTAGTTCCTGTTACAAGGGCTTGCCACCCCTGCCCCCAGAACAACAACCCTATCAACTGATTCCCTCACAAAAGGTGGGGAGGTGTTGGCATCCTTTTTGTTCTGGGTTTCAGTGGTTTGCAGTGCCAGGAAGCCCCCTGCCCCCCCCTCCATTGTAACCCATTTTCCCTGATCCTGTGTTCCTGTGAAGAACAGCATTTACCATAGGTTTAACTGATTTTGATTCTGTTTGTATCAAGGACCAAAAGAGAAAGGGGTTGCTCATTCTCCAGGTCTGCTTAGTCTCAGAGACCCATCCGACCCTGTTGGATCCTCCCATTCCCGCCTTTGCCCCCTGTCAATGAATGACTTTGGAGGAATGCCGAGTTAGGGACAAAGGCTTCTTGGAGTTGGGAGGGGGGTGGAGTGAGGAGAGGGAAAATGAATCATTATAGGATTCAATCTGAATAACAGAAAGGGAAAGGCTTGGAAAGGGAGGGAAGAGAGCAATTGAGGGATTAAAGGTCAGGTACAGGGAGTAAGTAAGAGCTCAAAGATATAGTGATAAGCCTAAAATAGACAAAAAAATCACATGAAGAGAAACTGGGAGAAGTCTGCCCATGGCATCTGAGGCTCATACAACCAGAGGCAAAGGGTTCCTCTGACACCACCCAAGCCAAGTCTTCCATTTTACATATAAGGAAACTGAGGCTCAGCAAGCTTGAAGTGACTTGCCAGAAGTCCCACAGAGTAGTAAGGGGAATCAAAAAACCTGTTAGGACCATTTTTTAAATGCTTAGTTGTATACACGAGCCTATCTCTCCCACTGGTGGGACTGGGTCCAGTAAAAGGAAAAGACAGAGTCCCTATTCTCAAGAACTTCCAGTCTTATGGGATTGACAGTCCCTGTCCTCAGGGAACCCCTGATCTGATATTGAGGGAGACACAGTCCCTGGCGTGAGGGAAACTCCCAATCCATTGTAAGAGACACTCTGCTTGTTCCAAAAGGGCTGGCAATCTGAGGAAGGAGACACAGCCCCTGCCCTGGGAATCCCCAAGTTGGAACAGGGAGCCATGGCTCTATGTCTGCTGATTGATTCCTTTATCCTTTTCACAGCTGAAATAAATGTGACTTTTCACTGTGGGCATTTTCTCTGGAATTCTTATAAACAGCAAGGGGGAATCCCCAGGAGTTGAGCACTACCGACTCTTATCACCCTTCTCTATTAGCCTTCTCCTGGTGACTCATAGTAGAGAAAATCCACAGCAGGTGGAGAGAGAAATGGAAACCAAATAAGGAGAGTAGAGCTTCCATCCAGTGGATAGCCTTCACCAGTAGAGGAGCATCACATCTGTCCTACACACATCAGTGGTGCAGTGTACACTCAAGTCTATCTCCTCACCTCTTCATCAGGAAGTTGGCCCCCAAAACAGGGCCAGGTGTCCCCAAATTTGGACGAGGAAATAGGATCTGAGCTGGGGGTGAGCCAGTGGGATGGGGGGCATCTAGTAGGGGCAGGGAGACATGAAGTTCTCTCCTTCACCTCCTGTCCCAGGATAGCTGGAGCCTCAGCTGACCTGCCCCACCCACATGCATTTCATCAGTTAGAGAGAAAGAGATCTCAGCATGTTGGTTGGAGGTGGGGGGAGGGGAAGAGAGGGACTGCGAAGTGGTGAGCTCTGAGCAAATACCAAACAACCTGGAACTTCCCCCTTACATAACCACTGCAACATTCCAGCCCTCACTGGGGCGGGTGGTGCCTTAAGAGGAACCAGTGGAATCCAATTCTTTCTCAGCAGACTCTTGCCCTAGGTTTCCTCTTCTTGCCTCCAGGTCTCAAAGTGTATCTGTCCTCCCTGGACTGATCAGCTCCAGACCAGTTTTCCTACATGTCTACTGAGGAAGCCCCACCTATACCCTTGCCTCGACTTCAGACATCCAGAGAAGGAAAATCAACTCCCAGAACTATCCTGATTGGGGTTGTAGCTTTGAGAAAAATGGCGGCCTTGTGGAAAGAGCCCTAGGTCTCGGGAGTGACTACTCATCCTCTGCTACCTCCTTACCTGTGTGGCCTTGCAAATGTCACTTCTCCTCCTCTCTGGGCCTCGGTTTCCTCCTGTGTAAATTGAAGGGGTTGGGAAAAAAAAGAATTAGATGACCTATAAATTCCTCATCAGTTTGGGGTCCTACGATCCTAAATGCTACTTCTCAATCTCAATAAAAGAAAGTATGTATGTTGGGGTGGGGGAAGGATGGTATGGAAAGCAACTGGGTCAGTCTTAGTGAAGGGGCTAGGCTTTCTACCACCTTCTTTTTTCGGTCTGAACCCATGGTTTTATACATGCAGGGAGTTCATTGGCACGGGGAACTTCTGGTAAGGAAACTCCCTCCATCAATGCAGATCAGCATCTGTTTTGCATCATCTAGTCTTGGAAAATTAGATGGAGCCCTGAGAAGTTGGGACTTGCTCAGGGCTCACATAGGTAGTGTGTAACAGAAGGATTTGAATCCAGGTCTTCCAAAGTCCAGAGGTAGAAACTGGCCCATTATGCCAAAGTTGCCTCACTTCCAGGCTTATGGAATATAAGACCATTGACCTCAAATTCAAAAGACCTGGGTTCTGGTCAGATTGACTGTGATGCCAGAAGACCTGAGTTTGACTTTGGGACCCAACAGCTAGAGCAAACCTCCCTGAACCTTAAGTTCCTTATCTGTAAAATGGGAATGATGACACATTACCTACCTACCTTTTCTTTTAAAAAGAACTTTTTGGGGGGCAGCTAGGTGGAGCAGTGGTTAAAGTGTTGGCTGTGGAGTCAGGAGTACCTGAGTTCAAATCCGGCCTCAGACACTTAACACTTACTAGCTATGTGACCCTGGGCAAGTCACTTAACCCCAATTGCCTCACTAAAATAAAATAAAATTAAATTAAATTAAATTAAATAAATAAATCAATAGATAGATAAATAAGTAAATAAAAAGAACTTTTTTGCTGTTATCCTAAACTTGGCTAATATGGACATTTCCATATATAGAGAACAGAAAGAGTATTGCTCATATGTGGAATCACAGATCTCTTTTAATGAATAGCTTGCATTAAAAAATATATATTAAAAATTAAACACGGGGGCAGCTAGGTGATGCAGTTTTTCATTTTGTTTTGTTTTTTTGTTTTAGTGAAGCAATTGGGGTTAAGTGACTTGCCCAGGGTCACACAGCTAGTAAGTGTTAAGGGTCTGAGGCTGGATTTGAACTCAGGTACTCCTGACTCCACGGCGGGTACTCTATCTACTGCGAAACCTAGCTGACCCAACACACTAGTCTTAAGACTGTCCTAGTTATCTACAGCTCCTGGTTTGTCTTCTACATATTTTTTGGGGGGAGCAGGGCAAAGAGGGTTAAGTGACTTGCCCAGGGTCACACAGCTAGTAAGTGTCAAGTGTCTGAGGCCGGATTTGAACTCAGGTCCTCCTGAATCCAGGGCTGGTGCTTCTTCCACTGTGCCACCTAGCTGCCCCATCTACACATTTTTAAAAGTACTACAATAACCTTTTTTTTTTTCATCTTTTTGTCTGGGGGGAGGATATCACTCCATAGTTTTCCTCTCCAACCCAAACACTTGCAATGAATAAGTATAATCAAGAAAAACAAATGCATACATAGGACATTCTCCAAAAACATGTTTATCTTAATCTTCACTTGGGATCCTCCAACTTGCTCTCAGGTTATAGAGGTAGTATGTTTCATCTGGTCATTGAATTCATCAGAATTCTTAAGCTTTCAAATTTATTATCCTTTACAATGTTGTAGTTAGGATATAAATTGTTACCTTGGTTCTGATCACCTGGGCAAGTCACTTAACCCCAATTGCCTCACCAAAAAAAAAAAAAAGAAAAGAACTACCTGTCACACTGGTGCATTATTGGTGGAGCTGGAAAATAGTATAACCATTTTGGAAAGCAATCTGGAATTATGTGAATAAAGTAACTAAAATGTCTGTAACTTTTGACCTGGAGAAAAACTACTAGGCTTATGACTAAGGAGGTCATTGATAAAATACCAAAATATTTATAGCAGCATGCTTTGAGATATCATGGAAATGGAAACAAAGTAGATGCCCATCAACTGGGGAATAGAAATTATGATACATGAAGTATTATCTTGTAAGAAAAAGATGGGTATCATGATTACAGAGAAGCATGGAAAGATCTACATGACCAGATGCAGAGTGAAGTAGACAGTGTTGAGAAAACAACATACACAATGACTAAAAATATGTAAATGGAATAATCACAGAAGAATCAAAAGTAGGTGTTGCAAAATGAAGAAAAGCAAGTGTGGCTACAAAGAAGAGAGGTGGGAGTCCATAGCTGTGGTACATTTGCATATATGTTTCAGCAGTTTTTTAATGTATTGATCAGTTTGCTGTTTGTTTTTCTCTTGCTGCTTTTTCTGTCTTTAAGGATAGTATTTCTTTTATGAGATGGCTTTCTGGAAGGAGGGGAGGATGGGATACTTGGGGGAAATTTGGGGGAAATTTTAAAAATCAAACAAAAGTCTTTAAAAATTGCCTGTTTGTAACTTTGGACCATTTCTCTATTGGAGAATGGCTATATGTTCTTATATATTTAAATTAGTTCCTCATATCTCTTGGGTATGAGACATTTATCAAAAGGAACTGGCTGCAAAGATTTTTTTCTGAGCTGCATTGATTTTATTTGTGTAGAAGCCTTTTCAAATTTATGTAATCAAAACTGCTATTTTATCTTTTATGACCCTCTCTATCCCTGTATAGTCATGAACTCTTCTTCTATCCATAGTTGGAAAGGTATCTCCTTCTTTGCCCCCCAAATTTGTTTGTGATATGGCTTTTTATAACTAGGTCATGTATACATTTGTAGTTTATTGTTGTTGTTTGTTCTTAGTTTTCCAAGAGAATCAACATTACAATGTTGGGGTATGGTATGTGGTATGAGATGTTGGTCCAAGCCTGATTTCTGCCTGGTTGTTTTCCAGTTTTCCTGGTAGTTTTTTGTTAAATAGTGAGTCCTTAACCCCAGTGGATGGGTATCTTTTGGATTATTGAACACTATGCTACTTCTTTTTTGCTTCCCTATTGACCAATTTTTCTATTTTTCTTTTAGTGAGAACCAAATAGTTTTGATGATTATTGCTTTTAGTATGCTTTGAGGTGTTTGTTATTTCTTGTGAGGAAAGCACCTGATAATAAATTTAAGTTATTTTTGCTTTGTTCTTCCTGAAATAGGACCTCCCTATCTACTTGATACCAGGACTGGCAGTTCTCTTCCCATATCCAGGGCTGGCCTATCTGGAGTAGTTTCCTGACTGTGTGATCCGAAGGGCACCCAGACAGTCTCCCTAACCTTCAAATATCTCACTATCAGAAAGGCATAGACTCATAACATGTTAAGTTTGAAAGGATAGAAGAAATAAGGATAATAGACAGGATAAAGGCAGGAAAAGACCTTTGAAGTCAATTAGTACAATTAATTTTTCAGATGAAGAAATTGAAGCCCATAAATGTCAAGTAATTTGCCCACTATCAGATAGGTAGGAAGAGGCAGAATCAAGATTCAAATACAGGTCTTCTAACATCAAATCAAGCTCTCTTTCCACTATATCACATTGGTTATCTGTTCTAATCCTTTTTTTTTTTTTTTGGTGAGGCAATTGGGGTTCAGTGACTTGCCCAGGGTCACACAGCTAGTAAGTGTCAAGTGTCTGAGGCCGAATTTGAACCCAGGTACTCCTGATTCCAGGGCCGGTGCTCTATCCACTGTGCCACCTAGCTGCCCCCCCATTTCTTTTTAATATGAAAAATAAGAAGCCCTTGGACTACTATTGCACTATAAAAATGACGAACAGGTTAGCTTTGGAAAACATGGAAAGACTTGCATGAAAAAATGTAGAGTGAAATAAGCAGAACCAAGAAAATGTAATAGCAATGTTATTTGTGAATGACTAAGCTATTGTGAGTAATATGATCATTCAAATCAACTACAAATGACCTATGAAGGAAAATGCTATTTACCTCCAAAGAAAAAACTGATCTATAAAAGTATATATTGTATGGTTACACACACAAACACATACACACACATACACACATGTAAAATGTTGTCCTCTAATGTGGGGTTGGGAGGGAGGGAAGAAAGGAATAAAGGAGGCCACTCAGAACTCAAAATGTAACAACTAAAAACACATTAAATAAGTGAATTAAATTCATAAACACACACATATCCATATCCATATATGTGTGTATATATACATATATACCTCAAGCCTTTCTCCCCATTCCTCCAGGATAGCAGTTACACTCTTAGTATTGGCTGAGATAGTAACTGGAAACTGAATGCTACAAAAGCATAATGATCAAATTCAGCCCCAAAAGATATGAAAAAGCACACACCTAATTCCAAACTGACTTCTAGTACTATTGGAACAATTCACAGCTCTACCAATGATGCATACTAGTATACCTGTCTTTCTAAAGTCCTGCATTTTAACCAGGTTTTCCTCTCTCCAAGTCCAGAATTCTTTGATACCATACCCAGGAAGCTCAGGAATTCCTCAAAGGATAAGGAGAGCTCAGAATAAAATTTTAGAAGCTGCCTACCAACCCTACAAATCTTTTTCACCTCACCCTCAACCCTGTGGTGGTTTTCTTTGACCATAAAAAGAGGCAGGGAGGCAAAAATGAGCCTTCATGGTCTGTCAGAAAACACAGCAGGGTTCAGTGAAAAAGGCATACTAGGTTAGGAGTCAAAGGACCTGGATTCAAATCCTGTCTCTAACACTTTCTCCCTGGGTGCTCAGGCAAGGCACTTTACTTCCTTGGCATCCCTGGTTTCTTCATCTGTAAAATGAGGAAGTTGTACTAGATGACCTCTGTAATTTCTTGCAGCTCTAAATCTATGCTCATGGGATCCTTTTCTATGGACAGGAGGACTGGGAGCAATCTCAAAGATGGAATGAGGGGGAAGCCAGGGGTTGGGCTGTTTGCCCTATACCTCCCTCTGGTTAAAATTAAAATGGGAAACTGAACTGAGGCCTGGGAGCTTTCTGTGGATTTCATCCACCCAGATTTTCCTTGCCTTCTTCTACCACCACCAAATAAAGTAGAATTTTGCTGTAATTCATTCACTTCTTTTTTTGATGTAATAAACTTAGTGTTAACTCAATGCCAGTATATAAATTCTGACCCCCAAATCCTAGCTTTCACATTAATAGATCCTGAGAGTGGGGCAGGACTTTTCTAAGATCTTCTAACCTCTAGTCTTTAGAATGAGGCCTTCCTTAACAAAACAACAACAACAACAACAAAAAACCCAAAAAAACCCAGAGTGTTTGCAGAAAGGTAAAGTTGACAGCTAAACATAGCTTGATATATTAGTTTGCTTAAATTGGCATGCCTGAGTACAAAAGTGTACACATGGCATCTCAGCAGAAATTGGCCTGGAGTGTAAAATTAAGTAAAACAAATCCTTGGACTATGCATTCATCCACAGCAACCCCCCAACAAAATACAGGCCCTGGGATATCCAAAAGTACATTAAAAGAGACCTAGCTATAAATCCTTCCCCCATCCACTTACTAGATCCATGACCCCAGACAAGTCACTTAATATCTCACTCTGTCTCAGTTTCCTTGTCTATGAAATGGGGATAGTAAAATTTGCTCTAAACCTCATGAGAAAAGTCCTCAGCAAATCTTCAATTCTACAGAAACGAGTTCTTGTTGCTATCATTAGTAACCTCTAAAGGCCAGACCAAAGATATTCAGGCCACTGATGGTTTCTGGGAAGGGAAGACATGTGGTGTTCCTTCCAGCTAAGGATACTATTGACCACAGGAAAACAGAAATGATAAACCAGGTAATAATGAGTCAGGAAGCAAATAAGTGAGTCCAGGGGTTCAGAGAACAGAACTTAGTACTATTCTACTGGACTGAACAGAACATTATTTCTCTCGTGGGCTTAGCATTGCCAATCAAGCAAGTAATCGTTCATTCAACAAGCCCTTTTCAAATTATTGCCACAAGCCAGGCACTGCATTAGCCACTGGGGATAGAAAGACAAAAAGGAAACAGTTGTTGCCATTAGTAAACTTAGTAAACTATCTAGGGAAGTAACGTGTACATAGAAAAGTAAATATAAACTATTTTTATAAATACAAAGTAATTGGGCAATAGCTCATGGAGGTAGCCACTGGGGAGTGAGGGCTCAGGAAAGGTCTCATGAAGGTGGGGGGTACTTGAACTTTGAAGGAAACTAGGAATTGTAAGAGGTAGGGGTGAGGAGGGAGAGTACTCCAGGCATGAGGCATAAAGCCTGGGAAAAGACAGGAGGCGCTAGGTGACAGATGAGGGACTATCTCAAATATTGATTCAATTAAATTATTCAGACTGAATAATTACAGACAACAGCTTGTCTGGAGGAAGAAATGTGAGGTAGTGAGATGAGTGGGCACCTCCCTCAGTTTCTTCTCCCTTCTAATTGGAGTGCTGGAGGGTGGAGGAGTAAACTCCTCACAAAGGACCCTTTATAGAAGGCTCAGAACATTCAGGACTTTCCAAGTAACTCTCTTGTTTTCTGCAGAAGCTCTGCTTGGTTTTACTCCATGGAATATCATAGCCCCCGTGGTCTGCTCTTCTCCCCTTTTCAAGTTTCCTTTCCTATGTTATCTTTCCCCATTAGACTGTAAACTCCTTGAAGGCAAGAACTATCTTTCTTTTTTCTTCTTTGTATCTCTAGCACTTTGTCTGGCACATAGTACAAGGCTTAATAAATGATTATCGAATTGAATTGAACAGGATGCTGGATTTGGAGTCAGAATATCCATCTGGGTTCAGATCCCAACTCTGCTCCACAACTGGTATGACCATAGGCAAGTTACTTCCCAATCGTGGGTCTCAGTTTCCCTATCTTGTAAAACAAAGGGATTGGACTCAGTGACTTTCAAGAATCTGTCCAGATACTAAGGAACCTGTGTATCTGTATGTATGTGCGAAGGCCTGAGGTAGCCAAGCACTGTAATACAAAGCCATTTATTTTCCCAGTCACCTGGAGACCCTTTATTGACTCACCCAGAATGCAGTCCCTCCCTCTCCTCCATGGGATTGTCTCCATCTCTCCCAGGAAATCTCCTCCAAGGTCTGTAAACATTCATTCATTTATTCAACAAACATTTAACAAATAGCTTCTACGTGCAGGGCCCGTGGCAGGTGCACAAAGCAAAACAAAGCTGAATTAGGTCTTGATTCCTGCCTGGAAAATCTAGCAGAAGTAACTCCACACACACACACCAGGGCCTAACATCCACTCCTGCTTGTCTCAGGTAAATGTTCCTATATCTGTGTGCATCATCCATATATGCCACAGGACAAACCAGAAGTCTCCCAACTTTCTACCCTTACCCACTAGGCTTTCCAGCAAGCACACAGTGCCCCTGCCCCCCCAAGATTAGGAACTATTTCTCATCCCTTTATTTTTTTGGGGGGGGGGAGCAGGGCAATGGGGGTTAAGTGACTTGCCCAGGGTCACACAGCTAGTAAGTGTCAAGTGTGTGAGGCCGGATTTGAACTCAGGTCCTCCTGAATCCAGGGCTGGTACTTTATCCACTGTGCCACCTAGCTGGCCCTCTCCTCCCTTTATATGAAACAATAAGCACAGAACTCTAGTTAGTAAGTGACTAACCAACTCCCCAGGCTTTTCCTTCTCTCTAGAGTTTCCTCCTCTGATTAATGAACCTCCATTTGAGGAAGAGCCCATGCCCAGAAAGGCTTCCTCATCTGACAGTGACATCCAGAAGGGGTTACCCCTACTACCCTCCCCCACTTCTAGCTCTCTTGTATGTGCCATCTTGTAATCTCTTTGAGGACAGGGATCGACTTGCTTTTTGTTTATATTTATATTCCCAGTGCTTAGTATAGTGCCTGAGATATAGTAAGGGCTTAATAAGTACTCTCTCTGTCTGTCCATCAATCTCTTTATCTTTCTTTTTTTCTGTCTTTCCATCTACTTATCTATCTCTTTGTCTGTCTCTATCATCTATTTATCCACCTATTTCTTTATTTCCTTGTCTATTTATTTATCTCTTTGTCTATCTATCCACCCATCTATCCATCTTTGTCTATTTATCTATCTCTATCTGTGTGTATCTCTATCTCTTTATCTTTTTGTCTTTCTATTTTTGTCAGTCTGTCTACCTGCCTACATATTTATCTAGCTTTGTCTTTCTATCTGTCTCTGAGTTGTGTCATAGGTTTATAGATTTAAAGCAGTAAGAGACCTCAGAAGCCATCTAAAAACTGAGCCCAAAGAAGTGACTTGCCCAAGATCACAGATGCCATCATTAGCAAGTGTGAATTTTAACCCAGATCCTCCCTTTACCTCTTTTCTCTTTCTATACCCTCCCCACATCACTGTGTGTCTCCTCCAATGTGTAGGGTAACATAGTAAATAGAGCTGAGCTTGGAATAAAAAATATAGACTTGATTCTTCCTTCTCATATCTCTATGGCTATGTGACCCTGGCCCCTTAACTTCTCAGAGAAGTTGCTGATCTATATCAGAGAAAGGAGATTTCCATACTGGGAGGCTCTATAGTTACAGAATCATAGGATCATCATATCCTATGGAAAGGACTCCAGAGGCTAGAAGGAAGGTAATCTAGTTCAAATCCTTGATTTTACAGATGAGGGAACTGATTCCCAGAGATTTGCCCAAGATTGCACAGGAGCCAACTCCATCTCATAAGTGGGTAAGGATTATTCCTCTTAGCTTCTGCTTTTTCTTGGCCACAACTAGAAATCCAGGTACTTTCCAAATATTATTTCATTTGAGCCTTACAACAATATTATGAGGTAGGTGCTAATGTTATCTTCATTTGATGAGGAAACTGAGGGTCAAAGAAGTTAAGGAACTCAGGTCCTCTTGATTCCAAGGCCAGTGCTTTATCCACTGCGCCATCTAGCTGCCCCCACAGACATACATTACTACAGGAAATACCATAGTTTTGACTGTAAGGACCTTTGTCAGCAAGGTGAAGTCTCTGCTTTTTAGTATGCTGTCCAGAGTTTGCCATAGTTTTCCTTCCAAGGACAAGTGTTTTTTAATTTCATGTCTTCAGTCACCATCTGTAATGATCTTTGAGTGCAAGAATATAAAATCTGATGCTGCCTTCATTTTTTTTTCTCCTATTTGCCAGGAAGTGATGGGACCAGTTGCCGAAATCCTTAGGGTTTTTTTAGGTTAAACTTCAAACCAGCTTTTATACTCTCTTCCTTTAGCCTCATCAAGAGGCTTCTTAATTCTTCACTTTCTGCCATCAGAGTGGTATCATCTGCGTATCTGAGATTGTTGATATTTCTCCCAGCAACCTTAATTCTGGCTTTTGGTTCATGCAACCTGGCATTTTGCATTGTGTGCTCTGCATATAAGTTAAGTAAGTAAGGTGACAATATACAACCTCGTCGTATTTCTTGTTCAATCTTTTTTTTTTTTTTGGTGAGGCAATTGGGGTTAAGTGACTTGCCCAAGGTCACACAGCTACTAATTGTTAAGTGTCTGAGGCCAAATTTGGACTCAGGTCCTCCTGAATTCAGGGCCGGTGCTCTATCCACTTCACCACCTAGCTGCCCCTTCTTGTTCAATCTTAAACCAACCTGTCATTCCATGTTCGGTTCTAACTGTTGTTTCTTGGGTTCCCCCCTCCCCCCACCCCGTACAGGTTCCTCGGGAGACAAATAAGATGATCTGGTACTCCTATCTCTTCAAGAACTTGCCACATTTTGTTGTGATCCACACAGAGGCTTTAGTGTATCCATTGAAGCTATAGCAAACAAACTAGGGATATGGGGGATGTTCTCAGCCTTGGACCCTGTCAAGATGGATGAATCCACAGGACTAAACCTCATGGGATGGGGTGGATGGTGGAGGGGATTGGTATACCAGTTAAAGGAGACTAAGAGAGCCAATTTCCTCCACTCTCTTCCTCTCAGACACCTTTGGGACTATTGCTGTTGGCCCCTTAAACTCAGAGTATACTTTAGAGGTGGAGCTATGGCTACTTGCTTATAGTGAACCCCATGCACCTTTTATTTTAACAAGTATTTATTAGACACCTACTATTTGCCAAGTACTGTGCTAATTTACAAAAATTATCTCATTTTATTCTGGGAGGTAGGCACTGTTATTATCTCCATTTTACAGATAAGGAAATTGAAGTAGATAGAGGTTGTGACTTGCCCACAGTCACAGAGCTAGTAAAGGTATGAGGTCAGATTTAAATTCAGGTCTTTCTGACTCTAAGTCCTGGGTTCTCTTCACCAAGCCACCTAGATGCCTAGGCTGGGAAACTGATACTCCCTCCCCAGACAGTGAAAACAAGGTGCTGCTACCTCAGGGTAGCAGCTCCAAATGGACACTTCTATGACTCCAGTCTCCCTGATCTATCTTCTATTTCCTGTCTGGGAGAGGGGGGATCACACAGAAAACCCCATCATCATTATAGTCCCCTTCCTACCCACCCCACCCCCCACTCTGTTGTACCTGTCTCAGCCAGCTGGGGCTAAGAGAAAGAACAACTAAGAGGAGAAATCCTCACCTGCTTGAAGGGAGGGAGGAGCGGGGTGACAGCTGGCTTCTATGAGAACTGGGCTGGGAGGTGGGAACCAGTGCAGTCTAGTTGGGTCTGGTTCCCTCTAACTCTCCAAAGAAGAGGAAGGCCAGTCAGGAGTCATAGACTCCTGAGAGTTGGAAGGAATCTCAGAGGTCATCTAGTCCAGCCTGCTACCTGATACAAGAATCTTCTCTCTAACATTCCTGATAAGTGGTCATCCAACCCTATCTTGAAGATTTCAAAAATACAGGGATTTCCCGAACTGACAAGGCAATTTCGTTTTTAGAGAGTTTTAACTGCTATAAAATGCTTCCTTATATTAAGTCAAATGATTGTCTCCTTGTAACTTTTTTTTTTTAATTTTTTTAGTGAGGCAATTGGGGTTAAGTGACTTGCCCAGGGTCACGCAGCTAGTATGTGTTAAGTGTCTGAGGCCGGATTTGAACTCAGGTACTCCTGACTCCAGGGCCGGTGCTCTATCCACTGCACCACCTAGCTGCCCTCTCCTTGTAACTTTTATCCACTGTCTCTACTTCTGCCCTTGCTGTCAAATGGAAAACAATTAATTCATCTTCCAAATGACAACCCTTCAGATACTTTCAGATAGCTATTATGTTCCTTCTAAGCCTTCTCTTCAAAGTAAACATCCCCAGGATCCAGTAGATCCTGATATGACCTGTTTTCAATAACCAGCTAAGCAGGAAGACTCTGTCTCCAAGGATACCCTTACATTTAGACTAAGTAGGTAACTACCAACATGATGTGATGTTATGGGCACCAGGACTTCCCTTGCCAGAGGATATATTTATTCCCTGTGGTAGAAGCAACATTTCTGCTATGTAAGTTAAAATGGTTTTTTTTTCCCTTAAAAAAAGACAATGGAGGGGCAGCTAGGTGGTGCAGTGGATAAAGCACAGGCCCTGGATTCAAGAGGACCTGAGTTCAAATCCAGCCTCAGACACTTGATACTTACTAGCTATGTGACCCTGGGCAAGTCACTTAACCCTCCTTGCCCTGAAAAAAAAAAAAAAGACAATGAAACTATTACCAAGACTTAATCAGCACAGAAAATTAATGCTTCAATGATTGACATGACTTCAAGGTTTCCCAAAGAAGTAAAAAAAAAAAATCCAAAATCACAAAGAACTAGGGTTTTTCATACTTGAAGGACTCTCTTCTGCTGTGTGAAAGCAAGGGGTACCCCACAAGTCCATCTGAACCATGTCTTTGTTGAATATCCTTTCCTACTACTGAGGTTTTTTAAATGGGGGCAGGATGATCTAAGTTTCATTCTAATCTCAAGTATGATCCACAGGACCAGCCTAAGTTAGTTCTCCTGACCCAGAATACCACCCCTCCCTGCCCCCAATGCACAAGCTTCAGTGCATTTTTTTTTCATTGCATTTTTTACTGGTGGTAGTGATGGAGACATGGTGTAGGAATGGTCCTGACTACTTCACTTTTCATCAGTCTATATAAATTTTCCCATGATTTTCTATCCATCCCTTCTGTATAGAAATGATCTATTACCATCATGTACCACATGTGTACCACAATTTGTTTAGCTATTCCCCAATCAATTGGTATCTACCTTGTTTCCAATTTGCTTCTACAAAAAGTGCTGCTATAAATATTTTTACTTAAATGGGACCTTTCTTTCTACACCTTTGACTTCCTTGAAACTCAAATCTGGCCTCAGACACTTACTGTGTGATGCTGGCCAAGTCACAACCCTGATTGCCTCAAAAAAGTGTAGATGTATAACCTATATCTATTTGCTTACCCCCTCAGGGAAGGGGGAGGGGAGGGAAGGATGTAAGAATAGAGTTTGGAATTAAAAACTTTAAATAAAAATGTTTATTAAAAATGTGGAAACTGAGGCACAGAGAAGTTAAAAGATTTGCACAGGATCACACAAGCTAGTAAATTTCAGAAATGGGGGCAGTTAGGTGGTGCAGTGGATAGAGACCAGCCCTGGAGTCAGGAGGACCTGAATTCAAATCAGGCTTCAGACACTTGACATTTACTAGCTGTGTGACCCTGGGCAAGTCACTTAACCCAATTGCCTCACCAAAGAAACAAAAAATTCAAAAATGGGTTTTGAGCCCTGGTCTTCCTGATTCCAAGTTGAGCACTCTACCTATCATGCTTGGTCTCTTACTTTCAAGAGAAGGGGAGAAATGCCCTCCTCCCTTCTAGTCATTTCCTCCCACAGGTCTATTGCCTGAGCTTCTTATAGCCCTGAGAGGACTCCACCCTTAGGCCAAAATCTCGGGATATTGATAAAGGACCTGAAGTCGTTCTTCCATGATTAACAAACTCTCACCTGGTCATACTCTTTCCCATCCCAGTGATTACAACTCCCTAGATGTCATCATTCAAACTCTGTTCTACATCCCCTCTGCCAGCTCTTTTATTCCCATTCCCCATAACCCAACCCTTCACCATGTCCCACTCTGAAGCTACCCAGCTCTTCCGTGTTCTTCCAAATGCTTTCCCTGCAGGCAACAAACTTGCTTCCTTCTTAATCTTTTCCATTCCCACTACTTCCATCTTCTGGCTTTCACTGAGATCTGTCTCCCTCCTGAAGATAAAGACTCCCTGTGCTGGAAAAGAGCTACCTACCTTTTTCCAGCACAGATTGTCCTTTCACTCATTCCCCCCCCTCATAGTATAGGTGGTAGAGTTGGAAAAGTCCCTGCTCCTTCCTCATCCTCAACTAAGAGACTCTCCCTCTACCATCATCACTCAGTATTCTCTCCTCCATTCTGGTAGCTATTGTTTGCCAATAGGACACTCCTCTTCTTTCTTCAGTGAGCTCAGCAACTGGCTCAAAGTCTTTTTCTCCTTCCCAATTCCTGCCCTCACTTACAAATAGTTATTGTTACTCCCTCAAACACCCTAACCTCCCAGTACCTCAACTCTCTCATTTCCCATGACCTACTCCCTCACCCCACTTCAGCCACAAAGAGATGGTCATACATTTGATCTTGCCATTATCCACAAGTAAACCACTTCTTTGCTCATGAACTCTGAAATTCCCTTACCTGGCCACAATCTGCTGTAATTCCACCTCTCCCTCTGCCCTGCTACACCCTGTTCCTTATCCACACCTGGACCTCCAATTCATCAGCCCTGCAGTTATTTCCCAGGCCAACACCCTACACTGTCTACATTCTCCTCCCTTCCCCATCCTGACCCCTTAATAAAGCAGTTCAACTCTACAATGTCCTCTTCTATCGAGTCCCTGACCCCCTTAATTTATCAAAGATCTTTCCCTGGCAAGCTTCAGCCTTGGATTATTCCTACCATTCATCATCATCGTTCCTAATCATGTGCTTCTGAACAAAGGTGGAGAAACTCATAAAAGCATGTTGGTTGAGGGGGCAGCTATGTGGCACAGTGGATAAAGCACTGGCCTTGGATTCAGAAGGACCTTAGTTCAAATCTGGCCTCAGACACTTGACAGTTACTAGCTGTGTGACCCTGGGCAAGTCACTTAACCCTCATTGACCTACAAAAAAAAAAGTATGTTGGTTGGGTCCACTACAAATTTATGGTGCATAATCTAAACTGGGCCCTCACCATCACAAAGCAATCCTTTTATATATCTCCAATTAATTCACTCTCTTACATGCCACAACAGATTTTTCAAACCTTTTCATCCTTCCTCAAACCTCTTATGACTCTTCCTTCCCTCCTCTTTCAGCAGAGAACTTTGCCTCAAATTTTGATGAAAAAATTGAGGCCATTCAACAAGTTTCCTCCTCTCCCATCGTCACCTCCTTCACCCCAGTGCCTTCTGCCACTATCTGTGGTCATTTCATCTTTCTCTTTTTTCTTACCAAGGCAAACCCCTCTTTCCAATCAAGTGATCCCATTCCATCCAACTCAGCTCACTCTCTTAAGTATCTGCAGTCTGGCTTCCAGCCTGATCATTCAGCTGAAATAGCTCTCTCCAAAGTAACCAATGATCTCTTAATTGCCAAACCAGATAGCTTTTTTTTTTCTAAATTCTTATCCTAATTGATCTCTCTATATAGCCATTGACATTGTTGGTTACTCTTTTCCTTGATAATCTCTCTTTTAGGCAATCAGGATTAAGTGACTTGCCCAGGGTCACACAGCTAGTAAGTGTCTGAGGCTGGATTTAAACTCAGGTCCTCCTGACTTCAGGGCTGGTGCTCTATCCACTGCAACACCTAGCTATACCACATTGATATTCTCTTTAGGTTTCCATGACACTACTCTCTCCTGGTTCTCTCCCTACCTAGCTGACCACTCCTCAGTTTCTTTTTCTGGATTTTTAATCAGGTCACTCCCATGATTGCTTGATTATGAACCCATGCTTCTTCCCTATGTAGCCCTTTTAACCACTAGAGGATCCCCGCCCCCCCCCCCAATTTGGGGAAGTCAGACAGTAATTGGAGGAGGAAAGGAGAAGAGGAGAGGTATCATAAGATCAGGAAATCATAGATTTCGATCTAGAAGGGTCCCTAGAGGTCATATAGTTCATTTTACAGGCGAGTTAACTAAGGCTAAGAGAAATTCATGTGACTTGCCCAACTAACTGGAAGACTCTATTGCTTTGGGATTTTATAAGCCCTTTCCTCACAATAGCTCTTGGAGTGAGATAACACCAATATGCTTTCTCCCATTTTACAGATAAACTGAAACAAAGAATTTAAGTGACTCACTCAATGCCAGCTGCTGTCGTCTCTGTCAGACTTTGGACAAGTATAGACTTTCTCATCCTTGTCCCTCTGGTTCTCCCCCTCCCCCTAAATAAATCAAGTGTAAGTCAAACAAAGATCTGGAGCTGGGAGGAAATTCAAAAGGCATCTAGTCTAACTCTCCCATTTTACAGATGAGAAAAGTGATGTCTAGGAATATGAAAGTGCTGTCACACAAGTAGTGTCAGACTTGAACCCAGGTCAAGAGCTAATAATACTCTTTCATGACTCAGGGTATAACCTCCATCCCCTATCTTCATCTTTCTACTATAGTTTTCTCCATCTGTCTGGCTCCTCTTTTAAAAGACAGCACCCAGGGGGCAGATAGGTGGCATGGTGGATAAAGCACCCACCCTGGCTTTGGGAAGACCTGAGTTCAAATCCCACCTCAGGCACTTGACACTTAGTAGCTGTGTGACCCTGGGCAAGTTACTTAACCCTCACTGCCTTGCAAAAAAAAAAAAAAAAAGACAGCACCCAAAGATGTACAGCTCCTAAATTGGTCATGAATGGATCGAATTGGTCATTCATTCTTTTTTTGTTTTGTTTTGTTTTGTTTTCCAATTACATGTAAAGATACTCTTTTTGAGTTTCAAATTTTTCTCCCCTCCCCCCTCCCAAGGCCAGCAAGCAATCTAATAAAGATTATACATTATAATCAGATCATTCATTTTTTTTTGTTTGGTTGGGGTTTTTTTTTGGGGGGGGGAGGGTGTTTGTTTGTTTTTTCCTTTCCTTTTTTTTTTTCTTTTAAGATCATTCATTCTTTTTTTCCCCCCAGGGCAATGAGGGTTAAGTGATTTGCCCAGGGTCACACAACTAGTAAGTGTCAAGTGTCTGAGGTCAGATTTGAACTCAGGTCCTCCTGAATCCAGGTCCAGTGCTTTATCCACTGTGCTACCTTGCTGCCCCAAGATCATTCATTCTTTTTTGTTTGTTTTTTTGTTTTTGTTTTTTTTTTTGGTGAGACAATTGGGGTTAAGTGACTTGCCCAGGGTCACACAACTAGTAAGTGTTAAGTGTCTGAGGTTGGATTTGAACTCAGGTCGTCCTGAATCCAGGGCCGGTGCTCTATCCACTGTGCCACCTAGCTGCCCCAAGATCATTCATTCTTAATATAATGTCAGTGAACCCAGAGCCAGATCTAGCAGGGGAATGGCTTTTCCTCAGTGTCTTCACATCGGAGATGGGGACATTTTTTTTCCTTTTGGAAATGAACCTCTCCAGGCCCTTCCCCTCACTTCAAAAGACCTTTCTCCAGAGATGTATGGGATTCTAGAGCACAAGCTACTCATTCATGACTATCCAAACCCAACCCCCTACATCCCCTTTCAGCCTTGGATTTGTCCTCTAAGTTACCTCTGTTCTACTTCTTCAACTCAATTTGCCCCCAGACAGCTTCAGCTCTGGGTGAATCACCCATCCTTAATGAAGTGTCAGTGGGTCAAGTGGTACTCTGAGCCAGAAGAGCGCCCAGTCCCTTGGCCTGAAGAGTCAGTTCCATAACTCAGACTCAAAGATGGCGTCAGTGGAGATGTTTACGCTTTCCTAGTGAGACCATTTCAATGCCAGAACAAAACCTTCCTCCTATAACCTTGTCACTCTTAACCAAGTTCTTCCTGGCTGGGTCCTCTACATTTATGTTGTCCTTTGTTATAATGATTCTTTCTCTTTTCTATACATCAATTTCCTACAAGTCTTCTTATATTTCTGTGTAGTCTTCATGCCTGCCATTTCTTATGGTGCAATACCTGTCCATTGCATTCATAATCCACAAACTGTTCACCCATTCCCCAGTTGATAGACACATGACTTGTTTCCTGTTTTGTTTTGTGGTTGGGTGTTTTTTTTCTTAGGGGGGGAGGGAGGATTCACTGTGACCAATCAAATAATTGAATTAATATCGCTCCCATGAATGATCCAACAACAAATGAGGTTCTTGTGTCCCTGGTCCCTAATTCACTCACTCAGATATTGCATTGGACACCTTTTGGTAAAGAGACAAGTGAAGCCCTAGAGAGGGCCTGGGGTCAGTGGACTGGGATGGGATTAGAGATGGGGGGGGCAGTTATATGGCAATCTTATTATGAAAGAGTTAGGGGCCCAGGGTACAGGACTGGATAGGGGCCAGAGTTTCTGAAGGTGAAGAAAGTCATTCTTACCCCATAAGTCACTAAGTGGTACTCAGTGTCCGTCATGGCCACAGCCCTGGAGAGGAAGAAAACATTGCTCAGAGACCGTGAAGCAAAGCTGGGGGTAAATGTTTAAGCCAGGTGGGTTAGGGATGAATGGACAGGAAGAACATATCTGGGGGGAGTGTGGGGATCACAGAGCCCATCTTTGGAGTGAGACTTTAACCCTAGGAGAGAGGTCCAGTAGCTCCCTCCTCCACCTACTCCCCAGGCCCCCAACCAAGCAAGATTATCACTCCCAAATGTCTGCTAAGGGATGCCAAGTTATTCTGAGTATAGGAAGTATAGGAAGAGGCCCTTATCTGGAACAAGACTCTTCTAAAGCATCCTAAACAGGGGCAGCAGGGTATCCAACATTCAGACAAAGAAGCCCCGCTCCTCCACTGGGTGGGTGGGCTTAATTGATGACATTTTCATTTGATCCCACTGTCACAAAATAAGCAATTTTTCTGCCAAAGGAGAATTTTCTCTTTCTCCAAGTAGCCTTCCTGTTGAGGGCCAAAGGATTCCTGATGGTCTTCCTAGCCCCACAGGATGTTAAACTCCAATAACTACTCACCCTACTTTTATTCTCAAAGCAAAATCCCACCCTATCTGTTCCCAAACACTCTCTGTTCATTCATATTTCAAGCCAATAGTTTGGTTCTTCAGTCTATATGTTCTGTCCCACCTTATGTCATATATCCCTAAGAAGCATAATGGGGGAAGTGCTAGACTTGGAATCAGGAAGACCTGGGTTCAAATCCCTGCTGAAACACTTACTTGTTGTGTGAACCTGCTCAGTTCACTTAACTTCTCTCAGCCTGTTTTATCATTTGAAAAAGGGGAATAATTTCATCCTTACAAAGTAGAATCAAATCAATAAAGACCTTTGCAAAACTTAAAGCAGTATATATACTAATGCCGGCCAGTATCATATCACCATTTTACAGATGAGAAAACTGAGGATTATAAAAGTTAAATTATTTGCTGGTAGTTACAGCTAATAAGCAGCAGAGGCAAGACTGAGACTGAAATGGGACTCTTCCCACTCCACTCTCAGATGACAGACAGAGCTAATACAATAGTGTTTAGCAGTGCTAAGCATAAATGGGAAATCAAGAAAATTCTAATGGGTAGAAATGATGATAATCAATTATAGCAATAGCTGATGGGCTCCAGGCTCCAGAAGGCCTGCTGTATCTGCTCTCCAGGGTACTAGAGGTACCCTGAGATCTTTGGGGGTATGTCTTCTCTAATGCTGTTTGAGTCCTAGTTATCTATGTCCCCACCCCAGTAACTCACACCCTAGTTCCATTTAACATCGATTAGCTTTTGCAATGAGATATTTACTTTGAATATAGAGCAATAACAAAAGTACAGACATTTCCCACCAGCACCTTGGAGGAACACTCTCCACTATCCTATTTCCCAGTCTGGGAAGAGTTGGCTCAAACTTTGTTCTCTTCCTACATAGCATTGGTTCCACCAAGTTCACATCAAAATTCTGCATCTTTACCTGATGAATCCTTTCTCTCATCTGGGCCCCAATGATCTCTTCTTGTTTCCTAGTGCATTGATGCTGAGTTGACTGCAAAACTTGGACACTGGGACCTGGGAAGCTGCTCTTCTTTGTCCTAAAATGAAGAAGTGGGGAGGGGGGCTCTCTTCAAAAGGGCCACTGTGGAAATTTATTTTGATTTGGGGACCCTTAGGCCCTTAGGCCCTCAGGGTCTCTTCTGTGTGGGACATGCTGGTGCCTCTCCCCCTCTGCTTCAGCTCAGCCAAAAGCCCCATGGGCTGTATGAGACTCCAGGTCAGACAGCTGGGGGAAAAAGCCCCCAGTTCCCTCCACCCTAAGCGGAGCTATCCCAGAGATCCCGGGCTCATCCAGGCTGGGGCTCTGGCGTAGCCTGTGCTGAGGCACGGAATGCTCGAGCATCCCCCCCAGCCCTAGCCGCAGCCCTGACTGGCGGATTAGCTTGGTATGTGGGTGCAAAAAGCCCCAAAATTTGAGTGGAGAATATATATATATATATGAGAAGGAAAGGGAACAGAGAAAAAGGGAAATCTGATGAGATTAGAGGGGCAGCAAAAGTTGGAGAAGACAGACAGGGAGGCTGCTACAAGGACGCTAGAGAAAGTGAGAAAGGGCTTTCCAGTTAGAAGAAGGTCCCTTGGTACACAGGGAGACCCGCGGACAAGATTAAGGGGGACTGACAAGATTAGGAGAAAAGGAGGCTGAAGGACAAGATTAGGAGACCAACAGACAAGATTGAGGGAGGCCGATGAGATTAAGAGAGCAGAAAGACTAGAGCACTAGGAGAACTGAAGGAGAGGTTGGTGAGAGAGAAACACAGGGGTTCAGTGGTAGCAGTAAGGAGAGGAAAGTTAGAAGCAGGGGGATTTACAAAGTGAAAGGGGCTTGGAGTTAGAATAAAGGACCTGAGTGGAACATACCCTAAGGCAAGAGGCAGCTATGGTCCTTATTGTATTAAAAAAGTTCCAGGGGCAGCAGGTGGAAGCACCAGAACAGAATTCAGTCAGGTTGTACATTTTATTTCCCTGTATTCTTTTTTTTTTTTTGTGGGGCAACGGGGTTAAGTGATTTGCCCAGGGTCACACAGCTAGTGTCAAGTGTCTGAGGCTGGATTTGAACTCAGGTACTCCTTAATCCAGGCCCACTGCTTTATCCACTGTGCCACCTAGCTGCCCCGCTGTATTCTTAATTTTAAATAGTATCTCATAAATAAACTCTGCTTTGATTATTTAGTTAAGAGGCTTCTTAATATTTTGCTTATCAATTTGGGAGTGGAGCAGTGTGGTGGAACTTTATAAACAGCTCACATTAAATTAACAGCAGTCAGATAGTCAGTCAGTCAAAAGTCCCCACATTAGTCCTCCAGTCAGATTAGCCCCAAATTAGACCTAGTAAGTCAAAATATTCTTACATTTGAATGGCGACCCAGATGGTATTTATGGCCCAATTATAATTTTTCTGAACCTATAATTTTCATATAGTTATAATTCTTCATAAGTCCAATTATATAATTTTTCCAGATTAGCTAAATAGCTAATAATTAATTTTTTTACACCACTTAGTTTTGAAGGGAAGAAGACCCAAAGCCTCCCCCCTTTAGCATTGGCCTACACCTGGATGCTGTGATTAAAAAAACCAGAGGGCCAGGTAGGTGGCACAGTAGATAGAGCCCTGGCCCTGGTGTCAAGAGTACCTGAGTTCAAATGTGACCTCGGACATTTACTAGCTACGTGACCCTGGGCAGGTCACTTAACCCTGAGTGCCAAAAGGAAGAAAGAAAAAAAGAACCAGAGCTTCACCAAGAACAGACAGCTGAACAGAGTGGGGATGAGGCCAACTAAAGCCCTTTCAGGGCAGTTTTGGCTATGCAGCCAAAAAACCTTCTCCTAAGCAGGTGATTAGCAGACTGGAACCAATTACAAAGTGTCTACGTATGTTCCACAGTCTCTCCTCTCATGGAAACAAGATCCCAAATTTCCTTCAAGTGGGGCAACATCATTAGAGGCCCTCTGCTCATGTGTCATTGCCCATTACACAACAAATGTACAATTATATATTGTTCACCTGTCTTGTATCCAGGCCTGTATGGAGCCTGTAAGAGAAAGCAGACTGATTCTTCCACCTGCCCTAAAAGTCATCTCTTCACTATTGCCTATTTTCAAGACATTTTATTAATGTTTTTGTTTATTCTATTTTTTCCCAGGGCAATGAGGATTAAGTGACTTTCCCAGGGTCACACAGCTAGTAAGTGTCAAGTGTCTGAGATCGTATTTGAACTCAGGTCCTCCTGAATCCAGGGCTGGTGCTTTATCCACTGTGCCACTTTGTTAATTCTATTCTGCAGATACTTTTCTATATTCATTCCTCTCAATGGAACCTTCCTTTGTAAGAAAAAAAAAATTATACAAAACTAACCTACCCAATTGCATCCAGTATTGGATGCAATATTCTGAACTTCTACTCCCTCCCCACCCCCTCAACTCTCTACCAAAAGGAGAGGAAAGGAATAGCATTTATTAAGCACCTATTATGTACTGGACACTATGCTAAGCACTTTAAAATATTATCTCATTTGATCCTCACCACAACCCTATGAAGTAGGTGCTGTTTTACAGTTGAAGAAACTGAGGCACATAGAGTTTAAGTGATTTGCCCAGGGTCATATAGCTAGTAAGTATATAAAGCCAGATTTGAACAAAGGTCTTCCTGATTGCAGGCTCAGCACTTTATCTACTTCACTGCTTCATCATTTCTCCCTTGGTCATTGAATTTAATCCAAGTTCAACTATGTTTTAGTTGTTTCCATTTCCATTATTGTAGGCCAGCTAGGTGGCTCAGTTGATAGAGTGATGGGCCTGGAATCAGGAGACTCAAGTTCAAATTTGACTTCAGACACTTAATAGCTGTGTGACCCCAGGCAAGTCACTTAACCCTGTTTGCCTCAGTTTCCTCATCTGTAAAATGAACTGGAAGAGGAAATGGCAAACCAACACTCCAGTATCTTTGCCAAGAAAACCTCAATTGGGGTCACAAAGAGTCAGACACAACTGAAATGACTGAACAACAACAAAAGTCATTGTATACTGCTTCCCTCATTCACTGTTCTGTTCTAGTTCATACTAGTCATCCCATGTTTCTCTAAATTTTTCACATCATTGTTCCTTGTGGCTCAATAATTCCCCATTACATTCATTTATCACAATTTGTTCAGCCACTTCCAAAACAATAGATAACTACTTTACTTCTAGGTTGTTTTTGCTATCACAAAGTGCTTTCCTGAGTATTTTGATTCATATGGGACCTTTCTTTCTTTCTTTGATGTCCATGGTGTATATATTCACTGGTTGGATTATTGATGTGCATGAACTTTTAAAATTTTAATATTTAATTTTTCCAAATTACACAGAGAAACAGTTTTTAATATTTTTTTAACTTGTGCATGAACTTTTAAAGTAACTTTCCTCAATTAATTCCAAATTGTTTTCCAGAATGGTTAGACCATTCAAAGCTTATGAGTATGCCTGCCTTCCCATCACCCCTCCAACCTAGGCTGTTTCTTTTATCATTGTTGCCAATGTGATAGGTGTAAGGTGAGACTTCTGGATTGTTTTGATTTAAAATATTTCATATAGTTTTTTATGCAAGATTTTTTTCAGGGCAATGAGGGTTAAGTGACTTGCCCAGGGTCACACAGCTAACAAGTGTCAAGTGTCTGAGGCTGGATTTGAACTCAGGTCCTCCTGAATCCAGGACCAGTGCTTTATCCACTGTGCCACCTGGCTGCCCCTCATATAGTTTTTTGATACTTTGCATTTCTTCTTTTGCAAATTGTGTATATCCTTTCACCATTTATCTACTGGGGATTTCTTACATATTTATTCTCTGCCCCTCCACTAGTTCATCTGTTTACAAACATGGTGTAGTGGGAAAGCAATCTGGTTGTGAATGGACTCAATTCCAATTTCAGCTTTGTCACCAACTATGTGACGTTGAGCAAATCAGATCCCTCCTCTGGTTTCAGTTTCCTCATCTGTAAAATGAAAGGTTTGAGGGAGATGACCTGAAAGGTACCTTATAGCTCAAAATCCATGATTTGAGCTCAGGTCAAGGGCAGCTAGATGGTACAGTGGATAGAAAACACTGGGCTTGGAGTCAGGAAGACTCATCTTCCTGAGTTCAAATTCAACCTCAGACACTTACTATCTGGGTGACCCTGGGCAAGTCATTTAACTCTGCCTCAGTTTCCTCTTCTGTAAAATGAGCTGGAGAGGGAATTGGCAAACCACTCCAATATATCCGCCAAGAAAACTCCAAATGGAGTCAGTCTGACGAGACTGAAATGACTAAACAAATCAGGTTTCAAGTTTTATTTCACATTAACTTCCTTTCTCGTATTCTATATTCTAACTAAACTGGACCATTAGCCATTCACTAAACCTGGGATTTTATGAGGATTTGAGGCCTACATAGATTGAGTTTGAAGTTGAGAGCTTAACCTCAAAGGAGATCAATTTCCTTCTTTGGCTCTACCCCTATCCAGAGTAAAATTCCAGGGAACTCTCTAATACTAAGCTTAGCTCTTGTCTAGTTTTTCCCCAAATGTGGGTAACAGAGTCCCCTTCCCACAAAGTTATTCAACATAGTATAAGAATATCAGGTTTAGGACAAAGCTTTTATTTTCTCCACCGCTGAAAATGCAAAGGACTCACAGGTGCACTCAAACAAATACATTCAAATCATCCATTAGACTCCCTGGAAAGCAAAGACCCTTTGTGAAACTACTGAACAAATATTTCCCCTTCACCTCCACCCTGTACCATCTGAGCAACCACAGAAGTATCATGGAGCATTGGGCAGGTCCAGGTCTCCTACAATATGGCTTAAGTCCTTCAGTTACAGAATCTGTTATTGGTGGTTCTCTTCTCTAAGAATCATGCTATTAAGGAAAACTTCTCCCTCTTGGAAGTCAGTGTCCATCTCTGAAACTCAGGAACTCTAAGACAATCACCTCAAAGCAGGTCTGGGCTAGAGCTCACCTAGAGAATCCTCTTGTTAAATTTTCAGTGAGACCATTTACACTTTGGAAATTGACAAATACCACAAATCTGGGCCTGGTTTATTGTTTTGTCAATTTGATTCAGGCTGGAAGGAAAGGCTCGTTTTGGGCAGTAAAGTAGCTCAGTACATAGAGTGCTGGGCCTGGAGTCAGGAAGACTCATCTTCCTGAGTTCAAATTTGACCTCAGACACTTACTAGCTGTGTGACCCTGGGCAAGTCACTTAACTCTGTTTACCTCAGTTTCCTCATCTGTAAATGTGCTGGAGAAGGAAATGGCAAATCACTCCAGTATCTTTGTCAGGAAAACCCCAAATGGGGCCACAAAAAGTAGGATATGACTGAAACAAATGAACAACAAACTAGAATTAAGAAAGCAATAGAAAACATTAATAATTCAGATTAAACTTAACAGTGAGCCTTACATACAGTTGTTTTTTTTCCTTTACTAACACATTGTTGTCCCTCTTCCCCAACTTCCAACAAAGATCTATGCATTCCTGTAATCTCACCATGGTGATTAGGGCAGAATAAAAAAACTAATCATAGGATCCCCCAATTAACCCCCATTACAGCTGGAGTGTACTTTCTCCTTACATCTGCCAGATGAAATCCTTCTTTTCAAAGCTCAGCTCAGATATTACCTTTTTTAAATAAAAGTTTTATTTATTTAATTTTTAATTTATGGCATAAAATAAGCATTTCCATAACATAGTGTAATTTTCACAAATAATTGCACATGAAGTTTATTATGTACAACTTGCTATTAATTTAAAATATATAATAAAGTTATCATATACATTTCTCTTTTTTCCTTTTTTTTCCCTCCCCACTCTACCCTAGAGATGGCTACCATTGGACACAAATATATGTGTGTGTGTGTGTGTGTGTGTGTGTGTGTGTGTAAAATCATTCTATTGTGAATTTCTATTTATCAGTTCTTTCTTATATGAAAATTCTTCCTCTTTGTCTCTGTCTTTGCCTTTCTCTAAGCTTATCTCCTCATTTTACAAATGAGGAAGTTGAATCAGGTGGATTTGAAGAACTCTTTCCAGTTTTAAATTTTTTTTTTTTTTGGTGAGGCAATTGGGGTTAAGTGACTTGCCCAGGGTCACACATCTAGTAAGTGTTAAATGTCTGAGGCTGGATTTGAACTCAGGTCCTCCTGACTCCAGGGCCAGTGCTCTATTCACTGTGCCACCTAGCTGCCCCCAGTTTTAAATTTATGATCCTAATCCTTGAAGGACACTCACATAAAATGGTTAGGAATAGAATGAAGAGCCAAGAAAAGAGACAGACGAGCAATTGGTAGAAGAACAAGAGGTTGAGTGTAGTATGTCTAAGGCTAAGGGAACAGAGCAAGTATTTAGTAGAAGAAAATATCTACTGGCTGATTGCTAATGAAAAACACACTGGCAGGGGTTCATTGACTACAGCCTTACAAGTACAGCCCCACAGTTTACTTCTAGAACCTTGTGAGGTAGTAGTTATTCCACCCACCTTGACCCAGCAACCACCATTAGGTCTCTTTCCCAAGATGATCAGGGAATGAAAGAGAAAGAATCTATGTGGTCTGAAATAGTTATAGCAGCTCTCTTTGTGACGGCAAAGAACTGGAAATTGAGGGGATGCCCATCAGTTGGGGAACGGTCAAACAAATTGTGCTATATGATTGTGATGGAATACTGTTGTGCTGTAAGAAATTATGAACTGGTTGAGTTTAAAAAAACATGGAAAGACTTGCAGGAGTGAAATCGGAAAGACCAAGAGAATGTTGTAAACAGTAACAGAAATATTGTTTGGAGAGTAATGGTGAATGACTAAGCTATTCTGAGTATTACAAATATTCAAAGCAACTACAAAGGACCCATGAAGGAAGGTACTATCCACTCCCAGAGAAAGAACTGATAAATAGAAACATGCAAAGTATGGTTTTACATATAGATATGTGTGTCTACATATATACATACATACTATATATAGTAGACTATATATATATCCGTATACATACGGCATAAAATATACATAAATATATACAAATATACATGTGTGTGGGAGAAAGAGAGAGAGAGAGAGAGAGAGAGAGAGAGAGAGAGAGAGAGAGAGAGAAAGAGAGAGAAATGGTAGCTTTCTCTAGTGCAAGGTGGGGAAGGAAGGAAAGAGACAGTTCAGAACTTTTAAATGTAACTAAAAAAAATTACATTTTTAAAAATCCAATCTACAATTGCAAATTTGAAAGGACAGAGCAGAGGGTGTGCTATTTAAAAAATAATTGGTAAGATATCCCAAGATGGGGGCAGCTAGGTGGCACAGTGGATAAAGCGCCAGCCCTGGATTCAGGAGGACCTGAGTTCAAATCTGGCCTCAGACACTTGACACATACTAGCTGAGTGACCCTGGGCAAGTCACTTAACCCCCATTGCCCTGCCCCCCCAAAAAAAATATCCCAAGATGTATAGGCACAGGATGTTTCTATGTTCAAGAAGTTTCATAAAGGATATCAGTGAAGAAATATATGATTAAGGAAAGATATTTTATTAGTGAGGGAAACTTTCAGTGTGGAATACCACCTTCACAAATACAGACTGGCAGCTCATCTGTTCATCTGTAACTTGGAGAGTTGGAAGAAACACTCAAAGGCTATATGTGTTGTTTCTTGGAGTGTATGGGGTGTTCAAGGTAGACAAGTACCTGTGGTAAGAGGGCTTGTGAGCCCTTTTCAGGGCTGCTCATCCATCTACCTTTGGTGTCTACCTATTACCCAGCTCTCATCTGTGGCTCCAAGAAGCTATAGCATGGGTAGTAGCTATACCCCAGTAAACTGTGGGCTAAACCAGGGCTTCTTAAACTTTTTCCACTGGCAATCCCTTTTCACCAGAGAAATGTTTACATGACCCCTGGTATGTAGGTATATAAAATTGGTATACATAACCTTTTACTGTTGCCAAATTTGTCACAACCCCCACATTCAGTTACATGACCCCATATGGAGTCAAGATCCATAGTTTAAGAAGCTTTGGGCTAACCCAGGTTGAGGGTAACTGAAAGCCTCAAACCTATTGGTGAGTTGGGAGGGGGGAAGGTATCTACCCATAGCGTGCAAAGTCTTCCCCTGGCAGAATGGGCAGATGAAAACAATTCGTTCCAACAGCCATGACAGCTACTGAAGCAGGCACTATGGAGTTCGTGGAGCTTGGTCAGACATAGAAGACTCCATGGCCCTCCGCTGCATCCTGGGCCATCAATAGTTATCTTGACTTTTGACCTTTCTGGAAGAATGAGACCAGTGATTTTGTGCAACTCTGCCTTGCTTAAATCCATCAATGAGTCAAGACATCACCCTGGGATCTCATTAGTCCACTCCAAAAACAAAGGCAAACAACAGCATATGTCTTGCTTCATAGTATGAGTGTTTTTATTCCTATTTTGTGACATACCCATTGTCATACAACTGGTAGATAGATAGCAGAAGCTGAGATTCAAACTCAGGTCTCTCTTGAGTTCAAAACCAGTCATCTTTCTACTACTTTCTACTACTTGCATCATAGGCCTGATGTAGACTGTGGTTATCTGAGGATAAACCTCGATAAATGCAGAGAGGAACATAGCCAGGTCTTTGGTGGCCAAGGGATGCCTTTTTTTCAGCAACTGTAGCTGCTTAAATCATCTACTTAGATATAGAAGGATTGCAATCTCTGTTCATAGAAGGATGACACACACAAGTGAAGTATAGATTATTAAAGTTTTCAAGAATAATTTTGTATGATAACTTTTCAGTGTGTGTCTATTTTTAAAAATGAATTTTATTAATATCCTTTATTTTAATAATACCTAATTTTCCCACTCTCTCCTTCCCACTTCCCTCTCTTAGAGTCATCCTGTATAATAAATCATTTATTTATTTATTTATTTAGACTTTTTTTTTTTTTTTTTAGTGAGGCAATTGGGGTTAAGTGACTTGCCCAGGGTCACACAGCTAGTATTAAGTGTCTGAGGCCGGATTTGAACTCAGGTACTCCTGACTCCAGGGCCGGTGCTTTATCCACTGCACCACCTAGCTGCCCCATAAATCATTTATTTTTGAAGGAGATAAAAAAAGAAGAGGGTAAAAAACTCAGCAAAGTCAATCAATACACAGAAAAAATCTAACAATATATACAATGTACCATACTTATGACCACCCTCACCCCACCACCAACACACACACCTTTGCAAAGGAGTGAGAGGAAGCATCTTCCCATGTCTTTTCTTTGAAGGTGATTTTCTTTAATTATCCAAATGGTAGTGAACTTGTTTACATGGAAATGCCACATTACAGACCTTGTCACCCTAATTCAAAATCTGACACGTTTCAAGAAAATTGACATCACTGATGGATGGTTCAGTGAAGAAACATTGCTTTCCATGTCTTCTTTGGGGTCAAGGTAATTTATAATTTGGCAACATCACGTTTCTACTTTTTCTTTTTCTTTTGGTGGTGGTTCTCTCCATTTACATCAAGGTCATCATTATGTCTATTGCTTTCTTGACCCAATTTACTTTCCTTTGGATCAGTTTCTTTTAGGTCTTTTTAGACTTCCCTCTATTTCTCAAATTTGTCAAAATCTGCTCAAATACAACACTTGAGCCTGTATTATACCTGGTCCTGTGAGCTTCTCTGCCATCTGTTTATCTCTATAGATAAGAATTAAACCCTTAAATAGGGAAATCCCATAGGGCAGCTAGGTGGAGCAGTGGATAGAATGTTGGGCCTGGAGTCAGGAAGACTCATCTTTCTGAGTTCGAATCTAGCCTCAGACTTCACGAGGGCATGGTGGAGAAATCAGCAGTTCCAAAGTAGTGCAGTCAGGTGAGAAATAATATAAATCTTTCTTTGGACACTGTCTGTGAGACCCTGTGTGAGCCACCAGATGCTTTATGCCTCAGTTTCCCAGAAACACCACAGGGTAGAAAATAATGTAGGAGATAGCTGTCCTTGAAACCAAGAAGACCTGGGTTCAAGTCCTGTTTCTGACACCTCCTGGCTATGTGACTCTGCGTCTCAGCCTCTCAGTGCTCTGAGCAGCTTTCCCTAAGACTATAAATTGCAGAGAATGATGCCCAAAATGCATTGATAGATGGGGTTTCCTCACCTGGGATTTCCCTTTGTTGTCGTTGTTCAATCATGTCCAACTCTTCATGACCCATTTTGGGTTTTCTTGGAAGAGATACTGGAGTGGTTTGCCATTTCCTTCTGCAGATCATTTTACAGATGAGGAAACTGAGTCTGAGAGGTATTAAGTGACTTAACTAGAATTACACAGCTAGTAAATATCTAAGTTGGGATTTGAACTCAGGTTTTACTAACTCCTGATCTAGCCTTCTTGCCCACTGTGATAGGTAGCTGACTAAAATAATAAACTGGATATGATAATTATAAAGGATATAAATATAAAATCAGATGAGGGAGAGACCGCTGTATACTAGGGGCATCAGGCAGGACTTTATGGAAGAGACAGTATTTGAGCTGGGCCTTAAAGGATATCAACAGGTGAAAGGGGCAACTAGATGGCACGATAGAGCACCAGGCTTCCAATAAGGAAGACTCATCTTCATGAATTCAAATCCAACCTCAGATGCTTGCTAGCCGTGTGACCAAGTCACTTAACCTTGTTTGCTTCAGTTTCCTCCTCTGTAAAATGAGGTGGAGAAGGACATGGCAAACCACTCCAAGGAAACCCCAAATGAGGTCATGAAGAGTTGGACAGGACTAAAATGACATGACAACAACAGGTGGAGATAGGGAAGAGAGGAGGGCATTTCTGGCAGCTGGAATTGTGTGAGTAAAGGCCCAGTGGTAGAAGAGTTTGTTACATGTTTGGGTGATGAATTGTAGCCTACTTTGGCTAGACTATACAATACCTCAAGGAGTGTAGTGGGAGATAAAAATCATACTGGAAGTAAAAACAGAGGCTACCTTATCCAAACCCTCCATTTTATAAATAAGCAACTGAGTCTCAGAAAGGTTAAGTGATTTGCCTGGGGTCATACAGCAGTATCTGAGGTGGGATTTGAACCCAGGACTTCCCATTTCCCCATGGGAGGGTTCTTTCTATTACTTCTAGAAAAGTAGGTAGGAACTGGATGATGGAGGGATCTCCTTGAAAGCCAAGATTGGGAGTTTGGACTTGATTCACTAGGTAATGGGGAACCACTGAAGAATTTTAACCAACAAGTTATGTTTAAAAAATATTTGTTTATCAGGAAAACCAAGCTTGTATCAGGGTGCAGAGTGAATAAGAGGAAGAAGAGATTATAGGAAGAGAAATTTGGTTAGGTTTTTGCAACTATCCAGGCCAGAAGCAATGAAGGAATGGACTAAGGGGTGGTTGCGATGGGGAAAATATCCCATTTCTTCAGATCCCTATCCCCAGCTAGTTGTCAGGAAAGCAAGAGATAAGACAAACTATACGACTTAAGACTTAAGGGTAAGTATGCTGAATAGCTTCTTAGACTACACTATTTGGAAGAAAAAGCATTTTTCCCCTTTTTACAAAGGTCCATATTTTTTGTCTAGAAAATTCTGTGGTCCACTAACATTAATTTTGTGAGAAATCACATTTTTGTTGTTGAGTCTCTTCAGTCATGTCTGGCTCTTTGTGACCCAATTTTGGGGTTTTCTTGGCAAAGATACTTGGCAAAAACACTTGCCATTTCCTTCTCCAGATCATTTTACAAATGAGGAACTGAGGCAAACAAGGTTAAGCAACTTGCCTCTGGTCACATAGCTATTAAATGCTATTTAGTGACTTGCCTATGGTCACATAGCTTTTAAATGTCTGAGTCTGGATTTGAACTCAGATCTTCTTGACTCCAGGGTATGGGCTCTATCTACTGTAAATGCCACCAAGCTGCACTTACTTTGCCAGCACTTTAAAAATGCTCACTCTATCTCTCTATCTGTTTTTATATCTATTGTCTCTTTCAATCTTCACATCTGCTTCACATTGTTAAGCCTGGTACCTCTTGTCTAAGAATTGGAAATTGAGGGAATGCCCATCAATTGGGGAATGGATAAACAAGTTATGGTATGTGATTGTGATGGAATATTATTGTGCTATAAAAAATGACAAGCAGGATGATTTCAGAAAAACCTGGAAAGACTGACATGAACTGATACAAAGTGAAATGAGAACCAGGAAAATGTTGTACACAGTAACAACAATATTGTATGATGAAATTGTAAATGCCTTAGCTCTTCTCAGCACTACAGTGATCCAAAACAATCCTAAAGGACTCATGATGAAACATGCTATTTGCCTCCAGAGAAAGAACTGATATTGTCTGAATAGACTAGAACATACTGTTTTTCTTTTTTTCTTTCTCCCTTCTTTCTTTCCTTCCTTCCTTGTGTTATTGTTTGAGTCTTCTTGTACAAAATGTCTAATATTGTAAAGAATTAATTGTTATTTGAGGTTTTATGACCCCATCTTTTGGCTAGAATTTAAAAAAAAACCACTCGGCCCACGCACTGGCCTCTGGGGCTCCGAAAACTGCACGGTGCTCCACCCACTGGTTGTAGCTGTCGCCATGTTGCTGGCACCTCACATCATCACCACTTGCCGAGTCCTATACAGGCCTGGCAAAATTATAATAATTGGAAGCCCAGTGAGGGCAGTCATGTGACTGTCAGAGCGGCCAGTCAATTGGCTGGGGGCTGTGTGTGGTCAGCCTGGGGTCTGCTGGGAAGTCACCATTTTAGCTTAAAGCTGGAAGGCGACAGGACGCTGCTGTGTGTTCTCAGCTGATTCCTGGGCGGTTGTGTTGTTCAGGTTGTATAATTTCCCTTTTCCCCATTTTATTTCCTTTCCCTTGATCCTACTGATCCTGTTTGTGTTTTTTTTTTAAGTTCGTTCTTGTTAAATAAATCCTTCTCTGTTTTGAGGGAAGTTGCCGGTCTCCTTCCTTGCCTCAATATTGCGACGAGCCGCTTAGCTAACGCTCCCCAATTAAAAACTGGTCCCCACGATATGGAAATGTTTTACATGATTGTACATGTGTAACCTATGTCAGATTGATTGCCATTGCAGGGAGTGGGGAGGGGAAAAAAAGAATTTGGAACTCAAAACTTGAAAAAAATGTTAAGAATTGTTTTAAAGGAAGGGGAAGTTTTTAAAATGGATGTTAAAATTGTTTTTACATGTAATTGAGGAAAAAATAAAAACTAAGAAAAGAAGTGTTTTAACATGTAACTGGGGGAAAAATATTAAAAAATAAGAATCAGTAAACTAATTTAAAAAAAAAGAATAGTACTCCTGCTGTAAGGATAGATGAGCCCTTTTCAGGGATACACATCCACCTTTGGTGTCTACTTGCTACCTAATTCTCACCTGTAGCTCCAAGAAGCATAGCATGTGTGGTGGCTACACTCCAATATATGGTTTGGGCAGATGAGCTAAACCAGGTTGAGGGGAATGGATAAGCCTCAAACCCATCTGTGAATTAGAGGGGTGTCTACCCCAAGCATGTCAAGACTTCCCACAACAGAATGGGCAGATGAGAACAATTTGTTCCACTGCCCATGACTGGCAGCTGAAACAGGTGCTGTTGAGCACTTAGAGCTTAGTCAGATATCAAAGAAGCCAAAGCCATCCACTGAATCCCAGGCCATCACCAATCATCTTGTCTTGCCACTGGACTCTGATGACTCTGGAAGAGAAAATGAGGCTGACTTTTTTTTTAAGTATTTTATTATTTTCCAGTTATATGTAAAGATAGTTTTCAATATTTGTTTTCATAGGGTTTTTAGTTCCAAATTTTTTCTCCCACCCTCCCTTCCTTTCCCCCTTCCCAAGACAAAAAGCAATCTGATATAAGTTATATATGTATAATCACACTAAACATATTTCTGCATTAGTCATATTGTGAAAGAAGAATCAGAACACAAGGGGAAAACCTCAGGAAAGAAAAAAAAATCAGCCAAAAAGTAGAAACCGTATGGTTCAATCTGCATTCAGGATCTACAATTCTTTTTTCTGAATGTGGAGAACATTTTCTTTTTTTTTTCTTATTTTTTTTTAAGAGAACATTTTCTATCATGAGTACTTTGAAATTGTTTTGGATTGTTGCACTGCTGAGAAGAGCCAAGTCTACCACATTTGATCATCACAAAATGTTGCTGTTACTGTGTACAATGTTGGCCTGGTTCTGCTCCTCTCAGTCAGCATCAGTTATGTAAGTCCTTCCAGGTTTCTCTGAAATCCTCCTGCTTCTCGTTTCTTACAGCACAATAGTATTCCATTACATTCATATACCACAACTTGTTTAGCCATTCCACAAGTGATGAGCATTCCCTCAGTTTCTTTGCCACCACAAAGAGAGCTGCTATAAATATTTTTGTAAATGTGGGTCCTTTTCCCTTTTTTATGATCTCTTTGGGAAAAAGACCTAATAGTGGTATTACTGGGTCAAAGGGTATGAATACTCCCATAGCCCTTTGAGCATAGTTCCAAATTGCTCTCCAGAATGATTGGATCAGTTCACAGCTCCACCAACAATGCATCAGTGTTCCAATTTTTCCATAGCTTCTCCAACATTTATTATTTTCTTTTTTTTGTCATATTAGTCAATCTGATAGGTGTGGTACCTTAGAGTTATTTTAATTTGCAATAGTCAATAATTTGCTCTATTCAATATTGATTTAGAGCATTTTTTTCATATGTCAATAGGTAGCTTTGATTTCTTCATCTGAAAACTGCCTGTGCAAATCCTTTGACCATTTCTCAATTGGGAAAAAAGTGAGGCTGACTGTGAACAACTCTTCCTCACTTAAATCCAATTTATGTGCAAGTCAAAAGATAGCACCCATACCATTTTTCTATCTATCTACTTATCAATCTATCCATCATCTATCTTTGCTTACCTCAAATTTATCTAGCACTTGGAGTTCTGCAAATCACTTTACACATATTACCCCCATTTAATCTTCATAACAACCCTGTGAAATAAATGCTATTATTATCCCCATGAGGAAACTGAGGATCAGAGAGATCAACTGAATTGCCCGTGGCCACATAATAAACGTAAGAGGCAAGATTCAAACCCAAGTCTTCCTGACTTCAAGACCAGCACTTTCTTCACAACATCCCACTACTTCTCAAAGAATCTTTGGCTAGTGAATGCACTGGGTTAAGGTTGTGGGGGGTAATTTCAGTATATTCTGATGTTAAAGGAATGGGGTGGAAAGTTAAATACTTTTTTAAATGGGTTGTCTTTGAATTACTAACTACGGAAGTGGAAAGCCCAGTCAATTTGGAATTTTGTTGTTGTTTAGTCATTTCAGTGGAGTCTGACTCTCTGTGACCCTGCTTTGTGATTTTTCTTGGCAGAGGTACTGGAGTGGTTTGCCATTTCCTTCACCAGCTCATTTTACAGATGAGGAAACTGAGACAAACAGGGTTTTAGATGACTTGTCCAGGGTCACACAGCTAGTAAGGGCCTGAGGCTGGATTTGAACTCTCCCTGATTCCAAGCCCAATGCTCTTCTACTGAACCTTTAAATTTGGAATTAGAGATCCTGAATTCCAATCATTGTTCTGCTACTTAGTACCAGTCTCCTTTCTGGGCCTCAGTTTCGTCACTCGAAAAATGAGAAAATTGGACTGAATGATCTTCCAACTCTAGGTCCCTCCATCCTGGGGAGTCTACAGGACTGACACATACTCTCTGCCCAAGGTCTGTAGCATTGCTGTCTCTGAGTCATTCATTTTCCTGCCAAGTCCTTTAGCCTCATGGTGCATTCCCAGCTCCTCATCCTCCTCAGGAAGCCAAGGCCCAAGTCCTCCTTGTGACCAAGTTCTGTTTATTGCCCAGCTCAGACTTAGGCCTTTGCTCCTTAGGCAGAAATCCGTCTTCACTCCAGCAGTCCCCCTCCCCCTCCAATCAATCAGTGAATTTCTCCTTCCCCTCCTTCTGAGTGGACAAGTAACCCATTGTCTTAGATTTCTCTGGCCCCCAGGATCTATGCTGTGTGGGGCCCTGAGGTGGGCGGGCACAGGCAGCTGGGTCAAGAAAAATGCCGTCAGAGGGTCCTGAAGTTCTGGGGAAACAATGGAGAATCAGAAAATATCAGAACTGGAAGGGGTCTCAGAATATAAAATGTGAGAACACAGAACACAGAATGTCAGAAGCTGGGAAGTCCTGAGGATGCAGACAAACTGTCAGCGCTGGGAGGAAATGTAGAAATCATTTGGTTTAACAACTTATATCCCACAGTTGGGCCTCTGTGAGTGAGAGCTAAAGTTTCTGGCCCATTGGGAAATTTGGGAGCCAGAATTCAGCCCACCGCACCAGGTTCTCCAGACATTAGAATATCAGTGTAGATGGAGGAGAGGTGGACTATGGGTCACATAAGGACAACAGCCAAGGGAAGCAGTGTTATCTCTTAATACAAAGGACAATTGTGCCCATGGACCTATCACTTATATCAGAGGCAGAACTTGATTCACATTAAAGATCCCCAAGGCAGGGAGAAAGCTATGTTCTCAAAGCTGGCTGCAGAGACCTGTAGGGCTGGCATATGAGAAATGGCAGGTATGCCTGAGGCCAGCCGGAAATAGAGCTAACTACCCTAGTTCTCTCTGAATTGAATGTGAGAGCCTTAGGGACTACAATAAGAAGCTATCCCATGTCTAGCAGATGGGAGAGGATCCCCCAAAGAATGACTTCTGGGTTGCTTGGGTAGAAGGTGTAATCTTTTTTTTTTTAGTGAGGCAATTGGGGTTAAGTGACTTGCCCAGGGTCACACAGCTAGTAAGTGTTAAGTGTCTGAGGCCAGATTTGAACTCAGGTACTCCTGACTCCAGGGCCGGTGCTCTATCCACTTCGCCATCTAGCTGCCCAGGTGTAATCTTTTGAAATCCAACAAGGGGACAATTTCCTGCTGATGATCTTTGGCGGAATAGGGAGGGGAGGACAAGTTAAGAGAGAAAGGACTCTAGCAAACTTTGAAGAGGGGGGGGAAACCTTTCTGTTAGTGAGGGTTAGTATTTCATTTAATCCTTATAACAATTCTATGAGACAGGTAAGGAGGCATTATCTTTATTTTGCGGATAAATTGAGATTTGTAGACTTAACATTGTTGTCGTTCAGTGGTGCCTAACTCTTCCTGACCCTGTTTGGGGTTTTCTTGGCAAAGATATTGGTCTGGTTTGCCATTTCCCTCTCCAGTCCATTTTATAGATAAGGAAACTGAGGCAAATAAGGTGAAGTGACTTGCCCAGGATCACAGAGCTAGTAAGTGCCTTAGGCCAGATCTGAACTCAGGAAGATGAGTCTTCCTGACTCTAGGCCCAGTGTTCTATTCACTGCACCACTAAGTGCCCCATGAGGCAGGTAAGGTATTATCTTTATTTTACAGATAGGAAACTGAGGTTCATAGAGTTAAGATCACACTGCTACTAAGTGACAGTGAGAACTTGAATCTAGGTCTTTTCCTTAAATGCAAGACCATGTCTTATCTCCTCTAACATAGACATTGTACATATTAGGTTATTGAATTCTTATCTCAGCTTCAGTGCTTTTCGCACGTCATCCAGACATACCTGGCCACCCCACCTACCCTCCCTGTGAGGCCCTCTCTGGCCCTGAGCCCAATTTTGTTCAGATCTTGTCGACTAGGCTGAATTCAGGAATCTCTAACTATAATGTAAGAGGAGGTGGCTTCATTGCTCTGCCATGGATAACATCCTACCTCACCCCCAAACTTCTACCCCGCCTCAAGGCAATGGGAGTGTGGAAGCTACCTTGCCATTCTCCTCTTCTCAGTAAAGTTAACTGTGATAGTTCTGGGGAAAGTGTGCAGGTCAGTTATGTGGTGATGCACAGAGAAGAACATGGTAACTGAACAGAAGGGGCTGGTCAGGAAACTGCTTTAACAAAGGGGAGCCAAGGCTGAAAGATCACATAGGAAATTATGCTAAAGGAAGAAAGAGGTGGGAGAAAGAGGACACTGAATGAGGAAGAGGCACATATCCAGCCTTGTGCATTTACTAGCTGTGTGACCCTGGGCAAGTCACTTAACTCCCTCCTGCCCGCCTCAGTTTCTTCATCTGTAAAATGGGGGTAATAACAGCATCCATCTCAAAGGGTTGTTGTGAGGATCAAATGAGCTGATGTTTGTAAGGTGCTTTGTAAACCTTAAAACCACGTATAAATGGAATGATAGCCACTAGATAGGGAGGATAAGGAGACAGAGAGCCAGGTCTGGAGTGAGGAAGACCTAAATCAAATCTGGCCTCAAATATACTAACTGTGTGACCCTGGGCAAGTCACTTCACCCTGTTTGCCTCAGTTTCCTTATCTGTAAAATGAGCTGGAGCAGGAAATGGCAAACCACTCTGATGTGGGATGGATTTAGGGTCAAATTGATCTTGAGTCGTCGGAAAAGAATTACAAGACTCAATGACTCAGTTTCCCAAGTATTTTTGCAATACTGTGAGTGAACACAGGGAGAGAACCAGAAAAGTGGAAAAGTATCTCTCGAATAAGGAAAGAAGGACAGTTATATTTATAGTATGGATAAATTGATTATCAATCTCATTATAATAATCGAGGAGGTATGTTTTGGGGGTTTACACGTCATAAGGTGAATCTGGGGACAAACTTGGCCCTTTCTGAGCATGTCACTTTTTGATTCCCATGGCTAGTTTCAAAATATTTTCATTTATCAGTTTGAGTTTCTGTACCCTGTCAGTGTATCATTGTTATAGTTAAGGTCTCTCTGACCTGCCTCTGTATGTTCTTGTTATGGGTACTGATTAATGTGGGTAAGGAGAACCTAGGCCCTGACTTGTATTAATGAACACTCAAGTCTTAAGTTATCCATTAAGTGGGATCTGAATCCCTCTTAGAGCTCAGATCCAAATTAGAGCTTGGGTCTTAGGTTTTTCTGTTAACCCCTTTTTGTCCTCCTACATCAACTCCAACCCCAAACAGGGTCACCAAGAGTGGGACAAGGCTGAAATGACTGAACAACAACAACAAAATCAGGACACAGAGAGATTGCAGTCATCATAGCTACTAAAAATGTCAAGTGAAAAGCTGGCCAAACTTTCGAACAATGACTGGCATATAGTGAAGCTTAAAAAATGCTGGTTGTTAAAAAGACTCTTTCTACCTTCAGTCTCATCGCAACAACAACAAAACCATAATGAAGAATTTCCTTTTCCTCCCCCACCTCTCCCCCACCCCAATTGAGACAGGAGCTAGAGAAGGCACTGAAGAGGCATTCCCCAACAAAAACGAAATTTGTGCCATCCCTACATTCCCTCCCACTCCCGCTGGGCTGAACTGTTCACACCAGCTTCAGAGGTTCCTCACAAACATGTATCTGAGCTCTGTCCTCCCAGAAGGGGGGATGAGCTTAGAGAGAATGAGAAACGTCCCTTTTAAATCACAGAGGACAGGATAAAAGACTGTAATGAAGAAGTTGCACTCTGGTGTAGGTGAGGCATTAGGAAAGAGGGTGAGGCATAGGGAAATCTGCCCCCTAATATCACCTTGTATTTATTAAATTACTGGGGAACTAGGCTGAGTTTAGCTAAATTATTGCTACTTAGAAATTAATAGGTGGTAAACATTTACTACTAAAGTATATTAAATATTAGTAAACAATTGACCATGTAGCATTTCCCTAATTTCTTCACTAGTCACAGATTTACAGGCCTAAATAATTATATACCCAGTGTATTTAGCCAAGAGAGGGAGAGAGGAGAGGGCTCGTGAAGAACTCAAGATAATCCCAGGAAGAAAAGAGAGAGGAGGCCTCCTGGAGTCCAGGCCTCTTCCTCATTCTGATAGGCTCCTTACCCACTGATCAAAGCCAAATTGGTCAGCATCATCCAGTTCCACTGATTGACATGACTTGAGGGTGGTCCATATTAAAACGAGCTGTACCTTGTGTGATGACATCAGGGTCTATTTAGTGGAAGACAGATCTGGAGGAGCAAGGGCCCATTCTAATAGTTGGGGTTTTAATCTTCTCTGAGCTAATCACAAAGAGTCTCATCTCTACTTTTGGGCTAGCTCTGAAAAAGACCAGCTAAAGTTCTTGAATTAAACTTTTGAGTGGGGATGAAAAGAAAGCCCAATATGACACAGGGACTAAAACTTAGTCTCCCCCAAGAAATCCATTATCAATAATTATTTTCTCACAACCTTTTGGGCTGGGAGGAAAGACAGAAAAGAACCTAGGCACTCACATGCATAAATACATAGGCTCAGAACACACACCAGCAAAAACACTTCGACCTTAGACAAAGCCACTACCAGTCAACCGGGAGCAGCTAGGTGGCACAGTGGATAGAACTCAAGTCAGAGAGACTTTAGTTCAAATTTCACTTCAGATACTTACTAGCTGTGTAACGCTGAGTGAATCACTTAACCCTGTTTGCCTTAAATATCCTGGGCCATCTCCAGTCTTCCTGATGCACATCTTGCCACCGGACCCAAGTCATGACATCACCCTATGCCATGGCCCTCTTCGAAAATGAAGGACCAACAACAGTCATGCCACTCCCACCCCCCACCCCCCAATTTAGCTACCACATCTCTCTCAGATGGCCAGGACACTGGGTGGTGTCCACAATATGTTGCTCTACCCTTACCACTACAGGGAAGGATTTTTGGACTAAAAAGATAAAAGTGCCTTTATAAAAAGGAAAGTGTCCAGTCCTCCAGTTGTTGCTACACATGTTTATCCTTAGTTTCAGCTGTCAAACTTGCTTTCCTGGCAACTAGGTGTGGAAATGTGATCTGAAGGAATGGCATGTTTTTCTCATTGCTGCCACTCTTTAGTTCACGTCTTCTTTCTCCCCCTCCCCATCCTTTCTCCTCACCAAGAGCTGTTCAGGGTCAAGATCATGATGGAATTTAGAGCACAGGGACTTTGGAGGTCATATATACTCTACCTTTGGAAAAGAGATGGACAATACTGCTGTTCAGTCATGTCCCACTCTCCATGACTCCATTTGGGTTTTTCTTAGCAAGATACTTAAGTGGTTTGCATTTTCCTTCTCTGGCTCATTTTGCATATGAGGTAACTGAGGCTAAGAGGATTAAGTGACTTGCCCAGGGTTATACAGCTTAAAAAGTGTTTGAGGGCAGCTAGGTGGTACAGTGGATAAAGCACCAGCCTTGGATTCAGGAGGACCTGAGTTCAAATCCGACCTCAGACACTTGACACTTGCTAGCTGTGTGACCCTGGGCAAGTCACTTAACCCCAACTGCCTCACCAAAAAACAAAAACAAAACAAAAACAAACAACAACAACAACAAAAGTGTTCGAGGTGTGATTTGAACTCAGGTCCAATTTGACTTCAGGCCCAGGGCTCCATCCACCGCACCACCTAGCTCCCCCGGACAATCCTGACTTCCCCTCATTTTACAGATGAAGAAGTTGAGACCCAGAGAGATTAATCAACTTTTTCTGGTTAGATCTAAAGGGCAGGATACACCTGCGGCGAAGAAATGTACCTCCCAAAGGCTACAATTAGAAGGTAAAGTTCCAGCTAACTGGGGCTGTAAGCTGTAAATCAAACAGAATTATCCGACGGCCCCCAAGGGACTGTTTATTGTTTTTAAGGTTATTGGAAGCCACCTACTTCTACTGGGTTCTCCAGCCTTGCAACCTGCACCTTTTTCTCTGGCCCCGTCTCCTTTCTCCCAATCCGTTTCATCCTTCCCCTCTTCTGCCCCCGCCCCTCTCTTTCCTCGTCCAAGTCTCCAGCCCCCTAGGGGGAGAAGCGAAATAATCACAATTAGAAGCACCTACACGAATACAAAAATAATAATAGGGATGCCACTGCCCTCAGGCAGGTTCTTCCAGCACAGCTTCCAACACTTCCCTCCTCCTCTTCCTCCTTCTCCACCCTCTCCCGGGACTGGGTGCTGGCTAGGGGTAATGCACCTGGGGTATAGGTGCTCCCAAGCCTCTTCCAGGAGCCTAGAGGAAGAGCTTCCTTCCAAGTCCCCAATTGAAAGCGCAAAGCTCTAAATTCCACCTTCGCTCCTTTCCCCCCACCCCCTTTCCCGCCGCCAGCCGACTGGCCCATCTAGGAGGGGCGGGGCCGGTCTCGCTCCCTCCCCTCAGTCCAGGGCTGGGGAGGGCGGGTGAGCCGGCTGGCCCCTCCCCGGGTTCGGAGGAGTGCGCTCGGGGCCGCTGGTTAAAGAGACGCAGGCAGGCGAGGCGGGCGCAGTGTAAGGCAATAGCCTGGTGGCGGGCGGAGAGGAAGCCCACGTGTCTCCCTGTAGAGTGGGACCTAGAGCGCCCACTTCTTTATCCCAACGCCCCAACCCCTTCTCTTCCCAACCCACAGGGTTGTGTAAATCGAGGGTCCCTCCCCCGCACCGATCCCTAACCCCCAGCTATTCCTGGAGCCAAGGCGGGCCAACTTGGCGGAGAAACTTTGCCCTAAGAGAGGTGCTCAGGGAGAAAAAAAAGGGGGCACTGCGCATGCGGAGCTCCAAATTCAAACAGCTGTTTCTAGAGGCTAAGAGGGAGCGCGGTGGGGAGCCCTAGGGGTTGGGGGGCTGATTGCCCCAGGCACCACCCGCCCCTAGCCTGGCGCTGGCCGGGAGCTGCCGGCCCCCTCCAGAGCCATGGTGGACCGGGGACCTCTGCTGACATCGGCCATCATCTTCTACCTGTCCATCGGGGCGGCAATCTTCGAGGTGCTGGAGGAGCCGCACTGGAAGGATGCCAGGGATAAGTACACCAAGGAGAAACTCCAGCTGCTCAAAGATTACCCGTACCTGGGGCAGGAGGGCCTCGACAAGATCCTACAGGTAAGCCTGGGCAACCTGCCGGCCTCAGGGTCCTGCTAAAGCTCGGGGGCTTGCTCTTCTTGCTTTTTGGGGAAGGTGACTCAGTCTCTCCCTTGTCCCGCCCTGGTGGCTCTCCCCATCTTCTGGGAGTGCCTGTTCCAGAGCCTGGAACGAGTCTAGAGGTGGTGGGGTGCTGACACTTCGCAGCTTTCGAGGGGGATTGTTGAGAGGAACCTCTCTCCTTGCCCCTCCTCCTGTAGTATTCTTCTCCTGGATTCAAGCTGTCTCTTTTCCACCGGAATAATTATTCCTCCCTTTGACTGAGCTGAAAGCCTGGAAGGCCTCCTGGGGAGGTGGGGAGGAAGGATGGCTCTTCCCTGGGACGATGTAACTTTGTGGGCAGAAGGGAGTAGCTCCTGTCTGGAGATCAATTTAGCACAATACTTTTCAAGAGCCTGAAGTGGATCGGTTATTGTTAAGAAGTGCGTGTGTGTGGTGGGGGGGGCGGGGGGATACAAAGATGGGCAAAAAACGAGGAAGCCCCCGCTTTCCGGAAGCTTTTTTATTGATTAGAATACCGAGGAGGGTTCGGAGCCCTTAGCGTCCAGGGATTCTGGGAGGTCGGCTTTGGTGAGTCCTTAAGATTGACCCTTCCTTGACCCTGGTATTGGCCCTCTCTGAGCTAGTTAGTGTGTGCCGCCAGTCCATCCCTCCCGGAGGAAGGGCTACAAGGGAGGACAAAAGCTTCCGATCGTGCCTTGGAGCCCTCTTTGCCAACCCTGGGGAGATCTTGCATCTCCCCCCCCCACACACACACACCACTTCAGTGCTGTGAATCGTGTGCGCTCTTTCCTCAGTTGCCACAGTGAGGCTGGGGGGAGAGTGGGGGTGCGAGGTGCGGTGCAGCTCCGGGGCTCTGGCTCCCAGATCTTGCCCCCCCCACGTGCTGGCCCGCCGAAAGCCACCACTCCGCCAGCCGGGCCTCAGGGGAAGGGAAATGGGGAGCAGGTAGGATGTTGTGACCTGATAACTGCGGAGCAGCTAGGGGCGGGAAGGGGGGAGGAGGACACCCTCTGGGAGATGGGGTCTGTGGGGAGCCGGGGGGGGGGCGTGCAGGGGCGGGGCGGTCTGAAACGAGAGGTTAGTGGCCTCACTTCCCGAGGTCGCTTATCTCCCCCAGACACTGGGGCTTAAAAATACTACTGTGGCAGTGGAGGAGGCTAAAACGCAACCCCCCAAAAAAGCCAAAAACAGAACAAAAAGAAAATCACCTAAAACTTAGATTCCCCTGGGTCACCAAGTTTTGCCCAGGCATAACCCGCCTACCTCCCCCCCTTCCTTTCTTGAGGAAGACCAAAGGGACGGAGGGTGGTTAACACTAGATGAAGGCGGGAATGGGAGGTGGGGGGGCTCTAATCTTCGGTCTGTACACACCCCATCGATCCCGCTGACCTCACTGTTCGAGTTGCCAGCCGCCCATTCTGGGTGGTGCTGATCTTTCGGGGTGCGAGCGAACGCTGTGCTAGCATGGGGGCAGGGAGAGACCACTGGCAGTCTCTGCACTGGGGTCTTCCAAAGACCTCTCTCTGCTGGTCTGCTCTCCCCTTCCCTTCCCCCCTCTCCCTGTGCCTGCGGACAATGGGGGGAAGAAGTTAAGGGGGCTTGGATAATCCTTTGGCTGTGCAGAGTAGAGTGCCGAGGTGACTGCTGGGGTGTTTGTGTAAGATTAAGGTCGGGGTTGAGCGGGAGACCTGTTTTCCCCTAGTTTCTCCTCCGTGTTACTTTGGACAAAAGGCACACAGAACCTCAGGTTCCCCATCTGTTTAAAAAAAAAAAAAGGAGGGGGTAGAGAGAATGAGTTCAACTCTCCCTTGAGATTCTTAGAGCTTCCAAAGCAGAAATGGCTGTAAAAACAGTGTACTTTGTTGGGGAAGCCCCCCAGACATTTCTTTCGATCTTTGGGAATCCAGTTTCTAGTTTCTTGAAATGTCATAGTGACCCAGTCGGTTCATGTGGGTGAGTAGAGGACTAGCAGAATTGACTTGTGTAGACGTGCCTTCTCAAGACAAGGAGCCAGAGAGGACTTTCTGCCTTTTCTTTGGGTCTGTTGGGGTGAGTGTGACCTACCAGTGGGGCTCCACACCCTTCTCATGTGTCAGGTCCTAGAGAAGTCAGAGATAGAAGATTGGGGGTTCAAAGTGGGAGAGGGGAATCGTATCCGCGGATAACTATCCAGCATATCATAGGGAAGAGAGTTTTGGGGAACCAGTAATGATTGGTAATAAAGACCTTTACCAGGTTCACTTACTGGGGTTCCTAAGAGTGATTCTGTTACTCCCAAGTACATCTCTGGTCTCAGCTGACTTGGGGGGAAGAGGGAGGAGAGTATAGCTGGATGATTTCCCTTGAGGAAACAATTTCCCTGGAAAACAAGGTTTTCATGTAGTTTTCGTTTCTTTGTTTTGGTGGTGGTTGAGGGGGGTGCACACCAGGAAGGATTATAAAGCCTTGTTCTCTACTCTAAACGTTTCCCTTTTAGCTGCTCCAGGACTGTGATAGGGGAAGGAAGGAAAAAATCCAAGGCTGAATGTGGGAAAATAAATTTCAAAACATGAAGGGAATGGGGGTGGGGGGTGGGAGGCAGCTGGGTACAGCTGCTGGTGGTACTGCAGCTGGCTGGTTTCCTTAAGGTGTTTGAACAAATAAAATGCCTCTTAATTCTGAGATCCTGCTAAGACTGTAAACAGAGCTCAGGCCCTCACTATAAAGTGGGCAGGTAACTTGAAAAAAGAATTTGGGCAGCGGCCCAGGGCTTTGAACAATGTGATTGAAGAATATCATGGACACGTCCACACATGCACTGTTTCTCTTCTCCTCCCTCCCCCCACTGCTGACCCCCTCTTTCTTTAACCCCCCCCAACATAAAAGGACCCAAGTGAAGCATTTCAGCAATTTCAATTTCCCCCTGTGCTAACCTGCTTATGATCTGTGCTTTGGGCACTGCCTCTGAGATAAGGAAATAGTTTAGATAGAACTAGAGAAAGAAAGAAATCCATTTCTCTGGGTGGTAACTGGGCATTGTAGCCCATCTAGCCCCTTAGTCATTTTCTGAACACTGGAGCACTTAAGAATCAAGGTTTCCTGTTATATTTCGGTAGGATGGAAATTCCTTGAAGGTAGAAACTGGTTTTTGGATTTGTTTTGTTTTGTTTTGTCTTTGTATCCCTGGGGCCTCAAACATAAGCATAATAAGTCACATTTTATCTGAGTAGTATCTAGAATATTATCAGGGAGATGACCTAGTGGATAGGGCACCTGACTTGGAATCAGGAGTTCAGATCTGGCCTCAGACATGTGCTAGCTCTGTGACCCTGGACAAGTCACTTCACCCTGTTTGGCTCAATTTCCTCATCTGCAAAATTGAGCTAGAGAAATGGTAAACTGCTGCAGTATCTTTGCCAAGAAGACCCCAAAATAGGGTCAGGAAGAGTCAGATATGACTAAAATGACTCAACAACAACTTCCTGACTTAAAACACCACGTACCACCTAGCTGCATTGGATGGTGTGATTCACAGTCAACTTCAGAAACATTTATTAAGTGCCTATAATATGCAAAGTATTATACAAAGTCCATACCCTTCCCAACATAACTTAAAAGGTAAAGACACAGAAGAGGAGGAGACTCAGAAATGCAAGGGGGAGATCAGTGTGGGTAGGGTTAGGGAGCAGGGGGAGTAATAGGGATAATCAATAGGTGTTTTGCCCTCAGCCACATAAAGTATCCCATTTTATAGATTTGCAAACAGGCTTCCAAATGACTATTTGGAATTTGATACACCTTCACCTAGAAAAACTTTCCTGTCTTCCCGGTACTATGATTTGAAGATTTGAATATGTTGTAATGAAAAGAATGCTAGGTTCAGTTCCAAGGTCAGCTACTTATTATTACCAACGTAACCAATATGCTAATAATTTTTAAATCTATTTGTGCAGTCCAAACCTCTCTGCTGACCTTCAGTCTTGCATCTTAGTCTACTTAGTGGATATCTGTCCCACAGACAGCTCAACATAGCCAAAACTGAACTCATTATCTTTCCCCCCAAATCTTGCCCCCCCTCTTCTTACTTCCCTATTACTGTCAGGGGTACTGTCTTCCTAGTCACCCAGGCCTGAAACCTAGATATTATCCTCGTTACTTTTTTCTCTTCTTTTTTTTTTTTTTTTTTTAGTGAGGCAATTGGGGTTAAGTGACTTGCCCAGGGTCACACAGCTAGTTAAGTGTTAAGTGTCTGAGGCCGGATTTGAACTCAGGTACTCCTGATTCCAGGGCCGGTGCTCTATCCACTGCGCCATCTAGCTGCCCCTTCTCTTCTCTTCTGACATTGCCACCATTCAGCTGCATGACCTCATTCCTCACCTCACACCTGAACTATTTTTTTTTTTAAAGTGAGGCAATTGGGATTAAGTGACTTGCCCAGGGTCACACAGCTAAGTAAGTGTTAAGTGTCTGAGGCCGGATTTGAACTCAGGTCCTCCTGACTCCAGGGCCGGTGCTCTATCCACTGCGCCACCTAGCTGCCCCGACACCTGAACTATTGAAACAGTCTGCTGATTTGGATCTTGCTCCCCCAAGTCTCTTCCCTAGGTCATCATTTTATCCAGTTGTCAAAGTGATCTTCCTAAGCTGCAGGTCTGGCCATGTCACTTCCCTATTCAAACCCCAGTGGCCCCTATGACCTCCAGGAGCAAATATCAAATCCTTTCCTTGGCATTCAAAGACCTTCATAATCTGCTCACCCGACAGCTTTTCTAGTCTTTACTCTTTTTTTGGCAGGGCAATGAGGGTTAAGTGACTTGCCCAGGTTCACACAGCTAGTAAGTGTCAAATGTCTGATGTCGGATTTGAACTCAGGTCCTCCTGAATCCAGGGCCGGTGCTTTACCACTGCGCCATCTAGCTGCCCTCGAGTCTTTACTTTTACTTCCTTTTCATCTTGTTCTTCTGTTCTGTCTGATTCCATATTGTTGTTCATGTCGGAGTCTTTGTGACCCCATTTGGGATTTTTTTGGCAAAGATATTGAAATGGTGTGTCATTTACTTCTCCAGCTCGTTTCACAGATGAAGAATTGAGGCAGACTGGGTGACTTGCCCAGGGTCACAACAGCTGATAAGTGCCTGAGACTAGATTTGAACTGGAGGAGTCTTCCTTACTCTAGGACGGGCAGTGGATGCATTGTACCATCTAGCTGAAGCTAATCCTCTCCATATACTCAGTGATTCAGTGACACTCTCCTCCTTGCTATTCTCACACAAGACAATTCATTTCCTGCTTCTGGACATCTTCACTGGGGACCCCCTTGCCTGAATTTCTCTTCTTCTTCATCTCCTCCTGACTTCACTGGCTTCTGTAAGGGCTAAAATTCTAGCTAAACTATCTAAAATCTAATGAGTGGTCGCCAATAAATTATAAGCTTTAGCAAGAGTATTTAAATGTTCAAGTATTTATTAAAGAGCATTAGGATCAGAGAGAAAGGTAAAAATCTAACTATTTCTAAGAGACCCTATCATCCGACCCACCATGGCCAGGTCAGGAACCAAGAGACTGAACCCCTCCTCCAGTGTTTGCTTCCTACTTCGTGTCCCCCTCCCAGAAATGGGAGGCTCCTCAAGTTGATTGACTGGTAGTCTTGATAGACAGTACCCACAAGCAAATGTCACTTCCTGAGGCTAAGGACCTTGACCACATGGCTTGCCCTCAGAGGCCTTCACCTCATGGCAGAGCTTTTCTACAGTAAGTCTCCAGCAGGTGGCATCATTCCAATCGTTACACTTCCTTCAAGTCCTAGCTAAAAATCACATCTCCTACAGCAAGCCTTTCCCAATCCCTTTTAATTCTAGTGTGTTTCTTCTGTAGATTATCTCTAATTTATCTTGTGTATATCTTGTTTGTAACAAGTCTGTGTCTGGTCTTCCCATTAGACTGTAAGCTCCTTGAGGGCAGGGATTGTCTTTTGCTTTTCTTTGCATGCCCAAAGAGTGCTTAGCACAGTGCCTGACGCATAGCAGGCACTTAAGAAATATAGATTGACCCTAAGCATGTTACTTCTGCCCAAGTGTTTTCTTATACAGGAAGCTTTGCCTAACCCTTCTTAATTATTTTTTGGGGGGCGGGGCAATGAGGGTTGAGTGACTTGCCCAGGGTCATAGAGCTAGTAAATGTCAAATGTCTGAGGCCAGATTTGAACTCTGGTCCTCCTGAATCCAGAGCTGGTGCTTTATCCACTGTACCACCTAGCTGCCCTGCCCAAGTGTTTTCATCTGTAAAATGAAGGATTTAGGCTAGACTATATATTTAAGATCTATTCAGTTCTAAATCCATGATTCTAAGCACTTATTTTATTTATAGTAAGTACTCTTCCTAATCTCTTTGGTTTTTAGAATGTTCTTTTACTCATTTTCTTGCCCTTAAAAAGAGCTACTTCTCCCAGTTTTAAGTGTTCTGCCGTCCTCCCCTCCTCAACTCTTTTTTAATTATTAAATTGGAAGAGTCAGCAGGGACTTTTGTAGGGGCGGGGAAGCCCAATCTGGTTTCTAGACTGGGCTCTGTTTTTCTGTGCCTCCATTTTATCACCTGAAAAATGGGCATTACAATAGCATTAACTGCTCCCTCCTCACTAGGTCCCTCAGAAAGGGATTTGCCCCAGGGGAGGTGAACCTTCCCTGATTACCTGATTCAGCTGATTAACTTGCTTTCCAGGTGATTTAGGTCCTCACTTGGCATGTTCTTCTAAGTTGCTTTGACTGTGGTTAGTAAGTAAATGAGGAACTGGACAGATTGCAAACTCCCCAGAAGCAGGGACTCATTCTCTGTAGGGATGCCCCTTTTATTTTAGCAAGTCTGGATGGAACTACCCAAGCACCTCTTGGTTCCTCCAGTGACCACGGTCATCTCTCTTTTTGACCTGGAGCTTATTGTCTATACCACAGTTTAGCACTTAATTACACATCTGTCTTAATTGCTGCATATATAAATCTTGTTTTCCCCAGCTAGGGCAAGCCAACCTCTCATAGTTAATTGTATTTCCTCATGGTGTGCTGGGCTCATAGGGAGACATTTTAATAATCTTTCAACCCTCTAATTTCCACCTCCTTAAAAAAAAACCCCAACCCATATATAAGAGGGGGATATCAATCAGCAAGCAGAGTTAAGGGGGAGGCCTTTATAAAGCACCTTATTACTATACGACAGACACTGCTATTGTCATCTTATAAATAGTAGCTCATTTCATCTCCCACAACCACCCCAGGTGGTAAGTTCTATTAATAACCCCATTTTACAGTTGAGGGAATTGAGGCAGAGTTTGAGACTTGCCTAGGGTCACATAGCTAGTAAGTTTCCCAGGCAGGATTGGAACTCAGGTCTTCCAGGCCCACCTCTCTATCCACATCACCACTGGCACTTTATGTCAGGCACAGTGCTGAGTCGTAGTTACACAAGATAAAATTGAAATAGTCCCTGACCTCAGAGAGCTTCTATTCTATTCTTTTCCAATGAATAAAAGACCATCCTTGATGCAGGATAATCTGGGTTTGCCTCTGATGCTCATCGGGAGACTTTAGGCCAGCTACTTAGTCATGGTGCTTCTTGACAGTCAATTTACAGCTGGGTTAGAAAGTGTTTAGACTATAATTCTCTGCATTGAAGGAACTGCAGGCATCTCCATCAGGTATACTCCTATCAAAGTCATTGACTGCTCAAGGAAATGAGGTCGGTCCGCTAAATTCCATAATTGAAGGTCATTTCAACTGTTGAAATCTGTTATGCATTAGGGCATTTCCCAGTCTTTACATGGCATGAGAGTGACCAGGACTTTTTTTTTTTTGAACTGGGAAACACTGGAAATACTTTATCCTGAATAGAAATTCTCATTTTAGGGGAATGTAAGTATGGTAATGATAGGAGAAGTTAGTGTTTAGAAAACAAGATGAAACACTAGTTTCTTCTCATAGCTGAGGGCAGCAAAGAGTAAATCTAATCTAGTTAAATGAAGGTTTTGGTTTTTAAAAATAAACAAACGTGGATTTGAAAATTTTTCAGAATTTGCAAATATTTTCACACTACCCAGTAAATGCCATAATCAAGAATGGGTAGGGAATTGTTGAGGAATGAGCTGTATTTAGACTGAGTAGTTCATCCACAGGTTTAAAACCAGAAACATCTCCCCTGCCCCCATCCCATTTTATGGATGAGGAAACTGAGTTCTAGAAAAGTGATTTGCCCAAGATCTCCTAGATATAAGTGATAGAGCTGACATTCAAACCCAGACTCCAAATCTAGTCTTCCCTCCACTGCCCCATCATGCCTGGGGGCTGGGGGAGTTACTGTGAGGATAGGCATGGTGGGGAACATGGTGCCTTATTGCCCCTGAGAAACAGGGGAGGGTCATGGTTTATTTCTAGTCTGGCACTTAAAAGAAACAAAACACTCGATTTGGGTGCTCTGCTTCAGTGGCCCTGACCTTAAGCCAAGAGCTTTCATCTTTGAGCTTGGCTGGGTTGTTGTCTGATCTGGCTAGGCCTCTGAACTCTCCTTTTCTCCCCCCTCTTTGGTGGTGGCAGCAATTGGGAGGTGGGGTGGTGGTGCTAGACTTAGTTAGATTGCCAACAAATATCTGTATGACAGGCACCTAGATCGACCTGAGAGAGAGAGACAGAGAGACAGAGAGAGAGAAAGAGAGAAAGAGAGAAGGTACAACCCACCCTCTTTTCAAACTGAGACTTTGTCTGAGTCAAGGAGGGCACTCTTAGAAGAGGCGGAATGGTGGATTTAGGTTGGAGGCAGGCATGAAGGATGATGAGGGGGAACACTGAAAACCAGGTACCCAAATAAATCTCTTTATTTCTTTTCTTGGTGTTGCCTTGGCTGAATGCTGGAAGATTTCACTGAGGGTCAAAGGCATTTTGAGTTTCCCCAGGCAGGGTTAGAGAGGTCCCTCCCAGAGGGCCAGGTCTTTGGGGTCTGGGAGTTGGGGGGGCGGGGGAAGAATGGAAGCAAGGGTTGAGCCTGTTCTCCTGGGAAGAGGCCGTAATGAAAAAGGCCATGGATGGCTCTCCATTCACTTCCCTCCCTCCTTTTCCATCAGCTACAGCTGCCCTGGAAACTACATTGCTGTCCCTCCTCTGAACTCTGGCTCTTTTTACCCCCTCAAAAAAACATCCTTCTGTGGGAATATTCTCCCTCCCCTCCTCTAGAGGTGTCACTGTGAGAACACAAGGTAATTTCCCACCCCTGCTGCCACTAGCAGCTGGCTTGCTTTCTTTTCTTTTTTAAAATATAACTAGCTGATAAACCAACAGCATCTCTCTGCGAGGCTGAGGCTATAATGGGGACGCCTCCTCCTTCTTTCCCCCATACCTCAACCCCCGCCCCCCCCCCATCACTGAGCAATTTGTTTTTAACAGAAACTTTTTTTTCCCTCTTTCCCTCGGACTATTGACTTCATGCTCAAAGCCACCCAAAGGAGCTCCTAGTGTGTGTGTGTGTGTGTGTGTGTGTGTTGGGGGGGGGTCGTCGGTCTGGGAGCTTGGAGACCTGGGATCTAGGACCTGCTTACCTGATTGATCATTCCCCTGACCTGTGCCTCAGTGACTCAGATTTTCCAAAATGCCTTATCTGCCCCCCTTACCCCATCTCATTCCGTATTGTCTATCTGTATACAAGTTCCATCTCCCTGTTAGATTGTGAGCTTCCAAAGGCAGGAGGTGTATCGATTTTCATCTTATATACCGAGCATGTTTTATTTTTTTGTTAACCAGACCTATGATTTCCTTAGTATTGGGAGTGAGAAAACTCCGGTTAATGTAAATCTGCAATTGGTCTGTCACTTAAAATCTTGGAGAATTGTCTGGGGGCACTGAGAGGTTAAGTAATGTACCCAAGGTTAGTTACAACCCATTTATCAGGGGTCAAGAGTCAGAGGTGGGACCCAGGCCTTCCTGATTGAACTGCTCCATCCAGCCACTCCACTAGACAACCAACTTATACATTTATTCAGTTGTTTTCAGTTGTGTCCAACTCTTTGTGACCCCATTTGGGTTTTCAGGTTTTTTGGAAAAGATACTGGAGTAATTTGTCATTTCCTTTTCCAAGTCATTTTACATATCAGGAAACTGAGGCAAACAAGGTTAAGTGACTTACACAGGGTCACACAGCTACTCAGTGTCTGAGGCTGGATTTGAACTCATGAATATGAGTCTTCCTCACTCCAGGCCCAACTCTTTATTTAGTGCACTACCTAGCTGCCTAATTTATACATAGCCCTTTCATTTTATAGTTGAGAAAACTAGGGTCCAGAGAGAGAAGTTAAGTGACTTGTCTAGGGTCACACAACTAGTTTAATTGTTTGTGGTGAGATTCCAAGCTTGATTTTCCAGCTTCAGATATGCAACATCATGCTTTAATTTGTATGTAGACACGTAAAAGCTTTTTTTAAATGAAATCTTTCCTTTGTGTAAAAACCAATTATTTTTCTTTTTTTGCTGCCTTCCTTTGGCCATTGTGAAGATTGTGTGATGATTAAAACTTTTCCCTGTGAAATTATTTCTAAATAAGCCTCTTAGGAGAGGGGAAAGAAGAGGGATATCTCTATCCTGGAGAAATTCTCTGACCTCAAGCAAAATGAGGATAATGATAATTACAGTATTTGTTTTGGGAGGCAGTGTGGTAGAGCCAGAAAAGAGGGCTGGATTTGGGGTCAATGGACCGATGTTCAAATCCTGGTCAAGTCACCTAACCTTCTCTGTCTATAGAAGGCTATTCTAAAATAACTGATTAAGAGGGCTTTAAAGTGTCCATAGAGCTTTGCCAACTCTCTCACTTGAGTCTACTCTGCAGGAGTTCAGGGTTTTTAGTGTTTGAGGGTTGGTTGGTTCCCCTCCCTCCCAGATGTGGTATTTGATACCTCTGAAACTTTGTCTGGAGACGAAGAAGTTGAGTGATTTGCCCAAGGTGACTTAGCCAGTGGGGTACTTAGGTGGTATAGTGGATAGTGTGCCAGGCCTGGAGTAAGGTAGACTGGCTTCAGACATTTAGTAGCTATGTGACCCTGAGCAAGTTACATCACCCTATTTGCCTCAGTTTCCTCACCTGTAAAATAAGCTAGACTAGGAGGTCAGTTTTCTATCCATGGCCCCACAATGTCTTTAATGCAGTAGCTGTTATACGGGTATTATCGTTCTTATTTTAGACCATTGAGGATTAAAAAGATGATCTAACTTGCTTAGAGTCTCACAGCTCATGTCAGAGGCAGACTTTGAATTTGGGTCTTACTGAGAACAGGGCTGTAGCATGCCCTGCTGCCTTTACTGAAAAGGAAGGGAGTGGGGCATCATCAGGGGAACAGGGGGAGCTGGAGAAGGAAGGTTTGGTGAAAAGAGGTGGAATGAGTTCATCAGGGTCTCTTATCTTGTAAGTGGAAGATGTGTGTCCTTCTCCCAGCCTAACTCCAGAGCTGTTTGTTGGGCCACGAGTTCCCCTGTCAAATCACAAGGTGAGGGAGGCTGCTTTCATTGCTGTTTAAGATCAACAATAAAACCCTCTATGTCCTGGCTGTAAAGTTCCCCCTTCTCCCCCTCTCCCCCCACCCCTCATTTTCAGGTCTAGATGAACCACCCACAATTTCCCCCTTTCCTCTTAAGAAACTTCTGTCCTCTTCTTTCAAAGAAGGCTTGAAAAATCTTGGAAAATTAGAGGCTTTTTGCATCCCTGGGCCCTCCTTCCAGCTGGGCCTCCTCCCCACTGGCTGAGTGACCTGGGGGAAACCAATGAAAGGTTTTCTCTGTTCCAGGCCTGGCCTGCTTCAGGCTTGGATTAACCCTTCTGTTCCTGGGAGAATCCTTAGCCCCTGGAACCCAATGAGACTGGTCTTTCTGGTACGTGGTCAGAGTGCTGCATCATGCTCTCTGATTGGGGGTCCCAAGAGGGAGGGGGAGAAGATACCAACCAACCACCTCTTCTCTCCTAATTTACCTTAAGCCCCTTTCAGGCTTGGTTTTGAAACTTGGATCCCTTTTAAAAATGTCTTTGTAAAAATTTTGGTTTTCTTTAGTGGTGTTTAGCTAGCACTGTGTAAATTCCATTAAATCTCTGTCTTCCCTATTATCCCCTAGTAAGCCCTTTTCCCCTTCCCCCTCAAGCCCTGACATGCCTAATAAGTAGCTAGTTTTGGCTTTTGGGGGGAACAAGTCTTGCTTTGGGGGAGGGAGTTAAGATAGCCTTCCCCTGGGTCTGAGAAGGAGGAGTTAATGTCATGATCTGGGATGGTCACAGATCCATCTTCTCCATTGACTCTTGGCCTCACAGTGTTAACTAACCCTGGGAGTTACATTCAAAGGGAAAAAAATAAAAGGATTCCAAACACTTCAAAATCCAAACACTTCACTTCCCAGTGAATGTCTGTCTTCCCTCCTAGAGTCTCCCTCGTAACAAATACACTCAAATAAAACACAGCAACCAAATCTGAAAATGTATCTCATATTCAACATCTATAGTTTGTTACCCCTCTCCTGGGAGGGTGGGGGGTGGGCAAGAATGCCTCAACACTCTCCAGTAAGACCCTAGTATTGATTGCTGAAGTAATTGATCAGAATTCTTTTGTTTCATTCACAGTTATGTGCTCATAATGTAAATTGTTTCTCCTGCTTGATATCATTATCCTTTACATTCTATTCATTCCATTCTGCATCAGTTTATTAAAACCTTCCTAAGTTTCCTTGCTCTAAGAGATCTGTAAAGCAATTGAGCTGACATTGGATTTAGCAGCACAGGGAGAAAGAAGGCTACAATTTTTCCTACAGGTGATACTGATTTTTGCTTCATTTGGTATAGTTGTGAGGGCAATTGGAGGCAACATCTGCTAATGTATCCTTTCTCCAAACAACCTTGTAGTCTTTCTCTACATACTCATTGTGTGTACATAAATGAATGGAGAAAAAAAAAACATTTAGGGGCAGATAGATGGGTGTAAGTAGATAGAGCTCTGGGAAGTGGATAGAGCTTCCTGTAGTCAGGAAGACCAGAGTTCAAATCCAGCCTCAGAAACGTAGTAGTTCTGTGACCCTGGGCAAGTCAATTAACCTCCATCTGAGGAGGCAGCTGGGTGGCGCAGTGGATAAAGCACTGGCCTTGGATTCAGGAGGACCCGAGTTCAAATGTGGCCTCAGACACTTGACACTTACTAGCTGTGTGACCCTGGACCCTCATTGCCCTGACCCCCCCCCCAAAAAAAAAACAACCCAATAACCTCCATCTGCCCCAGGAATAGCACCTACCTCCCAGGGTTATTGTGCTGATCAAATGAGATAATAATTGTAAAGTGCTTAGCACAGTGCCCGACACATAGTAAGTACTATATAAATGTTAGCTGTTATTACTATTACTGTTATTATGATGATGCCAATACTATGTGCCAAGAATTATACTGGTGAAGTTGTTCAGTCATGTCTGACTCTTCACGACTCCATGGACCATAGCGTGCTAGGGCCTTCTATCCAACCACTATCTCTTGAAGTCCGTCCAAGTTCATGTTCATTGTTTCCATGATAGAATCTATCTATCTGATCCTCTGCAGTCCCCTTTTCCTTTTGCCTTCAGTCATTCTCAGCGTCAGGGTCTTTTCCAGTGAGAACTGTCTTCTCATTGTGTGGCCAAAGTATTTAAGCTTTCAGCTGCAAAACTGGTGATAAGAATGGAAAAAGTGACACAGGGTCCCAGCTCATAAGGAGCTCACACTCTAATTGGGGAAGACATCACATAAAATAAAGTCCAATTGCAAGGCAGATGGAAAGACCCAAGTTTTTAGGGTACACAGATATTTAAAAGACTCAATGGGAAGAATAAGACTTGGAGAAAGATAATAAGAGGATATTAGGAGGTAGGGCCAGAGCTGATGGAAAGGCCTGGCAGCTCTCCATCTCATCAGGAAGAAAGGAGTTATTGACTCTCTCTTCTCAACCAAGCCCTGGGAGCAGTCTAGCAGCACTGAGCTAAAGGGGAAGGGCTGTCTTCCTATGGTAGAATATAAGCTTCTTGAAAGATCTTTCCCTTTTGTTTTTATATCCCCAGTACTTAACTCAGTGCTTCACATGTAATAAACCCTTAATAAAATGCTTGTTGATTGATTTCTGCACAGCCCTGCCTTCAGGGAAGTTCTCAAGCAGAACTTCCCCCAAAAAATCACTGCTTTCTTCCCTTTCCTTAGGAGCATAGATTTAGAGGGGGAGAGACCTTATAATTTTTATCCAGTACCACCTCCACATTTCATAGAGGAGTTTTGGGGCTGGATTTAGGAAAATAATGTGCCCAATGTCACACTAAGAAACCCGAAGGGACTTGAACCCATTTTCCCCTAGCTTCAAGCAGTGGGTTGCTTGCAAGGTGTGCTTGCAGGTGAAAGCTGTCAGAGCTTTCAGCTTGGTGACAAGAAGCCAGGATCACCTTGTCCCAAGGTGAGGCATCAAGGTAGGGCTTTATTGCCCAAGCAATCTCTACCTGTAACTTATATAAAAAGTATATATATAGTCAGGTTGTTCATGCAATATATGTGTCTAGCATATATGCATACACGCAGTATGAACAAGATTGTTCATAGCCGGATGATCAAGTAATAGCATGAGCAAAACAACCCAGGCTAAAAGGAAAAGGGTGGGAATAAGGAGAGAGTATCCTTCAGTCTCAATCAATGGATCGATTCAATGGACTTAGAGGCCTCTGGGTATACTTAGTACTGGAGTAGCAACTATGAGAAATACAGAAATATAAAATATGTTCCTTGTGATAGACTTAGCTCTTCTCAGCAATCTAATGATCCAACACAATTCCAAAAGACTCATGGTGGAAAATGCTCTCCACATCCTGAAAAAGAACTATGGAGTCTGAATGCAGATTAAAACATACTATTTTCACATTTGTTATTGCTTTTTAATTGTTGTTGTTTCTTCTTTCTTGTGTTTTTTTCCTTTTGTTCTGATTCTTCTTTCACAACATGACTAATGTGGAAATGTTGAACATGATTGTAATGTATAACCTATATCAGATAACTTGCTGGCTTCAGGAGGGGGAAGGGAAGGGAGGGTGGGAGAAAAATTTGGAACTCAAAGTCTTACAAAAGTTATTGTTAAACTATCTTTATATGTAATTGGAAAAAAATAAAGGTCTGCTAAAAAAAAAAGAAAACAGAAAAAAAGAAAATATGTTCCTTGCCTTCCACTAACTATAGGATAAATAGTGGTGGTGTTGGTAAAATATGAAAATGTGCAGCATCACTGAGATTATGGCCTCTAAAACATGGACTTTGACACCAAAAGTCATTTTGGGATTATGGGAAATTAGCTTGAAGCTAGGGGAACATGGGTTCAAGTCCCTTCGGGTTTCTTAGTGTGACATTGGGCACATTATTTTCCTAAATCCAGCCTGAAAACTCCTCTATGAAATAAGGAGGTGGTGCTAGATAAAAATAATAAGGGCTCTGCCCTTCTAAATCTATGCTCCTAAGGAAAGGGAAGAAAGCAGTGGGATTGTACCCATGAAGGAATGGGATGAAACTATGCAATTAGGCCTTTCTCTATGTGGATAGAGCTCTGGATTTGGAGTCAGGAAGACCTGAGTGCCAATCTTTCCTCAGACCCTTCCTAGCTTAGTGGCCCTGGGCAAGTCACTTAACTCCTCCAAGCTTCAGTTTCCTCCTTTATAAAAGGACCTGGGTTCAAATACTGACACTGTGTGACCTGGGGGTAAGTCACCCTGGGGCCTCGGTTTGTCATTTGTCAAAGAAAGGGGCTGGACCAGATGGCTGCTGAAGTGTCATTCCCCTTTGAAAGCACTTCATCACTTCCTACTTTTCCAGTCTTCCACCTTCCTCTGGGATTCAGAGACCCCGCCTTCCCTGCTGTTCTCCCAGAGGACATGCACCATCTCCTGACTTGGTGTTTTCTTGGGAACTTTCCCTCCTCATCTCCACCTCCTACCTCCCCTAGCTTCTTTCAAGTCTTAGCTAAAGACCTTTACAAGAAGCCTTTCCCAGTCCTCCTCAGTCTTAGTTCTTTCTCTTTGAGCTTGTTCCCAGTTTGTCTTGTACTTGTACAGAACTCTTTCTGATGGTTCCCGGATTGGTCTGTGAGCAACTTGAGGGCAACTGTCTTTTGCCTTTCTTTGGATCCTCAGCCACATAGTAGGCACTCAATAAATGCTTGTTGTCCAACTTAGCACTCAAGCTACAATCCAGGACAGGATATTTGACCTGAGTTTCCTCTGTAAGATGGGGATGGTGGTACCCATGCCATCTTTTTCCATCACTCATTGTGAGAAAAATACATTGTAAACCTCAAGAGATGATTGGACCCCTTGCACCTAGTGACTGAAGGGAGTACTCCAACAGATGAGAGTGAAGCTCTAGAAAAGTAAAATTGTTGTTGTTGTTGTTGTAGACCCAGGGGACTTCTTGGTTCACAGACAAACAGGCGAACCACAAAGCCTGGAGCCTAGAATCTGCCTTAGCCTGGGGCAGGGAGAGAAGGGAGACCTAGAGTCCCTTGTGATGAACAGGAATGCTTGGAAGCCACTGACCTGCTCCCCTGACCCATGGCAGACCCTAGGGAGCTGCCACTGAAGCTGGAGTTGGAGGAGGGAGCCTCCTCAGCCTAGAGGGGAAATGGAGCTGAGTGATGCCTTCCTTTTCCTGTGAGGGAAGGAGGGGGAGAGCCAAGATAGAGGGGGCCAACAGCACTATCTGATTGTATAATTTAGCTCTGGAAGGAGCCTTAGAGATCAAATAGTTCAGTCCCCCTGATGAGGCTACTGGAAGGCTCAGAGAGGCTGTGACTTGCCTAAAGTTACACAGGTTTTAAGTAGCAGAACTAACTCTAGGATTCAAGGGATTGGGATTAGGAGGGCGGAGTTCAAAGGTTCCAAGGGCTAGTGTACTGAATGGAGAAAGATCTTGGAATGACAATGGGAGGCAAGGACATCAACCACCCAACCCGGTGGCAAATTAGGTCACTATTGCCTTTCTCCCTCACCAAAGGGTTGGAAGTTTTTCTCTTATGATTATTATTCTCTCTTACTGTAATTATGAATTTAAAAATTCAGGAATGAGCATTAGCTTCAGAGGACCTGGGTTTGAATACCAACTCTGCTCCTTACTATCTGTTTGACCTTGGGAAATTACTTAACCTCCCCCGACCTCAATCTGTATCTCTATGAACATTGGATTAGGCAACCTGTGGTCCCTTCCGGTGTTAGATATAGATATAGCTATAGGCAGAAAATTACGTAAGGTTATGTATCTATATGAAATTTTTTCTCTGTCTTTCTTCGCCCTACTCCAACTCAACCAGAGAATCAGGCAAAGAGGATGCCCGGGTATTGGTTTATCTCCGTCTCCTTTGACATTCCTCCCTCCCTAGTCTCAGACATGATGGAGTTCAGTTGGTAAACTCCTGTCTTTGTCCAAGATTGGCCCTGGGAGGGAAAGGTTGAGTGGGGAGTAGGGGTGGTCAGGGGAGAGTTGGAAGAGACATTAGGAAGACTGACTGGAAATCCAACCCCTATCATTGTTAACTGATAAGGAAACCAATTAGAGGATTTTTTCCCATATTACAACAGGTCAGTGTTAGCGTCAGACCCCAGATTGGAGCTCTGGGCCCCTAAACTATCAGGCCCTACCTCTCTCCACCATCCTGTACTGAAGTACCTCAGTAGATTTATAGTAAATACCTATTGGCTGATCGATTAGGATGGGAGAGGAGCGTTGCTGGGGAGAATGCTTAGGGCTGAGTGGGGAAGTGACTATTGAAGTCACTCCAAGGAGTAACTATTGAATATAAATGTTCAGAAAAAAACGAGTGGGCCAGTGCAAGTGAGCACCATGTAAAATCAGGCTGAAGGTGGGGGGTGGTTGAGGGGAGGTCAGAGCCACATCCTCTTTTCATGGGAAATTGCTACTTAATCTCCAGAATCTTCTGAGGAGGAAGAGGTTGGGGGCATTTCTAGGTAAACAGGGGCACGTCCCCTGTTGTTGTTCCTGCTGCCTCTTGTGTGAGGCAGGTGTTTCCCCTGGTCAGGGACCCTGTTTTGGCAGTTTCCCCCCTCCCCACCGCAAACAAGGGCACCTGCTGCTGACAAAGGGTGTTGGCCACAAATGCAGAGAGAGTGTTTTCAGGGTGTTGCTTATTGTGTGAAGAGGTCCCTTGGGTCACATCTACCCCACCAGTCACCTTAGTCACCTAAGTGCAAGGAGTTTGCAAATACTGGGGGGGGGGGGTGTGTCGCTGCTCTTAACTCTGCCCCAAATGACCAACTTCATTTAAATTTATTTTTATCTTATTTTTATTGATATATCCTGATCTTGAAATGTCCTTCGTGTCTGAATATGTCCCTCCCCTGTTCCCTGCCCATCAAACCATCCCTTAAACAAAGAATTAACCAGCCATCACTGGCGTCAGACAGTATAGCAGTATTCCACCCATAGTCCCCATGTCAGTCAGTAAACATTTATTAAGCACCTACTATGTGCCAGGCACTGTGATAAGCAAATAGCCAAGAAGAGATAAGCATTTTCTCAACTGTTTTCCTCTGATTCAATGGGCTTACACATTTGACTTTCAAAAGGTAGATGGAATAGGCATGATTGTTCCCATTTTATGAATTGAGGTTCAGAGGGGTGTGAAGTCAGAATCTGGACCAGAACCCAGAGCTCTTGATTTCCAAGTTCAGAGCTGTATTCTCAAAACCTGCACTCTAGAATGGCTTTTGACCTAGAACAAACCTGTGGATGGGCAGCTGATAAGACTGTCAGGTCTGTAGTCAGGAAGAGTCATCTTCCTGAGTTCCAGTCTGGCCTCAGACACTTAACTAGCTGTGTGACCCTGGGCAAGTCACTTAACCCTGTTTATCTCGGTTCCTCTTCTGTGAAATGAGCTGGAGAAGGAAATGGCAAACCACTGCAGTATCTTTGCCAAGAAAACACCCAAATGGGGTCAGGAAGAGTCAGACACGGCTGAAAAATGAACAACAAAGCCTGTGGATGTCTGCTCTGCCCAATTCTAATCCTGTGTCCTTCCTTTGGTATTTGGGGTGGAAGGTAGTTTGTTTACAAGAAGTCATGACGTCAAAAGGGTTGAGCCTCATAGCTGTAACGATGAATAGCTATGTGACCTTGGGCAAAGTCATTTCTCATTGGAGTGGGGGGTGGGATGGGTCTCAGTTTCCTCATTGGTAATGGAGAAGAGGGCAAGCAATGGGTCTGTGTGTCTCTATAACTCCTCTTCCAGATATTAAGCCCTGTGATTATTAACCACATGCCCTCCATCCTGAAAGAAGGAGCAGTCAGAAGGGATCATTCAAAGGAGACTTCCTGGAGGTGGCACCTGGGGCTGGGGAGGGCTGGGTTGGAAATGAGCATTTGGTAGGATGGAAAGAGCACAGGGGCCCTGGTTTCAAAGTACTGTCTCTGATATGTATGCATGTTGTGTGCATGCATGCATGCATGTTGTATGTGTGCATGCGTGCATGTTGTGTGTAGATGTGTATGTAAACCTTGGACAACTCAACTTCCCAGGGTATCAGGTTCCTCATCTGTAGCATGAGAAGGGGGGTCATTAGATAGATCTCTTCCCACCCTGGATCTGTGATTAGTGATGCTTGTGTTGAAATAATAGCTCATCTCCTCATGCCCCAGTGGTACCCAGACTTAATTCCAATATATGTAGCTGCTTTCCCAGCCTAGCGGATACTGTGGCCTCAAAGTTATGGGCTATTTATTAATTACTTCGTTTTACAAAGAACCTCCCTGGTTAAGGCCAATTGGCCTCACCTTGTCCCCAAGATGCCTTCAAACAAGCCCAATGAAATCAAAGGCCTCCAAACCCCGCATTTGAAGGTTTGGCCAAGCCCCCCTCCTAACCTTCTCCTAGGTAGCACAGGGTATTCATTCATTCCTTCATTATGCATTTATTAAATGCCTACTGTTCCAGGAGTTGGAGATACACAGAATAAAGACTGAAAAACAAAAAAACAAAAAACCTTTAATAGTCCCTGCTCTGGAGGCACTAAAGGCTATTGAGGGATATCACTGAGACTATACTTTTTTTGTTTTTGTTTTTTTTGCAGGGCAATGGGGGTTAAGTGACTTGCCCAGGGTCACACAGCTAGTAAATGTCAAGTGTCTGAGGCCAGATTTGAACACAGGTCCTCCTGAATCCAGGGCCGGTGCTTTATCCACTTTGCCACCTAGCCGCCCCGAGACTATACTTTGGGCCAAGGGGAGGGAGAGGGCGAAACTGAGCAGGAGTGGAAGAAGCCACCTGAGGGAGGGGAGCAGTGAGGAAAGATTCTAAAGCCCAATAAATAGTGATTATCTAACATCATAATAAGGGTCATTTAGCAATGTTGGAGCATAAGGTTTAGAATTAGACCTGGGAGGAACCTTAGAAGTCATCTAGGCCCTAGCTTCTTAAACTGTAACTGAATGTGAAAAATTTGGCAGCAGTAAAAGGTTATGTGTTACCTATTTAATATACCTGTATACCCAGGGTGGTGTAAAAATTTCTTGGGTGAAAAGGGGTCATGAGTGGAAAAAGTTTAAGAATCCCTGATCTAGTCCAACTTTCTCATTTTACAGCTGAGGCGACTGAGGCCCAGAGAGGTTAAATGATTTGTTTAAGGTCACACAGCTTAGAAATGACCTAGCTGGTCAGGTTTCCTGACATATGCCTGGCCCCATGTTCTTTCTACTGTGTCTTATCTGCCTCTTCAAGTTACAGGATCATAAAATGTCAGGACTGGAAAACCCCTTAAATGTGTCTAGTTAAGTTTCTCCCCACCCCTATTTTATAATAGAAGCAACCAAGCCCCAGAGAAGGAAAGTGACTTTTTTGAGGCCACTTAGGGTCAGTGGTACAGCCTGTTTTGATCATATGTTACTTAATCTGTACCAGATAAAACCTTAGCCACCTCACTAATTGAAAGTTTTGTGGGTACTGTTTTCTTTTATTGGGAAGTGGTTGGGGAAGAGGACGGTACCTTGGATATATGTCCAAACAAAATGATACTCTCAGGATTTTCTTCTGAGATAATTTTTTCATTACAAAGTATTGTCCTGTCACTTGAGTGATCTCTGGGGTTTTAGAAAGGAGCCTCCAAATATATGTGTGTGTATGTGTGTGTGTGTGTATATATATATATATATATATATATAAGTAATTGCAGGCTTGGTTTTTCTTACTACCTAGATTGCTTCCTCCAACAGCAACAAAATTCTCCTCCTCAATAGCAACTTAATTCCTCCTTCTACCAGAAACCCTTCTGTAACTTTGTTACAGCTCTCTTCTTTAGCTAAATTCCTATTCTACTTGGATCAACTCTTGCTGCTTGCTGCTCTCTCTTCCTGACTAGAATGTAAACTCCCTGAGGGTAAGAACTGCCTATAAGACTTCTCTGTACCCATCCACAGTTTAGTGCCCTGCACTGAAACTCATTAAACATTCAATATGCATTCTGTTAGTTGAGTCTCTTTTTCTGATGGGTGTTATGGTCAGTACTGCTGGGACACAGAAAGACACATGGGGGCCTTTCTATATTACATTTGCTATCTCTGATTTTTTTTTTCTTTTTGGCACCTTAAATATGTCAATATGAGCAAGAGTCTCAGTTCTGAGACTGTTATATAAGAGGACATTATAGGAGGAAGGCTCTCAATCCTGCCTAGGTCCTTCTCATAATACTTAACTGATTCCCATTCATATTCCCTAAAGATGCAAAGTACAATTCTCATAACAACCCAGAAGTAAGATCATAGACAGAGAGCTGAAAGGAACCTTAGTGGTCATCTAATTGAACCTCCTTATTTTACAGATGAGGAAACTCCCACAGAATTGAACTGACTTATCCAAGGTAATACAGGTAGTAAGTGGCAGAGTCAGGATTTGAATCCAAGTCTTGATTACATATCCAGCAATCTTTTCCACAATGGTACCACACTTCCACAAATTTGGGATGAAGAGCAGGGCTTAGAGAAGAATGTTCTATTCTATTAGGGACCTTTAGAGAGTGTTTTCTCTGAGACCTTAGGGCTCATCTCTTATTATCACTTCAGTTAAATCCTTTTGAGTTGGGACAGCTAGGTGGCGCAGTGGATAAAGCACTGGCCCTGGATTCAGGAGGACCTGAGTTCAAATGTGGCCTCAGACACTTGACACTTACTAGCTGTGTGACCCTGGGCAAGTCACTTAGCCCTCATTGCCCTCGTGCAAAAAAAAAAAAATCCTCTCAATTTAAAATTAAACCCACTTGCTACATGTCAGTTCCTGGGCTTTGTGTGAGGGTTAAATATTAATGGGACCAGTCTGCCTTGGGAGGTTGTGCAAACTTTCCCTCTACTCCCCCACCCCCAGAAGTATTAAATACCTCAGAGTCCCCGAGGAACCCTGTGTCAAGGGACAGGAAATGTACTTGCTTTTCAGTTACCAAGCTTTCTGAGGTTTTTTCTTGCCTGGGGCCCCCCAGATTTCCAGTTGTGACAAAAGTTTATTCCCATAACTCTTCTGCCCTGCAAGCCCTGCCTGTCCTGCCTCCCATCACTAGGAACAGGTACTTACTCACAACCCTTCCCCACCCACACCGCCACCCCCACCCCCCACGGATCACTATCATCGGCTCCATCCCTTTATGCTACTCCTGTTTAAATAAAAACACCTCACCTCCCTGGCCATGGAATGCATTCTCACCATGTTGATTTTGGAAATCTGCCCTTTTCTTCTTCGGGATTCTCACCCCATTTTCAGTGGCCAGACAGAAAAGTAGGCAGTGTTCTTACTCTGCACATCTGGTAATACCACTAGAGTGGTAAGGGAAAGGAGGTGTCTTATTGCCCTGGCCTTCAAGGCCTTGTACCTATTGTTCTCTCTACAAACACAAATGCCACCCCCTTCTCTGTTCTAGCCAAGCTAATTCAGTTAACAATTCAATTCAGTAAGCATTTCTTTAAAGAAAAAATTATTCATCTTTTTTTTTGATACTACCATTTCCAAATCTTCCTCCTCGACATTGTAACAAAGCATAAAATTGGGGGGGGGGTAATAGAAGGGAAGGCTATTCTCCAAGAGCACCTTCTTCTACCCTCCTCATCTCATCACCCAGATTCCCTCCTCCCTGTCGCTTGAAAGACGTGGTCCTGTTTGCCAGGGCAAACCCCCCTCGATGCAAAAATGATCTCATTCCATCCCATCTCTCCCTTGTCTTTGCATACTTCCCTCTCTACTGGATGCTTCCTTAATGCCTACAGGCATGCTACCCAGTCCTCAAAGAACCCTCACTTGATCCATCTCTATTCCCTGATAGCAATCACCTTTGTTCTTGCATCTCCAACTGGAGATCTCAAACAGGATGTCCCTTAGACAGCTTAAGCTCAATCTATCCTAAACTGAACTCCTTGTCTTTTCCCCCCACCCCACCCCAAACTGTCCCTTTTTCCTAGCTTCCCTATTGCTGTTAAGGATACCACTAACCTGGGGGTGGCTAGGTGGTGCAGTGGATAAAGCACTGCCCTGGATTCAGGAGTACCTGAGTTCAAATCCAGCCTCAGACACTTGACACTTACTAGCTGTGTGACCCTGGGCAAGTCACTTAACCCCTATTGCCCTGCCAAAAAAAAAAAAAAAGGATACCAATAACCTGGCAGTCATTCGGGATTGCTGCCTAGGCATCAGCTTCAATTCCTCACTCATATCCAATCAGTTGCCAAGTCCTGTGGATTTTCCCTTTGTAACATCTCTCACACATACAGCGCCTTCTCCCTTGAGACTTCTACCATCCCGGTACAAGCCCTTATCAGCTTACCGCTGAACTATTGCAAGAATCTGCGGGTAGGTCTGCCTACCAGAGGGCTTAGTTCATACTCTGTGTCAAACTGTCTTGCCCATGTAATCCCCCTACTCAAACTCCAGTGGCTCTCTATCACCCCATCAGGATCAAATATAAAATCCTCTGTTGTCCTTCAAGGCCCTTCATAACCCAGCTCTTTCTCTTCCTCCCACCCCCACCCCCACCCCTACCATGCTTTCCAGTCCTCTTACTCTTCTTCCCCAATGACACTTTCTCCTGATTCCTTCTCTCTGCCTCCTGGTTTCTCTGGCTTCCTTCAAGCCTACCCAATCCCCTTTCATTCCCTTGCCTTCCTTCTGTTGATTGTCTCCTATGGACATCTTGTTTGTACATAGCTGTTTATGTGCTGTGCTCCTTTAAGACTATGAGCTTTTTTTTTTTTTAAGTGAGGCAATTGGGGTTAAGTGACTTGCCTAGGGTCACACAGCTAGTAAGTGTTAAGTGGCTGAGGCCGGATTTGAACTCAGGTACTCCTGACTCCAGGGCCGGTGCTCTATCCACTGTGCCACCTAGCTGCCCCAAGACTATGAGTTCTTAAAGAGCTGAGAGTTGTCTTTTTCTTTGTAGCTCCAGGGCTTAGTAAAATGCCTAACACATAGTAGGTGCTTAATAAATTTTTATTGGCTAACTGAAAAAAGCAATCCAGTAAACCCAACTCTAATACTTTGACTAAGTAGGAATATAAACATCTGTAATAATTTGTTTGCTTTTTTTTTTTTTTGGTGAGGCAAAGAGGGGTTAAGTGACTTGCCCAGAGTCACACAGGTGGTAAGTAGCAAGTTTCTGAGGCTGGATTTAAACTCAGGCCCTCCTGAATCCAGGGCTAGTGCTTTATCCACTGTGCCACCTAGCTGCCCCCTTGTCAGTAAGAATTTAATGAGCTCTTACTGTTTACAAAGTCTTAGATGTTTCGAGATTAAAAAAAAGAAATCACTCATACTTTCCCCTTAAGGGCCTTATATTATACAGAAGTACCATCCTTATGTGGCTGCTCCTATGGGAAGCCCTGAGCTTGATGCAAAGAGTTGTAAACCACTTACATATTTATAGCCTAATTAGGGAAATAGACATGGGAAAAAATGAAAGGTCATAGGAATACAAGTTAGAAGGGACCTGGAAGTTATCTGGGCAGCTAGATGGCAGTGGATAGAATACAAAGCCTTAAGTCAGGAAGACTAATCTTCCTGAGTTCAACTCCAGCCTCAGACACTTACTATCAGGTGACCTTGGGCAAGTCACCTAGCCTTAATGGGGCCACAGAGAATCAGACACAGCTGAAATGACTGAACAACAACAAAATAAGGAGATACAGAGATGGCTGGCAGTCATTCATTGGAGCTACTAAAAATGTCAAGTAAAAGGCTGGCCAAATTTTCAAACAATGCCACGAAGAGCTGGACATGATTGAACAACAAAAAGGGGAAATCCCAGGGGGGTAGGAAACTCCCTTTACCCATGCATTTGTCAAACACAGCTGATCAACAACAACAACAACAAAAAGAAGTCATCTAATCTGACTTTCTCATTTTATAGATGAGGAAACTATGACCCAGAGAGGTTAGGTAATTTAACCAAGGTCACACAGCTCCCATGTGTAAAAGAGCCAGCATTTGAACCCCAGTCCTCCCATTCCAAATCTAGTTACAAGGTAAATTGTGATAATTAATAGACCCTGAGGGCCAGGCCACTCAAAGAAGGGAATCCGCTTTTCATCTCTCCTCCATAATTATTTCTTACCCTTTAGATAAACTACCCCCAACCTGCGGAAATTCTTTCCAGTCCTACTGAGGCAATTCCCTCTTTGAAAAACTCACCACAAGGAAGTCTTCCTTGACCCTGTTGACCTCTGTTCCCTCTCAGATGTATGGCATGAAGTTCCCCTCCCTGTGTCTGGTCAGGTTATACATTGGCTCTGGAACGCTGCATTTTAACCATTTTGTGTCTGTTGGAGGGGATGGGGATGAGGATGGGGGAGATTGTTTTGTAAGCCTTGTCTAAGTGGGAAAATGAGTCTTAGGAAATTGGGTTTAAATGATACCTGTCACTTAGCAGAAGCTCCTTCTCAAATTTCAGCTCCCTCACCTGTGAGAATAAGCCTGAATTGTTAGGAATATTAGACTCCGAAGTTCCCCAAAGGCAGGAAGGACACCGGGCTCTTGAGAGCAAGGGCAGCATTGAGTCCCCATGGAGGGAGGGAGATTCATTTCTTTGATTTGTTTTGGATAAGTTACCTTGTTCTCCCTACAGAAAGGACAGCCTTTCCTAATTTGGATCATGTTTCCTTGTCCCTTTCTTCCAACCACACATGTAAACTCATATGTGCTTTGGGAGCAGGGAAGAAACACCTAAAGTTGGGGTGGTTATTTATTGGGCAACTGAGGCACATCCGGTATTTGAAACACCTCCTTTGACTGGGCCAGAACTCCTGGCACCTTTAGTGAAGGGGATCTTAAATGGTCCAAAATGCAAGTCACCAAACTGTTAGGAGAAATAATAGCTAATGGCATTTTAAGGTTTGTAAAGAACTGTACAATTATTTGCTAGGATTATTTTCCTCCTAGTCACCCTGGAAGAGAAGTGCTATTATCTCCATTTTACAGATGAGAAAACTGAGGCAGAAAGCAGTTAAAGCGACTGGCCCAGGGTCACATAGGTAATGAGTGACAGAGGTGGACTTTGAACCCGGGCTGGTAAGTGTCTGAGTCCTGATTTGAGTTCAGATCTTCCTGGCTCCAGGTCAAATCCTCTATCTACCTAGCTAAAAGGAAGAGAAAAATAAGAGGAATTCCAAGCATAGACTTTGTATTTGATTTGATTTATCACTATGATGGGGTATTTCCTTTTGGCATTTTCCAGTCCTTAGGAGTATGATGATTGTAGGTTGTAGAGGTTGAGTAGATCTATGAACCAAAAGGCCTGAGGTAAGGCAGGTAAACCAGCCTTCTATCCCCTATGGGGCTTGAGCCAAGTCACCGGAGACAGCCTGGGCCTAGGGGAGTAAAAGAGACAACCGGTTCAGAGACAGGAGCCCTATGTCTTCATTAGGGCCATGCCACTGGGTGACTGTGTGATGTTACTTGGGCAAATCTTTTTCTCTCTGGACCTCCCATTTTATTTTTTGTCTCTTGCTCTAGTCAGATGAGCTCCCTGCCCCCAAGGAGGAAGGGAGTGGGGTGATGAATTCGTTGAGTGCATCTCAACCACAAATCATCTAAGGAACACATTCACATTCTTATCTAGCCTGCTTCTGACTAGTGTATTTAGAAATGCTTTGGGTCTGCTTGCTGTAGATTGATAACTTTGCAAAGGTCTCTACTTTCCTTTGTTCTCCTGATTAAAGAATGGTGTGGCCACCAAAGCTCGTGACCCATCAGGGCTGCCCTTGTGTATGGGCTGTGATCTGTCTCCTATCTGTACCCAAAGGATCCCAGCAGTCACACCCTGACATGTGTCCTTGCCATATCTTTTGTCTTCTGACAAATCATAGCTAAGTATTTTCTTTCTAAGTACTACCTAGTTTTCTTCCTTAATTCACACTTGTAAAATGAGGATTGTACTAAGTCATCTGGGAGACAACTTGTTGTCATGGCTCAGATGCCACTGAGTTCAACCCTCTCAATTTTTTATTTTTTATTTATTTATTTTTTTTTTGCAGGGCAATGGGGGTTGTGACTTGCCCAGGGGCACACAGCTAGTAAGTGTCAAGTGTCCAAGGTTGGATTTGAACTCAGGTACTCCTGAATCCAGGGCCGGTGCTCTATCCACTGTGCCACCCAGCTGCCCCCCCCCCCCAACACTCTCAATTTACAGATAAGGAAACATGCCCAGGAAAGTTGCATGATTTGCCCATGGTCCTAAAAAGTAGTGAGTGACTGGTGGAATTTGAACCCAGGATCTCCAACTCCAGACCCAGTGTTCTTTCCGATATTTTCAATCAACAAAAATCTATTTTTTCCTTCCTTCCCGTTGGGGGGGAAAAAAAAAACGAACAAAAAACCCCTGTAACAAAATACTCAAGCAAACAAAATTCCTGCATAGACTATATCTGAGAAGTAAATGACCAGATATGCACCCTGATTCACTGCCTTGATCAAAGTTCTTAAATCTTTTAAAGTTGTTTGTCTTTATAGTGGTGGTTGTTCAGTCGTTTCAGTCATATCCAAGTCTTCATTACCCCATTTGAGGGTTTTCTTGGCAAAGATACTGGAGTGGTTTGCTATTTCCTTCTCTAGCTCATTTTATAGATGAGGAAACTGATTTGCCAAGGGTCTGATTTGAACTCATGAAGATGAGTTCTTCATTCCAAACCCATTGCTTCTATCCATGGCATCACTGAGCTGGGTTCAAATTTTGGCTCTTCTGTTTATTAACTACTTGGATTTGGGCAAGTCATTTTCCATTCCTGGACCTCAGTTTCCTCAACTCTAAAGTCAGGTGAGTTGGACTAGATTTTGAAGGTCCTGGACAGCTCTAAATCAGGGATCCTTGCAGTGGTTCCACCTAGAGAATGTTCTTTGGTTCCAGCCCTGGAGAGGTTAGAAGAAGCAAGTTGTGAGCAGGTTATAAGAAGCCTTGTGTTAACAGCGTGACAAGTGTAGACTTAGTTCGACCTTGTGTTGGAATCAGCATTTTTCTCCAGCGTCCCCAAAAGGATATTTCAAATCAATTATTTAACAGGACCAGGGAGGCAAGAAAAACAGAAGACCAAAGTCCCTTTCTTGGGACTTTTATATAATTTGTTTGGAGAGAGAAGAAAGAGACAAGAGGTGCTCAGGACAATATGTGAGCAATTAGGAGATTGTGATTGCATAATATGGGCAATAAATGCTATAGATCAAAGAAGGGGAAGATGAACGTGGCCTAGAGTGCTCAGGGAAGAAATTCATGAGAAGGGGAGAATGCTGGAGTAAATAGGATTAACATACTGCCCCAGTGTAGGCCCCCTTTCATCCCCAAGCAGAGTTAACCATTTTGGGGTCCTGGACACCTGAAGCCATTGTTCCTTTTCTGAATGTTTTAAAATGCATAGGATTGATTACAAAGAAAACCAATTCTATTTCATTATAGCTATTGATATATTAATAAAGAAATGTAAAGGCCACAAGTTAAGAACTCCTGGGCTAGAAATAAGGCAGAGGCAGGTGGAATGGGACTTGGTACTGTTGAGATGTTTCATTCAGTCAGACATGGCTGGCTGCTTTTCTCCTAAAGTCTTAGTGTGAGCTATTGCTGAATCATTTCAGCCCAGCTAGGCGGGAAGATGAGGTTAAGAGTAAGTGAATATAAGATTGAGGCTGCAGCAGTTGAGGGTGGTGTGGTTTTTCAGAGAAGTTAGAGAGAGGGGGAGCAATTCTCCACCCACTCCACCTGGAGCTAACTTCATAAGCAACGGCTCTTTCTCCTTATAGCAAAACAAGACTTGGGGGAACTAGAGAAGGGGGGTTGGGTAGGTGTTACCCTGAGTAGTGCATGTGTGACACACAGACAGACAGAAATTTCTAGAAGTACTTAAGAAAATTCAGGCTCCAAGGAAGCAGAGCACATAGTAAATATTTAATAAATATTTATTGTTGAATATTTGTGAAAGGAAGAGGAGTCAAAAGGGGCCAAGGCCTCTCAGCCCATTGATATAATTCATAGATCCTTGTTAGGGGAGAAGTTGAGAGAGTATAGTTCTTCATGGTGGTGTGACTCTTAGGAGAGAGGGTGGATTTTTTGGTCCCCATTAAAACCTGGTCCCAGATTGCTTCATCTTACACTACACTTGCTCCTCTGCTTTGAAAAGTTTTACAAAATTTGAAAATGACCACTTTCACCTGGGGCACCTTAGAGCAGGTGTTCCTAACCCAGGGTCCAGGAAGTTGGTTTTATTCTGTTTTGTTTGTTCGGTTTTTAGTATTTTGATAACTGTTTCTGTATATTTGATTTACTTTGTCATCTTGTGTGTTTTATTATATGCATTTAAAACACATTCAAAGAGGGAATCCATGACCCAAAAAAAGGTCAAGAGCACCTGATCTAGTCTCTTCTTTGTGGCTCAGAATGGAAAGTTTGAGAAATCTTTCATTTCTTTTTCCTGGGTATGGACTGTGAATTCTTCACTTCTTCCCACATGTAGAAGCGAAATTAGGGGGTGAGTGAAAGGAAGGAAATTCTGCAGTGGAACTGCCCAAGGCAGAACCCTAAGGACAAGTTGAGGAAGGAGAAAAAAAGGTTGAGAATTAAGGATTGAGCCCCAGTCTGGGCTACCTAGGAGGACTTGTTTGGGGATTGGGGAAGTGGGAGGTGCCATCATTGGAAAGTAGACATTTCTGTATCATGTAAAACTTTTCAAAACCTAAGGGCAAATCCTGGGTCAAATGAAGCAATTTAAGGCCTAAGGGCTTTAGGGACAATGAGAGACCAGCTTTTGAAGTCCATCTACGCCCATAAGTCATATCACCCTGAAGAGCAGCATTCCCTTTCCCTCTCACCTAATATAATAACAATAGCTAGAATTTTAATAGTACTTTATGGGTTGCAAAGTACCTCACAAATATTATCTCATTTTATCCTTACAACAACTCTAGGAGGTAGATGCTATTATTATCCCCATTTTATAGGTTAGGAAACTGAGGCCAGTTAAGTGATTTATGCAGGGGCACACAGTGAATAAGTGCCTGAGGCTAGATTTGAACTTGGGTCTTCCTGATTCCAGGAAGTAGTATTTGGCCTACTCCAGGTCAAGTACTTTATTCACTATGACACCTAGCTGCCTCACTCATCTGCTAGCTATGTCAGTAGGCTGGGAGACCAAGGGACCCCACCCCCAACATTCAACGACAAACATTATATACCTATGATGCACTGTGATTTCTTGGGGTCTGAATTCAGTTTTATTGCCAGCCTTCGCTAATTATTGGAGACATCTGTACAGGTACACATAGACATTCCACCTTCTACCCTCTGGTAAGGGTATGAGGCTGGAGAACTGAATGCTAATATTCTTTCTCAGATTCTCATTTGTGGAGTATGTTTGTTTTGTCCCCCCACTAGCATTATGAGGACAGTCAACACTGTCTTGTACTATTATCCTCAGTGCCAATAAACATTGAGTTGGCCCTTAGTTGAATTGAGTCTTGATAGATATGAACTACTCATGATTGGAGCTCTTGGAGGCAAGGCACATTTTTGTCTTGTGCGTGTGGTCCAAGAGAGACTGGCTGAATGTTCTCTCTGTCTTGAGTGGTCACATCCTCAGATGCAGCTAGAAGTACTTAAGTCTGTTTAGTCTTCTGCGAAATGACCTTTATTAGGAAAAAAAAGGAGTCCCAGGTGCAATATGGGAGAGAAGACAGAAGTATCCCCTGCCTCGTCTTCCTAGCTCCTCTCTTCTCACTAGGTGGTGATGAGGGGGAGCATCAAGGAGCAGCTAGACCTGTTTTACAGATAATTAGCCCAAGGACAGAGCATGGTGGCAATAGAAGGCCCCTCATCTGTAAATGAAGTATGATCTTTATTTGTCCTTAGGACGAATAGGACCTTAAAGATCATCTGGAGAAACAGAAGCCTGGAGAAAGTTTTATGGGAGGCCAGTCATCTAGTTGAGTGGTAGCATCAGGATTTGAACCCAGGTCCCCTAACTCCAAATATACTTTCTGTTTGTATTCAAATATAATTTTATGTTTAAACAGAACTTCATATCCATTATCTCATGAAAGTGATTAGACATTCTGGGAAAATCAACAGCGGCTCCTGGCTGTGTTTGACTATGGAAAAATCATAAGATCTCTCTTTTAGCCTATTTCTTTGTCTGTGAAATGGAGGAAATAATACTTGCATTAAATATTTTGTGAACCTTAAAATGTTGTAGAATTGGGGAAGGCAGTGTTATTACTTAGAACTCAAAACAGTTTTAAAAAATGATATCAATTCTGTGGTAGAAAATAAACATATGAAATGGGCACTGTCCGAGACACTAGGGATACAAAAAAGGGTCAAAAACAGTACCAGCTCTCAATGAACTTACAGTCTAATGAGGGAAACAACATGCAAATGGGGCAGGGGGGGGGGGCAGCTAGGTGGCTAGAGTGCCAGGCCTAGAGCCAAGAAGACCTGAGTTCAAATCTTGTCTCAAACACTGTTTAGCTGTGTGACCCTGGGAAAGTCACTTAACTCCATTTGCCTCAGTTTCCTCATTTGGACAGTGAGCTGGAGGAGGAAATGGCAAACCACTTCCAGTATCTTTGCCAAGAAAACCCCAAGTGGGGTCCACAAAGAGTTGAACGTGGTTGAAAAATGACTGAATGACAACAAACATAATGCAAGTAACTATGTAAGAACAAGCTATGTACAGGAAAAATTGGAAATAAGCAACTGAGGGAAGACACTGAAATTAAGAGGAATCTGGAATGACTTCCTGTAGAAAGGCTAAGACTTGGAGAAAGCCAGAGAAGCCAGAATATATATGAGGAGGGAGAGAGAGACAGTGAAAATGCTTGGAGTCAGGAGATAAGAGCATCTTGTTTGAGGAATACTAAGGAGGCCTGTGTCACTGCATCAAAGTATGTGGTGGGATGAAAAGTATAAAAAGACCAGAAAGGTGTGTGTAGTGGGGGGGATGGGAGTGAGTTTCAGGTTATGATGGGCTTTGAATGACAAACAGGATTTTTCATTTGATCCTGGAGGTAATAGTAAGTCATTGGAGTTTATTGAATAGGAGAGTAATGTATCAGACCTGTGCTTTTGGGAAGTAAATGACAGCTGAGTAGAGAATGAACTAGCAAGCTATTGCAGTAGTCCAGGAGTGAGGTGATGAGAGCCCGTACCTCCCCAAAGTCAGTGTCAGAGCCAGGATTTGAACTTGCATTCCCAGACTGTAAATCTAGAGTTCTTCCCACTCTACCACTCTTTTTTTTGGGGGGGGGGAGGCAGGGCAATATGGGTTAAGTGACTTGCCCAGGGTCACACAGCAAGTGTCAAGTGTCTGAGGCTGGATTTGAACTCAGGTCCTCCTGAATCCAAGGCCAGTGCTTTACCCACTGTGCCACTTAGCTGCCCCCCCCTCCCCCCCCCACCACTCTTAACATCAGCGCTCATGCTGTCCCTACTCTACCATGGGGTTGCATTTGCTAGAAAACAAGGAAAGAAATTATTGGTGGACGTGGGGTGGATAGCAATGGGTTAAACACAAGGTTGGAAACTGCTCCTGGTTGAAGTCTCTTTCCCTGGCCTGGTAAATTTCCCAGTGGTGGGATTCCATGGAAGGAGAAATATCTTTCATTTCCTGTTGCCAGCTAGTCCCCAAACTCAGGGCCTGGCAGAGGGAGGGAGGAGAGGTTAGGTGAGGGAGCCAGACCAGGTTTCCATCTCTCTCCTTCTACCCCCACCCCCCAGGCAGCCTTTGACCAGGGCTCAGCTGTATTTTTCCACACGTTGAGCATAGAATAACTTGATAGTTCGGTCACGTCCCACTCTTGAGACAGGCAGTGCGGGGGCCCAGACTGGATAGAAGGGCTCTGGTGATTTTGACTTGAAATTCCTAGGGAGGATAGAGGTGGTTGCATTTGGTTTGTCTGCTCTTCCCCTTCTCCAAACCCCAGGTATCTAGCTTTCTGTACCTGGTGTAGCTACAGGTGTTAGGGAATGGTGAAACATCAGGGAAGCCTTTCTTCCCTCCTAACCCTTCCCTGTGCTGTCTTCCCCAAGATATGGGGTGGTTGGTGTTCAGTGGTGACCCCATTTCGGGTTTTCTTGGCAGAGATACTGGAGTGGCTTGCCATTCTCTTCTCCAGCTCAGTTTATATTTGAGGAAACTGAGGCAAACAGGGTTAGGTGACTTGCCCAGGATCACACAGCTAGTAAGTGTCTGAGGCCAGACTTGAACTCAGGAAGATGAGTCTTCCAGGTCTTGCATTCTATCCACTTTGACACCTAGCTGCCCTCCCACTCCCATTACAGGGAGTTAATTCCTACTCCTTCCCACCAGAGAGCCAGGATATTACTATTCCTTTCCTTCCCTTGGGGGTAAAAACAACAACAACAACAACCCTCCAGGCCCAGTCCACTGCTGCACCTAGCTGCCTTCCAACATATGGGGATTCCATTATAGATTGTGGGCCCAGCCTCCCCGTTAAGGCTCAGGGAAGTGACCTGTCTCTGAAAGCTCAAAGTGGAATTTTTTTAAATCAAGGTCATTGCTCATGGGCTGAAACCTTGTGGCTCTGGTAACTTAGTACAGAGGTTTCTAACAGTCGTGCAGCAATACTCCAGGGTTCAGTCACAGAATAAAATATAATTAATTGGGAAATATTTAACAAAATAAATAAAAATATAACAGAGCAAAGATGATGTTAACATGTGGTTTTCTATGCCAATATGCAGCCTGCAGTCATCCTTATATACCATTTAGTGCTCTACCCTCCCTCTCCTCTTCTGTTTGAGGTCAGCATTCCAGGACTAGAGGTAAAAGGAGGGGATTGTGCAACCATAAAGAGCCAAGCTATTGGTCATGCTTCCCGACTTGTAACTGTGATCTGGAGACTGTGATGGATAACCACTATTCCCACCCCCAATTTTTTTTTTTAAAAGAAAAGCTTGCCTTCCCTGGGCCCTCCTGGAAGATCTGATAGATTCGTGTACAATTTATTCTGAGCTCGATGGAGAACAGCTGCTGTCCTGCTCTGCCCCAAGACGGAACCAGAGGAAATGGGTCTGCATTGCAGCCTGAGGGACTTGGGTTAGACAATAAGGAAGAATTTCCTGACAGGTGGTGGTTAGCCCTTGGGGAGGGTCTTGGGGAGTGGGGGGGATGGGTCGGGGGCAGAGGGAAGAGGCAGGCAGCTTGTGGAATCTCTCTGTCCTGGGTAGTGTTGGGTGAGGGTCTTCATGGAGGCAGGGGGATAACTGAGGTGACCTCTGGCTGCCCCCTTCAACCCCTCCAGGGGCTGTTTTATAAACAGGAGTGTATGTTTTCATTTCCCAGTGATCTTTAGGAGTGTGTAGAAACGCCATCATTCCACCAAGGCTTTCTTTGATTTTTGTTTTTTGGGGCTTTTGTTGTTGTTTTTAAAGCGGAAAGACTTTAGCATTGAAGCACTTGAGTAATCTTAAAAGAAAATAATAAATGGGTTGGGCTAGTAAATCTCTTATCACTTAAGTCCTAGCCTTCAAGGATGAGTGGTTACTTATTACCCAGAACCACCACCACTGCCCCTCCTCTTCAAAGCCCATTCCTTTAGCCCGTGATTTGGGAGGAGTCTTGACTGAGCAAACTTCTTTCTTCAAGTACCCTGGAAAGGGGTAAGGGGGGAAGAGTCTTTTCAGCCTGCCTCAGGTATTAAAAAAACAAAAACAAAAACCCCAAGCCACCCAGCCCTAGTGGCTGTTGGGTGTATAGGTATGGGCTGTCCAGGTTTTGTTGGTTTAACATGAGGGATGTATAAGCACCATTACAGGTAGAAGAAGGGACATGACCAGGCTTGGTCTGGAGTGGTGGTGGTGGTGGTGGGGGGGCAGATCCAGATCTTTGGATTTCTAGAGGGAGAACACCCTCAGACTTGATGTTCATATTATGAGTGTGGGCTTGGGGCTGGAGGCAGCATTTGGAAGAAGCCTGTTTGTCAACCCTGAACTCTTTCCTCCTTCTTCATCCTCCCCACTCAAACCTTTGTCTGGAATCCATATGGTTCCAAAGTCTAGCTGAGAAGCTGAGTCACTGAGGGAGAAGACCTTTGGGGGTTTTGACCCTGGAGATGGGTTGAGGATGATAAAGGATAGAGCAGGAAGCGGCAGGCCCAACACGATACCTTCTTCACACTCAGCCCCACTCCTTGCAGGATCTAATACCCCCTGTCCTCTAGCCTATACCGGGGACTAGCAAAACTATTCAGAAACCACTGGATAAGGGCCAATAGCTGTGGCCCATGGGTACCTGTTGGCTCGGCAACTCATGGTAAAGGCGTCTCTCTCAGGCACTCAAACTGCCCACTCACCTCCCCAGAATTTGGGGGATTCAGAAATCATCAAAACTGAAATGAGCTCCAAGTGCAATTGGATTCATACCTGTGATGGGCCAGGTGTCAGAAATAATTCCCGATAAAGCCAAATAGGGTCCCTGCCCTCATGAAGCTTGCTTGTCTTGATGTTGATTGTCTTGATTAGTCTTGATGCCCAAGTCACTCTCTTATTCTTTTCTACCTTGTAAGCCCTGAGTCCCATAAAATTCTCTCTCCTTAGAGTGGCTGTGTGGAGGATATCCAGCCTATAGAAACTGCCTTTTTACATCCCTGCGCCAATAGCTACATCTGAGTCTTAGTTTATTCCTAGCAAAACTTCATGCATACAGATCTGGAGAAAGGTCTCTTCCCTTTGAAGGGCCCCAGTCCTCCTCAAAACTCTGGCCCCCAAGGCACTAGAACCCAGAAGAAGAGTATTTTAAAAGCTATGAGAACCATATTAAAATGGAATTGGGAAATGTCGAACAAAATAAATAAAAATACAGTGCAACATGGATAATGGTGATTTGTTGTTTTCTAAGTCAATATGCTCCCAGCACGGATCCATTTCTGTTTGAAAAACAGGCAGCCTCTCCTATACCTGCTGTGCCTCTTAGAAGGAGGCAGGTTTTCTATCCAATGCTTTATTCCCTCACTGAAAAAAAGTTACAGGGGTAGCCCCAGAAAGATTACCTTTAGGATAACTGTTGTGCACAATATATATATATATATACATGCCTTCATGTATGTGTATGAATGTATGTGTGTGGTATGTAGTGTGTATGTATACACACGTGTGTGTAGGGAGCCATAGTGGATAGACAGCCAGCCAGTCTGGGTTCAAGTCCAGCCGGTGCCGCATACTGTCTGTGTGACTTAGAATGTAGTGGCCAAGTCCCTTAATTTCTCAGTGCTCTGAACAATTTGAATTTTATTTTTTAAAAATACATTTATTATTCATTACTTTTAATGTTCTTTCTTGTAAATTTTGCGTTCCAAATCCTCTCCATCTGGTCCCTCCCATACCCATTGAGAAATATGATATTAATCATACATATGAAATCATGTAAATCATACTGCCATATCAGCTATGTTGCAAAACTGCAAGAAAAATAAAGGGAAAAAAAATTATACTTCAATCTGCACCTCTGGGCAACTTTCTAAGATAATAAATTGCAGAGATGATGCTGACCTCCGTTTGTAAAGAATTTCGTAATCCAGGGAGCCTGGTTTCCTTTGCTGATGGAATTACAGGCCTGGTCTCTATACTATTCCAAATATATATGAATAGGATTTCTATCTTGTCTCCAAAATGAATTAGAAGTCATTTACCTGAGGATTTTTGGCAGAGTGGCCTCTCTTTCTCCCCAGTCTTTCCAATACATCTTCCCTGGCCACATTTTCCTGGGGAGTCAGCTAATCAGTAGACAAAGGGACAGAATAAAGGATGAACTGAATCTCTGCCCTCAGAGAGCTTCCAGGCTGATGGGAGGAGATTCAGTAGATGAAAAGCAGTAGCACATAGATGAACCCAAACTGCAGATGATCCTAATATAGTGTCCATTTGCCTTTGTTCAATAGATTGTCCTTCCCAAGTCATGTTGTATGGGATTGGTTTTCATTTGCTGAACTGCACAGTTAGGAGAGAATGAGAGGACACATCAAAAGATGAAAGGACTGTCTGTGGAGGACTCTCTCCCCTGCCCCCAGCCAAAAGGGTAATGGACAAGAGGAATGTATATCTCATTATAAACTTAAGCCCTTATGGGGGAGAAGGATGGGTGAGGAATTTCTATGACCTCGTGTCCCTAATCCTGTATTCTGCATCCTCAAGGGATCATTTCCCATTTTCCTTCCCATCTCTCTTTACTCTGAGAGACCTTAAGATTAGAGATGATGACCTCAGAAGTCATCTAGTCCAATTTCCTCACATTACAGATGGGAAAGTTGAGCCCCAGAGACCTGGGGCAACTTGCCTAAGGCTTTACATAGGTGGTAAGGGGGCAGAATTCAGATCCTCTGACTCCAAATTCAGCATCTTTTCCATTACAGTATAAAAGAATTATTTCCCCCAAAGTTGGGGAAGGGGCAGACCCCTAAACACATCCTAAAACTCCATTTCAAAACAAGTAACATTAATAGAATCTCTACAACTTCTGTTCCTTTTGCCTTAAAGACAAAACAAACTGAAACTTTATTTGCCCTTTCTCTCTGCATCAGGGAGGGATTAAAAGCATGAGGTGTGTGTGTGTGTGGGGGGGGTGATGTGGTCATGGAATAACTTCCTCCACCCCCATTTGGGCTTGTGACTTGAGTTCTAATGTTGGTTCTACCACTAACTGAATCTGTGACCTTGGGTAAGTCACCCTCTTTGGAACTCTTTACAAATCTGTATGTTGAGGGAGTTGGACAATGCTACTAAATCTATGATAATAGGGCTCCTTAGCTAGGAATGGAGGTGGAGAGACTCGTTTTGCCTAGGCCTTGGTGGGGCACTGTCCAGCCTCTACCCACATTACTTTATTTAGGAAAGGGATTGGGGGGTTAAGTGACTTTCCCAGGGTCACACAGCTAGTAAGTGTCTGAGGCCAGATTTGAACTCAGTTCATCTTGACTCTAGGCCCTGTGCTCTATCCACTGTGCTACCTATCTGCCCTCCCATGTTACTTAAAAACTTTTGCCTGGGAGGAATACAAGCTGGCTAGACAACAGGGATTTCGTTGTGCCTTCCTTGTAGACCATGTAGCTTATTCTCTCTGCTCTTCCAAGATTGAGCCTTTGTTTTCTCTGATTCCCTCACTAGTACCTAGCCTTCCTTCTCTAGCTAAGGTCCAAGATCAGACATGGTGTCTTCTACCTCTCCTGAATCTCTGATAGCAACACCAGACCATGATTCAGAGCATGGGCCAGAAGGCAGCGGTCAACCTAGGAAAGGGAGAAGAGGCCACTCAAAAACTGACCTTAGCCTCCAGGAAGAGATTGGAGTTCATAAAACTTCAGTCCTCAGTATCAGCTGAGATCTAGAGAGCCATTTCCTCATTCAGTGTGAAGGAGGTAGGGGCTGGAGAGCTCAGGGGAGAGCAACTCAAGGGGTTCATGCAGCCTCTACCCAGGCTCAAGCAGCCTCTAACCAAGCTTTTCATTTTTATCCTTTTTCTTTTTTTAATCACTTTTTTTTTTTTTGGCAGAGCAATGAGGGTTAAGTGATTTGCCTGAGATCACACAGCAAGTAAATACTTTTTAGCTGTGTGACCCTGGGCAAGTCACTTCATCCTGTTTGCCTCAGTTTCCTTATCTATGCAATGAGTTAGAGGAGGAAATGGCAAACTACTCTAGGATCTTTGCCAAGTAAACCCCAAATGTGGTCACAAAGAGCTGGAAGCAATTAATGACTGAATAAATATAAAAGTTTGTTGCCTAGGGGCAGCTTGGTGTCGCTTCAATCGGCCCTGGATTCAGGAGGACCCGAGTTCAAATCTGGCCTCAGACACTTGACACTTACTAGCTGTGTGACCCTGGGCAAGTCACTTAACCCACCTATTGCCCTGCCTCCCCACAAAAGTTAGTTGCCTAGTGGAGTGGCTAGAGCCAGGCTCATGACTGAACAACTAATTTTCAAGTATATCTACTTCCTCCCCTTCCCTATGCCAGGGAGTCTTCTCTGGTAACAATTTTTTTAAAAAGCTAAACAAAACTAACCCTACCTTACACAACTGATCACAATTATCCTCCTACTTATGCTATATTCCATACCTGTAGACCCCTGCCTCTCTAAGGAAAGAAGGGAAAATTGTCTCCTAAACTATTATAACAGTCCCCTAATTGGTCTCCCTTTTCCCTGTCTTGTTCCTTTCCCAGGCCTCACTGACAAAATGGTCATTAATGACATGATTTTGATTCAAAAACCTTGAATAGTGTCTTATTGCCTCTAGGATAAAACAAACACAGACTTCAGCCTGAGATTTAAAGCCACGACTATCTGACAACCCCACCCCCACCCCCACCTCACCTATGTTTTAAGTCTTATTACTTCCCTTCACACCATTCCAGTCAAAATGACCCAATAGCTGACTTCCTCTCCCAGAAATGGCGCTCCATCTCTGGCTTCTATGTTTAGGCGGTCTCTCTTATCTGGAATCTGGTTCCTTCCCATCTCCAGTTGGTACATTCAGTAGCTTCCTTCACAGAACACTTCAAGTACCACCTCCAAAGGCCTTTTCCTGAGCGACCCTTCTCAGCAAGTTATTAGCATGCCCTTACTCTGTTGGCTATATTTGCTTGTGTAAGTAATAGATTGATAAGAGAATTTATTAAGCACTTTCTATGTGTCAGACTCTAAGCACTTAAGGGGGATAATAAAAACAGACACCTGCCCTCAGAGAGCTTGCATTCTCAACGGAGGACTAACACCTAAGGGAAACCAGGAAGGGCAAGAGGTCTGGAAGAACATTCTGGGCAAGATAAGACTAGAGCTGATCTATCAGAGCCCACGGTGGTTCCAGAGTCCAAGGTCCCACTGGGGAAGGGGTGGAGTTGATGGCTTCACTGAAGACAGCAAGGCATGGAATTGGCCTGGAAGGATTAAGTCCTCCCCCCATCCTCTCTATCCCTGCTCCTGGACTTTTGGGGTTTTTGTCCTGTGCTCCTATCACCTAGCATAGTGTCTTGCCCATGGAAAGTTATTAAATTGGTTGGTGAAAGCCCTGGAGAAAGCGGGACGGTGTCATATATCAAAGGTTATTGAAGATCTTTCTTGAGGTCTCTTATAGCGAGGCCTGCTTTTGAGGCAATCAGAATCTTATGGTTTACCTGTGTTTATTCCCCTTTCTGAGCCTCAGGTTCCTACAGAATGAATTGTTGCCCAGTCATTCAGTCGTGTCCAACTCTTCATGACCCCATTTGGGGTTTTTTTGGCAAAGATACTGAAAGTGGTTTGCTGTTTCCTTCTTCAGTAGATTAAGGCATTCAGAGGTAGAGGTTAAGCGACTTGCCTGGTGTCTTAAATGAGTGTCTGAAGCTGCATTTGAACTCTGGTCTTCCAGACTCCAGGCCCAGTGCCCTGTCCACTGAGCCACCCAGCTGCCTCCCTAGAATGAATGGGTTGGACTAAATGAACTCCACACACTTTTCAAGCTCAAAGAGCCCTGGAAACTGAATTAAGGAGAGGTATATAGACTTGTACATTGTAGCTCCCACCCAACAACCTCCTCTCCCTTCTCAGCATATAGTGCGCCATCATCCCAGCATCTCTAGAAGAAATCTCATTCCTGGGGAGCCTTCTCAGACAAATCAGAAATGAGATGATGGGGTTGATAATAACAAGGAAAAGTTCTTAGGAGGGAAAATGGGTTTGGGGGAGTAGGGATTATTCCCATCCAACAAGGGTTATTGTATGGAGCTCATGTTCTTTGCCATTCCCATTTTACAGGTAGTAAAACCGAGGCTGAGAAAGGCAAAAGTGTCTTTCCTCTTCTTGAGCAGAACTAGGTTTCTATGCTCCTGAGTTCATTGCTCTTTCCACTAAATCTAGATAGTGTGCCGAGGGACTGGGAGAGGGAGATGGTGTTGAAGGATCCAGGGTCCAAAATGACAGATCACCTGTGTTAACATGCTTGGGGATTTCCAGTTTGTGCTGCTTCTCCGGCCCCCCTTCCCCCCTCCAGGGGCCTGGGAACTCCTGCTGACTTCCCATTCTGAACCCAAAGCTGCCAACTGGTTTTGTTTGTCTTAACCCAAACCTGTATCCCACCCAGGTCAACCCCTGACAGCAAAGGTTTCGTTTCAGTCCTCTCCCGGGCAGTGAGATATTGGAAAGGGGTGGAAGGGGCCAAGGGGTTACCGTGCAAGCCTGGGAACAACAGTTGATGAGGGAGTCACCCCACCTTTTTTGTCCCCCTTTGTTCCACCAGAAGTTGGACAGTGATTCCCAGGCATGCAAAAGTCGGAAATCCAGAGGTTTTTGCTGAAAAAGTTTTCACATCTGGCACGGTCCTCATTCCCTAGGACCGTAACACAGCCACCTCCCTCTGGGCTCCCATGATGTTGCTGAGAGATGAGGACCCAGGACTGGATGGGATGGGTCCGGATGGGACAGGACTGGCAGAGCCAAAAAGGAAAAGGGAAAGGTGGCAGTGAACTTGTGGGGAGGAAGGGAAAGAGAAAGAGAAAGAGGACCACAGAGAGAGGGGGGGGGAAGCTGCATTAGAGTTTTTTGCAGCCTCGTCCCAGAGATTATTTTGAGGCTGGCTAGAGTCCCTAAAATATATGTCAGCCCAGTGTGGCCCTAGCCCCCCATATCAATCTCTTAAAGAGCAGCTGGTCTGGAGAAGAGGTCTGCAAAAGAGAGAGTGGGAAAGGAAGGGAGGAAGAATTGAATGAGGAAGAAAAACCAAGCAGCTGAAGCCAGGGATAAAACTTCAGTGGGAGGAGGCAGCATCTATTCTGGGAATTTAGTTGTAACCTTCCTTGTACCCTCCCCACCCTAGTGCCTGGGATTGGGAGGGAGACCAATGATGGGCGTGGGGGGGAGGGGAGTGAGTGGGGGAAGGAGGGAGGGGAGGGTAGCAAGGGGGCCATGGGGTGTGTATTTCTTCCTCCCTATGCTAGTTGCGGTTGACCTGGTTCCTGTGGTTCTCATTTTAGGTTGAGAGACTCATGGGGTTGGGGAGGGGATAACTAATGTCCTAACGGCCGTGGAGGCAAGTGGAAAGGAATCCTGGCCTGCCCTCAAGTGAGGGCAGAGATCCAATGGCCATTTCCTTTGCAGCCCATGCAGGGCTCCTGCCCCGGGTGAGCTGGGTAGAGTTAGAGGTGAGCAAGCTGAGCATAATTTTAAGGCCTGAGGAGGAAGATATGAGGCAACTCACAGAAGAAAAACAATCTAGATTAAAATCCTGATGCTGCCTAGCAGTATGCTTGCTACTTAGGGGATAAGCTGGATGGGCCACTAAGGTACTTTCCAGCTCTGAACCTCTGATCTTATGACATGACGTCCCTTCTCCTCTCCTCTCCTCAGTTTCCTTCTCTGTAAGATCGGATGATCTCTGAGGTCCCTTCCAGTTCTGAAAACGTATGAAAGAAGAGAGAATGGGGAGCCCAGGTGTACGAAGGAGAAAGTGGAAAGTGATTACAGGAAGGGTTGAATGGAAAGCATTGTGACCTGTGGCAGAGGGTAGGACATTCCAGGCAATCTCAAAAGTGTCTGCCCAGGGCTCAGCTGGGTGGTTCAGTGGATAGAGCACCGGCCCTGGAGTCAGAAGGACCTGAGTTCAAATCTGGCCTTTGACACTAGCTGTGTGACCTTGGGCAAGTCACTTAACCCCAATTGCCTCACCAAAAAACAAAAACAAACAAGAGTGTCTGCCCTACAGTAGGCCCATTGTCTTTTTCTTTTGTAGGAAGGGACTTTTTAGCATTTACTTAAGGCATATGTATGTGTATGTGTATCTGTATGCATGTGTATATATGTGTATGCATGTGTATACAGGTGCATGTATATGTCTACATGTGTGTATATGCGTATATATGTGAATGGGTATATTCATACACATATGCGAGCGCGCGCGCGCGCACACACACACACACCCCATAACTTACTTAGCTTAAAGGAACTTCAGATTATTTCCTGATAGCCTGATTTGATTGGGGGGTGAGGAAGTAGATATGGAAAGAAAGTGTGCAGAGGTTACTCAAAGAGGTCAAGCAGTTACAGTAAGGGAATGGGGTAAAGAAAGGGGAAATACTAAAGACACTTTCAATAACTTAATGATTTTGCCCAGAATCCTTCTTTCACCATAGCTTAGCATTGATCTGCCTCTTGTTTACTCTAATACTTTTTTCAATCAATAAAAATCTATTTTCTCCCTCCTTTCTATTGTGGAAAAAACAAACAAACAAACAAAAAAGCCAAGCAAACCCTGTAACAAAATACACATGCTCAAGCAAACAAAATTCGTGCTTGGACTATATCTAAAAAATAAATGGGGGCAGCTATGTGGCGCAGTGGATAGAGCACTGGCCCTGGATTCAGGAGGACCTGAGTTCAAATCTGACCTCAGACACTTGACACTTACTAGCTATGTGACCCTGGGCAAGTCACTTAACCCCAGTTGCCTCAAAAAAAAAAAAAAGACTAAATCTTCACCCTCATCGCTTTGATCAGAGTTCTTAAGTCTTTTAAAGTTGTTTGATTGCTTGTTGTTCCATTGCATCTGACTCTTCATGACCCCATTTGGGGTTTTCTTTGCAAAGATAATGGAGTGGTTTTCCATTTCCTTCTCCAGCTGATTTTACAGATGAAGAACTGAGGCAAACAGGGTTAAATTACTAGCCCAGGATCACACAGCTAGTAAGTCTCTAAATTCAGATATGAACTCAGGTCCTCCTGGTTCCAGGCCCTGAGCTCTATCCACAATGCCACCTAGATGCCGCTTTCTAGTGTTATTCTATGTTTTCTAGGTTCTGTTCCCTTGTTCTTTATCAATTCATACAGTTGTTCCCAACTATCTCTAAAAGAGTACTCCTCATCATTTCTTACTGCACATAATAGTGTTACATTTCATTCATCTACCTGACTGAGTCATTCCTCAATCAGTGAGCATCCCCTTATGGTCCACTACTTTGTAAAGAAATTTGGTCTCAGGGGCATCTAGGTGTGCAGTGGATAAAGCACTGGCCTTGGATTCAGGAGTACCTGAGTTCAAATCCAACCTCAGACACTTGATAGCTACTAAGCTATGTGACCCTGGGCAAGCCACTTAACCCTCATTGCCCCTCAAAAAACAAACAAACATCGGGGCACAGTGGATAGAGCATAGGCCCTGGAGTCAGGAGTACCTGAGTTCAAATCCAGCCTCAGACACTTAACACTTAACTAGCTGTGTGACCCTGGGCAAGTCACTTAACCCCAATTGCCTCACTAAAAAAACAAACAAACAAACCACAACAACAAAAAAAAAAGAAAAAAGAAATTTGGCCTCTAGGTCTGCCTTGTAGTGGAGATTCTTGTTCTAGGGGTTTAGATATCTTCCATTATCCCTGCCTTGCGCTATTCCAAACCATGCTGTCTCATTCTGGAACCTCCTTGTGTCTCATTGCCCTGAAGCATCCAGCCACCTTGGAGGAGGAGAGTGTCTTCTCCACCTGGACCATCCCTCTGTAAGGCTCCCACTGGTGATTTCCTTCTGGAATCTGCATTTTGTGAAGGAACTCAGGTTCTCCCCAGCCAGTTCTAACTTAAGAACTTTCAAATCCTGACTGACCCATATTCCTTTCCTCCCTTTCCCTGCTCATGCTTTTCTGCAGCATACTTTTTTGTTACAACAGTTCCTGGCACATAGTAAGCAGTCGATAAATGCCCGTTTCCTTTCTTGCTTCCTTTCGAGGCTCTCAGATCATTAAATTGGTGTTTAAGTGAGGTGGAAGCCCCAACAACCTTGACTGCAAAATTAGTCATTATTTAAAAAACACATGTACTTACTAGGGCCAGGCTTCTTGCAAAGGGCTGGGGTTACAAATAAAGGTAAAAACACTTTCTCTACCCTCCTGGAGCTCATCTTCTAGGGGAGTGGGGAACTCCCTATTAATACAAAACAAATCTTTTATAGGCTAATAACTGGTTAAGACTATAACTGAGTGCAATAATCAAAATCATTTATTGGAGCCCTAGTAAGCCACCTCATCTGCTTAGGCAATCTATTTGTTTTGCTTGGTTGTCTGGGACTCTCCATTGGGTTCCCTCCCCCAGTTTCCTTCACCTGGATCTTCCCTTTTAGAATTTTTTGTTGTTTTCCTTTCTTTCAGCAAAGCAAGTGAGCCATTCTACCCTCAGGGTGTTCACTTTCTGAGATGATTGAAAACAAAAAAGCACCTAGTCGAGCAAAGAAATGCAGAGTCCCCAAGAGAAAGCCCTTTACTTCTTTGGGGAAGTACATTAGCAGAGTTAGTGTGAGTTGGTGTGGGGGCAGACACTATGCGTGTTGGTAAATCATACATGTGTCTAGAATGAGACTTCTCAATCCCAGGCTTCAGCTAGTGACCCGAAATCAGTGCACGGGGAAACAGGCTGAAGAGGCGGGCTTTGTGGCATTTCCTGGATGCTTCTGCCCGTTCTAACTTGCTTGGCTGGATGGAAACTGGTCAGGGTTGCCCTGCGGCTCCAGTCCGATCAGAAGCCTCGGGGAACTAGCTCTGATTGCCTTCTTGGAAGGTAGAGGGTACACTGGTCTGTCCATCTCTGCTCCTTAAGAGTATTTGCTATCCCTCCTTTCCCCCCATCCTTGAGCTCACACACTTTTGTACCTTCTTTTCCTTCTGCTATGAGAAATTACTTGGCTCCCTTTCTGCTTCTAGTGGCCTATCGCCCAAGTGGCAGCTGGGAAATTCCCCTGTGGCCTGCCCACACCCTGGAGGCTCTCATGGTCTGCTGCTACCTTCCAGTCTCTGTTGCCTCCAGGAGCAAATAAAAAATACTCTCGTTAGCATTAAAAACCCTTCATAACCTTGCTCCCTCCTACCTTTCCAGTCTTCTCACACTTTACTGCTATACCACATGTACTTTCTGATCCAGGACATTGGCCTCCCGACTGTCCCACGAACAGAACAACACCCTCCATCTGTCGGCTCTGGGCATTTTCTCTGACTTGTTACCATGCCTGGGATGCTCTGTCTCCTCAGCACCAACTACTGACTTCCTTTAAATACTATTGGAAAATTCTTTCTTTTGCTGGAAGCCTGCCCTCTGTTAATTACTTCCTATTTATCCTGTCTACAATTTGCTTTGTATTTATTTGTTCATACCATTGCCTCCCCCACCCCCCACTACCCATTAGGTCATAAGCTCCTTGAGGGCAGGAACTATTTTTTGGCCTCATTTTGTAAACCAGCATTTAGCACAGTGCCTGGACACATAATTGGTGTTCAATAAATGTTTATTGACTGATTGATTGGTAAGAAGGCAAATCACTTTTCTTCAAGATGATTAGTAGAGTTTAGACTTTTTTTTATAAAGCTTTTATTTTAATAGGGAAGGAGAAAGGAATGAACATTTTTTTTAAAAAATTTATTTTATTTTCAAGTCATGGAACAAAACAAACATTTATTAAGTTCTTCCTGTACCAGGTTCTGTGCTGGCACTTTACAGATGTCTCATTTGATCCTCATAAACACCCTGTGAGGTAGTTTGCAGTTTAGGAAAATGGAGGAATAGAGAGGTTAAGTGACTTGCCGAAGGTCACCCAGTTTAAGTGTCTGAGGCTAGATTTGAATTCAAGTCTTCCTGACTTCAGGCTTAATTTTCTAACACTGTTGCACCTAGCTGTCTCATTCTAAAAGGTGGAAGAGGGGGACAGGGAGCAGAAAGATGAGCTTAACTGTTAAACTCAACTGGTTTAATGGTAAGAATGGTGAATTTTGGAGACAGAAGACATGGGTTTTCAGCCCCATCTCTACTACTGACTTGTATCATGATCTTAAACTAGTCATTTCTTGCTCTCCTGGGTCTCTGTTTCATTCTCTAAAAATGAGATTGTACTAGATTAAGCATCTACTATGGGACAGATACTAGGGACCCAAAGACATGAATAAAATGGCCCCCACCCTCAAATAAACAAATACCATGCCACAGACAAGTGATTTCAGAGTAGCAGGGCAGACTACAAGCAGCCAGAGGGTCCTTCAGGAGGCTGTTTCTTTAAAAAGAAAAATACCAATGACTTTTTGGAATCAGGAAGATTCTTCTCCCTGAGTTCAAATTTGGCCTCAGATACTTACTAGCTGTGTGATCCTGAGCAAGTCACTTCACCCTGTTTGCCTCAGTTTCCTCATCTGTAAAATGAGTTGGAGAAGAAAATAATAAATAACTCTGCCAAGAAAACTCCAAATGGGTCATGAAGAGTCTGATGCAACTGAAAAATGACAGAATGGCAGTGACTTATTTGCAAAGCTCTATACCTGGTGCTAGGAATATAAAAACCAAAACAAGAATAGTCCCTGGCTTGCATTCATAAGCCCTTGACAAAGCGTGAGAAAATACAGAAATAGACCACCTCAAGAAACAGCCAACTCGTCAGGGTCTAGACAGAGTTGGGAAGTCAGAGAAGCTACGCCTGTCAGGCTTGAATGACCTCTGCCATCAACCCTGAATCCTAGAAATATCTGGTCATCCCAGAAAGGGCAGGCAGATTTTCCCCAAGCACATGATCTTTTCTCACTTGATGTACACAGACCATATTCCTGTGGATGGTAGGGCTAGAGGTAGAGATGAAGTCTCTTGGCTTCAGAAACTGGGGGGGAGAACCCCCTTCATTTTCCTTGGAGTCCTTCCCACAGTTCTGGTGTCCTTCCCTCGTGTTCTTGTATACCTCCCCATCCCCTGTGGCTTCGAGGCTCCCTTGAGTTTTTCTCTTCTCTCTTCATTTGTGCCCTGATCACTTTTTTCTCGGTCCCTTTCCCTCCACACCTTGCTCCATATCTTCTCAGTCCTCCCCTTTTGACCCTTCCCGGCTCCACTTTTCCTCTGGTGGGACCGACTCTCCACAGGGAAAGACTTGATGGTATTAGTCTTGGCAGCCCATACATCCCCTAGCCTGGCCAGCACCATTGTGGGATGTTTGCTGATTAGATTTCCCTCTTTCCCTCCCTTCCTCCCCTGCTGGATAGAGCAGCTTGGGATCCTGGTAGAAATTGGAGCCTACTCCTGAGTCTTGTTGGCTACCCCAGGATACCACACCGGGCTGTCAGAGTTGTTACTGCAGGATTCAGCTGAAACAAAACTACAAAAAGATGTCAGGATGGAGAGAGAGACAGTCCTGGCCTGCACCCTTCTGTTCTTACTCCCACCCCCCAAGAGCCAGCTGGGGTTGGAAAACATGTAAGTTGCTGGTAGGGTAGAAAGGAAAAGATTTTAGATGCCTTGCCTGCCTTCTATATGCCTTGGTTTTTCCTGGTAACTGTTTCTACAAAGCTTGAGGAAAAATCAGGTCAGAAGTTGGTATCACTGGTTTTGGGTCTCATGTATTTAGGGGATTAAGGCTATTTAAGGGGAGCCAAGTATGATAGACCTGAGACATCTAGGCCTAGATTCTGGGTCCTATAGGACTTCTCACTAAAAGGAACTGATCCCATGGGCATAAGCACTGAGTCAAAACCTTCAACTAGAGGGAGGTTGAGCAAGTCGTTAACCTTAACCTTAGTTAAAACCTTAGTTTCCTTATGTATAATCTAGTTTCTTTATCTCTTGTATCTACTAGACATGTGTATTACATATCTACTATATATCTATAATCTACTATCATCTTTGTGATCTACTTTATGTATAATCTACTTTCTTTATCTATAATCTACTTTGCAAACTTGTGTTAGGGACTCTTGCCCAAGAAAGGGTGCCATGGTGGCCCTCCCCACCTTGGTTGGCATTGGGAAGGAGTCATGTGCCTCACACAGTCCTTGTCTCCACGGGAAAATGAGCAAGAGCATTGTGTGTTTGCCCTTTGGGTTCTGATCCCATTTCTGCCACCATCTAGCTAAGGAAGTCTGTCAACCACTCTAGAAAGGATCCAAATCACACAATCTTGGATTTAGAGCAAGGAGGAACTTTAGATTTCATTGAGTCCAGCCCCCTAATTTTACACATGAAGGAACAAAGGCCAACAGAGATGAAATTATTTGACCAAGGCTTTCAGGTTTGCAAACAATCTCCTCCCATCAGCCTTGCAGGGTAGGTAGTTGATATATTATCTTTGCTTTACAGGTGAAAGTTTAGATCTTGTCTTAGGTCTAGTATTTCCCTGGGCAGGATTAGGACCAGCATTGGGAGACTAGTTTCCTGACCTGAGTCTAAGAGCCAATTCTGCTACTTAGAACACAGTGCCTCCCTTGATGTATGGGGTCGGTAAAGTCTCTAAGATCCCTTCAAGCTCTGGTGCTTTCACAGTCAATTAAGGATTCTGGGGTTTCCCTTTCAGGAAATGCTGATGGGTTTCATAGGGAGATTAACTATAAGACAACATGGGGTCAATGGATAGAGCCCTGGCCCTGGGATCAGGAAGACTCATCTTCCTGAATTCAAATTTGGCCCCAGACACTAGCTGCATGACTCTGGGCAAGTCACTTAACCCCGATTGTCTCTCCCCTCCAAAAGAAAAAAAAAAAAGACAGCAAGTTATAAGTACGTGGTAGTACACTGGACTTAAATTCAAGTCAGGAAGACCCGAATTTGAATCCTGCTCTAGACCCTTATTAGCTGTGTGATCCTGGGTAAAGTAAATTACTTAGCCTCTCTCAGCCTCAGTTTCCTCAAATGTACATTGAGGAGGTTGCAGCGACCTCTAAGGTTCATTCTAAGTGGGAGTTGTGTTGTTTTTTGTCTTTGTATCTACTGTGTTCAGATACCTGGCACATAGGTATTTCATAAATGTTTGTTGATTGCAACTCTTAAGTCTCTGTTCTGTGAGGTGGGAAGGGTCTGTAGGAAGTGATTTTTCAAAATGGATAAACGGTACAGCTAGATGGCACAGTGGATAAAGCACCATCCCTGGATTCAGGAGGACCTGAGTTCAAATGTGGCCTCAGACACTTGCCACTTACTAGCTGTGTGACCCTGGGCAAGTCACTTAACCCTCATTGCCCTGAAAAAACAAACAAACAGAAAAGAGGAATATAATCAGAAGTTTGAGATCAAAGTGGATAAACACTGGATTTGGAGGCAGAAAGACCTGAATTCAGAATTTTGCTGGGGACAAGTTAATTAGCTCCTGTGCCTCAGTAAAATGAGAACCCCATGACTTATCTCATGTTCTTTTTTTCTAATTATCTTATCTGTTGAGACACAACAGGAAAATACACTTGTCCTAACAAATATACCCCAGGGGTCCTTAGAAGCCCTGGTGTTGATGGGTTTGTAAGTGCTGGGGAATTGGGGTGGGGAGGGCTAGCCCCAGGGTACTGTGGCACTGGGACAAATCCTATCTCTCCGAGAGGTTGTCAGGACTCCAGCTAAGGTTTTTGTTGGAGCAAATCTTCCTAATTAAGGAACCCTTTACCACCCCCCCCACCCCCGTCTTGTGGCAGGGGCTGAAGAAGAGGTGTCCTTTCTCTTTTGGACCCTGGGCCAAACTTGGCCCCTTTCACTTGAAAGCAAATGGGAAAAACAGAGGAATAAGTCTGAGCTCTTTCCATCCCGGCCTGCCTCAAGGTCCTCCTTGTTAGCCTCTTTACCATCCCTAGTCCAATCTCCAGGCTGGAGCAGAAAATGAAAATATTGATTTGTGTAATTTTGAGAGCCAAGTTAAAGAATGCTTTGGGTGAATGAGACTGGCTGGGCCCTTTTCCTGGGGAGGGCTGCTTCTCTAACCCCAAGGTCTGGGCTAGGGCAAGGACAAGCTGTCTACAGGGTGTTTGCTTGTCTGTGGCTTGTCTCTTCCACACCCGAATTCTACCTCCACCCTGTCCGTCTAACCTCACAGAGGCCTCTGTTACTCTGGTAGGTTGGTTACCTCTTTCATTCCAAGACAGAGTCTGGCGCCAATGGAACATTGGGCTGAAGACTAGTCTGAAGGTCTGTGCAGCAGGGGACATGGTGTCTAGCTTCCCACACAAGTTAGCAAAACCAGGATCTGCCCTATACATCCCATATGGCTTCTAAAAGTACCGCTCTGCCTTCCTTAACCTACACAGAGATTACTAAACTCTCTGGCTATAATTCCCCAAGATTGAGGCAACAGTGAGGGCAGTCTAGCTCTGGATGGATGGATGGATTCATCCATTCATTAAGTAACGTACTTTTATTAAGCACCTACTGGTGCTCATTTTACAAATGAGGAAACTGAGGCAAACAGGGTTAAATGACTTGCCCAGGGTCACACAGCTAGATAGTATTTGAAGTCAGGAAGATGAATCTTCCTGACTCTTGGTCTGGCATTCTATCCACTGTGCCACATAGCTGCCTCCAAGGAGGTATATCTGTTTTCATCTTTCTATCCTCCATGCCAAGCATAGTGCCTGTCATATAGAAGATGTTTAATAAAAATGCTTGTTGAATTAAATCCCTCAAGCCCTACTGAAAGGCTTTTTTTTTGGGGGGGGGGGACGGGGCAGTGAGGGTTAAGTGACTTGCCCAGGGTCTCACAGCTGGTAAGTGTCAAGTGTCTGAGGTCAGATTTGAACTCAGGTCCTCCTGAATCCAAGATTGATGCTTTATCCACTGCGCCACCTAACTGCCCCCGGAAAGGCTTTTCTTTGTTCTTTCTTCCTCTGGCATTCCCCTCACCCCTGGGTCACAGGATTGACTGTAACATGGGTAGGGAAGCTCCCCTACCCCTGGATGGGGAAGCCCCATTACCCTTGCCTAGGGCCATGTGACCCCAGGTCTCTCTCTGCATCCAGGAAAGTGAAGACTGTGGGGCCCCTGAGAGGAGCAGAGCTTTGTGGGGCTTTGTGGGCCTAAAGGCTTCTAGGGACTCTCATCCCTGGCCCCTCCCCAAGCTCTGAGGCCTGTCAGAACCACATTATGATAAAAAAAATGGGAATAGGGAGAGTAAGTGGGTCTGTAGCAGGCTGATAAGGGCAGGGTCTGGCTGCTTATAATACCAGTTGTGCTCTGTGCAGAGGGTAGCTGACCCTATTACTGAGACCTGGTCCAGATGAGCAGCCAGGTCTCTAAGGACAAAGGAGCCCACCAACTTTCTCAGTCCTTTAACACTTAGCTTGCAATAGTCAAAAGAATCACAAATCTGGCCACAGAAAGAACATCAGAGGTCATCCAATCTAACCTCTTCATATAGACAAAGAAACTGATGCCAGAGAGTTTGATTTAACATTGTAAGTAAGCTTCAGAGCCAAAACTTGAACCTAAATCCTGTGACTCTAAGCCCAGTGTTCTATTGCATTTTTTCTGTACGGTTTCACTTAAGTATCTCCCGTGGTCTTCCCCAATTCCCTTTATTCCTTCCTGTTAGTGGCACTAATTGCCTCTTTCATTCACTCAAGATCTCTTCATTCTCTATCATCACCCTGCCTCCAGTCCAAATAGGTTGTGAGGAAATGATCTGAAATTTATTTATACTAACAGAAGTGACTTCCTAAAAGCTTGCAGTATTATTTCTCCTAGGTGAGAGATACATTAAAACTGAAGACAGTGACAAAACCCAAAGGAATAAAGCTTAGCTACCAGGAACTGGTCCTAAGACGTTTTTCTTTGGAGGGGTAGGTAGGGTATGGGAAGGAAATATGGTACACAATCCTATCAACCACATGACCCAGCCACCTGGTTTAATGGTAAGGGTACCAGATTTGGAATAAGGAGATCCAGCTCCAAAGAAAGGGACCTCAGTGCAGTGACTTGCCCAAGGTCACACAAGACTAAAATCCATGTTTTCTTACTATCCAGTGCTACTCATTCCACTAAACCATGCTTCTTCCCATTTGGCCTGACTTGGGTTTTTTTTGTTTTTTGTTTTTTTGTTTTGTTTTGTTTTAGTGAGGCAATTGGGGTTAAGTGACTTGCCCAGGGTCACACAGCTAGTAAGTGTTAAGTGTCTGAGGCCAGATTTGAACTCAGGTACTCCTGACTCCAGGGCCAGTGCTCTATCCACTTCGCTACCTAGCTGCCCCCTCTTTGTGTGTGTGTGTGTGTGTGTGTGTGTGTGTGTGTGTGTGGAGGCGGGGGGGGGGGGGGCAATGAGGGTTAAGTGACTTTCCCAGGGTCACACAGCTAGTAAGTGTCAAGTGTCTGAAGCCGTATTTGAACTCAGTTCCTCCTAAATTCAGGGCCAGTGCTTTATCCACTGAGCCACCTAGCTGCCTCCTGACTTGTTCTTAGCGATATCTACTAGAGACTCAGCTCGGGCACCTCATCATAGCCCTGGTTCCCCAGGAGCCATGCCAGTGAAGAGTACCAACAGGTCCTAGCAAGCTGGAAATACAGGCCTGGCAGTGGAATGTGGGTGTGTTTCTCATCCAAGTACCAGCCTAGCTCATAACCTGAAGCTTGGCCACCTGGTAATAGATGAAGCATTTGTTCAATGCATACTGTATCCTAGGCACTGTGTTCAGTGCTAGGGATACACACACAAGACCAAAAGAAAAAAGTCAATTTCTACTCTCAGAGTTTACATTTTAATGAAGAAAGACATAGTATAAAGGATAACTAGAAAGCAGAGGAATCAGTGGGCACAGGGTGAGGATGCCCACTTGGAGATATGACTGGGTGATAAGGAGGTAGAGAAGTCCAAAGAATCAGGAGCAGAGCTGGTAGTAAAGGCCAGGGTGCTTTTAGTCTGGGCCACTGACTGACTAGTCAGAAGAGAAGGCTGAAGAGCGAGGAGAACACTGCTGGTGGAAAAATAGAGAATGTAAAAGATGAAGCCAGAAGTGATCAATCTCTGACACAAGCTTGAAGGCTGTCTACTCAAATGTGGCGAGGTTTCGGTCTTTCTCAGTAGATCGAGTGCCCACCCACATCAGTGAAATCCCATCAAGGACTGAAGAAATTCTCAGTGAACCCACATTGGCTCCTAGTGATGGACACTTTCCTATCTAAATATGCACAGCTCATCTGTTTAATCAGCTATTTTATAATATTGCCTAGGACCCAAACTCACTAGTATGTAATATATTGAGGAGAGAGAAAGAGGGAATGAGAATTGGGGCATCTGACTATCTCTGATTTTTTGGCCCTTCTCCAGTTTTCTATGTTTCCTTAAAGTGGTGGTTCTTTAGTCACATTTGCCAAGTTCGCTTAAGTCTCCTGGGATAGAAGTCAGCTGCCCTAGAGATTTCAATTAAGGCTATCTCCTTACCTATCTAGGACTTCAATTCCCTCTTAACCACATTTGTTCTACCCCTTCCAGTCTGAAGATCCTTCTCCTTGATAGAGAAAAAGTAAGTCAAGAGCTGAGCAGCTCAGCTTTCTCCCTATTACACCATTTGCCTCAAGCATTGGACCCATCCCTCCCTCCCTCTTCCCTGCTATAAAAGCTCAATTTATTGTACTTAGTGTATTCTGCCAGCCCCAAAGCAGGCCTTCAAACATCCTTCCCTTTTCACCAATTTATATTTTCCCTAATTGTTTAACATATCTTGCCTCATCTCTACCTAGGCTGTTCCCTGAGAACAGGGAACATTTTGTGTGTGTGTGTGTAAAATGTTTTTAAATATATATTTATCTCATTTAATATATTTAATATAAAATCAATCTACTTAATGTATAATAATGTCATAAAGGAAAGCTCAGTGGATAGAGCACCAGACCTGGAGTCACAGGAAGACCTGAGTTCAAATCTAGACACAGACACTTACTAGCTGTATGACCCTGGACAAGTCACTTTGCCCTGTTTGCTGCCTCAGTTTCCTCCTCTGTAAAATGAGCTGGGGAAGGAAATGGCAAACCACTCCAGTATCTTTGCCAAGGAAAGCTCAAATGAGGTCATGAAGGGTCAGGCACAACTAAAACAACAATAATGTCATATAATAGGTTTAATTTAATACATTATTATATTATATAACATGTTAACATACAATTATTTACTTAATAAATTTATTAAATCTACTTTATATATTTCAATTGTCTTCTCCCGCCCCCACCCTGATCTTCCTAACCATTGGAAGTGCTCAGGAACTGAGCAGTTGAGTCTCTGTGGAGGAATGGATGATAAACAGTGTTGAGAGCCTGTTGTGGACCAACACATCCAAATTGGAACATTCCTTCAAGAACATGCTGTATCCATTTACACGGATTCCCACACCGTGTCTGTAAACTTCACGTTCCTGTCCAGCAAACCCACCCTGTTGCTTTCTCCCCCAACACACGTCAGTGGAGCTGGAGCCGACACCAGCTCCGGGTGTGGTGGTGGGAGAAGGATGATAAAGTTCTGTTCGACCTCATCCTGGGCCCTGAAATCTACACCCCTCCCTCCTCCTCCCTTCTTCCTCTCCAACCTTGCCCTTTCCTTTGTTAAACTTCCTGATTGATGTTTCAGCCAGTCTCTGGAGGCTGGAGACTTTGCCTGGGCCACTTTACTTGAGAATAGGATAAAGGGAGAGGAGGGGGCTTATATTTTGGGCCCCTGGGATTGGAGTCAAGAGGAGACTTTGGTTGGTCCCTTCCTATTTGGTGCTGGGTCCCTGGCTCAGCATTCCCTTCCTATAGGCAACTGGGTGGTGCAATGGATAGAGCACCATGCCTGGAGTCAGGATGTTCAAATATGGCTTCTTTCATCATTTTTTTAAGTGTGGCAATTGGGGTTAAGTGACTTGCCTAGGGTCACACAGCTAGTAAGTGTTAAGTGTCTGAGGCCGGATTTGAACTCAGGTACTCCTGACTCCAGGGCTGGTGCTCTAGCCACTGCGCCACCTAGCTGCCCCCTTTCATCATTTTTTCAGTCATATCCTACTCTCCAAAACCCCATTTGGGGTTTACTTGGCAGAGTTCCTGGAATGATTTGCCATTTCGTTCTCCAGCTCATTTTACAGATGAGGAAATTGAGGAAAGCAGGGTTAAGTGACTTATCCAGGGTCACACGGCTAGTATCTGAGGCCAGATTTGAACTCAGGGAGATGACTCTTTCAGACTCCAGGCACAGTACTCTATGCACTATGGCATCACCTAGCTGCCCCCAAATACAGCCTCCGACAAGTACTGATTGTATGACCCTAGACAAGTCACTTAAGCTGTCTGCCTCAATTTGGGGAATGTGGGGAGAGAGAAAAAGAGAATGAGAATTGGAGGTCTATTTCTGACTTTCTGGCTGGAGGCTGGAAGTAATAGCATTGTTACTAGGATCAAAATGAGATAATAATTGTAAGGCATTTAGCAAAGTGCTCAGCACATAGTAAGTGTGAGCTATTGTTTTGAAAGAAAAAAGAGAGTTGGACTGATCATCTCTAAGGTACTTTCAAACTCTAAATCCTGGGACAGCTAGGTGGTGCAGTGGATAAAGCACCAGCCCTGGATTCAGGAAGGACCTGCGTTCAAATCTGGCCTCAGGCACTTGACACTTACTTGGCTGTGTGACCCTGGGCACACTTAACCCTCATTGCCCTGTTAAAAAAAAAAACAAAAACAAATAAGACTCATAAAACTCTAAATCCTATGATTCCCCTAAGCCTTTCCTTCTCCTGCCCCAGAAGGGAGGATCTCCAAAGCAGCCCTGATCTTATCGGGACCCACTTCTGAACCTCCCTGAAAGGCAAATACCAAGTTCTCCCTCCTAGACCCTTGCCCCAGTGATTAATAATGTGACAGTTACCTGCAACACAGAGTGCCTTCAGGTCTACAAAGCCCCTCCACACAATTTTGTGAGGGAATTGGTACAAGGACCAAGATCTCCCCAATTTATAGGTAAGGAAATTGAAGCCTAGGAACATTTAACTGGTCTATCCATAGTTATTTGAAGTGTCAGAGCCAGGGTTTCATCTTAGATTTAGAACAGGAAGGGGCAAGGACCTTAGAAGCTATTTCTCCCAATCCCCTTATTTTTCAGATGAGGAAACTGAGGGCTATATGGTTTGTCCAAGGTCACCCTGGTAGTAAACTTCAGGATGGGATTTGAAGGCCCTTATCTATCACCTGACAGACACCTGGACTATTGCAGTAGCCTGCTCATTGATCTCCCTACCATGTCTCTCCCCTATCCTGCACCTAGCTACTAAAGTGATCTTCCCAAGGTGCAGGGCTGACCGTGTCACTTCTCCTCCCAGTAGTAAACCCCATGGGTTCCATATCACCAAATATAAAATCATCTGTTGGCCTTCAAAGCCCTTTATAACCTCATCCCTTCCTACCTTTTCTAGTCTTATACTGTACTTCCCCATCCCCAACAATATTCTGTGATCCAACGGTTCTGGTCTCCTTGCTATTCCTCCAAGTATTTTCCCGGCTGTCCCCTATACCTGAAATTCTCTCCTTCCTTCTCTCCACCTTATAGCTTCCCTAGTGTCCTTCAAATCCAGCTAAAATCCTATCTTCTACAGGAATCCATTCCTTTTCCTTCTCAATTCTAGTGCCTTCCTCTCTACTGATTATCTCCAATTTATCCTGCCTATATCTTGTTTGTAGATCATTGTTTACAGGTGGTTTCCCCCATTAGACTGTGAGAATAGGGGCTGTCTTTTGCCGCCTTTTGTATTCCTAGTACTTAGCATAGTGACCAGCACACAGTAGGCACTTTAAAAATGTTCTGTTGTGAGGGCAGCTAGATGGCGCAGTAGATAAAGCACTGGCCCTGGATTCAGGAGGACCTGAGTTCAAATCCAGCCTCAGATACTTGACAGTTACTAGCTGTGTGACCCTGGACAAGTCACTTAACCCTCATTGCCTTGCCAAAAAAAATGTTCTGTTGTTGTCCTTCATTTAGTCATTTCAATCACATCCGGTTCTTCTGTAGCCCAGTTTGGGGTTTCCTTGGCAGAGATCCTGGAGTGGTTGGCCATTTCCTTCTCCAGCTCATTTTACAGCTGAGGAAATTGAAGCAAACAAGGTGAAGTGACTTGCCCAGAGTCACACAACTAGGAAGCCTCTGAGGCCTGATTAGACCCAGGTACCAGTGATCTCCCAACGGTGCCACCTAGCTGCACACACTTAATAAATGGTGCTTTATAAATGCTTACCTTGTCTGCACATCATAGTTTACAGGTTGTTTCCCCCATTAGCCTATGAGCTCTTTGAGAACAGGGACTGTCTTTTGCCTCCTTTTGTATCCCTACTCCTTAGCACGGGTGCTGACATACAGTAGGCGCTTAATAAATGGCGCTTTATAAATACTTATTTTGTCAATATATGATTGTTTCCATGTTGTCTCCCTCCCCCCTCCCATTACACTGTGAGTTCCTTGAGAACAGAGACTATCTTTTTTTCCTTTCTCTGACACATAGTAGGTGCTTGACTGACCAGAGGCAGAACCTACTTCCACTTTGTCCTCTGAATCATGCTGCCTCCTGACTTGACAAATGCTCATTTACCATATGGGAAATCCCACTTGTGTCATGGAAATCTCATTGGCTTAGCACCTAGAAGTAAATGGGAGTGGAGATTGTCCCTGAGTGATGATGGTAATCATAATAGTAAATAATAAAACCGCCTAGTGGGATAATTTCCAGCCCCTGCCCCCAGCTAAGCTCGATGGCCTTGGAGGGGAATGACGAGGCTCTTCAAGCCAAAGAATGCAATCTTGCTCCCTGTAAGGCTCTCTGTCTGAGCCTGACCTCCCCTCATCTCCCTCCCTTTGGGTCTGAATTCTCACTAACCTGTTCCCTGCTCTCACCTTTCTCCACAGGTAGTATCAGATGCTGCCGGTCAGGGCGTGGCTATCACAGGGAACCAAACCTTCAATAACTGGAACTGGCCAAATGCAGTCATCTTTGCTGCTACAGTCATCACCACCATTGGTATGTCATTCTGTCTGTGCTGACGTGGGCCTCCCCGATCTTCCTGTTTATTGGGGATTCTCCAGACGTAGCCATTCCCCTCTATCCTGTCCCCTGAGCTCAGTCCTTAGCTTCCAGGAAGGACTAGGCAAGGTCTGGCTGCTCTTGACCACCAGACAAAGAGATTAGTCACAGTTTGTCCTTTTGATGCCCTCCTGTGGACTTTTAAGAAAAGAGCTTTTTCCCAGAGTATCTGACACAATTCGCAAATAATCGCTGAGCCTGGAACTGGGCACTTACTTGGGAGGCAGAGCCAAGGATACTGTCCCCACCCTCCCTGAGGTTCTCCTTCAGAGAGTGGTGATAAATCAGCCGTGGGTAATTAATCAAAATAAATAATTAGCAGCAGGTGTTGAGATTAAATCTTAGCCAGAGGTTCTGATAGACAGAGGTGGACAAGAGCTGTGTAAATCCCTGAAGGCTTGGGTGTGCCTAGAGCTATTGGGGAGGGGGGGGTTAGGGGTGGGAAGGGTACATATATCACTCATCTCAGGACTGGAACTGATCAGGTCTTGGAGTCTTCTCAAATCAGATCATGTATTCCTATCACATTCCCCTTTCTCTCACCTTCCCCCACTGAATTGTTTTATAGAAAGGGATTTCTTCTCTGCTTGACTCCTCCCTCTTGTCTCTCCTTCCAAAGGTTATGGAAATGTGGCCCCCAAGACCCCTGCTGGGCGCCTCTTCTGCATTTTCTATGGCCTCTTTGGGGTTCCCCTCTGTTTGACCTGGATCAATGCCCTGGGAAAGTTCTTCGGGGGACGTGCTAAGAGATTGGGGCAGTTCCTCACCAAGAGGGGCGTGAGCCTGGTATGTATCCTCCTGCCAGGGACTCTCCCTGCACATCTGATGAGCCTGGTCTCTTTGCTGGGGTGTGACTAGGGGAACTAGGCAGGGAGAGTACCCCCTTTGCCATTTCCGTGCTTGGGCCTACCTCCCCATTTCTAGGGCAGTGGGAAGAGATGGACAGTTATGGCATCATAGAAGCTGGAAAGTGAAATCCCTTCATTTAACAAATGACAGAACTAAGACCCAAGATAATAAAATTCCTTTCCCTTGGAGACCTGGGATTCAAACCTGGATCTTCTGACTCTAGAGTTAGAACTCTGTGGTTCATGTTGTGAGTAGCTGATATGTGAAAGACCCAGAGATCAGTTCTGAAGGAAGGAATGGTTAAAGAAGGCCACCTCTCCATTTTATGTATCAAGACTGAGAAGAGCAATGATAGCCTATGGTTGAATGTCCAGTGAACAGAGAAGTAGAGATTCCCCTTCCCCACTCCCTTCCCTTCCTCGGGCTTCCTCACGTGAGATTTCATTCCTTGACAGTGACCCCCTCAGGACCAGGCTGGGGAGCTCCCTTCCAAGCATCCTGGAATCTGTCTCGTTGACTCTGTGGGTCTTGAATAGACTGACGCCTTCATTCTCTTTCCAGAGGAAAGCTCAGATAACGTGCACAGCCATCTTCATCATTTGGGGGGTCCTGGTGCACCTGGTGATCCCACCCTTTGTGTTCATGGTAACTGAGGACTGGGACTACATTGAAGGACTCTACTATTCTTTCATTACCATCTCCACCATTGGCTTTGGAGACTATGTGGCTGGTGAGTAGACCCTCTTTTCCTTCTCTCTTCTTCTTTCCTCTCTTACATTCTTCCTTTTGCCCCAGCCTTCTCCTTCCCTTCTCTCTTTCTTGCTTCTTTCCCTTCTTTCTCCACTTCTCTTCTTCTCCCTTTCCTCTCTTTCCCTTCCTTTATCTCTCAAGCAGAATTCCAGGCCTGGCACACTGTGCCACCTAGCTGTCCAGAAATTAAGGGTACCAGGGACCTTTCTAAAGGGTAGACACTCACTATGGTCTATTCATGTTGTAAAAAAGGAAGCTTGGGCAAATGCCCTGGTATGCACCTCCTCCTCTTCCTGGATCAGTATCCAGACAGGTGATAAGGCTCTGGGCTGTTGTCTCAACAGGAAATCTCTGTAGTGCCTGCCACCCCCCCCCCCATAATGTACTTGACCCTTGTCCTGCACAAGACACGTTTTTAATCATCTGTTTATTACTTGTTTTTCTGAATTGAGTCTCCATTTGTCGCTTATCTCTTTTCTTTGTAAATGGTAGACCTCTGAGCTTCTTCTTCCAATATGGGCTCCTTTCCCCAAGGCCAGCCATTTGTAGAACACTGAAGAAGAAGATGAGGACAGCAGGAGGAATAAGGAAAAGAAAAATATCCCATAGCAATTTTCCTTGTAAAGGATAGTTTTGGGTGACCGAGGTGACAGGAATAGGCCAGCTGAGTCACAGCTTCTACAGAAACTTAAGAGTTGGAAGGTACCTCAGGAGGCCAACCCATACATGAATAGGAAATTCCCCTCTGCAGTGTCCTAAACATGAGTACTAAGAAAGGGATAGAAGAGGAAGCACAAGGTCAACCGAGTTTTTTTTAATTTCTTTTTTTGGGGGGGGGGCAATGAGGGTTAAGTGACTTGCCCAGGGTCACACAGCTATTAAGTGTAAAGTGTCTGAGGCCAGATTTGAACTCAGGTCCTCCTGAATCCAGGGCCAGTGCTTTATCCACTGTGCCACCTAGCTTTCCCCCCAGGTCAACTGAGTTTCACTGCTAAAATGGACCTCAAATTTTAAGTTAGCCCTAACTTGAATTTACTTTGCTTGACTATGTATGTTTGTATCACCAAAGCTTAGCAAAGTGCATGGCACACAGTAAGTACTAAAATGCTTGTTGACTGACTGACTATCACAAGCATTTTATTTTGGGGGGGGGGGAGGAAAGAAAGAATAAATGCTTGGGAAAATTTTCTTTTTTCATTAAAAAAAAGTTAGCCCCAATTCTCATCTTCAGGGAGCTTCATGATGGAGAACCACATTTTCTATATATGGAGATAAGTTTAAAGGATCGAACCCTATCCTGTGTATGATGATGGGCTCTCACTGGAAACAGTCTAATAGGGAAATAGGACCATTACACATTAAACACCAAAAGAATTCATATTAGCAGTCCATACATCTAGGGAGAAACTAAGGCAGCTAAAGGGGACTTAAGGCAGAGGGCCATCAAAGTCAGATAGAGGCTAATTAGGAGAGGTGGGGGTTTGGGGAGTTTCCAGTCATATCTTGAAGGAGGTGAGAAGTAAGAAGGGGAAAAGCAGGAACCTGAGCAGGTTCTGGGAGGAGAAGGTTGAAAATATTTGTGGATGGATGTGGATGTGATAAGCTGGAAAGCCTCAGGAGGAGGATAAGCAGTATGGTGAAAGGCCATCAGTCATGTTAAGAATTGATTGAAGGTGGGGGCAGCTAGATGGTGCAGCTGCCCCAGCTTGGTCCACCTTTGACTCACCCAAAGCCTAGAATGCTCAGGAATGGCTCTTGGGATGAGAAAATCATATAAGTCAAAACTGGAAGGGACACAGGGAGCCTTTACTTAATCAGCCCTGTCCTTCTCTATTGACAACTTAAGACCTGCTCAAGGTCACACAAAGAGGCCTTGACAGGTCTTCCAACCCTCTAGTCTCATATCCTCTCCATTTCACTAGCCTCCCCTTAAGTGTGAACATTTCTTTGCTTCTCGCTTATGGATGAAGTGAAGGTTTGATCTTTGGACCTAAAGGTAGCCATGATGGTACAGTGAATGGAGTGCTGAACTTGGTATCAAGGCAACCTGGATTCAGACCCAACCTTAGACCATTACTAGCTTTGTGACCCTAGGCAAGTTGCTTAAACTCTGTTTCAGCTTCATCTGTAAAAGAGTAAGGAGCTGGACTTGCTGGTCTCCAAAGTCCCTTCTAGCTCTAAGTTATAATCCAGTGATAAGGCTGATTTTTTTTTCTCTGATCTTTGGGGCTCTCTATTTCTTCTCCCAGGAGTCAACCCTGATGCCAACTACCATCCCCTCTACCGATACTTTGTCGAGCTGTGGATCTACTTGGGGCTAGCCTGGCTGTCCCTGTTTGTGAACTGGAAGGTGAGCATGTTTGTGGAAGTCCACAAAGCCATCAAGAAACGTCGGCGGAGGCGGAAGGAGTCCTTTGAAAGCTCCCTCCACTCCAAGAAAAGCCTGCAGATGGCATCCGTCGGAGGCAACACCAAGGACGTCAATATTTTCAGCTTCTTGTCCAAGAAGGAGGAGACCTACAATGACCTTATCAAGCAGATTGGGAAGAAGGGCCTGAAAACAAGTGGGGGAAGTGGAGAGAGAGTAGGGGGGCCCGATAGTGCAAGGTCTGCCCTCCCAGCCCCTCCCGTGGGGCCACTGGCAATCTATACCAAAGCCCGTGTGCCCAGCTTCGAGGAGGTGTCCCAGACACTAAGGCTGAAAGGCCATGTGTCAAGGTCTCAGGGTGGTGATATGGGGGAGGGACCCCCCAGCGACAGCACCAACACCACCTCAACGGTGTTTGTCAACCAGCTGGACCGGATCAGTGAGGAGGAGAGTGAAGCCTGGGATGCCCGAGACTCCCGCCCACTGATCTTTGAGAATGCCAACATCACCTTTGTGAATGAGGAAGGAGGCCTCTCAGATGAGGACACCTCTAAATCCTCTCTGGACGACAACTTAGCTGGGGAGGAAGAGGAGGAACAGGGAGAGGAGGAGGAGGAGGCTGGGGCAGAGATGCCGCTGAACCTGGGCGAGTTCCCATCCTCTGACGACTCCACTTTTACCAGCACAGAATCTGAACTCTCTGTGCCTTATGAACAGCTGATGAACGAATATAATAAAGTCAACAGTCCCAGAGGCACGTGAGGTCCCTCCCTCTCTGCCCCTTGCCCTATCCCAGAAATCCTGCGGCCTCTTCCTTCTTCCCCTCACCTCCCCTTCAGGGGTATCTTGTGATGGCTGAAATTCGTGAACCTTTGAATTGGGAGAGAAAAGGGGACCCTTTGTCCTCCCATCCCCTCTGGCCAGATGCCACCAACCATGCATACTCCCCTCACTGCCTACCCACTTCAGGGACTGACTATGTTTCCACATGCTCCCTTGGTGAGATGGCTCAACAGATGTAATCCTGAAGTTGGGAGAGATTCGGTTCCTGAAAGATGGTTTTTGGTTTCTGCATTGTTTTTTTTACTACACTTGTAATCTTGATGGAGTATAGACAATACTGGGGCCAGACAAGGTTTGTGGATGTTCAAACCTTTAAAAAAAGCATAAAGTTTTGGGGTGTTGGCAGGATCTCCTGTCCTGGGAGGATCTGTGAGAGAAGGCTTGATTGAGCAGGTATTGTCTGAAGTATGTTGCCCAGCAACAGGACTCAAGTCTAAAAGGCAGTGCACTAGACACAGTCTGTCCTTGTCCTCAAGACAATTTGAAGTCAATTTGAGGATTGTGAATGAACACACATGATACAGTTAATGGGACATGGTAGTGTGTAAGCAAATGGGGGAGGGGTGTGGGGGAGATAGACAAGGATGGCAGGGAAACAGACCCTCTATCTGTTACAAGCTGCTTCTTCCCAAGGTCCTCTTCACCTCCAGCCCAGTACTCTACTACAGGGGTTCTTAACTTGTTTTGTGCATCGTGGATCCCTTGGGCAGTCTGGTGAAACCTATAGACCCCTTCCCAGAACAGTCTTTTTGAATGCATAAAATAAAATATGTAGGGTTACAATGGAAGCCAATCACAATGTTGAAACAGTTATCAAATATATTAAAAGTTCATGAACCCCAGGTTAAGAACCCCCTATTTTCATGAGGCCGTCAGGGGTTTGGAGAAGATGAAGGTCGAGTGTCCAATACAGAACCCAAACTGAAACACTCCCAGTGGTAACCACACCCTTCTCCATTGGCCCAACAGCCTGTTGCCCATATACTATGAAGATAGGCCTTCCCCAAAATAGTCCTTTGTGGGGTCACTGACAATGGGTGTGAGCTAACTAGGTCTAGGGTCACCACAGTTTGCACTGTTCTAGATTACTTACCCCTTTGGGGAGAAGCAGATGGAGCAAGATAGAGGGCAGTGTGGAGTAGTGGGAGGTAGGCCTGAATCTGGAGCTTGCTTTTGCCATTTAGGTACCTAGGTGACCCTGGGCAAATTATTTCCCTTCCAGCCTCATTTACGTCCCCTGTACAATGCGATTAAGTTTGGCACAGCCTAAGAGCCCTTCCAGACCCACAATCCCAAGTGTTTTACTTGTGGCTTTGCCTTTGTCCAGTTGTCTTAGGTCCCGTCCTCTGTCTTCTTCTCCATCCCACTCCCAGACCCAAGAAGCAACAATCAAGGCAGAGACAGGCCTGTGTCTCCATTTGCATCTTGTCCCCTCCATCTCTGGCACTTAGGTCCTTCTCATGGGCTTCCTCCCCCACACCCCACACCCCACCCCTGCCAAGTGGGGGGTGGGGAAGACTGGGACCTGTTTCAGGTCCTCTTCGGGAGATCTGCTCTGGACTAGGCTGAGGCTTCTGGTAGAAGAGGACCACCTTGGATCATGTCTTTAGCTCTGTGTACCCCGAGACCTTCCCTTCCCTCCCCTCTGCTACCCCAGGGAAACAAGCCAGTGAATATTTAGTTGTGGGGCCAGGAGCCAGATGGGCTAAACAGGCTAAAACTCTTGGAGGGAGGGGGATTCCACCTCATCCATTTCCTTGGATTCATATAAAGTCTCTAGATAACAACATACACTCCATATGCCCCCTGGAACTTAACTATCCCCAACAGAATGTTACCAACTATTTTCCCTGCTTCTCCCCGCTACCCCCTGTTTCCAAGGTCCCCAATTCATTGAGCCTGACTTCCTTCAGGCATTTCCCTAGAGCAAAGACTTTGACACCCCTCCCCCCATATCATGCTGTACCTGCATTTGACGAAATGAGAAGTAGACCAATTAAAGAGGAGGGAGTCCACTCTGGCTTCTGGGCTCCCTTTCTGCCTCCCACACTGACATTGATCTTGGCCCCAATTTGGGAAGCAGTGAAGTGCATGTTAATAGGCCTGGGAGGGGTGTGCCTCCTACATTTACCTCTTGAATCCTGCTGTTTTAATTGTTTTTGTTTGTTTGTTTGTTTGTTTTAAGGGAGGATGGAGAAACCTGGCTAGAATATAAAATTGTAAACAAAACTATTCCCCCTTTTATTTTGGGATGGGGATGGGGGGGGGGGCTGGACACTATCTGTGCAATGTCTCCCTGGGATAGACCTGTTCTGCTCTCTGTGGCTGGTTTTTGTTTTTATTTTTTTTATTATTGTTATTTTTAAAAGCATTTTTTTGCAGTTTTAAATATGTATGTGTATATGTATGTGTGTACATACATACATATATACATATGTCTCTGGAGTCTGTGGTTGGCTACTGATGGCATCTTAAATCCAAATTCAAAGGTAAGGAGAGGGTTCCAGTTGCCCTGAGAACCCATGGGACAAGTCAGTGAGTCTTAAGCTATCTTGGATGGAAAGCAAAGGAGGGACCTCTCCCACCCTCCTTTCTCCATGGCTTAGCCAAGTATCATGTGTTAGGAGATTGAGTGGAACATACAGCACTTTTATACAGCCATCTCGGCCACCTTGGTTTTCTCTTCCTTCCCCTGGTTCCCTTCCAGGGCTGACTTTTAGTTTTTAACTCCAATTAAAAGTGGTTGATGGCCTCAACCACACCCATTGCTATGAAGCTGCTGATTGCTCCTAGGGGTTAGGAGAGCATCCATTGCAGGCAATGGGATGTTGAAAGAGGAGAGACCCAGTTTCCCACAGCTCCCCAGCAGATGCTAAGACCCAGAGGGTCTTCGACTTAATACACTGAGAGCGTTCCTTTTGGTCCATCTGTGGTGGGAGGCAGTGTCTTGTCGTGGAAAAGTAGGCTTGAGAATCTGAAGACCTTCATTCAAATCCTAGTCCTCAACACTTAACTCCTCCATGTGATCCTGGGCAAGTTGTGTGGTCTCTTCAGCTCAAGTTGATCTGTAAAATGGGGTTACTAAGAGTAGCGCCACCTATCTCACAGGGTTGTTGTGAGGAATGTGATTTTTGTAAACCTGAAAGTGCCATAGAAATGTGAACCATCATGGGGGTGAATGGGCCAGAAGCTCTCAGTGAAGTGGAGCCTCGAATGCCACCCCCACTCCAACCCTCACCTCCAGATGTTTGAGGGGGATGGCAAGGAGTGTCCTCATCTTTTCACATGATTGATATTGATGACATTTTCTTCATTCTATGATCCTACCTTGCCTATCACCGACTGTCCTGGAATCATACACACTGTATGTAAATATTGGCAGACTCAATGTCGAGTGTAATTTATTTTAACTTTTTTTTTTTTTGCAATAAAAAAATGAGGTGGACAGTTAAGTCTGGTGTTTGCCAAATAGGGGTCAGGTGGGAAGGTTGGGAGATAAAAGAATGTGAACCTGTAGCCAGGAACAACATGATCTCTGGAGGGAACTAAGAATTCTAGGAAACTGGGAGACCTGGGTACCAATGGTAGGCAAAATGAGGGTGTGGAATATGGGAGTGTTGCAGAATGGAGAAGTGTGGCATAATAAAAATGTGTACCTACTGTGTGCCCTTAACAAGACCTGGGTTTAGCAGGAGGGGCTCACATGACTGCTTTACTAGTATAAAGCATGCTTTCACACATGCATGAGGAGGTCCAAAATCACTTTTGGCTTAGGGAAACTAGGGAAAGCTACTTGTTTGATCGAGGTTCTAGAAAATAACCTGTAGGGTAGGACTGATCTGTCAACAACTGCTTAATGAGCACCTACTATGTGTGAGGTGCTTCAGACATCAAAAACAAAGCAAAGTTCCTACCCTCAAGGGGCTTTCCATCAGTATCTGGAGAATTAAGGAAGAGAAGGCTTCTGGCTTTCTGGAATATAGAAACTAATTAAAAAGGTGTCTTCAGAGGAAAATGGGATTGGGCAGAGTGGAAGATCAGGGAACTAGCGGGAGGATAACTTGGATAGGAAGGTGGAGCCAGATGATGAAGCACCTTAGAGTCCCAAAGAGGGGAACTGGTGATCGATCTCATTGGCCAAGGGGAGCCCTTATTTGAGTTCTTGAGCAAAGCAGCAAAGATCAAAGTGGTGTTTGGGCAAGATTCATTTGGCAACACAACAGGATGGATTAGAAAAGGAAGAGACTAGATACCCAGAGACCCAGCTAGGAGGATATGGCATTAATTCAGCAGTGAGTCACCCCTATTTTGCAGATGAGGAAACAAGCGTGGGAAGTTATGACCTGCCTATGATCGCCTATGATCTCCAGGCAGAGATGGGAATAGAACAGGGACTCCCTGCCTCCGGTGGGATTAAATTCAGTGGCATGTATCAAGCATCCACTCCGTGCCAGATACTGTATTAGGAAGAAGACAAGAAAACAAACTCTGCCCCAAGGAGCTAAAGAATAATGCCCACTCATTTGTGTTCCAGTTTAAATAGAGAGCACTTAGCCTGGGTGGTGCTGAGTTCTTGGGTAAGAGCGGGACGAGAGAGGGAAGAACACACCTGGGTTCTCTCCACCTCCCTTTGTCCTGACAGTAATTTCTTCTCTTTCTCCTCCTTTTCTTCCTCTTCCTCCTCCTCCTCTCTCCCTCCCTTTTTCTTTTCTATTTCTTCCTCACAATAAATTTTATTAATTACTTTTGTTTTACATCAAAATCATTTCTAGATATTAACCCTCCACTCTCCTCACCCAGTGGCAGCAGTGGATGGAGCAGTGGGCCAGGAGTCAGGGAGACCTGAGTTCAAATCAGGCCTCAGATACTTACAAACTGTGTGCCCCTAGGCATGTCACTTCACCCTGTTTGTTTGCCTCAGTTTCCTCACCTGTAAAATGAGCTGGAGAAGGAAGTGGCAAACCACTCCAGTATCTTTGCTAAGACAACCACAAATGGGATTACAAAGAGTTGGACAAGACTGAAAAAAATGTCTGAACAACAACTCCCCACCCAGTATGTTCATATCCTTTGAACCTGTGGCTTAGCTGTTGGATACATACCCAGCATCTGTCACCTTGAGAAATTATGAATATGAGAATTTAGAGAAACAAAGGAAGACTTGTATGACCTGAAGGAGAACTAAGTGAACAATATACACGATGTACTATGATATGGGGAGCCAGGTGGTTCAGTGGATAGAGCACTGAGCTTAGAATCAGGAAGACTCATCTTTATGTGTTCAAATCTTACCTCAGACACTTGTTAGCTATGTGCCCCTAGGCATGTCACTTCACCCTATTTGCCTCAGTTTCCTCATCTATGAAATGGGCTGGAGAAGGAAATGGCAAACCACTCCAGTATCTTTGCCAAGAAAACTCCAAAATGGGGTCACAAAAAAGTCAGATCCAAGTGAAACAACTGAACAAACAACAATCAATACCAAAATATAAATGGAAATAATTTTAAAAGGAGGGCAAAGATTCTAAAAGAGGCAGTTTCTTTTCCTTTCCCACAAAATAAGATTGGCTAGTCAAGCCATTCATTAGCAGAACAGAGGAAGGAAAGGGCACAGTCCTCCCCCTTAGGGAGCTCCCCATTTGGTTAACAGGTTTGGTTTCTACCTTCAAAGAATTTGTGTGGGAATAGACAGGGACCAGGGAGAAGTGGAGGAACCAGAGAGAGAGACAGAGTCAGAGAAACAGACAGAGTCAGAGAGAAAGATCAAGATGAAGGGAAGCAGGGAGAGACAGGTGAAGGAAGGGGGGTAGGGGAGGAAGAGGGGAAAGAAGGAGCAGGCTCAAAAAGTATGAAGTGATGAATATAACAAATTAATAGAGAGTGAGGCGCTGATTAGAGAAAGCTTCTTGAAAGACTGGGAAAGACTGACTTTTGTCAGTTCTCATTACACATTCAAACCTGTCTAGTAGGTCCAAGCTGCTGACTCCACTGGGCTGGTCACAAATCAGATGAATCATTTGCTAATGCCCCACCCCCTCACCTTCTCCCAGGAGTGTCCATCCAAAGCCAAACTTGGGAGTTTTGTAGTGTGTGTGTGTGTGTGTGTGTGTGTGTGTGTGTGTGTGTGTGTGTGTTGGTGGTGGGGTGTTAGCAAACTCACAAAAGAAGCAATCACATATTAATATCTGTGTCCAGTTTGCACTGCCAGTCATTTCATTACAAGGACTTGAGGGGGGGGGTCGTATGGAATTCTGGGAGGTCTCCTGGAAAGTGAAAGAGATAACTACAATGTATTTGTAAGATGGGATCTATAGGTAAAGCCTTTGCAGTCCATATAGGCTTCCCACTCAAGGAACTAAGGTCAGAATAGGATTATAAAAGAAAGACTCCAGAGAGGAAGGGGCCCAGCTGTTGCCCATACTTAATTCTGCCTCAAGTTTTCATTGCTCCTCTAATGAATCTCAGAACTTCTGGAGTTGAAGTCCTTCCCTCTCAGTGTCCCTATCACTAGTCCCTACCCAGCCTCTAGGATTCATAGGAACATAGATTTAAAACTAGAAAGGACTCTGTGTGTGTGTGTGTGTGTGTGTGTGTGTGTGTGTGTGTGTGTGTGGCAGTTGGGGTTAAGTGACTTGCCCAGGGTCACACAGCTAGTAAGTGTCAAGTGTTTGAGGCTGGATTTGAACTCAGGTCCTCCTGACTCCAGGGATGCTGCTCTATCCACTGTGCCACCTAGCTGTCCCTAAAAAAGACTTCTGAGTTCATCCAATCAAACCCTCCCATTTTTACAGATGGGGAAACTAAGGTACAGAGTTACCTATTAAAGGTTTCACAACTAATAAGTGTCAGCAGTGTTATTGAAACTCAGGTCTTCCTAATTCCTTCTGGGTTTAGCACTCTCTCTATCACACCAGAAGGCTGGGTCAGATAATCAGTCAACAATCTTTTGTTTAGTACCTACTATGTATCAAAAATAGCAAGACAAAGGATGAAACATTTCCTACTCTCCGAGAGATTGTTTTTTTTTTTTTTTGGTGAGGCAACTGGGGTTAAGTGACTTGCCCAGGGTCACACAGCTAGTAAGTGTCAAGTGTCTGGGGCCGGATTTGAACTCAGGTCCTCCTGAACCCAGGGCCGGTGCTCTATCCACTGCACCACCTAGCTGCCCCTGAGAGCTTATGTTTTAACAGGAGAAACAAGTACATAAGTATATACAGTGTGTCTATGTGTATGTGTGTATATACACACAGATACACGTATGTATGTATACATGCACATAAATATATATGTATGTATAATATATGTGTGCACACACATACACAAAGTTGTCTGGGAAGGAGGTCAGTATCAGCTGGGAGCAAAAGGGAAAGGTTTGGTGTAGAAAGTGAGCCATTTTGGAAGAAAGAGGACCTTTATGCTGGTGGGGTAAACATCCAGAGCTGCATTTAAGAAATAGGTCCTCAAGCAGCCCAGCAGCCCCAATAGGCCCAATCTGTTGGACCATTTAGCAATTTTTGCTATATTACCCCATGATCATTTGAATTTGGCTGGAAATCCCACGAGGCAGCTAGGAGCATGGCATGGAGTCAGGGAGCCTCATCTTCCTAACTTCAAATCTAGCCTCAGACACTTACTAGGTGGGTGATCCTGGGCAAGTCACTTCACCCCATTTGCCTCAGTTTCCTCATTTGTAAAATGAGGTAGAGAAAGAAATGGCAGACCATTCTATTATCTCTGCCAAGGAAACCCCAGTGGGGTCATAACATGTCAGACATGACTGAAACGACTGAACAACAAAAGAAAACCCACAGTAGGATAAGCATCTGTGGCAGACAGAGTTGGACTCACTAACTCCTGATGACAAGATCTGGATGATAGAAGATTAGTACTAACAGGGGGAAACTAAGCAAAATGAAGGGCCAGTTCTCTATACATCTGCTTGGAAGATGTTAAATTTTAAGACTTCTTTCATTTTTTTTTTTAATTTTAAGACTTCCCTTTGCCATTTTAACACTATTATGTTTCCACATAAAGATCTATAGTTTGAAAAATAAATTTTAGACTTCTGTATTGGGGCATCTAGGTGGCGCAGTGGATAGAGCACCAGCCCTGGAGTCAGGAGGACCTGAGTTCAAATCCATCCTCAGACACTTAACACTTATTACCTGTGTGACCCTGGGCAAGTCACTTAACCCCAATTGCCTCGCCAAAAAAAAAAGAAAAAACAAACCCTTCTGCATTGACTAAAATGAGTTGTATGCTGATTTTGTTAAGGGTTAGTAACTTATATTCCAGTGCAAAGCAAAGCCAACTTTTGGGAAACCCAGGTCTGGAAGAGAGGTAGTGACACCGAAAAACCAATGAGAGAACAAATAGGGACCAGTCAGTCAGTCAACTAGCATTTATTAAGTGCTCACTATATGCTGGGCTAAAAGCTGAGCATACAAAGAAAGGCAAAATACAATCTCTATTCCAAAGGGGCCCACAGTCTAGTGGGGGAAACAACAGTAGAGGTCACAAAGAGTTGGACACAACGGAATGACTGAACAACAACGGGGCAGGCTGAAAGGGTGGGAAGTTTGAAGGAGGAGAAAAATCACCTGTGTAGTGAGTGGGATAGTGAGTCAATTAGGGAAGTATAAAAGGATTGCTTTGCTGCAGTGAGGGCACAGTTGAGATTCTGCAAATCAATTTGGAATGGACCCAATCAGCATGGTTTTGTGAGTTTTGTCATCTTTGCTCAGCATCATGTGAGTAGGAGCAAATGCAGTAGGTAGTGGGAACAGTCCAGGATTGAAGCTCAGCAGGGTAAGCTCTTCCTTAGCATAAGGGGACAAAGGACTTTGAAAGAAGATGACAGGGGAGAATTGTACAGTACAACGGTCAAGATGGGGAAGGGAGGAGTGTAGCTGATGCCAGGGTAATGACCAGGAGGTCACAGTGAGGACAAAGAACAGGGTGTGGGGTTACAAGGCAAAGGACAAGTGGAATGACATCCAATGAAGAACTTATGGAGTTCATAAACATGGAAGTGGTGTGTTTTGGGGTAATGGCAAGATTAAGGGTATACCTAAAGTGGGGTGGAGAAATAGGCCATGAGAAATAAATAAATTAAGAAACTGCCAGGTTAGGGTGTGTCAGTATGTATGTTGAAGTCCCTTAGTATTGGAGGAGGAGTTGGGGAGGAGAGAAAGATTGTGAGCCAAGCACTAAACTCATTGAGGAAAGAAGTAGCCAAAAGCCAGCAGGATCTTGATTGAGTGGTAAAAAAAGATTGAGTGAACCTCAAAGTAAGATGGATTACTGGGGAATAGTGGTAGAGGGGGGGCTTGGAAGTGAGCCAGGAGGGCACAACAGGCTCATGACACCCCACACACCATTGTCCTTCAGCATGGTCCTATCAGTATAGCATTCCCCTTGCTCATTTCAACATACCTCACTTTCATAACCTGTCACGCCTCCTAAGGTTACAGCTTACTTTCCATTGATCACATTTCAAATCAGCTGCTTCCTGGTGACATCAAGGGAGGCCTCTTAATCTCATCAGTAACCTGATGCCAAATCCGATTCCTTAAATGGGTTGCTGCAGGTCAGGATAGGCCAATAATCTACCAGACTGTGAAGAGCCTTTATTGCATTAATCACAGGGGTTGGCTCTTCAGGTTATTTAAAGGATTTTATCCTTTATCTCCTGATTGCATTCTTTTTTTTTTTTTTTAGTGAGGCAATTGGGGTTAAGTGACTTGCCCAGGGTCACACAGCTAGTAAATGTTAAGTGTCTGAGGCCGGATTTGAACTCAGGTATTCCTGACTCCAGGGCCGGTGCTCTATCCTCTATCCACTGAGCCATCTAGCTGCCCTCCTGATTGCATTCTGATGGACAAGAAGCTTGGCTTCAAAACCCTCACCTTCCTGTGTGACGTAGGGCAAATCCCTTTCTGCCTCCAGCTCTGTTTTCCCATCAAACAACAAGCATTTATTAAGCACCTACTATGTGCCAGGCATTGATACTAAAGATAAAAATTAAACAGTCCTTGCCCCCATGTTGCTTATATCCTATTAGGGAAACAACATACACACATATAGTTGAATACAAAATAAATACCAAATAAAAAATAGGTAATTTTAGAGTTGGGGAAAGGCATTGCACTTGGTTGGGTGGGTAGGTGCAATAAGGAAAAACCTCATGAAGGAGGTGTAGCTTGAGCTGAACTTTGAGGAAAGCTAGGGATTCTAAGAGACAAAGTTATAAAATAAGGATATCTCTAAGAGGGCCTTTTTTTTTTTGAAGCAATGGGGGGGGGGGGTTAGGTGACTTTTCCAGGGTCACACAACTAGTAAGTGTTTGAGGTCAGATTTGAGCTCAGTTTCTCCTGATTCCAGAACAGGTGCTCTATTTACTGTGTCACCTAGCTAGCTGTCCCTCTAAATGATTCTTACCCATTCCTGTTTTCTCTATTGCGTTCTCTATTCTAACACCTCTTCCAGCTCTGACACTCAATGCTTTGTTTGAACAGTGTTTTAAGGTCCCTCCCACCTCTGACATTCTATGATTCTATCCCCTGTTTGTTTCCAACCTACACAGACTTTGGAGGTGTAGTGAGTCCTATATATTTATTTCCAGCTGTGTCAATAGAACTTCCTTCCACTTGTTCTAAATTCCCTCCACCGCCTCTTCCCAGTTCTCTGTTGGGTGTTGGCAAAAAATTCAATTCCATACAATTCAAGTAGTTGTTGTTGAATTGTGAACAATTCTTTGTGGCCCCATTTGCGGTTTTCTTGGCAAAGATACTGGAATGCTTTGCCATTTCCTTCTCCAGCTCATTTTTCAGAAGAGGAAACTGAGGCAGACCAGGTAAAGTGATTTGCCCAGGGCCACACAGCTATTTGAATTCAGAAAATGAGTCTTCCTGATTCTGGGCCTGGCTGGACTCTATTCACTTCACCACCTAGCTATTGGGAGCTGAGGACATTTTGCCCCCAGCCTTGGATGCGATCACTGAAGCAAGATGAGGAACAGGCATTAAACACCCACCTGCTTCTCTCCTCAACCCCCCTGATCCCCTCCCCCATTCCTCAAAGCCAATGGAATGAACCTAAAGCCACTCATCTCAGGAAGAGAAATACCAAGGTCATAAGAAATTTCTGTCAGATGTCTCTTTTCATCTATAAAAGGAGGGACCAACTCTAGGTGAGCTTTTCATGTTCCTTCCTGTTCTCAGTTCTGTGATCTTTCCTTCTAGACTTAGCTCAAAGTCCACTTCATAGAATTAGAGCATCATTGATTCTCAGTATTAGATAAGGCCTTAGAGGTCGTGGAGTCCCTTCTCCAAGAAGGAATCCCCTCAAGCAGATCCTCTTTCCTGGAGGGCATTGTGGGGGACAGAGAGTATTCAGTTTGGCTTGGAGTGTGGAGAGGGGTGGGCTGGGGTAGGGAAAGATAAGTCTGGGGCAGTGTGGTGGAGGAACAGATAGTTTAACAGACCTGCATTCAGAAATACCTGAATTTAAATACAGCCTCAAACATTATCTGTGTGACCTTGGGTAAGTCACCTAACCTCTGCCTCTATTTCCTCATCTATGAAATCAGATAAAAATGGCACTTACTTCCCAAGGTTGTTGTGAGGATCAAATGAGATAATTTGCCACAGGCTTTGCAAACCTTAAAGTGTTATATTAATGCTAGCTAATATTAATATGGGATAAAATTGGAAAGGTAAAGTAGCACCTACTTACAGAGAGCCTTGAATGTCAAGTAAAGGAATTGGAAATTTACTTGGTTGACAATGGGGAGCCACTGAAGATTTTTGAGAAGAACAACATGGGCATGACCCTAAGGAAGATTCTTGCGCTATTGATATGAAGGATGGATTAGAAAGGAGAAAGGAGATCGGAAAACTGTTTAGACACTACTGTAGCAGTCGAGGTAAAGGTCTGGTAATGAGAGCCAATATAGGATGGGACTAGACCCCCTCCCATTCCACTCACCTTCACATTGCCCCCCTCCAGCTCCTGGGGACCTGAAAGTACCTCGATATCGACTCTCATAAGAGAGCCCCATTAGCAGGAATAGATCATTAGTCAGTATTCCCTACCCACAATCACCCGTTTGGTTCTAAGGTAGGGAAAAAAGAGGGCAGGGCTATTTTGCAACTGGTTTTCCGGTCACATCTACCCCACCCCCTCCCCAACACACACGAACTCGCCCCCATTCCAGTCCTTGGCAAGGAAGTCTACAGCCCCTGGGATTGATAGAGCTAGGTTGGGGGGGGGCAGGTCAGGGAAGGACATAACCCCCCCCCCCAACAGAGTAAACAAAAGAACAGATGAAAGTTGTCTCCTGGGGGGCGGGGGGAAGGGGTCTTGTAAGATGTGAAAACAATGGGAATCTATGAGTCATGGGGGGTGGACAGGAATATTTCCCATCATAAGCTCCTATTCCCGACCCCCATCCCCATCCCACTGTGAGTTTGCGTGGGGTGGGGGGGGAGGGGAGAACTAAGACATCGACTGACAGGCAGCCTTGGTGGTGGTAGTAGTGGTAGGTCACCTGAAAAAAAAAAAACCATTACCCCCACCCCATCCCTGGATCTTGCATAGAAGCTGGTCCATGGCACAGTAGGACCTAGTGACATATGGGGGTGGATAATGGGACCGTTCCAGTGCTCTCTTCTCCCCATCCTCCTCATTTATATAATCATTTCCTAAGTTAACTGCCTAGAAACAATAGTAGCACCCCACTCTCCAGAGAGGGAAACTGAGGCCTAACGTAGACATTGAGAAGTTCTTCCCAAGAAGTTCCCAAATAAATAGATTCAGAGCTGGGATTCCAAACCCAGGGTCTTCCCCAACCACCTCAGAAAGACACAATGGAGCCTATAAATGGGATTGTACCTCCAAGAATCTCAGTATGATCAAAGAACCCTTTAGAAAAGGCATATCAGAACAAACCTAGGGATTGGGAGAAATTATCCGTTCCCAGGGTGAGAGGAAGCCGTGTTAAGATATTACATCCTGTATTCTGATTTCCTGGAAGTGTGTCTAACCAGCTCAAGGGTAGGGGAACATCCTATTCTGATCATATTCATATTTTATCCTAACCTAACTAATTATTCATAACGCCTCCCCTGCTACCCTCCCAATAGAGATAGACTAGGAAAGTACAATGATATTGCAAGCACCTTGAGAGCGGAAAGTCTTTTATTTGAGTCTTTCTATCTCCAGCTGCTAGCAAAGTGCCCATAATATAGTAGAGGGTATTCAGTAAATGCTTGTTGAATTTAATTGACTTGATAGTTTGTCTGTTTGTTTGTCTCTCTGTCTGCTCCTCTGATTTTCTCTTTTTTCTCTCTCGTTCCTCTGTTTCTTTTCTCTTTGTCTCTCTCTGCCAATGTTCCTAGGTCTGTCTCTCTGTGATGTGTAACCTTAGGTCAGCTATTAGTTCTTTCCAAATGAAATGTCTATAAAATGGGAAGTTATCCTGTCTCACCCACCCCATTTCTTTCCAACCTTCATTCTCAAGGTTGTTGGGAGAATGTATGAAATCAGAGTTAGTATTCAGAGAGAGAGAGAGAGAGGGAGAGAGAGAGAGAGAGAGAGAGAGAGAGAGGGAGAGAGAGAGAGAGAGAGAGAGAGAGAGAGAGAGAGAGAGAGAGAGGAAGAGGAAGAGGGGAAGAAGAAGATGGAGGAAGAGGAGAAAGAGGAGGAGGAGGAGGAGGGAGATAGATATAAAGAAAGGGAGTGAGAATAAGAAAAGGAAGACTGAAGAGGAGGGGGGAAAGAGTGAGAAAGGCCAAGAGTCAGCCAGCCAGCCTAAGATGAGCAGCCCAGACAGTGGGCGGTACTCATGCCTCCGGAATCTACTTGGTGTTGGTTTTGGCCGTGAAAGGGTCAGACAATCCAGTGAGAAATAGAACTCCTGCCAGTAGCTGCTATTTACCTGACTGGACTGTAAGGAGTCTCCCCCAGTACAGAAGCAGGTAAAGAAAACACAGCCTGTCTGTACCAGGTTTCCTATCCTCATCTTGACCTTCCCAGCTTGGGCTGGCCTTTCACACAGGCAGAAGTGGGTGAGATGGTGGGGAGAAACTCCTCCCCTGGCACAGCAGTATAGCAAGGCCCTGCCTGACCCCAACTTGTCTCTCCCACCCAACTGCCTGAAATTCCTTCCATTCAAGAAAACTCCTATGTATTAAGGCGTTGTATTTCATACATATTTCTTGGAAGAGAGACCTATTAGGAGAGCACCCCTGCTACTCCATACCATTCACTAAAGTATCAGCATGAATTCATTTATAAGGATTACCTTACAGAGCTGGAATATAGTACATGTGAGTTTTGATGGGAAGGAGGGAAGGAAGGAAGGAGGTCAGCCAATAAACATTAAGCACTTACTATGTGCCAAGCACTGTGCTAAGCACTGGAGATATAAAAAGAGGCAAATGATAGCCCTTGCCTTCAAGGAGCTTACAATCTAATGAGGGCAACAACAAGCAAAAAAATATGTAAACAAGCTATAGACAGGATAAACAGGAAATAAATAATAGAGGGGAAGTGCTAGAATTGAGGGGTTGGGAAAGGGTTTCCTGAAGAAGATGGGAGGAAGGGAATTCTAGAGCAAAGAAGGCCTAGGTCTGAATGAGGTACCACCCTTTAGGGGTAATTACAGAGAAAAGGTTTAGGAAGCCACAGGGACATCAGACACCTGAGATGGCAGAGATGGGATGGTACAAACATGCATTTGCATATATGTAGGAACAAATGCATACATGTATGCTCACATATATATATATATGTATATATGTATATACATATATATTTTAGTGAGGCAATTGGGGTTAAGTGACTTGCCCAAGGTCACACAGCTAGTAAGTGTTAAGTGTCTGAGGCCAGATTTGAACTCAGGTACTCCTGACTCCAGGGCTGGTGCTCTATCCACTGCACCACCTAGCTGCCCCTCACATATATATTTACACACATGCTCACAACATACACAATAACAAATATAACAAAACTAATTCTTTGTTTTTTATTTGTTTTTATTGGTACAGAGAACTTCATGAGAAAATACTTCTAATAATGTACCCATTGTGCAATTTACAATTTTATTAATAATACCTAGCATTTACATAGCACTTCAAGGTTTTGCAAAGTACATTATGAATATTATCTCATTTTATATTTAGGAAGTTGTTTACAGCACTAAAGGTAAATGACTTGCCTAGGGTCACACAGCCAGAATGTACTAGCTGCAGAGCTTAAACTTGGGGCTGTGTGTGTGTGTGTGTGTGTGTGTGTGTGTGTGTGTGTGTGTAGGGGCTGGGATTAGAAAGAAACCCAGATTCTGAGGTACCACCTCACACCTATCAGATTGGCTAATATGACAAAAAAGGAAGATAATAAATGCTGGAGAAGCTGCGGAAAAATTGGAACACTAATGCATTGTTGATAGAGCTATGAGCTGATCCAACCATTCTGGAGAACAATTTGAAACAATGCCCAAAGGGCTTTAAAGCTGTGTATACCCTTTGACCCAGCAATACCACTATTAGGTATTTTTCCCAAAGAGATCATAAAAAAGGGAAAAGGACCCACGTGTACAAAAATATTTATTACTGCTCTTTTTGTAGTGGTAAGGAATTAGAAATTAAGGGGATGCTCATCAATTGGGGAATGGCTGAACAAGTTGTGGTATATGAATGTAATGGAATACTGTTGTGCTGTAAGAAATGATGAGCAGGCAGATTTCAGAGAAACCTGGAAGGACTTACATGAACTGATGCTGAGTGAGACGAGCAGAACCAGGAGAACATTGTACAAAGTATCAACCACATTGTGTTTTGATCAACTGTGATAGATTTGACTCTTTTCAGCAATACAGTGGTACAAGATAGTAACAAAGGACTCATGATGGAAAATGCTCTCCAAATTCAGAAAAAAGAACTGTGGAATCTAGATGCAGATTGAATCATACTATTTTTACTTTTTTTGTTTTTCTTTTTTGAGGTTTTCCCCTTTTGTTCTGATTCTTCTTTCACAGCTTGACTAATGCAGAAATATGTTTAATGTGATTGTACATACATAACCTATATCAGATTGCTTACTGTCTTGGGGAGGGGGGAGGGAGGGAGAAAAATTTGGAGCTAGAAACTTGAAATGTCAAAAACTATCTCTACGTGTAACTAGAAAATAATAAAATACTTTTATGATTTAAAAAAGAAAGAAAGAAAAAAAGAAACCCAGAAACATGGTGGAAAAGACAGAGAAATCCCAAAAAGGTGAAGCCAGGTGAGAAATGAGATATTCTCAGCTGAGCTCCCACCTTAAATGGAGTTTTGGGAATTCATGGCTCCACGCTCCAATCCAAAGGATAGGGAGTGATGATGAGGTAAAGTATCAAGGTAGATGGAACCTTATGGAAAGAGGAGGTTTTCCCAAGAATGTAATTCCTGGGACATGGTAGAAAAGTCCCAAAGTAGTGCAGCCAAGGGAAAAATGAATAGAGGGTCCCATAAACTCTCAGTTCTTTTAAGACTAGAGAATGCCAATCTGCATTGGTAAAGAAATTGCTTACTGAGAGTTCTTTACACTGATGAAATCATAAGTCTGGTCAAAGAAATAAAAACATATACAGGGATATATATACACACACACACACATATGTATATATAATCCATGTCTCTATATATGGGTATATATGGATACATATACATATGCATGCACAAATACATGGATGTACACATACATGCACACACACATATACACACACATGATTTAGAACACACACACAAAACTATGCACCCTTGCTCATTCAAACACATGTTCTTCAAGAAATCCTTATAGATCTTGGTAAACAGGTTTTGTTAATTACTGTGACCAAAAAAAGAGATTTGATGACCTGCCCTCTTCGTTGGTTCTTGGAGCACAAATACATAAGCTGTCAGTTCAGCCATGGATGGACATAGATAGTTAGCCTCTTCAATGAGAACCAACCAGAGCCTGCCCTTGGCCAAGAACAGCCTTCATTGTTCTAGGGTCCCCTCCACACCAGCAGAAGCATCTGTAGAGAGCCCTAGTAGTAGGGCTGTACCCACATATATGCTCCTCACTCCCCAACTCCCCCTTCTCTGTGGCTTATTTTTCCCACTATTCTCTATGGAATTAAAAAAAAAAACAGAGTTCAAGCTTTTCTAGGGCAGGAATCTCCTCTCCAATCCCCTGCTTGTCCTCGAACATGATCTGGGTAGGTTGAGATAGAGTTGAGAACCCCTCTTGACCCAGACCACACCAATACTGCCTATAGGGTTTCCATTGACAGGGCATTTAGGAAAAAGGTAAAGAGACCAGGCTCTGGAGGGTTCTTTGAAGCTGAAGCCAGTAGGCTCAGCTCAAACCCAGGAGAGAAGGGCTGCAGAGGCTGATAAGACCACCCACTTCCTGGCCTGCTCAGCTTTCTTTCCTCTGAGGTGAAGCCTGAGGTGAGATTAAGATATGATCTCTCCAGTTTTTTGGAGACAATGATTAATCCTTTACTTGCTCTCCACAACAGGGAAGACTTTCTAGACTCCAGGTGAGGTGAGGTGTCGTTTAGGGGAGGTCATTTAACCTCTCTGGACTTCAGTTTCCTCATCTGTAAAATGGGAGAGATTGAGAGATTTTAATGTACCTTAGTCTTGTTTCATTCTGGGTCATACCCTAGAAAGATGCTCCATCTCATCCCACCTGACCTTGATGAAGGCATGAAGGTCTATGACTGGAGCTCTAGAGAAAGAGATACAGCCTGGAAAATGGAGTCCTTTGAGTTTCAGACTCTCAGCTGCTTTTTGGGGGGAGGATGGAGAGTAAAGAAGGCTGGCTGCCCGACTGTCCCTGTGGTTTGTATATTTTTTTTTTGCTGTGGTTTGTATTTTTATTTTTATTTTTTGCTGGGCAATGACGGTTAAGTGACTTGCCCAGGGTCAAAAAGCTAGTAAGTGTCAAGTGTTTGAGATCAGGTTTGTCCTGAATCCAGGGCTGGTGCTTTATTCACTGCACCACCTAGCTGCCCCTGCCCCAGTGGTTTGTATAAGGGGTGTTAAATTCCGTTTTGAAAGTGAGAGGAGCCCAATCTTTACTGGTGTTGTCTTTCTTTGGTTTTTGGCTGCTTGCATTTTTTGCTTGGGAGATGATGGGGGGAGGGGAAAAGGAGGATAAATTGGTCAGTGATGATGCAGGAACATGGATAGAACACCTACAGTTTGGCCATGTGATCAGAAGGCTTCCTGATTAGCTGAGATTGTATAATGGATCAATGAGTTCCATATTGAGTACTCAAATAGACCAATCTCAAATGGGTGGAGGTCATTTGGAGGTCATTTGGAGCTCAGGAGCCATTCTCTTGAGCATTACTAGGGGTAGGACAATGATGGGGTGAGGATCTTGGGCTAAAGAGAGCCACCAGCCAAGCTAGACCTGGAAAACTAGCAGGGTCAAAAATAGCTTAGGAAGTTTAAGAGTTCAATTGTTAGGGACTTGTTGAAACTTCTGATTACCTTACCCTAGTGTATTATTTCTGAATTTGTATATGGTCTTTTCCCTTGTAAATCTAATCTTAACAAATCACTGCTGCATCTCTCCATCAGACATGTGGTTTGGACGAGGTTCATTCCTGGGGAGCCTTTCAGATAATAAAAGGGGTCAGACTCCCTTTTCTCATGCACTTTTGCTCATTAAATCCCAATCTTGGGACCCCAGGAAATATCTTACTTTTAGCTTATGTCATGGCACACACCTAAGGTTTCTTCAAAATGGGGAAAATAAAATTCAATGTATGATATAAATCAGGTATGTGGCAGGCAATTTATTTCTATGCACAATAAGTATTCAACATAAAAGACTCACAAGTGCACATTAACAGAACAGTATTCAGTAATTTATAACTATGATTACAATCTGCTTAGCGGCTGATATTTAAACTTTATCAGAACATTAAGCAGTTTGCAGGGCTGCTGACCAGGCTTTTTGCATTTCATCTTGGTTCTACACTGGCTAAACAACTCTCAGCACATGCCTGCTGGTGAAATGACCTGGCTTGGGCCAATCATCTTATCAGTGGTTGCCCACTCTTACACAAAAGCTTCCCCTGCTGCCATCCAGCTCCATCCCTGATGTTCAATCACCTATCTGGGAGAGGAAACGCAAAGCAAAGAGCCCAGGTGTGTTTGCTTAGTTAAATCCAGAGGTTGAGGGGGCACAGTAGTTGGGGAAAGAGTCACTTTTCTCCCCACCCCCTTCACGGTGAATCTAGAGACAAACTTCACCATTTGCCACACATAGGCAACAGACAGAATAAGATTCTGGCTCTTCCTTTTAGTTGACTCAGCACCCTGCCCCAATGCCTGTGTCAAAGAGTAGGGAATAATTAAGGAACCCACTCAGGGTTTACTAGGTTACACTAAAACTTGAAGCCTTTTCAACAATGGGATACTGAATGTCTGGAAGCAGACCCCAAAGCTCTCATAAGGTTGATTAGAACCAGAAGGGCAACTCTGAGCTTGTCCCATGGAATGTACACCACTAGTATCAAATTCAAGTTAAAAAGGGATGCAGGATGCTCATTGACTTAGAAAACTACAAATTAATATTATCTATTTTCTTTTGTAGTTTTATTCATTTTGTTAAACATTTCCCAATTACATTTTAAATCTGGTTCCTGTGGCACTCTGGAATTTGCTTGGTGAGTTTGACATTTATACGATATGCTAATTCAACCCCTCTACATCAATAAACACTGAAACATGCATTCTTATGGTATACAATAAATGGACAGGAGTAAAAAAGTAAGTAGTAAGTAGATGCTGGATTTGAGTATCCAGTCATGGTAGCAGCAGCAGAACAAGGGAAAATTGATGTTCCAGTGTAAGGGAGATCTCTGAATCCAGGAAGCCAAGCTGCATCAACACCAAGAAAGGTCATGAGACTTGATGCCTTGAGTTGGGTTTTCCAAAAGCAAGAAATGCAATGGAGGAGAAAGACCTCAGTCCAAATGACTCCTAGAAAGAAAAAAAAAAAGGAATCCCTGGGAAGATGACTGGGATTAGCAAGGACTGAGGCTTACAGCTTGATCCTTCACTGGGAAGCATATCACTCATGGGTAGTGACCACAGAGATGAACCAGAGTATAAGTTGGGGAATGATTAGTTATGGGTGCAGTAGGAAGGGTCAAAAACAGGATAGGAGGATCAACAGAGATCTACTTAGGGGAAGAGTGTGAGATATTTCCCTTCTCTTCAGAGGGAAGTTAACTACCTAGATGGCTGGGAAGGTAACATCAGGCCTCTCTGCCACATGTAGTAAAAGGAGCACTGACCCAGGTTCTAATCCTGGCTCTGGTCCTTATTTCCTATATGACCTTTGGTGAGAAGTGGCCTGGCATATCAGACAGACAGCTGGTCTGAGAAGACCTTGATTCCAGATCTGCCTCTGGCATGATGGCTAGGTAGCCTCTCAGTGCTTCCAGACAACCACTTAAACCTATAAATTGCAGAAAAGGTACCTATCTGCTTTGTAGAGAGAAAGAGTTTCCTTATTGGGAATTCCTTACAATGTTGAAATCACAGGTCCTGTTTAAAAAAATAACAAATTGTGCATGGAAATGAGTTAATATGGGAATATAAAGATAAAACAATAAACAGTCCCTGCCCTCAAGGAGTTTACCTTCTACTGGGAAGATTCAAAGTCTCAACTTGGAAGTCAAACTAGGGGAATTTTATGTTTGGTCACAAGGGCTTTCTCTTCAAACTATTTTCTTTTTAAAATATTTTTCCTGGGGCAGCTAGGTGGTACAATGGATAAAGCACTCTGGATTCAGGAGGACCTCAATTCAAATCCAGCCTCAGACACTTGACACTTACTAGCTATGTGACCCTGGACAAGTCACTTAACCCTCATTGCCCTGCAAAAACAAACAAATAAATAAACAAACAAATAAATTTTTTTTCCTATTTAACTTCTAGCCTTTATTTTTATAACATGTTTATTTTGGCACATATCCTTGTTCCCCACCCTATTGATGAAAAAAGATGAAACAAGACAAGGAAAAAAAACACAATTCAACAAAACTAACCAACCTCCTGTGTTTGACAGCATGTGCAACATTCTACACCCATAGTCCCCCACCTTTACAATGACTCTACTGAAGATACTTTCTAAACTTTTCCTGATTCCCACCAAGTCTCCAGAACCTTTTGGGGACCTGAACCAACTCAGCTTTCTGGGGTCAGAGATCTACTATGCTGGAGCTCCTTTTACCTATCTCTTTTCTTTCTGCTGTGGCCACCATAATTGTATTCCCAAATCTAGCATTCATATGATGAAAATTTTTGATTTGGGGAAAAAAGTAAGACTGAAACAATATCGAGTTTCAGGTTGAGAAATCTATAAATCCTTCCAAAACTGGTCAGACACCAGCTGGCACCTCCTCAGGCTTATCTTTGGGGATAGACTGTCCAAGGGCTCAGGCTATTCTCAGCCTTGGAAAGGGCCTATAGGGTAGGGTCAATTCTTAATATTTCCCCTAAGTTTATAGCAGGACATGAGTTCTATTGTTCTCAGGCCTCATCCTGCTTCTCCTGGGGGAGAGAAAGAAAAAGATCATTCAACACAAGGCTACTCCTGGATTTTCCAAGATAGACCTCAGAAATGCCTCTTCTCAGACCCCTATGTCTCTAAGCCTCAGTTTCTTCATCCATAAGTTGGTGATATACCATAAGGGTTGTGGTGAGGCTCAAACTAGACCATGTATTTAAAACATTTTGAAAACTTTCAAGCTTCATAAAAATGTCAATGATGATGATGTTATCCAGAGAAACTTGTGATTTCATAGGTTTACAGGAATCATTGTTTTTTGTTTGTTTTTTTGCAGGGCAATGGGAGTTAAGTGATTTACCCAGGGTCACACAGCTAGTAAGTGTCAAGTATCTGAGGATGGATTTGAATTCAGGTCCTCCTGAATCCAGGGCTGGTGCTTTATCCACTGTTCCACTTAGCTGCCCCTACAGGACTCATTGTAAAGAGATCCTCTACCAGTACAGATAGGAAATTATTCTTTAATTAACAGTCCTAGATCACTGCCAGGGACAATGAAAGGTAGGTGACTTGCCCAGGGTCCATGAAACCAGTAGATGTAAGAGGTAGGACCTGAATCCATTCTTCAGAGGAGTCACTACACTACACCAGTTTCTTAATAATGATGAATTATTGTTGTTATTATTATTACTAATTATTATAAGAGAGGCAGTACGGAATAGTGGCTAGAGAGTTGATCTCAGAGCCAAGAAGACCTGAATTCAAGTCTTATCTCTGACATATACTAGTTGTGTGACCCTGGGCTGTAGAGAATACTTAAGAGTATAAGTTTGCAGAGAAAGTGCTGCCTCTCATTTGGTAGAAGTTCTTCATCTGGAAATTCCTTATGACAGGTTTGGTCTCTATCTGCTGTCCTTATCCTTGCTGCTGCCAACATTCTGACTCCCAGATTTCTCCTTTTTCTGCAAATAGCAAATGATAAGGGACCTCCCCTTCTCTGTGGCTCAACAGACTACTGCTAGCCCAAATGACAAATAGCATAACTTGACAATTCAACTCTGTAAGCCTTTGTTTCTAGGGCAATGACATTCAGAGCTGGGCTTATTTGGCCTAGAGAGAAGGGAAGACTAAGTATAGGTGGTCCTGAGTAATAATCTCTATACCCAGAGGTCTATGGAAATGACTCTCAAATCTAGTTACCCAGGCCCAATTTCTTCAGAGAATTCCAAGCCTGCATTTCCAAATTGCCTGTTGGAGACAACTTCAGAAAGACCTGGAAAGACTTGTATGAACCGATGTATAGTGAAGTGAGCAGAACCAGAAGAACATTGTGCACAGTAACAGCAACATGGTGTGATGATCAGCTGTGAATGACTTAACTATTGTCAGCAATACCAATGATCCAAGACAATTCCAAAGCCCTCATGATAAAGCATACTATCCATCTCCAAAGAAAGAACTGATACTGATTGAACAGAGACTGAAGCAGACTGTTTTTAACTTTCTTTCATTTTTTAATTCAAGTTTTCTTATACAAAATGACTAATAGGGTAATGTTTTACATGATTGCACATGTATAACCTATAGCTGATTGCTTACTGCCTCAGGGAAGGGGGGAGGGAAGGGAGGGAAAGAGTGATATAATTTGGAACTCTAAACTTTAAATGGAAATGTTTATTATTATTAAAAAAAACCTGCCTGTTGGACATTGCATTGTCACTTAAAACCTGAGTCCCCAAATCGACCTCAAACCTTACCCCTCAAACCTGTCACTCTTCCCAACTTCCCTCCTTCATTTACTGGTACCATTAACATATCCCATTCTCCCACTCACCCAGGCTTGAAATCTCATCTTGTCCCTTTCCCCTTTTACCACCCCCCCCCATACTTACCAAGTCTTGGGTATTCTACCTCCATAGTAACTATTTCCTTCTCTCCACTCACTGCTGCCTCCCTGCTTCAAGTTCTCATTCCTTTCCACCTGGGTTACTATAATGACCTCTTAAATGCTCCATTCATCTTTAGTCTCTCCCCTAGTTTGGTTGCAGCAGAAAGAGTCCTGGGATTGTAATCAGATGACCTGTAGCTCTATCACTCCTGTGTTTGACAGTGTATGCAACATTCTACACCCATAGTTCCCCACCTCTGCAATGATTTTGTGTATGACTCTAAGTCTGTACGACTTGTGGGGAAAATCACTTAAAGCTCTTTGTCTTGAGTTTCATGCTCTCTAAAATCAGGACATCGGACCAGATAACTCCTAAAATCCCTTCCTCTTCTATAATCTGTGACCCTCTCCAATCCATAAAAGCTACCAAAATTATCATCTTAATACACAGGTAGGAAGGTGTCATTTCCTTTGTCCTACAACCATCCCTGGCTCCCTACTACTACCTGATGGCTACAATTCATACTCATTAACCTGAATCTTTCTTGTCTCCAGGAATCTGTGCAGACTGCCACACTCCCCTAACCCCATACCACATCTCATTAACTACCTCCTCTCTGAAACCTGACCCGCTTCCTCAATGAGTGATCTTTTCATCCCCATATTTCTAACAGAACTTTGTCTAGATCTCTCCTTTTCCTTTATCACATCCTAACTTGTACCAGACTTATTTTTATAAATGTTTTATCTTTCCTCCACACCATTTAATAGTAAGCTCCCCCAGGGCGGCTACCATGTTGTTTTTCATCTTTGTATTCTCAGTCTTCATATATAAATGACTTGTTCATGGGAGGTACTTAATGGGAAGGGAACCAGCATTTATTAAGCACCTGCTATGTGGGGCATTGTGCCAAGGGCTTCACAGATAGTATCTCATTTGCTAATGTTCTTTGAATTAAATTCCACTCATTGACCAATTTCAGTCCCAAAGAATATATGAGGTGCAGAGTGTTGTAAATGCCATCAAATGGTGTTACTTCATAGATTGCCTTTGATTAACTATTTTTTTCCTCTGTTACAAGGCAGGGTTCCACGGAGGAGACTGCACATCAGGAAATGACTATAAAAACAAAAAATATCAATAACACTTTAAAAGCGGTTTTTATTTGAATTCACTACTCTGAAGGGTGATGGAATCATTATTAAGCATCTTCTATGTCCCAGACACTGTGCATATAGAGAAAGTAGTAACACAGAAAGATTCCTGTCTCTGTCTAGGTCTCTGCTCACTCTGTCTCTGTCTGTCTCTCCCCACCCCAACCCATTCGCACCCACTCTCTCTCTCCCTCCTTCCATTTTTCTCTCTCTTTTCTCCCCTTCTCCCCCTCATTCTTTCTCTTCTTCCTCTCTTTTTCTCTCCTCTGTCTCATTCCTTCTTTCTTTCCCTCTCTCTCCATTTCTCTTTCTTTCTCTTCCTCTCCCCTTTACCTCTCTCCCTTTTCCCCTCCCTCTCATTCCCCCTCTCTCCTCTTTCCCCTCTCCCCTTTCTCTTCTCTCCTCTCTTCCCTTCCCTCCCCTCCCCTTCTTTCTTCCTCCCTCCCTCTCTTTCTTTCCTTCCCCCTGTCCATTTTTCTCTCTCCCTTTCCCCTCCCTCTCTCTCATTCCCCCTCTCTCCTTTTCCCCTCTCTCCTTTTCCCCTCTCTCCTCTCCTCTCTTCCCCTCCCTTCCCTCCCTCCCTCTCTCTCTCTCTCTCTCTCTCTCTCTCTCTCTCTCTCTCTCTCTCTCTCTCTCTCTCTCTCTCTCTCTTTCTCTCCCCCTCCCTCCCTCTCTTTCCTTCTCCCTGTCCATTTTTTCCTCTCTCTGCCTTTCTTTGTATCCCCAGCACTTAGCACAGTGCTTGGCACACCCTAGGCCTGGAATACATGCCCGTTGACTGACAAGCCCTGGATTCGTACTTAGAAGGGCAACATTCTAGTTCTGGTTCTGCCACATCCCGGGTATTTGACCTTGGGCAAGTCATTTGGACCTCTTTGCATCTTGCTTTATTCATCTGTAATGTGGGGCTAATAATACCTAAACTACCTATCTCACATGGTTGTTGTGGGAACCAAATTAAATAATACATGCAAAACGTTTTGTTACCATAATACATTCTATCAATATTATTATTATTACTGTGCCCATCCACCTGCGAAGCTTTGGGTACAATCGCATCTGGAGGCAGAAGCGATGGCTGAGAAGACATATGAAGCCCCGTGGGGCCTCCAGTGCAGTAAGCCTTCTTTCTCCTTGTTTGGGGGCCCACTTGGTCTCAGGAACCTGAGATATTGTCTACTTAGCATGCAATCCCTGCTCCCCGGGGGCAGCTGTTTCCCTGGAGTCCAGGGGTCTTCAGAACCTCCTTCTGTATTTGCTTCAATGCTTCAGCCAGTGGCTCTCAAGATTCCTCTCCTGGGTTCTCATTCGGAGAAGCATAGCCCTTTGTTTCTTCCCCCCCAGGGACCCAGCCATGCTGCCTCCTAGCACAATGCCCAGGATTATCACCTAAACCACGGGTCCTGGCTCCACTCCATCAGGCTGGCACAGCATCCCAAGTCACGCCTCCCTTCTCTCCTCCCTCCCAAGGCAGTTTCTCCACTCCACCACTGGCAGCAGCTGTAACAACCTTGGACATAAGCCATCTCTCTGCACATGTGTTCAAATAGGGTTATTTTTCTCTTCAAGCTCCTAACTTGTTAACTGAGAGGGAGGGAGGTTACATCAGAAAAGTGGCAGAGTCATAGACGTAGAGCTGGGACATCAGAGGCTGTTCAGTCTACCCCCCTTGCTTTAAAGATGAGGAACCTGAGGTCCAGAGGAGTTAAGTGACTTGTCCAGTGACAGGGAGAGGCAATGGCAGGATTTGAACCCAGGTCCTCTGATCACAATGCTCCCCCAACCCTCAACCTAATTCACAAGTGTCAGAGACTATGTCTGTGTATAGATACTTGTGTCTATGTGTACAGATACTCCTTTATGAATGTGTCTGTGTTCATCTCTGTGTTTATATTTCCATAGGGACCTGTGGTATAGTACTTAAGATCAGAGGACCTGGGTTCTTTCTTTCTGTGTCATCTTGAACAAATTAAATAGCTTCTCTGTGCCTCAGTTTCCTCAACTGTTAAATGAGGAGGTTAAACAAGATGGCCTCTAAGGTCACTTTTAATTCTAGAGCTAAAAACAGAAAATGAAAGTCCTCGAGTGTGGCAGACTCCTTAGCTCTTTCGGCAGCTGCTGGTGGGCATGTGTCTGTGTGTACCAGTGTGCTTATTTAGGGACTGGGTGTCTTTTTTGGAGGGCAGATCATCACGTTACCCAGCCCGCCAGTCCATTCACTTGAAACAGAGCTTTTATTCTCCATCCGGGTGCCAATGGTGGAGATGGAGGTGGAGAAGATGCCCTGGAAGCCAAGACCTCCTAACACCTCTCTGCCCCTTACCTCCCACTGAACAAATGCCCTGTTTGTCCATGGGGCTAGCCAGGGGCCACCCCTCACCAGCCTTCCACTTTCCACCCCAGGGCTTAGGAATAACTGGGCCCTGCCACAGGAAGTCTGGCCAATTCATAATCCTGGGGCGTGGGAAATGCCAAGGCCCACCGGCAGGGTGCCAGGCCCTGGGTGCCAGCCCACCAGCCCCTGTTCATCTAACAAGGGAGCCCTGAGCTGGTACACACCTATTTACACCCTGGGCCTATACCAGGCTTCCCCCCCAGCTTTCCCTGCCCAATCCTCTTCCCACCCCCTCCTCCCACCTCCCTGGCGCCACCTAGGAGCACAATGGGGCTATTTTAGAGCAAAATCTCCTTTAAGAAGGAAGAATTCCCGGATCCCATCAGGAAGGCTCTGAGGCTTCTTATGTAAGCCTCACCTGGCCCCCCTCCTCTCCCCCCCACTCTTCCCGTCCTCACCAGAGCAGCTTCAAGCTGAGGGAAAGGGAATCCTATAGTCTTACAGACAAATCCGTAGGGAAACCGGGAAACTGTTTGGGGCCCAACAGTTGTTCCACAATAGATTGGGTTTTGTTCATAAGTAGTGAGTTCTTTGTCACCAATAGTGTTCAAGGAAAGGCTGATACATTTCAAGAATACTATAGAGGGGCAGCTAGGTGGCACAGTGGATAAAGCACTGGCCTTGGATTCAAGAGGACCTGAGTTCAAATCCAGCCTGAGACACTTGACACTTAACTAGCTGTGTGACCCTGGGCAAGTCACTTTACCCTCATTGCCCCACCAAAAAAAAAAAAAAGAATACTATAGAGAGGGCTTCTTCATCATGCCAGAGGTCAGACTAGAATTACCAGTTCCTAAAGAGTGGGTGGGTGGGTCCCTGAAAACCTTTCAAGGGATGCATGAGGTCAAATTATTTTCATAATCATAATAAGATGTTTTAATTTTGAGTATGGCAAATATTGATACATATAAGTCACATAAACAAAAGATCTTTGATAGGGAGAGAGAGAAAGAGAAAGGAGAGAGGACAGAACAAGGGGCAGCTAGGTGGTACAGTGGATAGAGCACCAGCCCTGGATTCAGGAGGACCTGAGTTCAAATCCCACTTCAGACACTTAACACTTATTAACTGTGTGACCCCGGAGAAGTCACTTAACACCAATTGCCTCACTAATTTAAAAAAAAAGAGAGGAGAGGACAGAACAAGAGAGGAGAGGGGAGACAGACAGACAATGAGGAGAGAGACAAAGACAGAGAGAAAGAGACAGAGAGACTGAGAGAGACAGAGCCAGGGCCAGAGAGACACAGAGAGATAGAGACAGAGAGACAGAGACAGACAGAGAGAAAGACAGAGACAGACAGAAAGTTAACCTCTGAATGCTCGGTGGATAGAGCGCTAGGGCCTAGAGTCAGGAAGACCAGAGTTCAAATCCAGCCTCAGACACTTACTAACCATGTGACCCCGGGCAAGTCACTTAACCCTGTTTGCCTCAATTTCCTCATCTATACAATTGAGCTGGAGAAGAAAATGGCAAACCACTCCAGTATCTTTGCTAAGAAAACCCCAAATGGGGTCATGAAGAGTCAGACACAACTGAACCAGGCACATCGTTCTTTCTCCATAGCTCTCATGAGGAAGTTGGACTAGATGACCTCTAAGATCTTTTCCAGCTCTAGGTCTCTGATCCTTCAATGAGGGGCATAGCTTCAGAGGATGTAGATAAATTCAGTCCACCTTGATTTACTTGAGTCCAGGAATCTTAATAACTTAGAAACTCGAGCTGGAAACTAAGGGTCTGCCTTAGCTAACTGCCCTGACTCCAATCACTCTTCCCCTCTTGCTTCCTGTAGCATATACAGGCAGTATTTGCTTTGTTATCTGTATTTGTTGCTTTACATCTATTATTGTTCATTTGCATGTGTGTGGAGGTAGATCCATTTACCCATCAGACTGGGAGCCTCCAGAGGGTAGCAACTGTTTGTCTCCTTGGATTGAGGGATCCCTGAGGACAGCTTCTTCAACTAGAAGGTCCAGGACAGCAAAGACCTTGTCTCACCATTAAAGTGTGGTTCTTCAAGACTAAGCATGAGTCTTTTAGGGGGTTACTCTATGTGTATATGTCTATGTGTAGATACCCTAGGGCATCCTCCCCAGCCAAATTCTGTATTTAAAAATTATTCCTGTAAGTACTCAGGTGATTCAGGCTGGGCAGGATTATATAGGTCCCTAGAGGCCCTTCAGATTAGACAATTGATTCCCCAATTGTTTAAATGAATAAGAAATTCTCAAAGGAAGATATCCAAGCTACCAACAGTCATATGAAAAAAAAAAAAGCTCACTAATCACTAATAGAGAAATGCAAATTAAAGAAACTTTGAGGCTCCCACCCATCAGCTTGGCAAAAATTACCAAAAAGGAAAATGACAAATGTTGGCAGGGCTGCAGGAAAACAGGCATATTAATGTACTGCTGGTGAATTGGTCCAGCCATTCTGGAAAGGAATTTGGAACTATGCCTAAAAAATTACTAAGCTGTCCATACTCTTTGACTCAAAGATACCACTGCTAGGCCTATGTCCCAAAAAGATCAAAGAAAGAGGAAAAAGACTTATAAACTACAAAAATATTTATAGTAGTTCTTTTTGTGGTGACAAAGGACTGGAAACTAATGGAACCATCAATTGGGAAGTGGCTGAACAAATTGGCAGCTAGGTAGTTCCGGAGGCCCAGAGTCAGGATAACCTGAGTTCAAATCTGGCCTCAGAAACTTACTAGCTGTGTGATCCCACAGTGAGTCACTTAAACTTGTTTGCCTCAGTTTTCTCATCTGTAAAATGAGCTGGAGAAGGAAATGGTGAGCCACTCCACTATCTTTGCCAAGAAAGCGCCCCCAAAGGGGGTCACAAGAGTTGACTCGACTGAACGATGACTTGGATCACTATTATGTCATAAGAAAAGGAATGAGTTCAGAGAAACCTGTGGAGATTTGTACAAACTTATACAGAGTAAAGAGAATAGAACTGAGAGAATGGCTTATACAATAATAACATTGTAAATATAAAAACTTAAGAACTCAGATAAATGAAATGACCAATCATGATTCAGAGGACAGATTATAAAGCATGATACTCTCTCCCCTCCCCTCCCTTCCTCTCCCTTCTCCTCTTCTCCCCTCTCCTCTCCTCTCTTCTCTTCTCCCCTCCTCTTTTTTCCCATCTTTTTCCTCTCTTGACAGAGAAGAGATCGATTCAAAATACAGAATGAAATATATAGTTTTGGAGGTGGACAATGTGGGAATTTATCTTCCTTGATTACCTGTTTGTTACAGGATTGGGTTTTTTTTTTTTTCCTTCTTATAAATGGGGTTTGGGGATGAGAGAAAAATAAATGCTTATAAACTGAAAAATAAAATGAAATTAAAAAAAGAGAGGAGACATTTGAGGAAGCCTCCAGAAGCCTCCGCCAAAACCCCAGGGATGGTGAGACCAGCTCTAGGACTCAAGGTTAAGACTGAAGAAAAGCCTAGAGTTACTCATTAACAGGACAGTGACCCTGGGCACAATCTCGATTGGCCTTCATGCCCCTGAGGGCCCAGGCTTCACAATTCTTGTACTCTCTTCCTCCCTATAAAGAGAGGGAAGGAGCGGGGTTGGAGATATCATTACAGCAGCAAGGGCTCTGAAGTTCACCACCATCCAACACTCCACCCCGCCAACCTTACCTGTGGTGTCAGGGTACTTCTAGCTAGTGATTAATGTTCCAGTTCATTACACTTTCCTCTGTCCTTCACCCTCCCCAGATACACATTTGCTGATGTCACAGACTGTTGGAAGACATAGTCGAGTTTTGCCGCCAGCCAGTGAATTTTATACTCAAGAAAGAAGGAAAGGAGGTAGAATATTCTAGGTGGCACAGTGTCAGGGCCTGGAGTCAGGAAGACTCATTTTCCTGAGTTCAAATATACCCTCAGATACTTACTAGTTGTATGACTTTGAGCAAGTCACTTAACTCTGTTTGCCTCAGTTTCCTCATCTATAAAATGAGCTGGAGAAGGAAATAGAAAACCACTCCAGTATCTCTGCCAAGAAAACCCCAAATGGGGGCAGCTAGGTGGGGCAGTGGATAGAGCACCGGCCCTGGAGTCAGGAGTACCTGAGTTCAAATCCGACCTCAGACACTTAACACTTACTAGCTGTGTGACCCTGGGCAAGTCACTTAACCCCAATTGCCTCACTAAAAACAAACAAACAAACAAAGAAAAAAAAAAACCAAATGGGGTCATGGAGAGTCTGAAATGACGAGTAAACAATCAACTCAACAACAGTAAATAAGGCCTTTGTCCCCTTGTTAAGAGCTTTGTGTATGGAAGGTTTATTTCCCCTCCACTATGGAGTCTGAGTTAACATTTCACCTGTTGAATCTAAGAATGGGGGGGAAAAAATCATGAACACTTGAGTGAACAATCCAAGGCCAGTCTTCTGGTGCTTGCCAGATAAGTGGCATTTATCCCATGAGTGTAAACTAACCTTTGCATTTTGGCTTTTATCCCCAAAACCAGGCTGAAATCCCGCATCTTTGCCTAATCATACATAAAATCATAGATAGCTGTAGATCTGGGCCTAGACTGCCCCTTTTGCACCTGGTATTATTAAAAAAAAATCCTCCACTTTCCCCTTGTTAGCTTAATTTGGGTAAATGAAGGAACAACCAATCAACTTACATATACTTCTCCCTCTTCAGCCATTTGTTGCCTTCAAAAATCCCAAAGTTTAGAGATGGGAGAGGAAGTGGTAAATGATGGTGGTGGTAGTGATGATGATGATTCCATTTATATAGTACTTTAAGGTGTCATGGGGCCCAAAGTACCCCAGAAATTCTCTGGGGCACACGAAGGAATCTTTTCCTTGAGAAACTAAACCAGAGGACAGATATGCCTAGAGAGATAAGCAGAACCAGATCAGATGGAGCTAGCTTCGGGATCTCCACCCTTCATTCTGATCTCCCTTACCCCTGGGGAAATAACTTTGGGTGTGGCTGTGGCCTTTCTGTCCTGGAGAGATGGCTTGAGAGATCTGTAGCCACCCCTCACCCAATTCCACTAGTCACCACCAGTGGGGGATGGTTCTCCCTCACTAAAGGAACTTTCCACAGTCAAATGGTCCCCCCCCCCATCAGTTCCCTATAAAAGTACCTGCCAGCCTCCTGCTCGAGGAGATTGATACCTCAGAGCCACATGCTTTGTTCCATACCTCTCTCCCCATGAAAAGTCCAAGGATTTCTTTCATGGTTTCCCTTCCCCGCCCTTCCCTTCCCTTGCCCCTAAATAAACTACCATCATATTCTAACTGCTTTTATGTGCCAAAGGATGTAATTCTTCTTCTTCTTCTTCTTCTTCTTCTTCTTCTTCTTCTTCTTTTTTTTTTTTGCGGGGCAATGGGGGTTAAGTGACTTGCCCAGGGTCACACAGCTAGTAAGTGTCAAGTGTCTGAGGCCAGATTTGAACTCAGGTACTCCTGAATCCAGGGCCAGTGCTTTATCCACTATACCACCTAGCTGCCCCCAGGTATAATTCTTTAAAGAGGAATTCCTAAGAACCCCAACCCCTACCCCAAACCCCATACCCCAATTTCCCCCATAAAAAAGGTTTGCAAAAACACTTTACAAATGTTATCTCATTTTATCCTCACAACAACTCTCAGAGATAGGTGCTACTTTTATCCCCATTTCACAGATGAGGAAACTGAGGGAGGCAGAGAGAGGTTAAGTGACTAGCTCCCCACCAATCACCATCCCAGAAATCCTGAAAAGGAGAGAATATCTCTTAACATATGTCAGAAACCAAACTATTTTTTTTATAAGAAGGGAAAGTTGGGAAGCCACGTTGGGAAGTATGGCAGCATCAGCTCCAATCTTGACATTGATTTGGAAGCCTGCAACATTCCATCCCCATGTCCAGCCAGCTCTAAGGCATGATCATGAGTAAATCTCTTTTAGACACATAAGTCTTGTGTGTAGGTTCGCTTTTACCCTTCCTAGTGCCACATGATCATTCATTTGTAGAGGCATTTGACACCCATTGAAAGAATGGAAATGGACTGGAGAAACTACACAGTCTCTTCCTTTTCAAATTCCTTGAATGCAAAAAGTCCTCATCCCTTACTTAGGAGGAAAAGAGAATACCAGGAACCTCTTAATTAAGTGTATGTGTGTGCATGTGTGTGTGTGGCGGGGGAGCACGGGATAGGGCGGGCAGGGAGGGCGACTCCACTGCTACCTCAATTAATATAATCATTGAAGGTCCAGACAACTGGACCAAATTAATCAAAAGTGAAAAAACAGGTGTGGAGCAAGTCTTAGGTCAATTTGAGAGGAATAAAATGTTTTGACCATTGGATAAAGACAGATGAAGTCATACAGGAAATATCTTGAGATTGGCTGGAAGAATCAGACACACCTCTGGGCTTGTGTAATCAAGCAAGCCAGTGCAGAATCACAAGTTCCAAAAACAGGCCAGTGTAGAGGTGGACAGCCTGCAGCCAGATCCCTGAGATGGAATTGCTTAGAGGGAGGAAAGAGGGAATTTCTCTCCTCTCTTGTCCTCTCCCTACCCCTCCCTCCAGAAAGTGATATGGTGGTAAATGTTTAACAACTGGCTCTTTGCAAACTTTTAAGTGCACAGAATCCACAGAACAGTCCATGAAGCCCTGATTTTGTAGCCTTCACCCAATTTTTGAAATGCTTGCACTGACAAATTGACAGTTGGCTCTCCCTAGTAGGTTCTAGCTGGTTCCAGCATACCCCTGCTTCCAGGAGATTTATCAGAGGTCTGCACCAGTGAGCAGAAGCTGGAGCAATAATGACTAGATTGAAATGGCCCAGGATAGAAGAGGAACCTGCAGATAGGTGAGGAAAGGGAGTTACTCAAGTATATACATCATTGGCTTTTGGGAGTAAAACCCCTTGTGTCAGAAAAAAGTTGTTTTTGAGTCCTTTTAGTTGTATCTTTTGTTGACCCCATCAGGGATTTTCTTGGCAAAGATCATAGAGTGGTTGACCATTTCCTTCCCCAGCTCATTTTACAGCTGAGGAAACTGAAGCAAACAGGGTAGAGTGACTTACCCAGGGTCATACAGTTAATAAGTCTCTGAGGTCACATTTGAACTAGGGTCTTCGTGGCTCCAGGACTCTTGTTTCATATACTGAGCCACCTAGCTGCCCATCAGAGAAAAGTACAGGCTTCAAACTCCAGAAAGGTACTGATCCTTGGAACTCAAATGAGAACTATACCTAAGAGGGGGGCAGCTAGGTGGCACAGCAGATAAAGCACTGGCCCTGGATTCAGGAGGACCTGAGTTCAAATCTGGCCTCAGACACTTGACACTAGCTGTGTGACCCTGGGCAAGTCACTTAACCCTCATTGCCCTGCCCCTCCCTCAAAAAAAATTCATGAGGTCCCTACAAAAGGAGAAAAGAATTTCCATTAACAGCTGGTTGTTCCCCCCTTTGGCACACAAATTCTCAATATGTATTCCTGGCTTCCATTTTACTACAAGGTTGAGCCCCATAGACACAATGTGTACTAAGGGAGTGGGTGCCCCTGGTTTGAAGGGTTTATTTCTGTAACAACTGTCCTTACTAAACCCACTTAGCAAATATCCTTTCTAAACTCTAATTAGATGTGGTTGAGGGTCAGTGGGAATCATCCTAGAACTCTGATGAGAATACCAGTCATTTCCTTCTGGGGATTCTAGGAAGCCAATGGGAGGGGCAGTTGGAGGGTGACTTTGGGGTAGAGGTGGTGTTATAGAGTCTATGGGCTAGGGGTGTCTGCATAGAGTCATAATGGGGTGGTGATGAACAGACTAGACTTGAAATTAAAAAATGCTTAGGTTTCAATTCCACCTCTTTTTTTTTTTTACTACCTGTGTGACAAAGGCAAATCCTTTCCCCTCTGTGGGTCTCTGTTTCCTTATCTGTAAAATGAGGAGATTAGACAAGATGATCTCTAAGATCCTCTCTAACCATAAGGGGAGCTAGGTGGTATTGGATAGAGTACCAGGACTGTAGTCAGGAAGACTCATCTTTCTGAGCTCAAATCTGGCCTCAGACACGTATTAGTTGTGTGACCCTGGGCAAGTCACTTCCTCATCTGTAAAATGAGCTGGAGAAGGAAATGACAAACCAATCCAATATTTTTGCCAAGAAAACCCTAAATGAGGCCAAGAAGAGTTGGACGCAACTGAACAATGACGACCAATTGTAAATCCTAGCCTATAACTTCACAGTTAAGCCCACCAGTCAGCTCTGTTTCAGGAGGCCAAAATCTCATTTGCAAACTGCTTACCACCTTTTACACAAGTCATTGCTGCCCTCGTGTGGTTAGAGTTTGTAAAAAGAAAGTCTAATTTCTTTGGTTAAAATTGGGCAAGGTGTTGTCCCCAAATGGGATGGAAGTTTCCTTCCAATCACCTACCCATATCCACTGGGAGATGTTAAGAGGGACTTCTTTGCAATTTCTTTGCAACAGGTTCTTTATGTTAACTCACAGAGAACCAAATCCTCTGGCATCCCTGGCTCATGAGATTGAAAACGTCAGGATTTAGCTCTAAAGACTTCTACAGTATACTTTGTCAGAGCTTGAAGGGACCTTCATGATGCTCTGAGCCTCATTTTACTGCTGAAGAAACTGAGTCCCATAGAGGAGACATCCAATTCCTCTTCCTCAATTGAAAGAACAAGTGACAAATCACAGGGCCACATTGGAGGAGAGAAGTCAGTCAATAAATAATTATTAAGTGCCTCCCATGTAACAAGCACTGTGCATTTAATCACTGGGGATATGAAGAAAAGCAAAAGCTCCCAATCTAAGGAGAAGCCCAAGGCTCCTTTGCCTCATTATCTCCACCCAGACTCCATCAATGCACTCAAAAACAAGAGAATAGATACAGCAGGAAACAACTGGTGTAGAAGAGGAATCAGAAAGGCTGAGGTTGACTAAGTACTTTTAAAAGTGCCACGGTGGGGGCCCTGAATCCAGGGCCAGTGCTTTATCTGCCCCCCGCAGGGGCAGATAGATGGCACAGTGGATAAAGCACCGGCCTTGGATTCAGAAGGACACTCCTGGGCAAGTCACTTAACCCCCATTGCCCCGCAAAAAAAAAAACAAACAACAAAAAAAAAGAAAACGATGTTTAGGGTGTGGTGGTTAAAGCACTGGCCCTGGATTCAGGAGTACCTGAGTTCAAATCTGGCCTAAGACACTTGACATCTACTAGCTGTGTGACCCTGGGCGCACCCCATTGCCCCACGGGGAAAAAAAAGAAAGAAAACGATGTGTAGTATTTATTACCTAGTTGGTTTTTAGATGGAAATTCATAGTTTAAAATTGAACTCTCTTTTTGTGTTGTGCTGTGTACATGGAAAGAGGGGGGGGTTGTCTTTATGTATTTAAGTTCAAAATGAATAGAAATTTTTTTTAAAAGGCAACAGCAGACATGATAAGAAATGTCCAACCATAAAAATTTTTAAAGTCCCTCCAGTTCTAACTGCACTGACAATAAATACAAAGGCCTCCAACCACAGAATTAGTAGACCAAAACTACCTACAGAATATCTACATATGATCCAAAGGCTCGTCAATTCCCCATCATCAGAAGCAGGTTCTCCAGTCTCTTCCACATGGGCAATAGCATCAAATGTACTCTGCCCAGGTGCCAGTCCCTTGTGACAAGGGAGAAGTAACTTGCCTAATATCTCACTAGCAAGTTAGGAGAAGAAATAGGAGGAAATAAAAAAAGGACCATGGGATCACAGATTTGGGGCCAGAAAGGATCTTAGAAGTTATTGAGTTTTTACAGATGAGGAAACTGGCCCAGAGAGGGGAAGCAATTTATCCAAGGTCACACAGTGATAAGACAAGATTCAAACCCAGCTCTTTTGACTCCCCAAAACCAATGAGTTCCTCCCTCCAACAGGAGAGAAACCTAATTGGGAATGAGGGCAGTGGGAAAGACATGCTTATCAACACAGTTCTCTTAATGCCAGGGCTTTTTTCCATTTTTCTCCCCACCCCTGCCCAAGATAGAGAGACTTTTGGCAAGCCTGCTCCATTCCTCCCCATCCCCACAAATTCTCATCCCTGCAAATTCTCTCATCTGGACTATGGCTCCTGCTCCCAACACACCTTCCCATCTCCATGTCCTAGGATATAATTAATAGTCATAATGCTTTCTATTTGTATAGTTGAATAGAAAATTGAATTATCCTCTGTATTAAAAATAAACTTTATTCAAACAGTTTAAAGCTTGTGTCCCAAGATCCCCTGAAAACTTTTGGGGACTCTAGGGACATGGTGACTCAGCTCTTGGGGCTTTGGGGAATGCTGGCTACCTAGCGGCTTCCAGTCATGTGGCCCAATGATGAGAAGACTTTCCTATTTTGGTATGCCTCAGAAACCCCTGAGTGGTCCCTTGGTCTCCCTCTGCCCTGTGACAGCAAGGGAATAGAGTAGAAGGGTAGCATTCTATGTCAGTTGAAGGAAAAGACCACTTTTGGCTGATTCTCTCTTCCTTTGAGCCTCCTTGTGGCACCATGTTAACTCTTGTGAAAGGTATAACCACTCTCATATGGAAGCTGGAGAATGAGGATTATACTAGACAGATATGGGTCTGGGCCCCTGGATGCATTTCCTACTTTGTGTTTCCTTTCCTTAGTAGGTAACTAATCATCAGCCTTTAGATGGTCTTGTTCAGACTTATGCAGGTGACTATAGGTTCAAGAGATCCAAAGTTCCATTAGACACAATTGCTTGGCAGCAAGAGGAGATTCTTCATTCCATCATTTCTATGGTGCATCTTTAGCTTAAATGCCAAGGTATGCCTAGAATAGAATGATCATGCCTTTGTTCAAGAAACTTCAATGACTCCCTATTTCCTCCAGGATCAACCAACCAGGAGTTGGTTAGACAATGCAGAAGTTAAATGTAACCATTTCTAATTGGTGATATGATGAGGTTTGATTGTTAGCTTCTTGGGAAAGATTATTATAGTAGTTATAAATTAAGTTACTGAATCCTGTTTTAAGTCTTTCTTCATTTCAAACTTGTAAAAATTTTTTGTGTTTTTAGCATTTCTTATAGTAATTATAATAGTTGGCATTTATATAGTATCTACTTTGTTGCAGGCACTGTGTTAAGCACTTAACAAATATTAACTCATTTTTGATCCTGAAAACAACCCTGGGAGTTAGGTACTATTATTATCCCCATTTTACAGTTGAGGAAACAGAGAAATTGAGGTTAGGGGACTTGGCCAGGGTCACACAGCTAGAGGCTAGATTTCAACTCAAGTTCAAATTTAAACTTCGGGCCTGACTCTTGGTTTAGAGGTCTATCTGCTGTGCCACTTAGATGCCTTCCTTTGTGTGTAGGAAATAAATACCAGTCCCTTTCCTGATTCATACTGTTCATGTAGTTTCTTTTTTACTCCTTGTTTCAGGGAGATTTAGACATGAACTTCAAACTTAAATTTTAAATTATTTGTCCTTGAACACTAGGGTAGAAGTTTAACAAGTGTGAAAAAGGGGAGCTTAGCTACTCTCTTATTAGAAGCTAGGTTCCCAAGGACTGAACCCAGTCAGACTGAGAGTGCCTTGATCCAGAACAGAGAGGGACCCCTTAGGGAAAGGGAATTGGAGAAACATCACAGCTCTTTGCGTTTAGCAGTAGTTCCTTAATGCTAGCCTGTACTTTTATTTTTTCCAGATATCCCCCTCTCTACACTCCTTTTCCTTCTTCAGTCCTTAGCTCAGATGCCAAGGAATGCCAAGCACAGAAAGACAGCCTTTGCTCAAGAAATTTCGATGGCTCCCTATTTCTTCCAAGATTAAGTACATTTGTAGATTTTTATAATATGTCTCCAGACTACCCTTTCAGAATTATTGAACATTATTGCCTTACCTACTCTTTCTATGGCCAAACTGGTCCAATTGCTGTTCCCTATACAAGACATTCTACCTCCTATCTACATCTACCAAATCAATCAACACATATTAATCAGGTTTTAATTTTTAATATGTATTTAATATTTTCACCAATTACATGTAAAAACAATTTTAACACTTATTTTGAAAACTTTGAATTCCAAATTCTCTTCTTTCCTCCTCCCCCACTTTGAGAAGGCAAGCAATTTGATATAGGTTATACATGTGTAGTCATGCAAAACATTTCCCTATCAGTCATGTTGTGAAAGAAAACATATAGCAAAAACCAAAACAAACCAAAACAAAAAAACAAAACCTCAAAAAAAATAGTTTTAAAAAATGCTTCAATCTGTATTCAGACACCATCAGTTCTTTCCTTTCTCTGGGGACTGACACCATTTTTCATCATAAGTGCTTCAGAGTTCTCTTGGATCATTGTATTGCTGAGAATGGCTAAATCATTCACAGCTGATCATCTTACACTATTGCTATTACTTTGTACACATCATATTCATCATTTCTTAACAATGAGTGAAATGTTTCATTGCATTCATTGTTAACCACAGCATGATGATTCACCCTAGAACTTTCTTTCAGCACAAACACAGGCGGTACATTCATGTACCACAATTTGCTGATCCATTTCCCAATCTAGGGGCATCCAGTTTGCTTCTGGCTCTGTACTTCTACAAAAAGTAATTCTGCAAATGTTTTGGCATCTGTGGGTATTTTCCTTTTTTTATCAATTACCTCTTTGGAGTATATTCCTAGTAGTGGAATCTCTAATCTAAAGAGAATGGACATTTTAGGCATTTAATTTGCATAAATAAATATTGCTTTCTAAAATGGTTGTACCAACTCAAAGTACTAAACCACTGACAATGCATTAGTGTAATCTAGTGGTTTTTCAACTAAACCACAGTGCCAATCAAAATCAGTCATCCTCTCACAATTCACCATTAAGTTTTGTCCATTATTCCTTCCTTCATATCATCCTTTCATTTAAAAAAATTTTTTTATTGATGCTCTTTTTTATTTCTGGCTCTACCATCCCAAACCCCAAAGAAATTATAACCAAAAAGTAGTAAAGTAGTAAACATTGGCTGTGTCTGATAGCATATCCTTTATTCAGCACCTATTTTACCACCTCAGTGTTGAGAGGCAGAATCATTAATCCTCTGAAATCATGATTACTGCCTTGATCTTTCAGGGTGGTTTTCATTTACATTGCAGTGGTCACTGGGTAAATGATTCTCTTAGTTCTGCTTGCTTCACTCTCCATCAGTTCATATGTCTTCCTAAAATTTCTCTGAATTCTTCATAGTCATAATTTCTGTAGTAATAATATTTTTATATGGTTGTCATTATTCAGTCCTGTCCATCTCTTCATGACCCCATTTGGGGTTTTCTTGGCAAAGATACAGGAGTGATTTGCCATTTTCCTTCTCCAATTCATTTTACAGATGAGGAAACTGAGGCAAAAAGAGTTATTTAACCCTTGTGGTCACACAGCTAGTAAGTGAAGCTGGATTTGAACTCAGGAAGATGAGTCTTCCTGACTCTGTGCCACCTAACTGTCCCAATTATTTCAAATACCAGAATTTATTTATCTTCTTCTCAGTTACTGAACATCTACTTTCCTTCCAGTTCTTTACAAATGATACAGAGTATCATTATAAATATTATTATATTTTGGGAACCTTTTCCTCTGTTTTTGATTTTCTTGGGGGCATATACCTAGTAACTGTAAATAAAATAATAAATAATACAAGAATAATAAAATATAATAAAATAATAAAAATAATAGATCACATTTGTATCATGCTTTAAGGTTTTCAAAACACTATTAACTCATCTGCAGTATTGTGCTTGTCTTCTCACAGCCCCCCCCAACATTTGACATTTTTATCATTTGTCATCTTTATTAATTTGATGAGTATAAAGTAAAACCTCAGAGTTGTTTTAAATCTGCATTTTTCTTGTTTTCAGTTAATTGGAACATTCTTTAACATGGTTACTGACAGATTGCATGTTCATATCCTGTAATTATCTGTTAGACAGTTTCTCTTATTATCTATCTTGAATATCATCAGACCTTTATCAGAAATATCCACTTTGGATTTTTCCCTCACTTATTCATTTCTCTTCTTATTATAGCAACATTGATTCTATTCATGCAAAACCTTTTTAATGTCATGAAACTGAAATGATTCATTTGTATTTTATGATCACTTCTATCCTTTGTTTGGTTTAGAATTCTGTCTCTAGCCATAGTTTTTCAATGTACCTATTTCTATTCTCATCTAATTTTTGATGATGTAAACTTTCTTATTTTTAAAACTTAATTTAATTTTTCAATTAATAAAAATCTATTTTCTCTTTCTCCCATTTCCCCACACCATTGGAAAAGGAAAAGGAAAACAAAACAAATATGCAGAGCCAAACAAAACAGAGACACTAGGTGTGGCACACTAGGTAGAAAGAACATTGCACTGTGAGTTAAGAGGTCCTGAGTTCAAATCTTGCCTCAGATATTTATTGGCTGTGGGACACTGGCCAATCACTTAACCTCTGCTACCTCAGTCTCCTCATTTGTAAAATGGGAATAATAATAACATCTACCTTTCAGGGTTGCTGTGAAAATAAAATAATATTTAAAAAGTACTTTGCAAACCCTGAGTGCTATAATCAATATTTCTTCTTCTTCTTCTTCTTCTTCTTCTTCTTCTTCTTCTTCTTCTTCTTCTTCTTCTTCTTCTTCTTCTTCTTCTTCTTCTCTTCTTTCTCCTCCTCCTCCTTCTAATTCTAATTCTTCTTTTTATTATTATTGTTGTTGCTCTCAAAACATATTTAAGTAGAGAATCCATTTAAAGGTTATTGTGGCATATTGTGGCATTCCGACATCTGCTACCTTCATTTGGATTTTCTATACTATTGCTAGAGCCACCTGACTGATCTTCCCATATGCAACCTCTCTATTCCAGGCTGTCTAAAGCTATTTATAGGAAACTTTTTTGTAGTAGCAACCACTATTTTCCAATCATTTCCATTTTCTACTCAAAAACCTGTAGTGGCTTTCCATTGTCACCTAGTAAAATCTATAATGTTGAGTATGGCATTCAAGGCTTTCAAAGGCTGGCCCCACTTTTTTCAGCCTCATTTCCTATTGTTCCCCTTCATGAATGGTGCATTTAAATGAAAAGCTGAATGCTTTATGCATTTATATTTATATATGTCTTTGGTCATACCATACCCTTGCTTAGAATGCCCTCCCTGTTCCTCTACACCTATTCAAATGCTATTCATTCATTCATTCAAAACACATTGGAGAGAGGCAGCTAGGTGGCACAGTGGATGAAGCACTGGCCCTGGATTCAGGAGTTCCTGAGTTCAAATACAGCCTCAGACACTTGATACTTACTAGCTGTGTGACCCTGGGCAAGTCACTTAACCCCCATTGCCCCGCAAAAAACAAAAACAAAAACAAAACACATTGGAGGGCCTATTTTGTGCAAGGTGCTAGAGGAGATTCAAAGATAAATAAAAGACAATTATAACTAGTGATATAAACAAGGTGTCAGAGTATACACTTTCTGGCACAGTTTGGTGAGTAGGGACATGGAATTAAATCAAACACATTAACACCTTTTCTATACTGCAGTGATCTATGATTTCATTGGATTGGGTGGTCTTATCCTTAATGAAAGATCTTCCTGAGTTGCTGTGACCAAAAACCACTTTAGAAGGGGGCTTAATGCTAGTTAATTTTATAGTGCAAAGCTATATTAATAATAAATTTTAGGGTTTTAAAAAACATTGAATATTTATTATATTTAAACTACTTTTTAAAACTTTTAAAATAAAGTGTATTATTTTTGAATACCCACAGTGACATTGGGGGCAGCTAGGTGGTGCAGACCTGAAGTCAGAAGACTCATCTCCCTGAGTTTGAATATGGCCTCAGACACTTACTAGATATGTGACTCCAGGCATCTTAACCCTGTTTGCCTCAGTTGCTCATCTGTAAAATGAGGTGGAGAAGGAAATGGCAAATCACTCCAGTATCTTTGCTAAGAAAACCCCAAATGGGGTCGTGAGGTCAGACACAATTCAAACCACTGAACAACAAAAGCAGGTACCATCCTTCCCTCGCTTCCTCATGGGTTATGAAGTAGATAGAGCACTGGGCTTAGAATGTGGAAGACTCGTCTTCATGAGTTCAAATCCAGCCTCAGATATTTACTAGATGTATGACTGTTGACAAGTCACTTAACTCTTTTTGCCTCAGTTTCTCATCCACAAATTGAACTAGTTTATAGAAAGAAATGGTAAACATCTCAACAACAAAAGTGATACTGGGTTCTCCAGTCTTCTTTTCTTCTTGTGTATATAGGGACACTTTGTGGGTTCCTCCCATAGGATTTGTCTTAATATATTCTGGTGATAGGATCTCTAAGATCTTATCTGTCAGTGGACTGGGGGAGTAAATTGGGAATATGATTTGCATCAGAAAGAATTACCAAGAGGGCTGCTTATGATGACATCTGATCCCATAGTCACAGACTGAAACATATCTGAGTGTCTTCTCCCACTTTCACATCTGGAGCAAAATAACAGAGAAAGGAAGAAATCACCCCTAAGGTAGAAAGGATCCAAGAAGGAGTCTTGTTTTCTGAAGGAACAAGGGTCAAACAGCTCTCAAGGTGACTTCAGAATGAAAATGCACACCACCCTCTCCTTTGCTTTGCTCTTCCTAATATCCTGTCCTCTTCTCTGCATCTCCTAAGACAGAGAGTAAGGAACCACTTCAAATCCTTTATGCAGATAAGTGACTGACCACAAAGGCTTAGGGGGAAAGGAAGAACTTTATAGACTTAGAAAGTGCTCTCAAGGAGATAGATCACTCCAAATTAGCTACTGGGCAAAGGAACCAGCTCCTGGAAGATAACACCATTATAAAAAAAAAAAAAAAACCAGATCAGGTAGGGATACATTTCAACAGGACTTGATAAATGATTTGTTTCTATCTTCTGTTTGGGGAAACACTTCCCTTTTATCTCCATGATTGCTTCTTTATTTGGCAAGCCAGCAAGCTTATCTGTTTTCCCTTAATATAATTGCCTGGACCCTCTCAGATGCAGCAATAATGTCAGCAGGGCTAACGTTGTGTTTTCCTCTTGTGTTTAATATATTTTTAAAGCAAACTAATTGGACTTTATTTCATTTTGTTTTATTCTCCTGAGTCAGACTGAACATTTGGCTGCTTGCTGTCTGCTTTGTTTTTTGCTCTATCTTTTTGGGGACCTGGAAAAGTTTCCCTTCTGAGGTTGCCAAGGCAATGGGGCAGCCTCCTGAGATGATGCCCTGTTCTCAGTTAATTCACTTTAGTGAGTGTTTACAGAGGTAGGAGCTGTAGATGAGACAGAACAACAAGGCAGTTTTTGCCCTCATGGTGTTTATAGTCTAGTTCAGAGGGAGATAGGATATAGTCACAGATGATTACCATACCATACACAAATAAAATGAGTGTCATGAAAAAGTTATAAGTAAGGGGCAGCTAGCTGGCTCAGTGGATAGAGCACCGGCCCTGGAGTCAGGAGGACCTGAGTTTAAATCTGACTTCAGACACTTAACACTTACTAGCTGTGTGACCCTGGGCAAGTCACTTAACCCCAATTGCCTCACCAAAAAAAAAGTTATAAGTAAGGTGTTCTAAGAATCCATAGAGGGGGAGGTAATTTTGGAGTAGGGGTTGGTGATGGGCATCAGAGAAAGGCTTCATGGAGGTAGGAACATTTGAAGTGGGTCTTGAAGGATGGGCAGACTTCTAGAGGCATCAAGGAAGACATTCCAGTCAGGGGGAAAAGCATGATCAAAGTCACAGAGGTGGTAAAGTATAACAAATACTCAGTGAGGATTCCAGTTTGGTTGAAGCACAGGGAACATATAAAGGACAAGTAGGAGATAGGGTTAGAGAGGTAGGTTGGGACCAGATTACAGATGGCCTTAGATGCCAAGCTGAGAAGTGGCCTTTATTTGATGGGCAATGGGAAGCTGTTGAAAGGGAGTTTTATGATTATAACTAGACAGTAGGGGGGCGGCTAGGTGGTGCAGTGGATAAAGCACCTGCCTTGGATTCAGGAGGACCTGAGTTCAAATCCGGCCTCAGACACTTGACACTTACTAGTTGTGTGACCCTGGGCAAATCACTTAACCCCAATTGCCTCACCAAAAAACAAAACAAACAAAAAAAAAACTATACAGTAGGAAGGCCTATTGGATAAATAATAAGAACAACAATAATAGCTAATATTTATATATCAATTTAAGGTTTGTAAAGTTCATTAAGTCAACAAGCATTTAATAAGCACCTACGACATGTCAGGTACTGTGTTAAGCACTAACCTAACCTGGTCCTTGTTAGCCAGAGAGGGAGGAGGGGAATCGGAGACCTTTGTCCTAAAAACAGGTCAGGAGGAGTATGATTGACCGTTATATCCTTATTGAGAGAAGACAACTACCCATTTTCTCACAGCTGAGACTTGAGGAAGTCAGAGAAACTACAAGGAAGAGATGAGGGGGGGAGGGAATTCCATGCTTGGGGGCAGCCATGTGAAAATGCCCCCACAAACCCCAGCAAAATAGGTTAATAAACATTTCCCTTACTTTATAGATGGTGAAACCAAGGTTTAGAGAAGCTAAAATGACTTGCACAGCTAAATGACTTGCCTGGCTAAAATGCATTGCTCCCCCACCCCCAGACCCATCCCAACCAATCCCTTCATAAACTCTATATTCTAGTCAAACTGGACTGCCCCCAATCTTGAACGAAGTCCTTTTTCATCAGCAGCTTAAATCTTTCTCTTCCTTTAATACCCAGCTCAGGAGTCCATCTTTACTATAAAACCTTCCTTCCCTGATCATTACCCTGCCTCTCTGGCCCCTGAAAATGATCTCTCTTTTCTCGAATTTTCCTAGAAAATTTTTCCTGGATCTTCCCTTTGTCCCTATCATATACTACCTTGTTTTATAGTTATTTGTGTTTCTGTGTCAATTGTAAGCTCCCTGAGGGCAGGGACTGTGTTGTTTTCCATCTTTGCCGCACTAACACCTAGAACAATACCTTGTCTATAACTGTTGGATTGGACTTAAGCTGCAAATGAAGAATCAAATTCAATTCACCAAATGAGCATTTCTTTAAGATTACTATATTATCAACAGGATGATAGCTCTAGAGCTGGAAGGGACCTCAGAAACCATCTAATTCAATCCTCTCATTTTACTGATAAGGAAACTAAAGCCCCAGGAGGTTGAATGATATGTCCAAACACAACTATCCACTTAGGAAATTCATTTCTCATGCAGATCCAGGCAGTAAGAGTTGGGTCTAAGACTTTGAATTCCCTCTGGTGGTAAGAGATGCTGTCCCATCAACAGGGAGAAGACAGAGAAACTCAGGCAGTTCAGCCTGCCTAGCTAAGGAAACTGCCAAGATCTGAAATTCTCTAGAGTTTCAAGATTTGGGAACCAAGTTTACACAACTATATTAAGTCAGAATTATCTAGAAACTTCTAGATTTGGAACCAGGGAAACAGAGTGCCCCTTTAGAGCAGTCCTGAGAAAAAAGTCCAAGCTAAGCTGTCTAGGGACCAGATAACCTTGAGACACCTGGAACTCAAAATGTGCTAGTTAAACAGACATTGAGAATGGGTTACTAGGATATGAGGAGACTTGACGTCAGTCAATATTGGTGATAACTATTGCATTGCTTTGGTCTTTTGTTTCAAATGTTCTATGTTTAAATTTCTTGGTTACCCTAGTGATGTGTAAATCTCCCTTCTGGTCGTGAGCCCTCTAAGTAGTTTGATCTGTAATCTGACATTAACGTAACCATGATTATGAATTTATGAAAATCCTCATTGCATTGTTTGACCCCAACCCTGCATGACTAGGGAACTGGAACATCAATATGTGCAATCAATCATTGTTTCTAAGGGCTCCTGCCAGGTTCTTCTGACTACTCGCACAGTTGCCAAACTTGCAGGTGTGTACTTCTGGATCATTTGAAGAAAGCCCCTTCTCCTGAGTGGATGGCAGAACCCTCCAGGGCCCTCAAAGTTCATCTAGTATGGACCCAGAAGCAGCCGACATCCAGATGAGACAGCTTTCCCAAGATTCCGGACAAGGGCTGAGTATACCATCCTAGTTTGGGTTTTTTTCCTCCTTCTTTTGTTATACACCCAACCGCCAAGGTCCTGAATGCCTGTGTGTTGGTATTCTCTCCCTCTGCATTCTTGTCCCCTCCTTTTCTTCTTGCAAGCAAATAATGACAAGCAAACAATGGCTAGTAACGGATACCTGGGACCTGCTTCCCCAACAGATCCCTTCAAGGAACTGACCCCCTGGGCAACATCTTGTCCTGGTTCAACTGGCCTCTTGTGGCATCTTGGCTTATACCTACCTTTCTTTTATTGGCCAGAAGTGTAAGGGGAGGGGAGGGTCTTTCATACCCCCATCCCTTTGGCCAAAAGGGGGAAATGACAAAATATCAGGAGACCCCCTGTGTTCCAGAGCTAAGGCCCAGCAAGTAAGCTATGCCCTGAGCTTGCCCAAACAAGAATCTAGCTTTTTGTAAAGAACTAGAGAGAGAAATGCCTAGAGCTACAGCCTGGGGGTGGAATTATGACTGATGGCTATGTATTGCATACCCAAAGCTGCCAAGAATCCATTCTTTCTCCCACCTCCACCCCCTACCCCCCACCCCCACACATTGTAGGTAGGAATCTTGGACTGGGGCAGTTGGAGCAAGAAGGCCATGAAAATTCATTCATTTGAGAGAATGGTTCCTGAGTTTCTAATTGCTATTTTTTTATTTCCTTTCCCATTCCAATTAAATGCTTGCTGCTGATTCTGTGTCATTGGTTGCCTAGGTTTCTGTTAACATTTAGACCTGAGTTTACTTTAGAAGTCTCCAGTTTTACAGTGGGGTGGGGCTTGAGCTATATGGCATGAGAATAATATGCCACAGTCTATGAATTTAAGTCTGTTAAGGGCCTATGGACACACCAATTGGAGGGTAGAGAGAGTGTTAATAATCGGGGACTAGGAAAAGATTTCTGTAAGTGGCACAGGTACTAAGTCTTGAAGAAAGCTAGGGAATCTGAAAGGCAGAGGTATGAAAGGAGTGCATTCTAGGCATGGGAGATTGTTGTATGCCCTGAACGACTAGTTAATAGGCCAGGTTGGCCGGAACATGAAATACACAATGAAATTCAATGTGAAATATCTTGGAAAGGTTGGTTGAAGCCAAATTATGGGGGGGGGGAGGGGGGAGGCGGGGAGCTTAAATGCCAAACTGAAGGATTTTGTTGTTTTTTTTAATCCTAGAGACAGTAGGGGCCCAATGAAGAATTTTTTTTTTTAATGGGGGTGTTTCAGGATGAGACCTGTTCCTTAGCAAGATTATTTTTGGCAGCTTAGTTTGTGGAGGATGGATTGGAGAAGGGAGAAACTAGGGAGGTCAACCAGGAGGTGATTACTATAGTACAGTCAAGAGGCCTTGAACTGGGGTGGTTGTCATGTGAGTGGAGAGAATGTGGGTGTGGAAAGGACAAGAATAGGCAAGGACCGTGTAGAATCCAGGGAGCTGAATACCTATCTCCTTACTAATCAAACACATTGGCTCAAAACAGAGATCTGGATAACCTCTAGTGAGGTTGGCTCTGAGAATGAGGCACATCAAAAAGTCAGGGTTCAGCCAGAGAGTCTGGAGGAAGGCCTAAGAAAAGTTTGTTTTTAGCTCCCTGTAGCATTTGCAGAAGGCAAGAATTGAATGTAAGTGTGAACATAACTGTAACATACATAGAGATATTAGAGTTGGCAAAGAATTTAGAGAGCACAGGATGGCAGATCGGGCATTAGACTTAGAATCAGAAAGATCTGGGTTCCAATGTTGAGGAAGTCATTTACTATGTGACCCTAACCAAGTAACTTAACCTTTCTGTGCCTCAGTTTCCTTATCTGTAAAATAAAGGGGTTGGTCATTGTTATGGGCCTAGGCACCTCAGAAGTTTTCTGGGGGTAAATCAAAGAACCTTCTCCTTGAGAAACTAAATCAGAGGACAGACACACCTAAAGAGATAAGTGGCACTGGATTTGGACTGAGTTAGCTCCAGGACCACTACCCTTCATTCCAGTCTCTCCCACCCCTCAGGGAGATAAGATTTGGTATGGCTGCTGCCTTTGTGGCTTGAGGGGGAGAGAGATGGCTTGAGAGATCCAGAGCTGTCCCTCACCCAACTTCCCCCAGCCACCAGTGGGGGATGGTCCTCCCCCAATAAGAGAACTTTCCCCAGTCAGATGATCATCTCATCAGACCACCATGGGTCCTCTATAAAAGTATTTGCCTGTCTCCTGCTCAAGGAGAAAGGTATCTCAGAGAGCCACACCTCTGTGCCATGCCTTCTCCTCATGAGGAGAAGGCCAAGGACTTCTCTCTTGGTTCTTTTCCCTAGCACCTAAATAAACTATTATTTTACTCTAATTGGATTTTTGCGCAAGACAGTGTAATTCTTTAAAGAGGAATTCCTAAGGACCCCTACCCCAAACCCCCAGCAATTTCCCCATAACAGTCATGATGACCTCTGAGCTCTCTATGATCTCATCTTCCATCCTAAAAAGGAAAAAAAGAAAGGGATCAAGGTCTATTAACAAAAAGCATAAGGAAAGACCATGCAGGAGGCAGGATCTGGACTCTATTCTGATGAAACCTCAGGATTTTAGGAGGTAGAGAAGAGGAGAAAGTGCATTCCAATCACAGAGGAGCTCTTCATCCATTCCCTTCTCCTATGACTCCCCATCTCACCATTCTCAGAGAAATGAGTATTGTAGTTGCCTTTTTTAAAAAGTCCAAAATTCTCCAAGTTGGTACCTGCACCTGATCACAAATGGGGGAATAGGATCATAAATCTAAGAGCAGGAAGGGTCCTCACAGGCCAGTTAGTTCCAATCTCATTGTAAAGATGAGGGAACTGAGGTCCAAGAAGATTAAGTGATTTGCCAAAGATAACACAGGGAATAACATCAAAGGTAAGATTTGAGTTCTGGTTCTGTCTCCAGTCTTTTTATGCTGTATCACTCTATCCATTCCTCTTGTGTAACAGAGCTAAGGCTTAGAGAGAGGTCATCATATAAATCAGTTACTGTAGCCTCCTGCCTTTTTTATTATTATTATTTTCACCAGACCAGAGATTTAATCTATGTTGGGAACACCCAGTGAGGAAACTCCCTCTACTAATGCATGTTAGCACCCGCTTTGTAACATATATAGTCTTAGACAATTGCTGCTCAAGTCTATAGAATGATGAAATCCTAAATTTAGAGCTGAAAGTACCTTAGACATCACCTGGTCCAATCCCCTTTATTCTGATTTTTTAATCCCCTCAATTAACAAGCATTTAGTTTCTTTGCATCCCATCTCTTCCTGCCACTGAGAAAGAAAGAAAAAGAAATCCTTTGTAACAAATATGCTGAATCAAGCAAAACAAATGACCAGATCAGCCATGTTCAAAAATGTCTACCTCATTATGCATATTAAGTCCAGCACCTCTCTGTCAGGCAGTCCCTGACAGTACTTGTTTTAAGAATGTATGCTTTAAAAAAAAAGAAGAAGAATCTATGATTTTATCAGCATGTGACATTCACTGTATGCCTTAATAGATGTTTTTTCTTGAGTTGCTATAGCTGGGGGGGGGGGGAGTGGGAAGGAGATTATCTGTTGGCTAAATTATTTTTATAGCTCTTTAGAATGTCTGTTCAGGCCTTGTTTTTGAAGACTTTCCAGCTTGCTAGAACCTAGATGAACAAGTGGTCGACTAGTAAAGCTTTGGGAGAATCAAGGCTCACCTCCCCAACATAGACACGGCATCTGCCTCAGACTCCCATCAACTTCTCACATGCACTTTTTAAAAATTCTTAAACATAAAACATTTACTAAACGATATAGAAAAACCAATAATAATCTTAGCATTTGCTCAATAGAAGAAAAAAACAGGAATAATCAAAACATAACAATCCATTCATAAACCTAGGTCACACTTTCCCACAAATGCACACAATGTTTCTTGGCAGAATGGGTTCACACAGAAATCTAGCAGTGAGGCACAGGTGCCTCATATGCCCAGGACAACTCTCCATTCCAGATTAGACCTAGTTATCAGTGTTTTCTTTGAGGGTAATGGTTCTTCCTGTTTCAAGCCTCTCTTTCCCAATGCATCAATCAATCAATCAATATTTATTAAGCACCTACTGTATGCCAGGCGCACACATCCTTCATGCAGCTGCCAAAATGATGTTACTAAAGTTCCTCTGACATCCTCCTATCCAATACCCTCCACTGGTAGGGCCTCTTAGCTATGGAGATTTACACTAATATGTCCCAGAAAATCAGCAAAACCAGCTGATGGCTATGCCCCTGAATAGGTTGCAGCCCTCTAAAACCTTTCATACTAGCTCTTGGGACAATGAGGAAAGCAATGTTTCATTCTGGTGTACGGAGATGATGATAACTCGAGCTCCGTTGGTAGGTTCTAAAGAGACCATCAGTTACTACGTGACATTGGAGACCCTGATGACATAATGGACTTGTGTTTTTTGGACCAGAAAAGAATTATAGCTGCTTCATCTGTGAAATGTGTAATAATTTTTCCTCTCCATCAAATCAATTAGGTTCAATCAAGCAGAAACATCGTCATTTTAGTGAAGAAATAATATAGAAAATCAAAGCCCACCAACATATTGGTCTAACCAGTCTTTCCAATAGGTGTGGACCATATTATATGTATGCTGTGGGCAGATGTCCAGAAATTGTTTTCAGAAAAGATAGGAGAAATCTCTTCAGGGCTGAAGACAAGTTACAGGAATGATAGAGAATTATAGACTACAGGACACTCCATGTAGACTTCCAACTGCTGAGATTCTCACTGTATTTAATTGGACAGTTAAAAATACAGGATGTCTGACAACAAAGAAATTAATCCTCTCTGATACTGTCATTGACCAGTGACACTGTGTTGATAGACATCCCAACCAGCAACCCTGTAGCTACATTCAGGATGGAATGTTGGCTATTTGATATGTCACAGACAAGGAAGTATGCCAAAATCTCTACTGCAGATTCATGAAATTACTGTGGGAAATTCACTTGCACCCTCCAACCCAGGTCCTCTATTTATTTGTTCTCATGATGAATCCCTTCATCACTGGGGTGCCTCCACAGACCTTCCTGAAAAATCATCACTTTTTCACCAAGATGGAAACAGCAGCATATTATTGTCTCATCTTGCAAGTAATTTATTTAACATCAACCAATCCCTTATCCCTGACTCAGCATTGAGCTTACAAATGACTTCATTGAGATTGCCTGCTTCCTTCCAGATAGGACACTGCTTGTGACAGGCTTGCCTATTTTAGGATCTTGTCTTTTTCTTTGTGGAACTGGTACAGAAGAAATTTGTGGCACTTTTAGACAACTCTTTTAAGATAACTTGTTTGGGGTGGGGGCAGGGCAATTTGGGTTAAGTGACTTGCCCAGGGTCACACAGTTAGTAAGTGTCAAGTATCTGAGGCTGGATTTGAACTCAGGTCCTCCTGACTCCAGGGCTGGTGCTCTATCCACTGGATCACCTAGCTGCCCCTAAGATAACTTTTTTTCTTTTCTTTTTTTGCAGGGCAAATGTATCTGAGGCTGGATTTGAACTCAGGTCCTCCTGAATCCAGGGCTGGTGTTTTATCCACTGTACCACCTAGCTGCCCCCCTAAGATAACTTTTTAAATGAAAATATAATGAATATCAAGTTTTATTTTTCCTCTGTTCTTAATAGCATTGACCTTTCAAATCAAATTGACTTATGAGTAAACTTCTTGTTAAGATCTCTCATTTTTACTATGGAACCTTCAGTAAATAAATGAACAATTCTTTCTCATTATAACATTGGTGATTCTGATACATGGCTCTAAAACAAACACTGCCCAGTTTTAGTTTTAACAATTGCATGTCCCCATTACTTTGTTATAAGATTTAGTACCTGATTCGAAACTTTAAAGAGTATCAAAGACAACCTTGAGCAGTTATTCTGTGCTTTTAATTTTTTATTATTTTCCTCTATTCATTAAATCTAATTTTTTTTCAGCCTGAACTTAATGAACACCAAATATAATGAGCACTTATTTTTTTATTTTATTTTATTTTAGTGAGGCAATTGGGATTAAGTAACTTGCCCAAGGTCACACAGCTAGTAAGTGTTAAGTGTCTGAGTCCGAATTTGAACTCAGGTACTCCTGACTCCAGGGCCGGTGCTCTATCCACCGAGCCACCTAGCTGCCCCATGAGCATTTCTTTAAACAAAGCAGAACAGGAAAGGAGAATTGTGCACATGATAGAATATCTATTATACATCTTGCTTTTCCTTTTAAGTATTATTATGTGCTTTTAAAAATTTTAATTTCCAAACTTTAGGTAGAATAATTTTAATTTCTTTACATGTTGCTAATGCTTAAGAAGCAATTATGAAAATGGATAAGTTAACTGCTTCTCTAAAAATAGAAGGTTTTTCAACATGAAAAAAGCAGTGGTGATATTAACAGAGGGTGAGAAAGATTATTCCACCCCCAGTTGTATTGTCTTTTCCCTTATGGCCTCAAAGGACCTCCTTACCCCCTCTCTCCAGTGTGAGTTTGAAAGAAACATTCAGCATCCATTTATTAAAAGCTTAGTAATGGGAAGGTTAGGTCCTGAAACTAACAAAACACCACCAGCAATAGACACTTCTTTATAATGTTGGGGCATGGCCTGTCAGTTTCCAATTCCTTTAGAAACCACTAGCCAGCCAATGGATTTCTTGATTTCTTTCATTCATCTTTAATTATTTATTTCCATCTATTCAAATTTTGTTCCCCCACATTTAATGTGTAGATTTGCTTTCTGATTAGAAAAGAATGTTAACTGGAGCAAAGAGGGAGGGGGAGAGGGGTGGGAAGGGAGGAAAGAAGGATTTATGAAGTCTTTGCTACATTGCTAGGCCCTGGGCTAAGTGCTTTACAAATAATATCTTCAGAGTTTTAGGGTGTGAAGTGACAACACTTAAAAAGGCGAGGAAAATGGTCTAGTTCCTTTAATGATGCTTTTGAACTGAACTTACCCGATCAAGAACAAATAGTAAGGACCCATACAAAAATGAAAGAAATCCCTGATCCCAAGAAGTTTATATTCTAACAGGAGAGACATTTATCATGTAGCAACATTTTTGGGGGGTTGAAAGAACAAAATCTTCTGTTATAAAAACATTTTACAAAAAACATAACCTTCCAAATAGGGATTGTGAAAGCTTTGACGTACTTTGCGTCAGCACATAAAAAGCAGTTAAGACAGTTGGTCATCTAAATGACTCTACAATTGAACAACTCATATATGGGAAGGTAATTTGGTGGGGGAATGATTACAGTGGTCCTGTCTCTACCATTTGAATGTTAATGGTGACTTAATATGCAGCATTATAGGACATGTTCGTGATATTCCTATCAAATTTATTTAGTCAAAACAGAAGTCTCATTAAACTAATGAGATTTAGGTGACATCAGTGTTGACCTGACAGAATTGTGTATTCATTTACCTTGCAATTTTATGAAAAGAAATATTTTGACTTAGCTTTTCTAGTCAAATAAATATTCCTAGTTTCTGTATTTTTATATACATATATATGTATGCATGCATGTATATATCTTGTGTGTGTGTACATGTGTGTAGCACTTAGTACAGTGCCTGGCATATAATAAGCACTATATAAATGTTAGAGTTCTCCCTCCCTCCCTCCCTCCCTCCCTCTCTCTCTCTCTCTCTCTCTCTCTCTCTCTCTCTCTCTCTCGCCCTCTCACTCCCTCCCCTCTATATACATGCACACACATTTATACACACATATATACATGTACATCTATGTATACATACATCATACATACGTTTCTCCAGATAGAATGTAAATTCCTTGAGAGCAGGGACTGTTTCTTTTTGTCTTTATATCTTCAGTGCCTAACACATAGTAGGTACTTTATAAATGGTTGCCAATTGCTGAGGCAACAAAGGACTTCGGTGGAGAAGTGCTTTGTAGCAAATCTGGTCCAAAACACCTAGGAAGAGGAATGATGTTTTCAAGAGAGGGAGAAAAGCAAAAGGTTACATCCTGTCCCCTGGCCTAAGCTGGATGGTGGGGAACTGAGCTACAAAAGGAAAACCTGGTGGCAGTGAGATATGAATCGAGGGCAGAAACAGCACAAGCCCTGAGCTACCAGCTGGCACAAAGGATAAGTGGCCTTCCCATCTTGCAGGGGTTAGGGAGTTGGAGTGGGAAGACATGTAGGGGATGATGCTTATAATGACTCCCCTCTCCAAAGGCCCTGGTGTTGTCTGAAACCCCAGGTGGTTTCTGCTTCTTAACAGAAATCTTCCCCCTTCATAGTCAGTAGCCAAGGTATTTACAACAGCCACTCCAGAGAGCATATCATCTCATTACAGATGCAATCAATACAATCAAGCTCTGCAGCCAGCCATGCAGCCCCAAGAAGCGTTGGCCTCCAAGGGCCAGATCTACATGGCAAGAAATGAAATATCACCTGGGCCATAAAGACTAATGAACTTCTCCCATTCAGCCCTTGACCCTGAGAAGGGGTGGCAGTGTTGTTGGGTTTTGGTTTTGTTTGTTTTTTTTTTTAAATAGAAATGACAATAGGTCTAAATGAGAGTCGGCTGACAATTATGGAGAATGGATTAAATTAGCCTGGGGAGCTCTGGGAGGCCAGAAAGGCAAGGAAATGCATTTAAAACAGAGACAGAGAAAGAAACCAACCAGAACAAGAACAAACAAACTGGGAATGAGCAGAATTATTGGCATAGGTTGGGAATTCCTTAGGCTACTCAGACCCAGGGTCATAGCTCGGTGGGTTGGGTGGGGTTGGGGGAGATGAGTGGAAGAGGTTAAGAAGGGTATAGAGTCATCTCTGGCTCAGCACAACTCCCAAGCTAGAGAAGGAAGGGACTTTGGATGCCATTTAGACCAACACCCTCATTTTACAGTTGAGGAAACTGAGGATCAGGGAGATTATGTGATTTGCCCAGGGTTACACAGTTGGTCACTAGCAGAGCTAGGTTTAAACCCAGATTCCTTGACTTCACATTAAACCCTTATTCCTCTGCACTGAGCTGAGAAAAAGGAATATAAAGATAGGAGTCAGTAGGTTAGTAGTCAGAAAGAATATTTAGGTTCATGGAGCAATGAGGCTTGAGCCAAGCCTTCAAAGATGGGTCCAGTTTGGGGAGGTGGGTTGTCACTGCCTTCAGATGCTCTCTATTGTTCTCTCAGGATCAAAGCATTGTGTTTTCCTTTTCTTTTTGCATTTCATTATATATAGAAAGGCAGATGGCCCAGTGGATAGAATTCTGGACTTGGAGTCAGGAGGATGCATCTTCCTGAGTTCAAATCTGGCCTCAAACAGTGACACTGGGCAAGTCACTGAACCCTCTTTGCCTCAGTTTCCTCATCTGTAAAATGACCTGGAGAAGGAAATGGCAAACTACTCTAGTATCTCTGCTAAGAAAACACTAAATGGGGTTATGAAGCATCAGGCATGACTGAATCAACTTAATAATAACAGCAGCAGTAGGGCTACATCAAGGTGGCTAGGTCTGTTCATTTTTTTTCCCCATAGAAATCATTTGATCATAACTTCTGCAAATTTGAGAGCTGCCTTTGCACACTCAGAATTGGAGCTCCCTGAGAGTTGAGGCCATTCCCTTCACTACCACCACCACCAATACCATCGAGAGAGAGAGAGAGAGAGAGAGAGAGAGAGAGAGACAGAGAGAGAGAGAGAGACAGAGAGACAGAGAGACAGAGAGAGAGAGAGACAGAGACAGACACAGACACAGACACAGACACAGACACAGAGACACAGAGACACAGAAAGACACAGAGAGAGCAAGAGCACTCCCAGGAGCAGGAGTTCTCTAAATTAGAACTGATTCCTCTAACAGTGTGGAGGACAGAGCTTCTGTCCTTCAAAGAAGGCAGAATTCTTTGCCCACCTCTCCAACCTCCCCTCACATGGGTGATACTAATATAGAGAACTGTTTCCTCTGTGTATAAGCCAGACTGAAAAACCTAGTGGGAAGCTGGGAGTTTTTCTTGCAGCTGGTAAAAGCTGAGCTTCCTCAGCGGGACTCTTGGGTCGCCCTCAGCAGCATCTGCCTCCCTGAAACAGGCCCCTGTGCTTAGAACTGTCTAGATGATGTACTGAACAGAGAAGCTTCATCTAAAGCCAACAGCACACAGGAAGTTTTATTAACTGCACCGGCCGTGCCTGCTTTTGATTAAAATTTCAGCCTAAAACAGACAGTTCCGCTAACTGGAGCCTTTCATTAAAGTGATGTACTGTATCTGGACGCTGCTGAGCCCAAGGTCGGCTGTCTCTCTCTGGCACGGTTTTTATTACATAGTAACGTGCTTGGTCATAATATTTGGGTCTACTTAAAGTCATAGTTACTTTAAAATGCTACATATTATCCAAAGGAAACAATTCATACAACAAGTTTACTGGGTGTCTAATGAGTGCAGAGCACGGTGCTAGGTGGTGGGAAAGACACAATGTTTAAATAAGGCAATAGCCCTGCTCTCAGGGAGTTTGAAGTCCTGTTTATTTGTGGGGTGGAAGGAAAGTAGATCTGTGAATTAATTAGTACAGGGAACGCCTGGTGTGGAAGTTACCTACACTAAGTGACTACACTTAGTGTAGTTACCTACACTAAGGCAGATTAGCACCTATCTGATTACTTATAGTGTTAATTGCCTGGAGCACAGATTAGTTAAGTGACTTGCCTAGGGTGTCAAAGCCAATATGAGTCAGAGGGAGTACCCGAACCTCTTCAAGGTTCAAGGGTCTTCCTGACTCTGAGGTCAGCTCTTTAGCCACTGCTTCATGCTGGTTCTTAAAATAATTTACCATAATGATAGATGCATTTGAGAGATGCAAAATTAAGTTGCTATGTGAGGCCTGAGACAAGCTCTTAGTGATGAGGGGAAAATCAAAGAAGCTTCCTGGAAGAGATGGCTTTTGAGTTTAGCTCTGAAACCTGGTGAGATGATGCCAGAGAACTGATAACATAGCTCGTTATATTTCCAGCCAGAGAGGTGATGGACTTACGGTGAAGACTGAGATACTATTTCTGGATGTGGCCAGTGTGGGACCTTGCTTCTGCTAGATGATGCATATTTGTTTGGAGGGTTTTGTTTTTTAATAGTTCACTGAGGAGGGGAGGGGAAAGGAAGGGACAGACAATGAATTAATGTAAAAATGAATGAATGAAATGCACAAATTTTTAAAAATCACAAGTAGGAATAAAACAGAGGGAGAGAGGGTATGGAGGCCATTGTAGACATGGGAAGTAGAATCAACAAAGATGTATAACTAGGAGAGCATAAGGGAATAACAGGGAATAGAGAACATTTCATTTTTTCTGGAGAGGGAAGTATCTAGAGAGATTCTTTGAGATAAGGCTAAATGCCTTATAAAAGAGTCTGCACATAACTGAAAACGTTTCACTTCTAGGCACCAGGAGAAATTATCTTGGCCCTGACACTGGAGCTAATTTAGACACATTATGGCTTGAGAGTCAGGAGAACTGGGTTCTGACTCAGACACTGTCGCAGACTCCCTGTGTGACCTTCAGTAAGTCATTTAATTTCTTCCTCTATAAATGAAGGGGTGGGACTAGATCACTGGCTCTTAAACATTTGGTTTTTTTTTTAATCATTGGACCTTTTTACACTCTTAAAAATTATTAAGGACTCCCCTCCCCCCCCCAAAGATCTAGTGTTTATATCTATCAATATTTGCTTAATTAGAAATTAAAACATCATATTATTATGAAAATAGTTATCATCTTACAGCCCCCCTAAAAGGATCTTGGAGTTCCCTGAGGAGTCTTTGGACCACACTTTGTGACTGCTGGCCTAGATGATCTCATACTGATGTGAGGGAGTCTAGGCATGGTTTGTTATTGTGTAATAAATTGCCCTCCTCCCCCAATGTGTGTGAATTGTATTCCTACTTCTGTCTTCTCTGGACGACATCTAATGGAGTAATGTGTAAATGTAGAATATTTTATTATGAAGTTGACTTTGTATGGTCTGTTCTGGATCTAAATCCTGTGATTGAATAATCAGAGCAATAGTTTTCTTGGTACCAGAAGTGGCTGGAGAACAGAGAATATGAAGTTGTGGCCAGTGGGGAGAGGTATGACAAAGAAAAGTGCTTCCTTAGTAAAGGGGTCAAAGCAAACTTGACTTGGGCAGGTAAGTGGCTCAGTGGGTAGTATGCATGGCTGGGAGTCAGGAAAATTCATCTTCCTGGGTTCAAATTTGATCCCAGACACTAATTGGCAGTATGACCCTGGACAAGTCACTTAACACTGTTTGCCTCGGTTTCCTCATCTGTAAAATGAGCTGGAGAAGGAAATGGCAAATCACTCCAGTATCTTTGCCAAGAAAACCCCAGATGGGGTCATGAAGAGTCAAACACAACTAAACAAGAAAAACTTGACTCTAAAGAAGAGAGGAGAAATTAAACCTCATAGGTGTGCAACATTGCATATCCCATTGGTCAATGTGTGGGTTAGTTGAACTGTATTTTCCCCCTCTTTCTTTTTTATTCTTTGTTAAAAGAAATGACTCACTGGACTGGGCAGAGAAAAGGAATATTTTCAAAATGATGGTGACCTAAAAACAAAATATATCAATACTTAAAAAAAAAAAGGATTAAGAATCATTGGGTTCCAGAGTCAGTAGGAACTTAAGAGATCATTTATTAAAAAGTATGACTCCCTTAAGCCCAGCATGTCTAACATGTGGTCATCCTATCTCTGATTGAAGACCTTCTTCAATAGATGAATAGTTGCTTCCTGCTACAACCTATTCCCTCTGGGACAGTGTTATTTGTTATGGAGGTTTTTCCTTACTTTAAAGTGAAATGTCCCCTTGTAAGTTATTTTTTGTTGTTTGTTTGTTTGTGGGGCAATGAGGCTTAAGTGACTTGCCCAGAGTCACACAGCCAGTAAGTGTCAAGTGTCTGAGGCTGTATTTGAACTCAGGTCCTCCTGAATCTAGGGCCAGTGCTTTATCCACTGTGCCACCTAGCTGCCCGCCTTGTAACTTCTGCTGATTGCTCCTAGCTCTACCCCCTCCCCCCCCCGGGGTTCAAGTAGAATACATCTGCTCCCTTCTTCTCATAATGGCCCTTCAGATATTTGAAAACAGTCTCATTTCCCTTCCATCTTTAACTTGAATAGCCTGAAATACTTCAACATGCATGGCCTCTGACCTGCAATTTACTTTCCTCTTTGACCTTGGGAAAGTCACTTAATCCCTCTGAACCTCAGTTTCTCCATTTGTAAAATGAAGGGTTTCGGCAAGAACTCCCCTGAGGTCCCTTGCAGCTCTAAGTCTATGATTGTGAAATCCTAAAACCCTTCACTGTTACTTTACTTTCCTGGGTGTATCCTAACTTGTCTTCCTCCCCTCCTTCCTCTAAATACCAAACCCGGAACTGAACAAAGGCTCATAGATTAAGAGCTGGAAGGAAATTTATCTTTCATCTAATCCTTCGTTTTGTAGGTGAAGAATGTAAAGCCACAGTGATATGAAATTACTTGTTCAGAGTCCCACAGCCAGTAAGAGAATAAGGTGATATTTGAACCCAGGTGTCCCAGACTTCAGGTCCAATGCTCTATTACAACACAGTATTAAAGATTCCATCTCTGGCTCTGCAGTGTCTGAACAACTCCCTTAAGATCTATGTCTTCTGGCAAGCCAGGCAGAAGATTGGGCTCCTGTTGTTAGACATCTCCTAGAAATATCATGGAGTCTAAGAGGAATACCCTTTGCAGTGCATCCAGTGTGATTTGAGAAATTCAGGAGCTCTTGACTTCTTGAACTCTTGAGGTTACTTCTGAGGCTGGAACAGGCCCCTGAGAATCACTGTTCAGTCACCTATGCTCAGGAGAAGAAATACAAACAGATGAGGCAGCCAGGGCATGGGGCCCAGGCTTGGGCTCATCTAAGCAGCACATGTGTGAACAGTTGCCAGGGCTGTTAGGGAAAGAGAACAGCCTCTCTCACAAACTATGTAGAGCATGCTCTCAGAGAAGGAGAGAGTTCCATAACCTACATTGCATAGAGAGAAAGAAGAGGAGGAGAGCAAAAGTTGTCTTTCCTTTGCCTACTTTATGGGCAGCTCCTTGTATCTCAATGGCCAGTCTTCTTTTGAGGTATGTTCCTTCCTTGTTGCCATCACAGAGACTAAGGGATGGCTATAAGATCCCAAAGCATCAGAACCTTCAGGTCTGAGTGCATATATGTGTCCAAAAGGGACTGGCGGTCTCAGCATATGCTCCATGGGCCAGGTCTATCCCCAAATATGCTGCACAGAGCATACTCCAATCCAACCCTCCTACATGTATATTTTATTTGTTTTTGTTTTTGTTTTTTTGTGAGGCAATTGGGGTTGACTTGCCCAGGGTCACACAGCTAGTAAGTTTCAAGTGTCTGAGACCGGATTTGAACCCATATCCTCCTGACTCCAGGGCTGGTGCTCTATCCACTGTGCCACCTAGCTGCCCCTTACATGTATGTTTTAAATGGTCAGTCAATACAGTTATGACTTGAATAATTTATTGTGGAGAAAGGGAAGGAAACAGAAGTGTGGACCAGGGCTATAATTCCAAAGAAAAGTCTTCCTAAAATGTAGTGATGGCATTATCTCATGGATGGAGTACTGGTTTGGGAGTCAGGAAGACTTAGGTTCAAGTGAGACTCCAGATGAATTCTAACTCTGTGACCCTGGACAAATCACCTAACCTTTCATTGCCCCAGGCAAATGTCTGAGACTGTAATTTGCAGAACAGGTGTTTATCAACTTTGGTGGATGAAGTTATTAACTGGGAGTTCCCTATAAAAATCAAGTCACAGATCCAGTAAAAAAAAAAAAAAAGTAGAACCAGAAACAATAAGATGCAAAGTTGGGGGACCTTCTATTTTGGGGTTCTCTGGGAAGTTTCACTACAAGTCTATGAAAAATTTCTTTACAGAGGAAACTTCTAAGGGAGAAGATGGGAACTTTTAGATGGAGAAATTGAATTAGAATTGAGTTTGAGATTTTCCCACTGGTCTCCAGGGATTACTGGTTTGAGAGCTCAAAAGGACCTTAGGAATCACTGAGCCCAAAAACCAGATGAGGAAATTGAGGGCCAGGACAATTAAGTGACTTGCTCACAATCATACAAAGCACCACTAGGATTTGTGTGTTTAATGTCTTTCTTCCGCCATCTTGCGCACCACTAGGATTTGAACCCATATCCTCTGACTCTTCCATTGCCTTTCCCCTGATATATGGTGTTTCCTCTTCACTACCCCCTTCTCCATCTGCACACCTCTGCCAATTCCCATGCTATCAGCAAAGCAGAGGGACAGGAGATTAGAGATGCTTAGAGATTTCTCTTCCTCATCCATTCCTTCTTAGTGTTCCATACAGCCCCTTCCCCAGCCACATGGCACCTGAACTTGACTCCTTGATGTTAATTTTAAAAAAACAGGAGAGCAATCTGAGGGCATGGAGAGAGGCCAGGTCGTAGGTGTCGAGGAGGGGTTTTAATGAACTACAAGTTCACTGTGAGTCAGCAGTGGGATGTGGCAGCCAAAAAAAAAAAAGATAATAAGGTCTTGGGCTGCATTAAGAGATGCATAGATAGCTTCCAGAAATAGGGAGATGATGATCTCCCTTGATGCTTAGACCACACCTGAAGTAGTATATTCAGTTCTGAGGATCACTGTTTAAGAACATTGATAAGCTGGAGAACATGGGTGGGGAGCGGGGTACAACTAGAATGGTAAAGGCTCTTGAGTCCATGACACATGTACATCAGTTGAAGGAAATGAGAATGTTTAGCTTGGAGAAGATCCAGCAGGGGTCATGATTACTCTCTTCGGGTATTTACATGGATGAGGGATTCAATTGACTTGTTCCATTTGGCCTCAGAGGGCAAAAGCAGAAACAATGGGTGGAAATGGCAAGGTGGCCGATTTAGAATTTATATTAGGAAAAAACTTCCTAACAGAGCTGTCCAAAAGGACAATTTGTTAGGAAGTGCTGATTTCCCCCTCCTGGTAGGTCTTCACAAAAAACTGAAATAGTCCCTTATCAGGGACGGAACAGAGGGTTGGACCAGGTGGGTGCTATGAGGTCCCTTCACACTTTCAAATGCTGTGATACTGTGAAGATTAGGGAGCCGGGAGTTGGGAGGCACTAGTCCCACACTGCTCTAATTCCTAATACCTTGAGGGAAAGGGAAGACAAGACCCATGGGTGTCCAGTGACTGAAAGTGGGAGGTTGGTAAGGAGTAGATTTGGTTGGGGGTAGAGCAATTAGGTAGATTGCTGGAAGGATGGACAAAATTTGTCTCCTCTTTTCTATCCTTAACCCCAATGCTCCTGGCACCTACTCAGGGACCTCCTCATTCAGTACCTGCCTTCCCCAATTCAGTTCTTTTATTCTGACCTGCCCAGAACCATCCACTTCCTACACCCTCCCCTTCCCACACTAGAGGGGCAGAGCTGGGGTCTATGCAGCATTAGTGAGGAGCTTAAACTTTTTCCCCTGGTGAAACCTTTTGGCCCAAGAGATTGTTACACGACCCAGGGTATAATAGAGATATAAAATATATATACAAATCAAACATTTACTGCCAAATTGTTCATGACTCCCACATTCAGTTCTACAACCCCACAGTTTAAGAAACCTTGCTGTAGAACACTGAAGAGGAATGAATGCAGGATAGAATCTGCTTTTTACCACACTTCCTTTCTCCCTAGCCCACTGAAACTTAGTTCTCCCTTTGTGTTCCTTTTCTTTAGGGTCAGATAGTGCAAAAAATCTACTCATGCTCATGGGCTAATGGGTGAAGGTTAGCTAACAGAGAATTCTCACCCCAATAGTGTTCTCTTGTCCTTCTCAGGTAACACAGGTGTTTTCTCCCAGAAGTCTTCTGGAAACAATATATCAATGCAATCTCTTTGTTGACTTCTGTCAAGGATTCATGTTTTTTGGCAAGATGTGGATTAGATAACCTCGGGAGAAGAGAAGACTCAAGAAGGGACATGATTACTCTTTTGGGGTGTTGAAGGTCTCTTCAAACTCTTGTGTTCTGACTCTCAGGGCTGACCTTAATGCTAGATATTTCATGCCTGGTCAGAGGAGTAGGCAGAACTCAGGCAGGCCAGTGGGAGAGTTATATTGAGATAAATGGGACTGTCCAGTATCAATGAAATCACAGTCTAAGTTGGGCTCCCTGGCTTTTCTGTGGTTAGGTAATGCTCACCTGAAGTCTTGAGGTTGCTGGGCTTGAGGACAGTGGGGATGCTGGGAAAGCATATGATATGGGGTGGAGGAGGGAAATCTTAATGGTGGGGAAATTTTCTTGGAATGAAAGCAAGTTAGCAGCAGCCCTGCCCCCTCCTCCAGCCTATGAATTACTGAAATGTCAGTTGTTCATCTTTCCCAATTCCCTGTGATCCACTGTTATTTTAGAATACCATGAGCTAGAGCTAGAGAAAAGGAGTCATGGTGGGAACCTTCAGCACTATTACCCTCCATATCAGAGTCCATGATTGACTGGTCATTGATTCATTCATTCATTCATCCAACCAACCAACCAACAACCATTGACTGAGCACTTGCTATGTATAGGACACCATACTAGGTCCTGGGAATATAAAGATGAGAAGAACAACATTGTTTCTACCTTTGCAACCTAGCAGAAGAGATAAAATGTATACAGAAGTGTTCAGGAACTATTTAATACCTATACAGGGATTATAATGCCAAACATAACACATCAAATCATAAGTCACATGCAAAGTGCTATAAGAGGATCTTAGGAGGTCTCAGGAAGGAAAGTCCATTCAGCTCAATATGCTCTCACTGAATCCCTGCTTTGGACAAAGCACTGCACTATGGGCTACAGATTTAAAGACAATAATGAGGAGTGCCTGCCCTCAAGGGACTTACATTTTCCAACTGGGGCTTTGTGGAAGTGGAGTTTGAGTTGGAACTTGAAGAAAGGATAGGATTTCAATGGGTAGAGATGGGGAATGGGATGCCAGGAGGGCATTTGAAGACTTAGCAACACCTGTGGTGAAGGCATAATGGTAGAAAGTCCATACAAGAGCCTGAGAGAAGTCTATTTTGTCTGGAATGGCACCCACAGAAGAGAACAATGAGAGAGAAGGCTGGACATGGAGAGACCATACATTGTGGAAGGCCTTCAATGTTGGCCTAAGAAGTTTGAATTTTATTCACTGGAGAGTCATTGAATTGTTTTTTGTTTTTGTTTTTTAAATAGTGGAAAATGCAAAAAAAAAAAAGAATAAGAATAAACAAAATAAGGGGGCAGCTAGGTGGCACAGTGGATAAAGCACTAGCCCTGGATTCAGGAGGACCTGAGTTCAAATCCAGCCTCAGACACTTGACACTTACTAGCTGTGTGAACCTGGTCAAGTCACTTAACTCTCATTGCCCTGCAAAAAATAAAAATAAAAATAAAATAGTGGAAGGGCTGGAGATTGATCTGTTGGGGACTCCTAGTCTGGGAAGCCACCTAGTCCTTATTGCCATAGAACTGGTTCTACTGATGAGCTCCTATCTTGGCTGGCTGAGACTGAGGGGCTATAAAGCACTAGACATGAAATCAAGAGGACCTGGATTCAAATCCTACCTTAAATATGACCTTGAGTAAGATACTTAACTTCCCTGTGCCTCAGTTTCCTCATCTACAAAATGAAGGGGTTGACCTCATTGTCCTCTAAGATAACTTCCAACCCTATAGAGAGAATAGGTGGAGTTACTTTCAACTTAGTCACTGATGCATAGAGAGGAGAATCTTGGGCTATAGGTTTTAAATTGTGAAATAAATGAATGAATCAATTATTTGACAATAGTTCACCCAAGAAATCCTAAGGGCGGCTCTGGGGGAGAAAGAAAAGCGGGCATGAGAAGGGAAGGAGAGGGAAGATAGGTAGAGAGAAGGGGTGAGAAAGAGAAAAAAGGGAAGTAGGCGAGGAGGAAGGAAGAGAGGCAGAGAGATGGAAAGAAAGGGAAAGGCAGAAAAAGGAGAAAGAGGAAGAGGAGAGAGAGGGGAAAAGAAGGAAAAAGAGAAAGAACAAAAAAGGGAGATAAGGGGAGGAAGAAAGGGAGGGGAAGAGGGGAGAAGGGAGGAGGAGAGAGAAAAACAGGGAGAAAGAGAAAGAATAAGATAAGGAGATGAGAGGAGGAGAGGGTAGGGAGAGAGACAGAGAGAGAGACAGAGGGCGGGGGGGAGGGAGAGGGAGGGAGAGAGAGAGAGGCACTATAGCCTGAAGGGAGCTGGCAAGAAATATGTTTCCCCAGCACTTTTCAGAGCCGTAAATGTCATCGCCCATTGTAGGGAAATTGCTCTCCGGGGAAATACTGATGAACAAATCTACTCTCTTCAGGTGATGACATTTGATAAACACATTGGACACTTCTTCCTTAGTTTTTCATCTGGATGACTGCACAAGGTGAGATGCAGTGTGGTTCTCATAGAAAGAGCATTGGACTAGAGCTCATAAGACTTGGTTATCTTCGTGAATTTGGATACACCTCTCCTGGCCTCTGTTTTCTCATCAGACAAATGGGGATAATATAATGTGTACTTCTAAAACTAAGCAGGCCTCCAGTCTCACTGTGCTGGGCCTGTAGATGTGTCTGTCTATATGGGCATTTGGGGGTGGGGCAGGAGGGTGCTGGAGCCAGTTTAAATTGGCTCTTGAAAGCCGGTTGTTAAATTTTTGTCGTGAGCATTTACACCTCAGAAATCAGAAAAAGCTACAAATCTGGGCTTGATTTATTGTTTTGTTGGTTTCTAGACTTAAGAAAGTGATAGAGAAAATGTTAATAATATGGATTGAACTGAAAAGTTGTGGGGGGAAATTTTTTTTGAGAAACAGTTGGAGTTGAAGTAGATAGAACTCTGGGCCTGGAGTCAGGAAAACTGACTGCCTCAGACACTTAATAGCTGTGTGACCCTGGGGAAATGACTTAACCTCTGTTTGCCTTAATCCCAGAGAAGGAAATGGCAAACCATTTTACTTCAGTTTCCTCAACTATAAAATGAGGATAATAATAGCACCTCTCTCTCAAGGCTGTTGCAAGGATCAAATGAGAAAATAAGTGTAAAGGAGAAGCTATATGATAATAGATAACATAAGTACTTTACAATTATTTTCTCATTTAATCCTTACAACAGCCCTGGGAGGTAGAGTATGCCCACCTCCCTGCTTCCACAGTTCTACCACTGCTATCTACTTAACCTTCATCTGTAGAAGTTAAGTGACTTGCAAATTAAAAATAAATAAATAAAGAAGTTAAGCGTTTTACCCAGAGTCACACCACAAATAAGTGCCTTAAGAGCAGATTCAAACTCAGGTCTTCCTGATTCTAGGACCAGTGCTCTATCTACTAAGCTACCTAACTACTCCTAAATATAAATGCTAGTTATTATTACTATTATTTACCAGGACACCTCTTGGGTGGAGAGTGTTTAAAACCTGTCTTGGTCACTTGATTTCTGCTAAACCTTTTAGGTTTCTTCTTTCTAGAGCTGGAAGGGGTGGGGGGAGGAAGGGAGAGAGAGAGATTAGAGATTAGAGATTTCTTTCTTTCTTTTTTTTTTTACAGGGAAATGAGGGTTAAGTGACTTGCCCAAGGTCACACAGCTAGTAAGTGTCAAGTGTCTGAGGTCGGATTTGAACTCAGGTCCTCCTGAATCCAGGGCCGGTGCTCTATCCACTGAACCACTTAGCTGCCCCCAGAGATTTATTTCCCTCTCTTATTTTTACAAAAAAGGAAACTAAGACTCAGAGGGATGGTTTCTATATAGAATCCTTAATCTACAGCTGGAAGAGACCTCAAGTGTACCCTTCATTTTATAGATGAGGACACTGAGGCCCCAGGTTAACCCAGGCAGTATGTGTCAGAAGGCAGGATCTGGACCTCAGCCTTCTGCCTCCAGAACCAGAGAACAGTGTGTCACCTCTTTATTCCTTAGCTGTTTCCTGCTTGGCCACCAAACAGAGTGGTGGTTTTAAATTTCCTGACATTGGATCACCCTTGACTAGCCAGTTAGGATTGATTTTCTGATTATACTCTCTTGCTACCTGGGTGCTAAAGCCTCAGACTGTGACTGATTTATACTTTGAGAACTGTGGCTGCTGCCCATGTCAGCATCGATGTCTGACTCACTCCTCACCACAGATAATCCTGCAGTGAAGACTCCCTGGGGAAGGTGCTACTGATGAGACATAACCTCTTAGGTCTCCCTGTACCTGAATTGGTAGTGTGTTTTATTCTCGAGATGCAAGAGTTCAAAAGGGAAACAAAAATCCACCAGCCTAGAGGAGGAAAAAAAAAAGAAGGAAGGAAGAACAGAGAAAGAAAGAAAGAAAGAAAGAAAGAAAGAAAGAAAGAAAGAAAGAAAGAAAGAAAGAAAGAAAGAAAGAAAGAAAGAAAGAAAGAAAGCCCATCCTCTACCTTCTTTGGGTTTGGGACTATTCATTGCATCTAATGGCAACCCATGTGTCAAAAGATCTTGGATACTTTGGGGAATTTTTTTGCTTCTTTTATTCATAGTCCTTACCCAGAAAATCTGGGGAAATCACTTTCTGACAGTATACACCATTAACTTCCCTCATAATAACTATTCCCTTGTAACAACTGTTTGTTGTTCAGTTGTATCCAACTCTTTGTGACCCCATTTGGGGTTTTCTTGGCAGAGAGACAGGAGTGGTTTACCATTTCCTTCAACTCATTTTACAGATGAGGAAACTGAGATAATTGGTATGAGGTGACTTGCTCAGGGTCACACAGCTAGTAACAGTGTGAAGCTGGATTTGAATTCATGAAGATGAGTCTTCCTGATTCCAAGCCCAGTGCTCTATCCAATGCACCAACTGGCTGCCCTAGTGCTTTATTATATACACAGATAGTAGCTCTCTGGGTCTTTTATTTATTTATTTATGTATTTATGTATGTATGTATGTATGTATGTATGTATGTATTTATTTATTCATTCATTCATTTATTTATTTATTCATTCATTCATTCATTCATTCATTCATTCATTTATTTATTTATTTATTTATTTATTTATTTATTTATTTATTTATTTATTTATTTATTTATTTATTTATTTATTTATTTATTTATTTTTGCGAGGCAATGAGGGTTAAATGACATGCCCAGGGTCACACAGCTAGTAATGTGTCAAGTGTCTGAGGCCAGATTTGCACCCAAGTCCTCCTGAATCCAGGGCCAGTGCTTTATCCACTACACAACCTAGCTGCCCCTGGGTCTTTTTTGAAAAGTCTGATAGAACCTTAAAGACAAATGAGTCTATACATGAATCTCTATTACATACAAACACATTTATTTGATTAATTATTTTATTGTCTATTTATTTATTTGTTCATTTATATGTTTATTTGTTCAATAATCTATGTATCTATTTATTAGTAGCTAGGTGGCTAAAAGGACAGAGCATTGGATTTTGAATAGGGAAGGCCTGAATTCAAATCCTGACAGACACATCTAAGCCTTAGTCTCCTCATCTATAACATGGGGATAATAACAGTAATAACATCTCACTCACAGGGTTGTTGTGATGATCCATTGAGACAGTGTATGTTCTTTATAAATCAATCTTATAGGGCCACGTAAATATGAGCTGTGGTTATTATTACCTGGTAAGGATATACCAATGTAGATATGCATTGCTTGGCAATGTATATGCTTAGAGTGTTTCATGGAGCACTGAGAGCTTAAGTGCCTTACATAGGGTCACATAGCCAGTACTGAACAGAGATGAGTCTTAAACCCAAGTCTTTCTGACTCTGAGGGTAGCTCTCTAACCATTATACTATGCTGCTTCTTGGGCAGCTAGATATTGAAGTAGGCAGTGTGATAAGCCTGGAGTCAGGAAGACCTGAATTCAAGTCCAGCCTCAGACATTTACTGGCTGTGTGACCCTGGCAAGTCACTTCACCCTGTTTGCCTCACTTTCTTCCTCTGTAAAATGAGCTGGAGAGGGGGCGGCTAGGTGGCACAGTGGATAAAGCACCGGCCCTGGATTCAGGAGTTCCTGAGTTCAAATCTGGCCTCAGACACTTGACACTTACTAGCTGTGTGACCCTAGGCAAGTCACTTAACCCCATTGCCCCATTAAAAAAAAAAAGAAAGAAAAAGAAAAAAAAATGATCTGGAGAAGGAAATAGCAAACAAGAAAACCCCAAATGGGGTCAGGAAGAATCTGAAATGACCAAACAACTTTTACTGAAAGAACAAGAAAGGGGCAGCTAGGTGGCTTTAGTGGATAAAGCACTGGCCCTGGATTCAGGAGGACCTGAGTTCAAATTTGATCTCAGATACTTGACACTTACTAGCTGTGTGATCCTGGGCAAGTCACTTAACCCTCATTGCCTCACAAAACAAAACAAAACAAAACAAAACAAAACAAAACAAAAAACCAACACAGAAAGAATAAGAAAGCAAATAGAGAATTTAGTGCCTCCAATAATGAGTTGCTCTCTGACAGAGAGCTAGATAAGCCCCCAGCCTCTTGTAGTAGGAATAATGAGTAAATGAAGGAATGAATGAATGATACATTTATTAAACACTTCCCTTTTGCAAAGCACAGTGTGTATGACTCGCTAAGGCTACAAACAGGAAAACAAGGCAGCTCCTGCTCCTGAAGATAGCACATAGGACACAATAAATGCTTGTTGATTGATTTAATATGCAAAGTAGCTCCCTGTAGTTTGGAGCAGATGGCTTTCAGCTGTCTGCCCTTCTGCCTTGTGATGGCTGAGTGACTTTGGTAGTACAGGATGTCCCAAAGGACCTAGTGCAGTTTTGCTCGAAACTACTCTAAGACTTTTGGGATACCTTGTAGCGTTTTCTGTTGCTCCTACCAGTTCCATTGCCAGTAGCTCCCCTGTGGAGTGGTTCATGTTCCCAGCTGCCTTGAGGATCTCAGGGGACCGTAGATCTAGAGCTGGAAGTGACTTTAGGGATCCCCTAGTCCAACTCCTCTCCTTTTAAGAACAAGAAACTAAGGCCCAGAAGAGGAAAATGATCTGACTATGATTTTTTTAGAAGTAGTTCATGGCTGAGCCAGGATTTGAACTCAGGTCCTCTGACACTCTTTTTTTATTGTACCATACTTCCACAACCTGGCAGATCCCAGTGGCTTTCAGCATGAAGTTCCAAATGGTCTTTCTTACCTTCAGATGCAAAGCTGACCCTGGACCTGAAAGTCAGCTTTGAGCCTCCCAGAGGAAAAGTCTTAAGGATTCTCCTTGTCCAACAGGAGAGACAGATCTCCTTGAAGTGAGTGCGCCCTGGCTTTCTGTATTACCAGCCTGGACATGTCTTCTTACTGAGATCATTCCCTTTGAGACAGCCTGTCAGCCTGATATAACAACTTGTCTAGTTATCCTCCAACTTCAGAAAAGTTTCCGTCACACATTCCCAGTGCATATAAGGCAACCTCAAGGGGCAGCTAGGTGGCACAGTGGATAGAGCACTGGCCCTGAAGTCTTGAGGACCTAAGTTCAAATCTCACCTCAGACACTAGCTGCGTGACCCTGGGCAAGTCACTTAACCCCAATTGCGTCTCTCTCTCTCTCTCTCTCTCTCTCTCTCTCTCTCTCTCTCTCTCTCTCACACACACACACACACACACACACACACACACACACACACACACACACACACACACACATACCAAAAAAGGCTGAGTCGTCTTTTGCTTAGTCCCTTTACTTCTATTCTCTTGAAGAATTAGTCCCTTTCCTTCTATGCTGTTTGAGTCCTTCCCTAACAATGAGAATGAGAGTGGGAGAAAGCTGTAAGAAGAGAGGCCTTGGGACCAAATGAACTTGAGAAAGGACCTTGGTCCTTCACTTCTGTGTTTGTTCTTTTCAGTCGTGGATGAATGGAGTAGAGCCTATGCTCTTGTGAGTTTCAAAAGGTCTTTTTTCTACTCTAGATGAAGAGAGCAGAACCCATGGTTTTGTGAGTTTCAATAAATCAGGAGGGTGCTTCAGCATGCAGGTGTTTCTGTGCCAAGCAAGGGGTGACAGTTAGGATCCAGGCCAGAGGTAACTGAAATGAGGACTCATCTAGAAGTTAGGATCGGGGCAGCTAGGTGGCACAGTGGATAGAGTACTGGCCCTGGAGTCAGGAGGACCTGAGTTCAAATCCAGCCTCAGATAATTAACACTTACTAGCTGTGTGACCCTGGGCAAATCACTTAACCCCAACTGCCTCACCAAAAACAAACAAAAAACCCCAAAAATATAGAAGTTAGGATCAAACATAAAATCCTCTATTTCGATGTCAGAGTCCTTCCTAATTGGTAACACCCCCTCCCCACTCCTTTAAATCTTAACCTTTCACTCTAATACATATTTTAAAATGATATTTCCCCCAATTACATGTAAATAAAATTTCTAACATTCATTTCTTTATAAGATTTTGAGTTCCAAATTGTTCTCTCTCCCTATCTTCCCTCCCCCTCCCCAAGACAGCAAGCAACTTGATACAGGTTATATATGTACAATCATGCAAAATATATCTCCACATTAGTCACATTGCCAACACATATTTTTGATTCAGTGACACTGATCTCCTTACTATTCCTCAAACAAGACACTCCATCCCCAGGCTCTGAGCCATGCACTGACCATTTGGACCGGCCATCCCCTGTGCCTGAAATGCCTCCTGGCTTCCTTCAAGTCTCAGCTAAAATCTTGCTTTCCCCAGGAAGCCTTTCTTTTCTTTTTTCTTTTTTGTTTGTTTTTAGTGAGGCAATTGGGGTTAAGCACTTGCCCAGAGTCACACAGCTAGTGTTAAGTGTATGAGGCCGGATTTGAACTCAGGTCCTCCTGACTCCAGGGCCGGTGCTCTATCCACTGTGGCACCTAGCTGCCCCAGGAAGCCTTTCTTAATTCTCCTTAATTCCCGTGCCTTCTCTCTGTTGATGATTTCCTATATGTCCCTTATCTGTACATGGTTATTTGCTTATTGTCTCCCCCATTCAATTGGGAGCTCCTGTCTTTTGCTTTTCTTTGTGTCACAGCGATTCCCACAGTGTCTGACACATAGGAGGTACTTAATAAATGTTTATTGACTGGACCGACTGAACTTGAGGAAATCAATGTTGTGTAGAAACTGTTATAAGAGTGAGCCTATTCTAATCAGAGACTGAGGTGTGAAGGGGGGAGTGTATTGAGGTGTTGAGGGAAGTATCTGTACTTTGCTCTAGCTATATCTTTGAAGTAAATATCCCTTTGTAAAAGCTAATCGAGGGGCAGCTAAGTGGATAAAGCATCTGCCCGGGATTCAGGAGGACCTGAGTTCAAATTCGGATTCAGACACTTGACACTTACTAGCTGTGTGACTCCAGGCAAGTCACTTAACCCTCATTTCCCTGCCCCCTCCCCCCAAAAAGAGCTAATTGATATTAATGAATTAAATGGAATGAGGACAGCTAGTCACTGGTGCCTAACGATGGAGGGAAATGTGGCTGATAGAGCCTTGGGCCAATGGCAGGAGAGAAGAGACCTCTTAGATGCCCCAGAACCCTGAGAGAGCAAATGTAGCATCTTGGCTCTGAGAGAGTGAGCCAGAGAGCACAATACTTGTGGGATTGGCAGCCTAGAACAAGTCACAGAATGTCTAACTATGCTCCAAGGCATCATTCCAGTTATCGTGGGTCCTGGAACATGAGCCCTGAAACAGGCTCCTCAACCTTTCCACATGGGGAAGTTGCATCAGTGGAACAAGCTGATGGTCCCTTTTGCAAGTTATATAATGTCACTTCATCAATTGTGACTTTTCTTTGGTGCCTCCTTTTCTCTTTGTCTTAGAGACACCTCAAACTCAACATGTCCAAAACACATTATTATATTTGCTCCTAACCCTTCCCTTTTCCAAACCTTACCTATTTCTATCGAATAGAGATAACTTGCCCTTATATGTGTGACTCAAAGGGAGAGAAAGTGGACATTTTTAGCCTCTTCTCCCCCCCACCTCCTCCAAGGGAGAGACTTTCATTCTTGCCAGAAGGGGAAGCAGGAGATTGGGGCTGGAGATCAGTGCTCTGCTTTCCTCAGAGGGAGGGCTAGTATTATATCTATCTACGCCCTTAAATATTATTAATCTAGGGGATTATAACGGGGCTTTAACTTTTGATTGCTTTATTTGGGGGGGGAGGGAGCACCCCAAGGTCTATATCCAAGGCTTGATCCATTTCCCATCTAATGCCAGTTCCACAATGAAACTAGCAAATAGCAAAGAGGCCCATTTAACCGAATCATAGCAAAACAGAAATCAGAGAAGGTACACATAGAGCAATATATACCAAACAATACAAAATGAAGGAGCTCTCCCATTGGGAGGGGGTAATTGGCTTAACCAAGAGCCTGAATCTCAGCCAAGGGGAAACTCCCCAAAGTCTTTAGAATAGCAAGCTGGAAATAGGGATACAGTGGAGACTGTTTACTCCTCTCATGTCTTCCCAGAATTCTTTTCCTTCATCAACCTGTGGGATTGGCCTCTTCCATCTTCTCTCTGAAAAGGACTCCAAAGGGACACTTGCTTGGAGAATCCCCAAAGGGGAAATGCCTGACAACTGAAGCTCTCTTCTATTGACCCTCCTCCGATCTCTCATGCAGAACAGGGAGTTCATTTCCATCAATAAGGAGAGAATGACACATCAATGGGTTTTGGGCTAGGGGTTACAGTTGAGGACACCACCATCCTTCTAGTCTCCTAGGTTCATAGCCTTGGCATTACATTTATCTCTTCCACATCACAGGGATTAGGGACATGGTGCCCCCCATGACCCAGAAAAATCCATGTAAAAATTTGAATTATTATGGTATTAAAAGATAAAATATGTTGATAGTATACAATGTTATACATGTGTTTTATGCATTTCTGAGTTTCTAAACCTTTTTCTGTGTCATCTGCTGGCCCTCACATGTCATCTGCAGTTTCCACAAAATTCCCCCCAAATTCCCATTTAATTTTCTCATACTGATCTGCTTATATATCGAAACCACAATAGGGAAAGTCGTGATATAGAAAAGATAACTGTATGTTCGATGTCTCAGTCTCCCTCACCCCACATGTCAAATAAGTTATCATATCTTGCTATTTCTTCCGCAACCACATTTCACATATGACTTCTCTGCTCACCCAGGCACAGTTTTAGTTCCAGCCCTCATCACCTCTCACCCAGATTATTGCATCAGCCTCCTAATTGGGCTCCCTGCCTCATCTCTCCCCACTTCTGTCTGTTCTTCACAATGTTGCCAAAGTGATTTTCCTTAAATGCAGATCTGAACTTGTCACTCCCCTGCTCAGTAAATTCCAGTAGCTTCCTATCGCCTCTGGAATTAAATATAAACTCCTATGTTGAGCATTTTAAAGTCTTTTTCAACCTGGTCCTAACCTATCTTTCCAGCCACAGAGGACATTAGTCCCTTCCTGAACTCCTTACCTCTCCAAACACAATACTCCATCTTGCTTCTTTGCCCTTGTATAGCTATTCCCCATATCTGGGATTCATTCCCTCCTTACCTCCACCTTGCAGAATCTCTTTCTTCCTTTACCACCAGTTTCATGTATGAAGCCTTTCCTGATTCTTCCAACTTTGAGTATCTCCCTCCCAAGCTAATTTGTATTTAACTGGTTTGTATCTATTTGTATTTTGTTGAGGTACAGTTGTTTTTCAGTCCTGTCTGACTCCTTGTGACCCATTTGGGGTTTTCTTGGCAAAGATACTGGAGTGGTTTGCCATTTCCTTCCCCAGCTCAGTTTACAGATGAGGAAATGAGACAAGCAGGGTGAAATTACTTGCTCAGGGTCACATAGCTAGTAAGTGTCTGAGACCAGATTTGAACTCAGGTCTTCCTGACTCCAGGTTGGGCACTCTATCCACTGAGCAACCTACCCACATTATTTGTATTTTATGCTCTTTCTGTATTTACTTGTTTTGTTTTTCTTTCAGGACAATGTGGGTTAAGTGACCTGCCCAGGGTCACACAGCTAGTAAGTGTCAAGTGTCTAAGGCTGGATTTGAACTCAGGTCCTCCTGAATCCAGGACCAGTGCTTTATCCACTGCACCATCTAGCAACCTCCACTCTGTATTTACTTGTGTTGTTTGTCCTTCATTTATGAAGACGGATGATACCATGGGAGGATATTTTGACTTGCACTTGAATTGGATTTAAGTCAGGCAGAGTAGGACAAAGTTGCCTGCCTCATTCTGTCTTCCTGATTCATCAATATCCAATGGCAGGACAAAAGTTAAGATGACTGGTGACTACCCAGGATGCAGTAGATAACCTTGGGGTCTTTGGGCTCTGACCAAACTCTGAACACTCCATGGTACCTACTTCAGCAGCCTTCATGGTGGTTGCAACCAATTCTTTTCATCTGCTGACTCCACTGGAGGACATCTTCACATGCTCATGGACAGGTTTGAGGCCCATTGGTTATCCTCAACCTGGCTTAGCCCATCTGCCTAGATGGTATACTGCAGTGTGTCCACTGTGCATGCTACTGCTTCTTAGAGCCACAGGTGAGAGTTGAGTGACAGGTGGACAGCAAAGGTGAATGAGCAGCTCTGAAAAGTTCTAGCAAACCCTCACACCAGAGGTTCTAGTCCTTCTAGAGCACCCATATTTCCCATATATTTATTTATACATTCCTTCATCTCTCCCATTAGAATGGAAAACTCCCTGTGGGCAGGGACTATTTCTTTCATTGTATTTGTATCCCCAGCCCCTAGCACAGGGCTTAGCACACAGTAGGCACCTAGTAAATACTTATTGAGTGATTGACCAGCCATGTTCTATTGACTAAGACTAAGTCCCTATCTCTCCACTCATATAGGCATCACTCTAGTTCAAGCCCTTATCACCAGTTACTTAAACCAGCTTCCTAATTGGTCTCCTTGCCTTAAATCTCTCCCCACTCTACTTCTCTCTAATGCTGGCAAAATGATTTCCCTAAAGCAGAAGTCTGACCACATCACTCCTTTACCCAATAAACTCTAGTGGCTTTTCATTACTTCTAGAATCAAATACAGTCTCCTCTGTCTGGCATTTAAAGTCCTTCACAATTCAGCCCTAACTTGTTTCTAGTCTTACTTCCCTTCATATACTGGGGGGTCCAGCCACACTGGCCTTCTTTGCTGTTTCTCAAACATGACAGCCTCCTGTCTCCACTCCCTTCTCATATCTGCCTTTTGGAATCCCTTGTTGTTTTCAATGTTGTTGAGTCATTTCAGTTGTGTCTGACTGTGACTCAAGTTGGGGTTTTCTTTTTTTCTTTTTTTTTTTTTGCAGGGCAATGGGGGTGAAGTGACTTGCCCAGGGTCACACAGCTAGTGTCAAGTGTCTGAGGCCAGTTTTGAACTCAGGTCCTCCTGAATCCAGGGCTGGTGCTTTATACACTGTGCCACCTAGCTGCCCCGAGTTGGGGTTTTCTTGACAAAGGTACTGGAGTGGTCTGCTATTTCCTTTTCCAGCTCATTTACAGATGAGGAAACTGAGGCAACCAGGGTGAAGTGACTTGTCCAGGGTCACACAGGTAGTAAATGTCTGAGGCCAGATTTGAACTCCAGAAGATGAGTTTTCCTGACTCCAAGCCCAGCACGCTATCCACTGAGTCACCTAGCTACTCCGGTAACTTCCTAGAATTCTCTATGAAGAGGCTACATGCTCACTCATCACAAACATTGTGGAGGGAATTATTATTCAAGTAGGGGTTGAGCTAGCTAACATCTGAAGTTCCCTCCAACTCTGAATTGTATGACTTGACCTATTTGAGGTCATAGCCAAGGGTCTACAAGGTACCAGCTAAACCAGAGCAAGCTGCAGTGTTGGAATAAAAGGTTGGCTGAAGTCAGTCTGGGCAGTGGGCAGGCCAGGTAACAGGCACTGGCAGTTCCAGACATCAGGGTAGTTTAGAGTTCAGGAAAGTGACTGGCATAGGTGGGCATCAAAGGAAGGAGATACAAAGTTCAAAGCAGTCAGAAGAAAAATAAATCAGGCACATAGGCACAGGGTTCTGGGCTCCTAGGCCAGAGAGGACTCAGATTCAAACTGAAGGCAGAGATCTGACTCAGTTGACACTACCCTCGAGAGGCAATTCTTTAGTTAAGAAGGAGCCACGCCTGTTGATAAGTGACTGGACTTAGTCCTTTTGGGGCTCACGTCCTGATCACTCATGTCCTAAGCAAAACTATTCAGTATTTGTGTTGGATGGAAAGGCCTGACCTGGAATGCTCTGTGGGTTGATTGGGCCTGACCTCATCTTTATTGGATTGTCCAAATAGGCACACTGTTCATGAGAACAATCTCGTAGTTTAGGGTCATGCCCCCAAACACTCTTGACTTCCCTCTTTAAATAGGTGATAGGGACTTTATGTGTCATTTCTCTTCATTAGGGAACTCCTAAGTGAGAAAACTCTCTCTACTATTGTAGATTAGCACTTTCTTTGCCATTTGTAGTCTTAGAGACTTTGCCTGTAAGATGGCTGAAAAACTTAAATAAGGCTTTTCTAAAACTTATTTTTATCTTTTAGCCTATAACATTTAGTCTCCATCTGAGTGACAATCTTTGCTGTGCCAAGTGAGTACTCCTTTTATTTGTCCTAAAACTACTTCTTTTAAAATTTAAATACTTTTCAAAATCTTGTGAACAAGTCCATCTATATCCCCCTGTGTATCATCTTGATGCCTTTTATCTTGTCTCAGTATTTGTCTTTCCAGGCTGACAAAGCTTATCTGTTCTATGTGTCCTCACATGGCAACAAGGAAACTCAAGAATGACTAACAAAACAATTGTCCTCTAGTTATGCACAGCTGCAAGGAAAGAGAGTGAGTCAGTGGAACAGTGGCCTGACCACAGCTTGCATGGGACTGGTTTCTTCTTCCTTAAATTAGAGGTTGCTATGGAAACTGAAGACTGATATAAAAGTCCCATATACACCAAAATACTTAAAAGTAGCACTCTTTGTGAAAGCAAAGAACTGGAAATAAAGTAGGTGCCAATTAATTGGGGAATGCCTAAAAAAAAATGTATATAATGTTAGAAAGGCAGTATGGCTTAGCAAGGAGAAAGCCAGCCTAGAGTCAGGAAGGCTTGGGTTTAAGTCTCTTCTCTGATTCATACTGACCAACCTTGAGCTAGGTGCTTAACTTCTCAGCACCTCAGACAACTCTATAAGACTAAATTGTAGAACAGGTGCTGATTTGAACTGGGAGAAGTTATTTTGTTCCCTGGTATTTTTCTCTAAACCAGTGAAATCACAGGTCTGGAACTCCATATACACACACACACACACACACACACACACACACATATATATATGTGTGTGTGTGTGTGTGTGTGTGTGTGTGTGTGTGTATATGGAGTTCCCTGGTATTTTTCTCTAAACCAGTGAAATCACAGGTCTGGAACTCCATACACACACACACACACACACACACACACATATATATATATATATGTGTGTGTGTGTGTGTGTGTGTGTGTATGTATGTATATATGTGTATATATAAATACACATATACATATTTATATATTATATACTAAAATGGAATATTATTGTGTAGTAAGAGTTGACAAATATGCAGAATTCAGAAAAGCATGCAAAGATTTACATGAACTGATAGAAATCAAAATAATCAGAACCAAGAAAACTATATACACAACACTTAATGAAAAGGTCACTAAAAGGAAATTGAACTCTGGGTAAAATAGACAAATGAAGTTCTTGGGGAGCATATAATGAAACATACCTCTCCCCTTATGATAGATTAATATATTGACCCTCCTTGATAGACTATAAGCTCCTTGAGGGTAGGGACTGTCTAAATTATCTATCTCCAGTGCCTAGTAAAGTGCCTGGCATATAGCTAGGTGAGAGCATATTAGGACAGAATGAGTTAAAATCCATTCTCAGACACTTAGTGGCTTAGTGTAACCCTGGACAGCTAGGTAGCACGGTGGATAGAGTGCTGGAGTCAGGAAGACGAGTTCAAATTTGACCTCAGACACTTACTAGCTGTGTGACCCTTGGCAACTTACCTAACCCTGTTTATCTCAGTTTTCTCATCTGTAAAATGAGCTGGAAAAAGAAATGGCAACCAGTATCTTTGCCAAGAAAACCCTAAATGGGGTCATGAAGGGTCAGATACAATTGAAATGACTGAACAACAACATCTACAAACCCTGGGCAAGTCACTTACCTATTGGCCTCATTTTCCTCAAATAGAAATAAAAGCACCTACCTCACAGGGTTGTTGTAACAATTAAATGGGATAAAATTTATAAACGGCACTTAAGCATAGTGTCTGGCACTATGTAGGTGATATTGAATTATTCTTACTTTCCCTTCCCTCCCCCTTATATACACTGCTAGATGTGGTCCCTATGTTGGTGGGTTTTGCTTATTTTTCTGTTAAAAAAGAGGGTTCGAGATGGAAGAGGTGCTGAAAGGATTGATATAAAGGCAAAATATATCAATACAACTTTTTTTGTTGTTGATTGTTTTTTTAATTGGTTTTTGTGGGGCAATGGGGGTTAAGTGACTTGCCCAGGGTCATATAACTAGTAAGTGTCAAGTGTCTGAGGCTGGATTTGAACTCAGGTACTCCTGAATCCAGGGCCGGTACTCTATCCACTGTACCACCTAGCTGCCCCCTCATATTTTTTTGTTGTTGGGTTGGTTTTGGTTTTGGTTTTTTTTGTTTTTGACAACTATTTTTTTTAAAGGCTGGCATAGAACCGGATGGTTTTTAAGGTCTCCAGTAACCTATGATTTTATGACCCTCTGACTACCTCCTCTATTCCTTGACTTTTTGGGTTTTCCTTCCCTGTACCTTTTTCAGCTTGGAAGAGGTTGTCCTGAATACCACAGGAGTAAAATGTGGATAAAAACCATCATCACTCCTTACCTGGATGATTACAAGTGCCTCCCAACTGTTCTCTCAAGATTCTCAAGACTCTAGTCTTTCCTATACACTGTAGCCAAAGTAATTTCTATTTGTATCTGTAAGCGTGGATCTGACCATATGATTTCCCTATTCAACTAACTTTAGTAGCTTTCGTGTTGCTTCTAGGATAAAATATAAACTCTTCTGTTTAGCTTTTTTTTTTTTTAGTAAGGCAATTGGGGGTTAAGTGACTTGCCCAGAGTCACACAGCTAGTAAGTGTTAAGTGTCTGAGGCCAGATTTGAACTTAGGTACTCCTGAATCCAGGGCCGGTGCTCTATCCACTGTGCCATCTAGCTGCTCCCTTCTGTTTAGCTTTTAAGGCCCTATACAACTTGGAACCAACCTATCTTCTCCAGCCTTGTTGGACATTATTGCCCTTCTTATACTCTGAAATCCTGACAAATTGGCCTTTGCCCTCTCTCCCCCCTGTCTCTTTTTTTTATTTGTTTGTTTGTTTGTTTTGCAGAGCAATGAGGGTTAAGTGACTTGCCATGGGTCACACAGCTAGTAAGTGTCAAATGTCTGAGGTCAGATTTGAACTCAGGTCCTCCTGAATCTAGGGCCAGTGCTTTATCCACTGCACCACCTAGCTACCCCTCCCCTGTCTCTTTTTGCACTGTCTGTTCCCCTGCCTAGAATGTATTCCTTCCTTACCTCTTACCTTCCTTACTAGCAGAAGACTAGCTCTTCTGCTGTGAGGGCTGCTGAGCCCTTTCCAGGACTACTCATGCACCTTTGGTGTCCACCTGCCACCCAACAGTCACCTGTGGCTCCAAAAAGCTGTAGCATGGGCAGTGGACAGACTCTAGTAAACTGTCTTAGCAGATAGGCTAACTGAGGTTAAGGGTAATCAACAGAGCTCAAACCCATGGGTGAGTTAGGAGGATGTTTAACCCAAGCATGTGAAGACTTCCCCTGGTGGAATAGGTAGATGACAACAATTTATTCCTACAGTCATGAAAGTGGCTGAAGCAGGTCCTGTGTAACACTTAGAGCTTGGGCAGACATTTAAGATGTCAAGGTAATCCACTGAATCCTAGGCCATCACTACTCATCTTGACTTTTGTCCTGCCATTGGACTTTGATGACTCAGGAAGAAAGAATGAGGTTAATGACTTTATGCAACTCAACCTCACTTAAATGCAATTCACGAGTGAGTCAAGACATCACCTTGTGATGTCATTAGTCCTCTTCAAAAATGAAGGATAAACCACAGCAATGTCACAGAGTCTCTCTCTTTCCTTAAGAAGCAAATTATTGTATATAAATATAATACAACATAGGGCATCCAAAACTTTGTGCAGTTTTAAGCTTTAATAGCTTAAGACAGATTAAAATTACACAAAAATTTTCAGACATCTTGTATTACTTATTGTACCATAAATATGATGAAATGGATGGTCTAAGAGAAAACTAGGAAGACCTCTATGAACTGGTACAGAGGGAAGTGAGCAGGATTAGGAGGACGACCTAAACAATGACAACAATGATATAGAGAAAATCAATATTGAAAGACTTTAGAACTTGAATGAATGCAATGGGAAACCACAAGTCCAGAGTACTGGAGATGAATCATGTCACTGACTTCCTGTCAAGAGAGATGATGGGCTTAAAATCCAGAATGAGATGTGCATTTTTGGATATGGTCAACATAGGTATTTGCCTTGCTTGAATGCATGCTTGCGGTGAGAGTTTTGTTTTGCATTGTTTTTCAATTGTTCAATGGAAGGAGGGGAGACAATAAAAAGGAGGAAGGTTGTTTTTTTTTAATGCAGCTTAGACATCATCTTTTGCATGAAGCCTTTTCTGATCCACCCACCCAACCTCCCAAATTACTTCACAGCTTTTTGGGGGGGGGGGGGAATGAGGCAATTGGGGTTAAGTGACTTGCCCAGGGTCACACAGATAGTAAGTGTCAAACATCTGATACTGGATTTGAACTGAGGTCCTCCTGAATCCAGGGCCAGTGCTCTATCCACTGTGCCACCCAGCTGTCCTTCACAGCTTTTTATATATAAATTTTGTGAAATTTTTCCAGGATGTCCCAGAAATCTTCGTGTAGACCTAAGCCTAATAATAGTTCCAAACTGCACAAAGACTTTTGGGACACCCTGCATTTGTGCTGAATGTATTTTTTACATATTCTCATTATCTTTCCCAATAGAATGTAATCTCCTTGCAAGTAAGGATTGTTTTATTCTTTCTACTTGTATCCTCAGTTCCTAGCACAATACCTGGCACATAGTAGCTGCTTAATCAAATATTGATTAGTTGATTGATCTATCCTCCTGGGTTTAGGGAATTGGAGGGGAGGAGTGGCCAAAGACAAAACCCAACAATAGTCATATTGATATATATATATGTGTGTGTGTGTGTGTGTGTGTGTGTGTGTATGTGTATGTATGTATGTATATATATGTGTGTATATATGTGTATGTATGTATGTATATATATATATATATATATATATATATATATATATATATATATATATATGAAAGGGAAAGGAGTTCTCTTCACTGACTCATCTAGGAACAATTCAATCTGATTTGGGAAATGAGAAATCTGCCAGTGGAAGACAGAATTCTTTTAAGCGACTCACCATTAAGAATGAATGAAATCCTTCCCGCCTGCAGCCAGCCACTGGGGCATTAGCTCTCTAATTGATCCAAAGCTGAGGGGGCCCCATGAAATTCTATTTACACTCTCACCAAATAATAGCATTTGAGGAAATGAAATTAACTCACAAGGACAGCTTTTAAAGGGACATGATGTTTATCTCAGATTGCACAAAGATTTACACAGAGCAACCTGAACCCTGAAGAGTGATTTCCTCTCAGTGGTCTGGCTTCCCATCAATGATGCCACATGGAGACAGCCCTATTCTGCCCTTTAGAGCTAGCTGGGGTGGGTCGATTACCTTAACAATGTTGGATGATTCAGCAGCAAAGGGTGGATATGTTGAAAAAGGGATTCACTGAGTCATCTAGGGGAAAAAAAAAGTGCTTTGCAATAAATGGGGGGAGGGGGAAGGAGGAAGAGAATTGCCTCCAGGGAATCAGTAGAATGTGTTAATCACTGAGTGTAGATCATAACTGTCTGGAACATGTGTGACTAGCTGGAAATGGTATTTGTCGCTCCTTAGAGACCCTGAAATGATGCAGAGGAAAAACTGGCTTCTGCTTCCAGAGAACCAGATTTTTTTAGAACCCAGGAAGCCAGCAGGGAGTGAGTGAAATTGGACCTGTGCTGAGAAGCCAAAGGAAATCAGTCAGCAGGGCCTAATAAATACCAAGTGGTAGGACCCAAAGAAGGTAACGTTCCCTCTTTCTTTCCATCACATTGTGGCACAGCAGAAAGGGGACTGCTTCTCAAAGCAAAGAAGCTGAATTCAGATCTCGTGACCATCACTTACATTCCCTGGGCCTCAGTTTCCTCAAAGGACCTGAGTTAAAATCCTGCCTCTGATGTTATTAGCTGTGTGATCTTGGACAACTCTATTATCCTCTTTAGCCCCCAATTTATTCATTTGTAAAAGGAGAGATGGGACTAGCTGGCCTGTGAGGTCTCCCTTCCTGTTTCGTGTGTACCTGCTTGTAGTATTCTGCATTTTTCTAAAGGCAGATGCTTGTTTTCTCTGAGATTGGTGAGATGGGAAGTCATAGGAGAGAGGAGAGGAGGAAATGCTCCTCTATGGAATGGACTTCCTCCTTGCCTCTACCTCCTACAATCCTGAACTTCCAGTGCAGTATGGCTCTGGTACTGCTTTTGCTTGAGGTCTTTCCTAATCCATTTATTTAATAACACTTGTTCCATCTTTCTTTTTCTTCCATATCTTTTTAGGATAGTAGAATCCTATAATTATGTAGAGCTCAGAGGTCCAACCTCCTCATTTTCCAGATGAGAAGAGGAAGACCAAAGAAAGTTCAGTAGCATGCCTGAGGTCATAGAAGTAATAATAAGCAGAGACAGGATTTGAACCCAGATCTTATAACTCAAGAAAGAGCAAACGGTTGTTCCATTGTGCCATACTGCCAACATTATTGATGTTCTTTCCTTTGTTTAAAAAAATCACTATCACTTTCCAATGACTTCTCAAACACTCAATAGAACTCTCCTTTATAACAAATAAGTATTTTGTTGTTCAGTTGTTTTTCAATTCTGTCTGGCTCTTCATGACCCCATTTGGGGTTATCTTGGCAAAGATACTGGAGTGGTTTGCCATATCCTTCTCTATCTCATCTTACAGATGAGGAAACTGAGGCAAACAGGGTTAAGTGACTTGCCCAGGGTCACAAAGCTAATAAGCATCTGAGGCCAGATTTGAATTCAGGAAGAAGAGTCTTTCTGACTCCAGGCCTGACTCCACTGTGCCACCTAGCTGCCTTAAATAAATATATTTAAATAATTAAATAAGCATAATTAGATAAAATAAATTGACACATTGACCAAGTCTGAAAATATTTGCCTTGATCTGTACCTGCTTCACCATCATCCCCCCAAGTCAGACTTGAATACCTCATTAACTGGAGTCCTGAGGTCTTTCAGTGTTGTTTTCCTTTATGTTATTGTGGTTATTGTGTAAATAGTTCTTCTGTTTCTCTTTATCAGTTCATGTAAATCTTCCTAAATTTTTCTGAATCCTTAATTTTTACCTGATCACTTTTCAAATTACTATATACTATATACTATATGTGTACTTACATAGCACCTAGGAGTACCCCCAACTCACAGAGTACCTCCCCAAGTTTTCTCTGGGTCTGTATTTCAAAACCATAAAGAGCCCCCACCAGTGTATTTACCTTTATTAGTCATCCAGGGAACACAATTAGTTTAAATGAATGAAAAAGCATTTCTTAAGTATTTACTATGTTCCTCAGGTTGTGTTATTCACTTGGGATACAAATAGAAAAATTGACCTGGTACAGGGGAGGAAATGAGAGGAAGGCATCAAGGGAAGGGTGTCCTGGTGTAGTATTGGCTCTCCCTGTTTCCAGGCCATACAAGCTTGGATGGCATTATACAAAGTAGCATGAAAGTTAGGAAACAAAGTTAGCAACAAAACTAATCTGCCAAGCACAACTTCCTTGGAGATATGATTATGCAGCTTTTTGTTTTTGACTTCAGCTGGTGTGTGCAGCTAAGCTTAGTCTTGAGAAGAGTGGGCAAAGCCATGCTCTTTTAGCTTAAAGTCCCATGGCTTTCTATAATGATTTTTTAAAAGCAACAGCTCCTAATTCATTCAATCATAGGACAAGCAAGAGTCTGTTCTAAGAGGGGAAAAAAATCTACCTGGCTTTTTCATCAAAGAAGGACTATTTCTTTCAGTGTCTGTCTTGTCTAAAAAAGACTTCTCATTATCAGGACATTTTTTTTTTTTGCTCCAGATACCAAGCAATTTATAATGCAGCATAGTAACATGTCCTTGTAGCAAATGCCCACTGACTTAATCTATTTTTTAAATTGTACTTTCCAGTAACCAGAATTTGGTTTCCTCCTTTGAACAAAGGGAGCAAAAGTTTCATGGCATACCTTGGATTTGAGATCTTTGGTTTATATGATGGAGACAGAGAGAATTAGATCACAGAGTTTCCAATAGTGGTTAGGAATAGTTACCATTGGGGCATCTGAGGTTTTAAAGAACAAAACAAATTGAGATGTATGCTTCATTCAGCACCTCCTCTCTGCCAAGAGACTGGAGGTGTGCTTCCCCAATTGCTAACTTTGTTTCCTAACTTTCATGCTATTTTGTATAATGCCATCCAAGCTTGTATGGCCTGGAAACAGGGAGAGCCCCAATTCTTTTACTCACAAAGAAAACTTGTGAGCCATCCTTTCCTTTAGCTGCAATTTCTTTGTGTCTTTTGGTTTTGTTTGTCTTAGTCAATTAACAGGCATTTATTAATAGCCTACTATGTGTAGGAGCTTTATTAAACCCAGAGACCACTAAGGCAAATTCCAAAAGTTCTCTACAGAGACTCAAAGAATGGGTGTAATTTGTGTAGTCCAGTAAAGCTACTTCAGAAGATGACTGGGGAAGACCAGATTAGTTGATAGGGAGAGGGAGTGCCCCTTCGAATCCCAAAAGACTCCGTGGGAGGTTTTAACATGAATAAATTATATACTAGGGAGAGGAGACACTGGGGGAGGGAGGAGATAAATTGCTTCAGGCTTAACAGCTGGGCCAAAGTAGAAACCAGAGAACTACATGCTCCAAGAAAGAAGAATTCCTATAACTACATAAGAAGACTCTAACATGGATGGTGAAGCCTAGTTTTAAAATGGCAGAAAAACTAGAAATTAGGAGCATTTAATGGCCCAGAAGTAGGCAAGAACTAGAGCACCATCAGCAGACATGCCTGTATAATCATTCCATGGGTCACAACTGCATGTGAACTGGTTTCTGCATAGGAGTTAACTAACTACCGCCATCTTCTGAAGGAGGATGGAATAGGGAAGAGCAGCAAGGCAGGGATGCTGCTGTTGCTGTTGTTTGGTCATTTTAGCTGTGTCTTACTTTTTGTGACTCTGTCTGGGAATTTCTTTTGTTTGTTTGTTTGTTTGTTTGTTTTTGTGGGGCAATGGGGGTTAAGTGACTTGCCCAGGGTCACACAGCTAGTAAAGTGCCAAGTGTCTGAGGCCGGATTTGAACTCAGGTACTTCTGAATCCAGGGCTGGTGCTTTATTCACTGTACCATCTAGCTGCCCCCTGTCTGGGGATTTCTTGGCAAAGATACCAGAGTGGTTTGCCATTTCCTTCTCCAGATCAGTTTACAGATGAGGAAACTGAGGCAAACAGGGTGAAATGACTTGCCCAGGTCATACAGCTAATAAGCATCTGAGGCTGTATTTGAAACTCAGGTCCTCCTGACTCCAGGTCCAGCGTTCTAATCACTGAACCACCTAGCTGCACTGGTCCTAGGGGTGAGGATGAAAAAGACAGTTACAAAAGTGAGTAGGACCAATGATGCCTGTCAAAAGATGGAGGACAGCATGAGCAATGAGAAAAACAATGGGGTAGGGGGTTGGGGAATAATGACTAGAGATGTCCGAGTATCAATGGGATGAAGCAGTAAGCCCCCCTTTTTTTTCTTTAAAGTTTTTTTTATTTTAAAGGCAATTGGGGTTAAGTGACTTGCCCAGGGTCACACAACTAGTAAGTGTCTGAAGTGAGATTTGAACTCAGGTTCCTTTGACTCCAATGCCAGTGCTCTATCCACTGCACTACCTAGCTACCCCAGAGTAAATCCTTCATGAGCCCTCATACAGAGTAATATTATAAATCACGAAGATACCTTAGGTCCCTGAAGAAAGGTATCGCTCAGAAGAAATGGAGTCTCTTGACTCTCTATGCACTCGAACATAAATCCATTATTTGTGCTTTATTGTGTAAATAAAACTGTTCTGTTTTTTGAAATCTTGTGAGCCTGAGTGATTACAAGGAGAAATATTAGATACAGAGGTTCCCAGATCCTACCTGGGTGGGAGCAATGGCTGGGAGCAGTTAAATGGACAAAAAAAAAAGCCCTTTGTATCTGGGGAAGAAGGCTCTCACATAAGGGTGACAGAGGTTAATGCTCCTGATCAAATATAATATCATATCATAGCTCTCTGTGTATGTGTCATCTCCTCTGCCTCAACAGTAAGTTGCATGAGGGCAGGGACTCATCTGCCTTTTTTGTATTTCCCCCAGAGATTACATGGTGCCCTGAATATAAGAGGCGCAATAAACATTTGTGGAATTGAGTCATCATTAAAAGCTTTTATGGTGTCCTTAGACCTTTTACATGTTTACAGCAGCTTAAGATTCCTAGAGCACTTTCCCTATAATGATCTTATGAGGAAGGTAGTGGCACAACTGCTGTGATCCCCATTTTAGATGCCCCTAGCTGATGATGCATTCTTTAGCTATGTCTACCTTTAAACAAAGAAAAATATAAAATGGCTCACAATCCTCTTCAGTCACTTTCCTCTTCTGCAATAATAGTGGTAAAAAAGAAGATATTAAGAATCATGTACTTTTTTAGACTGTCAATAAACAACACAAAGCTATTAGGGCAGCTAGATGGCACAGAATGCTGGACCTGGAATCAGGAAGAACTGAGAGTTCAAATCCAGCCTCAGATACTTACTAGCTGTGTGACCCTGGGCAAGCCACTTCACTGTTTGCCTCAGTTTTTTCATCTGTAAAATAGAGAGAATAATAGTACCTGCCTGCCAGGGTAGTTGTGAGGAGATAATATTGGTGAAGTGCTTTGAAAAATCTTAAGCCCTATATAAATGGCAACTATTAGTGGTAGTGGATAGAGCACTGGGCCTCGAAGTCAGGAAGACTCATTTTCCTGAGTTCAAATCCTGCCTCAGACACTTAGTAGCTCTGTGACCTTGGGCAAGTCACTTAACTCTGTTTGCCTCAGTTTACTCTTTTGTCAAAAGAGCCAGAGAAGGAAATGGCAAAACATTCCAGTATCTCTGCCAAGAAAACCCCAAATAGGGTCATGGAGAGCCAGACATGATTGAAACAACTGAACAATAAGAACAACACACAGACACATACAAATACATATATTCTCAGATATTTAATTGGATCTGTGATCCAAATGGGATCACAAAGAGTCAGACATGATTTGAAAAGCACCAGGGCAGCTAGGTGGCGCAGTGAATAGAGCACTGGCCCTGGATTCAGGAGTACCTGAGTTCAAATCCGGCCTCAGATACTTAACACTTACTAGCTGTGTGACCCTGGACAAGTCACTTATCCCCAATTGCCTCCCCCCCCCAAAAAAAAGCACTGACAGACAATAACAGTAATGTTCTCTAAATGTGAGATTCTTATACAACCAATGAGTAGACATACTACCAAGAGAACTGAATCATGTTCATATCCATCTGGATCACATCTCTCTTGGCATTCTCACTATAAATTACACCTGAAGACAAAAGGAAAATGCAAATAAAGGAAAGGATGGCTCACTGTTCTGGAAAGCATGTATTTAGAGATGGCAAATTATAGCCTGAATGAGCAAATGTTACAGTCTTGTCGGTTCTGCTCATATTTATGTAATGTAGTTGTGAAAGCATACCCCTATTTAAGGGACTTCAAATCAAGTATGACATGTTTGTATCTGATATCACATATATGCATAGGTGTATATATAATGATATTTTTGTTTGTTAAATATTTAATAGAAGACATACACATACACAAACCTACATATATAGATACATACACATCTACATATATATGCACATGCACACATATTATACATAATACATATATAATATATTCATATATACCTATAGATATACCTATACACATTCACATACATACACAATACATATTCAAATACATATACACATACCTATACATACACATGAACAGCTAGGAGGCACAGTGGGTAGAGTACAGAACCTGGAGGCAGGAGGACCTGAGTTCAAATCTGACCTCAGATACTTACTAGCTATGTGACCCTAGGCAAGTCACTTAACCTTGTTTGCCTCAATTCCCCATCTGTAAACTGAGCTGAAGAAGGAAATGGTAAACCACTCCAGTATCTTTGCTAAGAAAACCCCAAATAGGATCATGGAGAGCCAGACATGATTGAAACAACTGAACAATAAGAACAACACACAGACACATACAAATACATATATTCTCAGATATTTAATTGGATCTGTGATCCATTTATTTAATTCATTTATTGTTGTAAGGTGGCAGTCCTTTCAATTAACACTGAAGGACATTGCCAACATACTCTACTATCCTGCTACTAAAAAAAGAAGATTTCAATGCATTGCTTGATTGGGTAGGACTGTCATTGATGTTACTGCTATTGGCATTGATTAAAGAGTTCCCTCCAATGATGCAGAGGCCCATCTGCTCTTGCCCATCCTTTGGGATTCTTTTAAATGCTCTCTCAAAAGTTTAACAGGGGGGGTCCCCCTAAAGTACTAGAGGTCTTTCTTACTTTCTTCTGATATTGCAAGATTACTAGTGGAGCACTCTGAATGTCTACCTGTCATTCCTTCATCTTGCTACCTGACCAGTCCATATTCTCCTCTTATTATAAAATTCCCTGATGACATCCTTTTTTCCTGTTTTTCTTCTGAGTTCCTTGTTGATAATATGTTACAGCTTGTTCATGTCTATCAAGCACCTCTCCATCTGCCCCCCTTTTTTTTCTTGGGAGGCAATATATTTGCATATTTATATGGATATGGGCATTTTATTGCTTATATTTCTAAAGGGGTCTCACTGTACCTGTCCTCCTGGTTGTTTTAGGTGAGGCCTTACATATTGATAAGTCTATAGTAGTTTAGGTTTGAAACTGGAACAAAATGAGTCACTTATAATTCAACTAAACGTTAACAAAAGGAAGTTTGCTCAACTATGGCAGAGAAAAGACATTCATAGCAGGGGATATTTGTCCAGGATAAAGCACTGATTTAACTGAACAGAGCTTTCCTGTATGGTCCGTGTTTGCTGGTCTGTGTCATAACCCAGAGGGAAGAGCTCTTGTACCCAGAATCCTTGGTTATTTAGTACCCAAGTAACCAAGAAACTATGTTAATGTTCTGAGACTTAGACCCTGACCCAACCAGATCTTTTCTTTCTTTCTTTCTTTCTTTCTTTCTTTCTTTCTTTCTTTCTTTCTTTCTTTCTTTCTTTCTTTCTTTCTTTCTTTCTTTCTTTCTTTCTTTCTTTCTTTCTTTCTTTCTTTCTTTCTTTCCTTCCTTCCTTCTTTCTTTCTTTCTCTTTTTTTTTGTGAGGCAATGAGGGTTAAGTGACTTGCCCAGGGTCACACAGCTAGTGTCAAGTGTCTGATGCTGGATTTGAACTCAGGTCCTCCTGAATCCAGGGCCAGTACTTTAGCCATTGTGCCACCTAGCTGCCCCCCTCCAACCAGATCTTAAAGACAGTTTCAAACCCCTTAAAGGAAAAACTATCCTAACTTGCAAATGGGGAGGAGAACTTAAGATATTGCTCCTACCACACCACCACTTAGTTTCTTATGTATGGATGTTATGACCATGTCCAGGCAGTGTAGTCAGGGATCTTCCACATATCTTGCATATAATAAGCTTACGAGGGGCAGCTAGGTGGCACAGTGGATAGAGCACTGGCCCTGGAGTCAGGAGTACCTGAGTTCAAATCCGGCCTCAGACACTTAACACCTACTAGCTGTGTGACCCTGGGCAAGTCACTTGACCCCAACTGCCTCACTAAAAAAAAAAAAAAAGTTAAAGCACACAGCCTTCTTTTGGGGCGGCTAGGTGGCACAGTAGATAAAGCACCGACCTTGGATTCAGGAGTACCTGAGTTCAAATTCGGCCTCAGACACTTGACTTACTAGCTGTGTGACCCTGGGCAAGTCACTTAACCCCCATTGCCCAGCAAACAAACAAACAAACAAACAAACAAAAAATAAGCTTATGAGGCCAGTCAGAGGTTAGGTCATCCCCTTCTTGACCCTTTCAACCAAATGAAATGCCCCCAAAAACTCCAAGGTGTAATTCTTGAAGAGATCAATAAAACACACACACACAATATCCCAACAGCAGGGTACCTAAAAAGTACAAGGACCAGGGCATCATGCAGACTATTTTGCCCACGGACACTTTTCATTGGTATGGATAAAAGGGCCAAGATGGTTGTTCAGGGAAACTAGAGATAAGCCCATAAATCAGGGGTGGAAGCAGCCATGTTTCATTCTGTAGCCTCTGTGGGCATGTATTCTTGTTATATTACTGAGTAAAAGTAGAGCCATGGACAAGTAAGTGTGCACACTGTTTTATCACCATGTTAAAAGGAGCACAGCAATTTTGTATTGCAGACAAATTCCAGGGACAGGAGGGACTGATCACCCCAAATGCCTTAGAGAAAGATGAGAATGGTGCCTACTCCCCCCCCCATCTCGTGTAATAGGTCCTTGCCAACCCAATACAGAAGCAAATAAAGGAGTTGGCAGGGCAGTTTTATTGTGCATCTAAAGGCAACAAGAAACACAATTTCATGAGACACTTAGTCATCTCTTATTGCAGCGCTTATGATAAACATTTGCAAAAAAAAGACCCCCATAAAAATGATTGCAGCTTATGTGCCAACATCTGTTGCCAAGGAGGAGAAAGTAAAGAAATCCTTGGAGCAACTCAATAAAGAAATTAAATCAGGGATAACAAATTAAATCAGGAATACCCTAATACTTATTGACTTTATTGCAAAGGTGGGCATAAAAAAGGATGGTGAAACCTATTTTGAAAACTTGGTTCAAGTATAAGAAATGAGAGGCCAGAAGTTCAGTTACTACACAGAAGTCTTCTGGGCTTCTTCTCCCAAACTGCAAAGATCCCTAGAACAGGACTTCTTCCTCCTCATTTGAAAGACTCTGGGGAGACATTTCATCCATTTCTGCCTTTTGTATCTTGCATTTTATATTTGTACTCAGTTCCAGATCAGTGGCCAGTCAAGTCTTTTTCATCACCTTGAAATAAGCCATCAGGAAATAGAATACCTGTACATTCTCTGAATTGGGCAAAGTTCCTCCATTACACGTGCCTGGACATAGGCTTCCCAAAAGCTTACATGTGAGCTGATACCAAGCAGAGCATATACCATGTGCTATAAAGACTTATCCTCACTGACCAGCCCCTTTCATACATGCATATATATAAATATATAGTATGTTTATGTGTATGCATATATCTGTATGTATAGATGCATACATATACTTTAAGAATAGATTAGGAAGCCCTGAACATGGTAGAAGTCCCTAACATCATGACTATATAATTGACTATGTCTTAACAGATGAGAAATGACTAACTGGAAAAGCAGTCATCATTGAGGGAGCCATTTCTGAATCAGCTGTCTGTGTATAGAAGACCAATGATTAAAATCAATACCAAATTAGAAGAATAAAAATGAGAAGATGTGGGGGCAGCTAGGTGGTGCAGTGGGTAAAGCACCAGCTCTGGATTCAGGAGGACCTGAGTTCAAATGTGGCCTCAAACACTTGACACTTACCAGCTGTGTGACCCTGGGCAAGTCACTTAACTCTCATTGTCCCACAAAACAAAACAAAAATTAGAAGATGTGGTACACAATGAAGCAGCTACAACATGACAAAGAAACTGACATTGAAATGTGGGAAATGGGGGCAGCTAGGTTGACACTTACCAGCTGTGTGACCCTGGGCAAGTCACTTAACCCCCATTGTCTCACCAAAATACAAAACAAACAAAGGCAGAACAAAAAAAGGAGCTGCTGAAAAGGGGGAAATGGAAAAAAGAACAGACCACCATAGATTATCACATTTCCTAAGGAAGTTTAACCAAAATAAGTTAATCATGACAATCAGGAGACTATGAAAGTCAAGAAACTACCCCAGCCACCATTTGTTTTATCTCTTTGTCAAGATGAGAGATGGGGCAGTCGTCCCTTTAATACCATTTAAAAATATACTCATTTGTAAAGCCTAAAGGGAGAGTATAATGGAGTGGTATTGGCATTTTAAATGGTAAGGATTAGAGGAAAAAACAAACTTACACAAAGCTTAGCAAAATGCCTAACTAAGCCAAGTCATCCTTAGGGAATTGGAGAATGATACCAAAAGTATAACAAATGAATGGAAAATAGAAAAAAAATCTGGAAATATTACTATTTAAACAATTTTCTCTAACAATGATAGTGGAACCACCTCATTTGGGCTACAATATTATGGAAGTTGTCTACTGTCCTAACTTGCTTAAAAGAAAATAAAGATGGGAAGAGAAGCAGGTCTAGATGTAATCAAATCTTAAGCTATATGAAAGAGAGAAGGACACTAAAAGTTTGTGGAAAAACTCTTGGACTTTATCATTACGAAAATGAAAGCAACTCATAAGATATTATTGACTGTTGACTCATGTGTCTATACATATTTCTCATTCCTATAAAAATTTTATGAGAATAAACTGTACATGAATTGAGGAAATTCTTGATGAAAAAGGTGAGAAAGGAACAGTTGGGCTTTCACAGCTGATATTTAGCATGGAAAAGACCACATATTTATAGTTACATAGTTGATTAGAAGATATAGAAAATACCAGACATTGCAGTGCTTATTCTTTAACTATGAAAAATAATTTATTCAGAAGAACCAAATGACACCTTAAAGGGTCCTCTCCAACAAACCATCTTCTATACACATTCAAATCATACAAGATTCCTTGAGAGATATAACAATGAGAGATAACTTTGTTTAATTACCCTCTGGTTATTAATATAAATTGAGGCATAAAAGACATGCTCACTAAAGGAGTTTGCTAATGTCATGGGGAATTTCAGGGATAGAGTCCAAATTAAAGGTTTATTAGAAGTTCCATATAGATAGTCTTCCAGTTAAATCTTTTGCAGATAACGCTAGGCAGACTACATAAAGCAAAGAATATTGCAGTGTCTACAAAACAAGATCTATAATTCTGGTATAACCATCTACACAGGAAAAATCAATTGGAGAAAGAATGCCTATTGTCTAGACTATAATAGAATATAACACTGTCTAGACAATTAGATGAAAAACCCATAGAGTTGGCTCATCTGAACAGGTATCTTCCCAAAATATTTTGGAAAGACTGAAGATGGACAATGAATCAGGCACAAAATCAAACATGAGGAGACTGGACTATATTGCTTTGGGGAAATTAATCAGGGCTGTCACATAGAAAAAGGATTAGACTTGTTTTATTTGATCATAGAAGTTAGAAGTAGGAACGATGGGTGAAAGTTATAAAGAGAAAAATTTAGGTTTGGTGTGTCAGGAGAAACTTCTTTTAAAATTAATTTTTTTTTTTTGGTGAGGCAATTGGGGTTAAGTGACTTGCCCAGGGTCACAGAGCTAGTAAGTGTCAAGTGTCTGAGGCTAGATTTTAACTCAGGTCCTCCTGAATCCAGAGCCAGTGCTTTTATCCACTGTGCCACCTAGCTGCCCCTAAAATTTAATTTTAAAAAATTGATCCCTCCCCTGAAAAAAAGAAAGAAAACAAATATATCAAATATATGTGTTAAATCAAAACAAATTCCCACGTTGGCCATGTCTAAAAATATGTCTCATTCTTTATATGTAGTCCTTCAGAAAATGGGTAGTATTTTTCAATTCCAGTGCCCTGGAATCCTGGTTGTTCATTGTGTTAATCAGAGTGTTTAAAAAGTAATTCAGAGTTGTTCATTTTTACAATGTTGTTATAGTGTTAGTTGTTCTCCTGGTTCTGTTCACCACTTTGTATCAGTTCAGGAGAAACTTAAAAATTTTTTTTATTTAGTTTTGAATTTCATAACATACATATTCAGTTGGGTATAGAATTTTATCTTACCCTATAGGGCAGTAAAAGGGGAAAGGGGAAAGAAAAGGGTGGGGTGCTGATAGAAGGGAGGGAAACAGCAACATTGTGCAATGATCAACTATGATAACACTTAGTTCTTCTCAGCAATACAATGATCCAAGACAATTCTAAAGGACTCATGATGGAAAATGCTCTCCACATCCAGAAAAAGGAACTGTGGATTCTGAATGTAAATTGAACCATAGTGTTTCTACATTTTTTTCTTTTTTGAGGTTTTCCCCTTTTTTCTGATTCTTCTTTCTCATCATGACTAATGCAGAAATATGTTTAATGTTACTGTACATATATAACCTACATCAGATTGCTTTCTGTCTTGGGGAGGTGGGAGAGAAGGGGTGGAAGGAGAAAAATTTGGAACTAAAAATCTTATAAAAACAAATGTTAAAAACTATCTTTATATGTAAAAAAACTATCTTTATATGTAACTGAAAAATAATAAAATATTTTCAAGATTAAAAAAAAAGAAGGGAGGGTAAAACTAGGAGGGGAAAGGGGAAAGGACAAAAAGGAGGTGGGGCTCATTAGAAGGGAGGATAGACTGAGGGAGGTGGTGACCAGAAATAAAACACTAGTGAGAAGGGACAGGGGGAAAGGAAAGAGAAAAGTACAAACAAGAAAAAAATAGGATGCAGGGAAATACACAGTTGGTAATCATAGCTGTGTATGTGAATAGGATTAACTCTTCTATAAAATGGAAGCAGTGGATTAAAAGCCAGAATCCTAAAATATGTTGTTTACAAGAAGTACATCTGAAGCAGGGAGATACACACAGACAAAGGAAAAGCAAAAATTGACCTAATTAAAAGAGATAAGGAAGGAAAGTATATCTTGCTAAAAGGTACTATAGGCAATGAATAGTTTCTGCGTCTATGCAATGTTAAGACTTCAAGAGTAAAGCTGGTTAAAGCACCGGCCCTGAATTCAGGAGTACCTGAGTTCAAATCTGGCCTCAGACATTTGACACTTATTAGCTGTGTGACCCTGGGCAAGTCACTTAACCCCCATTGCCTGCAAAAAAAAAGAGTAAAGCTGCAAGCACATTGGGTGGACATCCTTATAGAAGATTGGCTGGAGCATGTGGACAAGAGTCATAGGATAGGGGTGGCTAGGTGGCGCAGTGGATAGAACACCAGCCCTGGAGTCAGGAGTACCTGAGTTCAAATTTGGCCTCAGACACTTAACACTTACTAGCTGTGTGACCTTGGGCAAGTCACTTAACCCCAATTGCCTCACTTAAAAAAAAAAAGAGTCATAGGATAAAAAGACATGGATGACTTTCACTATGTGTTAGTGGAGGAAATAATCATGGTGTAGTGATCAAAGATCCACTGACATATTAATGTAATTACAAATGAGGAAACTGAAGTTCAATGAGATGGAATGAGTTGTCCAAGGTGCTGAAAGCTTTTTAATCTTGATCTACCAACCGAAAATTCAGTGATATTTTAACTACACTACGCTGCCTGGTATTAAATTTCCCTTGTATCCTCCTTTAAAATACATATTGAATGAATGAATGAATGAATCTGGCTCTGTTGTAGGTACTTTACCAAGGGAGCTAAATAAATATGGTCCTCAGTCTTCAAGGAGTTAACAGTCTAAAATAAGAAATAATTCAAGCAGAGATGTTTAGTTTATGTGCTAAATGGTGACAAGGACCACACTTATGATTTCATTGATATTGGGAACTCCAAGGTGACAAAACTCCTTCTATCCTTGCAGCTCAGTACCTTCTCTGCAATTTATAGTCTTATAGAATTGCCTAAATCACTAAGAGATTAAGTGATCTGCCCAAAGTCATACAATCATTGCATGCCAGAGTAAGGCCTGGAAGTCAGATCTTCCTGGTTGCAAATCCTGCCAAATCTCTACCCACTATGCTACATTTGCCTCTCTCTATATGCAAAATACATAAATTAAAACATGCATTCTGACTAATGCAGAAATATGTTTTATGTGATTGTACATGTATAACCTATATCAGATTGCTTTCTGTCTTGGGGAGCAGGGAGGGAAGGGAGGAAGGAAGAAAAATTTGGAATTCAAAATCTTATAAAAACAAATGCTGAAAACTATCTTTACATGTAACTGGAAAATAATAAAATACTTTTATGATTTAAAAAAATGCATTCAAATTGGTTGGTGTGCCTTCTGCTAACTGGTAGAGAGGAATTGAACTTCAGGGACACTTGTCCACCACACCCACACCCACAGCCACTCCAAATTTCTTTGGGCTCCAGACAATTACTTGGTCTTTCTCTCATGACCATTCCAATGATCCTAATCAATTAATAAGCAAATAGTTGTTTAACATATATTCCATATATTCCAAATACCATTCTAGGTGTTAGTGGTAAGGGAGGTGGGTAGAGGGAGCAAATATATATCCTTGACCTCCAGGATTTAACACTTTTAGTTGAGAAGATAACACACAGAGAGATTAGCCAGAAGTCTCTTATTTCATTCTAATGAAATCTTTGCTAATACACATATCTAGGAGAAGTGCTGTTTCCTTGTCAGGGCAATTCCCTTAATTCCATACTGAAACTCCTTTCCTAACATTCACCTGAACTTGGTATCTCCTGGGCTCTGCCCACAGAAGTTCCCAAATCTTTGTTCCTAGTATTCTTTCTAATCTTTCCAGTACCAAATAGTCAGTCTCAAACCACTCCATAAAAAGCTGGGGAGCTTTTTATGAGTTTTCAAGTAGATTGATTTTCTCAGCTTCCTAAATCTCTACTAGATTATCCCAGTCTCTCCTTTCCAAATCATAAGATCATAGAATCATAGACCTAGAGCTGTAAGAAAACTTAAGAGGCTATCAAAGTCAACCTGCTCATGCTATGGATAAGAAAATTGTGGCACAAAGTAGTTAAGTGACTCACCCAGGGTCACAATGCCTCAGCTACCTTCATCTCCCATTAGACAATTCTTCCCCAAATTTCTATTTTGAGGAAAGGCCCTGATCAGCCTTCATTATTCCTCTGGAATCTGACTCTATGCCCCTATGTGGGGACTTCCATCTGGCTTTTCAGCCCTCTTTTATGCATTGTCTTCCCCAATTAGAATGTAAGGTCCTTGAGGCTTATGGTAATGGGTTCTAGCTCAATGGAAAAATGAAGGGCTTATCTTTCTTTTTGCTTATATTTGCATCCTCAACACTTAGCATAGTGCCTGGCATACATTAAGCATGTAATAAATTCTAGTTGATTTAATTAGTTAACAAGCTAGTCAGTGTCTGAGGTGGGATTTGAACTCAGGTCTTTCCTGACTCCAAGTTCAATAATTTGTCCACTATTCTATACTGCCCCCAGAGTTTCTTTTAAAATCCCAGCTTTTTAAATGATTTCATTGATAGTGATTAGGACTTTCTATTATTTTAGTGTAGGAAAGGTTACCAGGCGCTGTCCAACTTCTTAAAATTCCCAAACTACTGAATGGCAGGAAGACAAAATTTGTTATATTTGCAATATGTTAATGAAGTCGCATCTCACATAGACCAATAGACCTACAGGTAGAAGGGACCTTAGAGGCTATTTAGCATAGTCTTACCTTTTTACACATAGGAAATTGAGACTCAGGAATGTTAAGTCCAAGGTCAACCAAATAATAATTAGCAGAGCCAGAATTTTAAATCAAGATTTGACTCCATAGCCTGTTCTCTTAGAAATACACTCCACTTGCCTTCACTTCTCCAGCCCCTGTGCAAATCAAAAAATAAAACATAATTATAAAAGGTAGGAGGAAACAGAGAATTTTTTTTTATTATTCTGACAACCTTTTAGATTAACAGGAAGTTTTTTTCAGAGGGGATTCTGGGTGTGTATGTTACAAACAAAATTGTTGGAAAGGGTACATCCTAGGAATCCTCATCTACCTCAATTGGCAGGTGCCTAGTACATGTTTGTGTTCGGTAAATTGTGGAGGTCTATGTCTTATGTGCCCTGAAGAGAATGAGTTCTCCTCATGAAACCCATTTGTCTTGTCTCTTTCTGCAGCACTGGGGAGGGCGGGGGGCAGCTGTGGAATCAGTCAGGATCTAAGGTAAGGACCTAGGAAAATAAAAACCTTATTGTTTCCAGACAAATGTTAAAGTTATAATCATAGACATGTTGCTGATCCACATCAATGGGGGAAGTATCTACATTGGGGAAATCATTGTCCACTCAAAACCAAGACAAATGACACATCTCTATCACACCAGTCCCCCGCTAAAGTATTACTTAAAGAAATCATTGTGCCATAGGGAAGACCTTGAGTTTTCAAAGGTTATGCCAATAGAGTTCAAACTCTGGTAGATAGGTCCTACTAACTTGGAATGACTTTGTATATGGGCCAAGAATTATTTAGTCCTCCAGTCATGTCCTACTCTGTGACCCAGTGGACCATAGCATGCCAGTACTGTCCACAGGGTTTTCTTGGCAAAGATATTGGAGTGGTTTGTCATTTCCTTTTTCAGGGTCAAGAATACAGGCTGTGTTTCAAGAACCAGTCTGGCTAAATACAGCTAGATCTTAATTACTGTAAATAATGAATCTCCTTGAAGTGGTCACATGTATTCAAACTGACACTATTCAGTTATAATTATGTAAAATATGGTAATTGGTTCTAGCTCAATGGCTATGTGCAGTACAAATTCAAATGTTGCAACCACTCCAAGGGATTCACTATTTACACTAATTGAGACAAAGAGGATCATTACCAGAAACTAGGCAACCAATTATTTCGGCCACAGAAACTCATGAAGACCCTAAGTAATAGAGTGGATATAATACTGGGCTGGGAGTCAGGAAGGAAGACCTGAATTCAAGTCTGACCTCAGACACTTACTATCTGTGTAACCCTGGAGCAAGTAATTTAACTCTGGTTGTCCTTATTTCCTCATCTGTAAGATGGAAATAGCAGTAGCTATTTGTTGTGAGGATCAAATGAGAGAATGATTGTAAATATATTGTAAAAAATTGTAAAATCCTTATTGGCATGGTGCCTGGCACATAGTAAGCACCATATAATTATTAGCTAATATTATTGATATTGCTATCATTGTGGTGGCTCTGTGTCAGCCAGGGGAAGGAGTACTCACACATGAAATCTCAGATCTGAAGTAATGAAGTGTCCCATTACAAGGAGGTTCATCATCATCAGGGGCAGCTAGGTGGCTCAGTGGATAGAGCACTGGCCCTGGAGTCAAGAGGACCTGAGTTCAAATCCGACCTCAGACGCTTAACACTTAATGGCTGTGTGACCCTGGGCAAGTCACTTAACCCCAATTGCCTCACCAAAAAAAAAAAAGGAGGTTCATCATCTATCCAGTCACTCTGGGGAAAGAAAATTTGGCTATAAGGACTAAAAACATAAGATTAACCCATATGAAACATTTAGCTCACAGCAAAGCAGGATATAATTAACTGCTGAATATGATATAGACTGTGAGTGCTCAGGAAAGGGAGTGATCAATTAGGACTGAAGTATGAACATTTTCTAAAGGCTCTTATTAAGCACTTCTTTCATGCCAGACTCTGTGCTAAGCACCGAGGATACAAATACAAAAGTGAGATAGTCCCTGGCCTCTAGAAGCCTGCGTTCTAGTGGAATACACATATAGGAATGGTGATCAATGACAGGAACATCTAGGAAGTCAGAACGTATGAGTTGATCATATTGTCATATATCCATAGTCAGCTGACACACCCTTTCCAAAAATAATGATAGTATGGTAATATTAATTTAATTACTGAGCCCAGAGGAAGAGGTGAGAAGGATAGGAATTTGACAAGGTGATGGGGGAGTGTGTGTGGAGGAGATAGATAGCTAGATGGGATCTGAAGCAAGGGTGGACTGGTGGTTTGGGACTGGTTGATATAATGGGTTGAGTTTGGGCTAACTCACCCACTAATCAAAACAACTCAGTTTACAGCAGGTAGTCCAAGGATGAATAGATTACCTAGGGTGTATGGGGTAGGGGGAATATAATTTTTTCTTGAGGTATGGTACAAAGGTCCTATTTCAGATAAGAAGAAGCAGCACAGTGGTAGGGAAGATGGCAAGATAGATAATGTGAATAGCTGGATGGGTTGCAAAGCAGCTAGATGGTACAGTGAGTAAGTATACTAAGAATCAGGAAGACGAGTTTAAATCCAGCCTCAAACACTTACTAGCTGTGTGACCCTGGGCAAGTCACATAAGCTCTCTTACGTCACCATATCTGTAGAAATGGAGACAATGACAGCAATTTCCTCACAGGGTTGTTGTAAGGATCAAGTGAAATAACACGTGTTTGGTGTTTTGTAAGCCTTAAAGCACTATTATCTATATTATTATCATCATCACCACCACCACCAACATCATCATTATCGTCATCTCAGAGAGGGATACATGGAGAAGGTGGATTTGACCTGGATCCTGAAGTGAGTAGGATTTGAATGGGGGAAGGGCATTCCTCAAAGCATAGGATTTTATACTAAAGGAACCTTAGAGATCATAGGATTTAGAGCTGGGAGGCTCTTAGAAGTCATTTAGTCCAAGCTCCGCATTTTCTCAGAGGAGAAAATGGAGGCCTAGAGACGTATCAAACAGCAGAGCCAGTCATCTAATTCCATATTCAGCGTTCTTTCCACAAAAAGTAGGAATGACACGAGCAGGCATGAAGCCAGTTTACGTACGTTTGGGGGCTAGTGAAGAGAGCAACCTGACAGAAGAGTGTGTGTGCCAGAGAAGCAAAGGAAACATTACTGGTGAGGGAAGTCTGGGCCAGATCATGGGGGGATGTGAGAACTTAGCAGAGAATTTGATGTAGCGTGCAATAGCAACAACACTTCCTCCCCCCCACCCCCCATCTCCCTCCACCTACCCAGGTTTCTTTTTAGAGATCACCATGATAAAAGCTCTCATCTGGAGAAGTTTTCATTAGGTAATTCCACTGCTCATTAACAGCTCCTGATGAGGGGGGAGGGGGTGAAACCATAAGGTAAGTACTGTTTGTTTTTTGCTCATCTGTGCTGTGCCGTTCCCCCATTAGTTCCCTAATGGAGAAGTCTTATCGTTAGCTGGGTTCTATTCACTTGTCCCTGCTGGCTGGCTGGCTGACTTGTTAATTGAAGCAGGCAAAGATTTGATTTGCAAACCAGGCTCCTACCAACTGGGTGTGAGTGGTTGATTATGCTGGTGTTATCACTGCTGTGGTGACAGGCCAGCCCGGGCTCTTGCTTCAGCAACAGCAGCAGCAGCAGGGCTCTGGTAGGTCAAATCTGCGGTAAATTTAACCCGATCTTATTAAGTAAATGAGGGTGATTTTTAAAAGGTACAAACGGGGGATGCAGGATCACTGCGCCATTGGGTAACAGGTGGTAGAGGGTGAGGGCAGCCAGAGGTCATTTAGTCTATTCCCCAGTTTGGGATCAGGACTTCACCTGAAACATCAGTTAATGAATTAACAAGAATTTATTGTGTTCCTATGTGCCAGGTATTGTGCTAGATTCTGGGGATACAGAGACAAAAATGTCTCCCCTCAAGGAGCCTACAACAACAGAATAATAAAAACATCCCTTTTCTTCAAACTCTCCCAAGATTGAGACTTTCCTCAGCAATCCAGTTTCTCAAAATTCTTAGAGGGAGAACTTTCTGGCTTATCTAGATTCTCCTTTCCGGCTTCCCATCCCTATGTTTACACATTTGGTTTGGGTCTTACTAGCTCTCCAACATTATTTCCTGCTACTCTCCAGTATACGCCCTCCCTCTATTGTAGTCAGGATGATCTCCTCATTGACAGTACTGTACCTACTCTCATTTCTGGTGTTCCTAACCTCATGATCATAACCACTCTCACTTCTGGTGTTCATCATCTTCATAATCTAGCCCTGCCCCCCCAACTTTTCTCAGACTTTTTACGTAATACTCACCCTTTGCCTACCCCTACCTACTCTCCAATCCAGTGACAGTGGCTTCCTTACTGTTCCTCTAACAAGATGTTCCATCTTTAAGCTCCAGGACATTTTCACTGTCTGTCCCTCATGCCTGCAATGTTCTCCCTCTTTATCTCTGCCTCCTGGGTTCCTTAAGTCCCAGCTAAAATCTCACCTTCTACAGGAAACCTTTCCCAATCCTTCTTAATTCTAGTGCCTTCCCTCTATTAATTATTTCCTGTTTATCCTATATTCTTATTTCTTTGCATGTTATCTTCCCCATTAGATTGTGAGCCCCTTGAGGGCAAGGACTATCTTTTGCCACTCTTTGTATCCCCAGTAATTGGCACACTCCTTACAGGTATTTAGTGCCTAATAAATGCTTATTAACTGATTATATCTATACTCAATTGACCATCATCCAGTCTTGTTGCCTTTCTGAGCCTCAATGTCCTCTATAAAATGGGGGTGGTAATAAAAGAGAATGACAATTTTTACAGCACCTACCCTACAGCATTGCTATGAGGTATGTACTTAATGCTTATAGAACTGAACTGAAAGAAATTTGGCAGCAATATTCTATTGGTACATCTTCTCCAGGGATGTATCCCAGTGGTTGTCTCTGACCTCAGTCTACCCATTTCTTCATCTATGCTCTTAGCTTCTCAAGTCCTGACCATAGCCTAGTGATCAAGTGCCTCCTCCACCATCTTGTCTATATTGGTCCCATGTCTATGCCAAGAAAATGTATACAGAGCACTTTGGGCACTTCCAAGAGCTTTACAAATGTCAGTTTTTATTATTCAAATGGTTCTATGAGCTCAATGATTCTGGAGTTCCTTCCAATAATGCAGATTGGAATGTCTCTCCATCCTGTGCATCTCTTTTCCATGGACTTCCATAAATTTGCCACCTGTAGTCCACCCAAAATTCTGGAGTACTTTCTTGCTTTCTCTTCACACTTTGAGAGTATCAGAGGAGGAGCAACCTGCCCACTTGTTATCTTTTGCTCTTGGTACATGACCAGCCCATCTTCTCAGAGGCAACTAGGTAGCACAAGTGGCATATGGGGCCTGGAGTCAGGAAAACCTGGGTTCAAATGCAGCCTCAGACACTTACTAGCTGTGTGACCCCAGGAAAGTCATTTATCTGCTACTTGCCTTAGTTTCCTCAGCTGCAAAATACAAACAATAATAGCAACTATCTCATAGGATTTTTGTGAGGGTCAAATGGGATAATATTTGTGCTTAGCACAGTGCCTGATACATAGTAAATAATAAATGCTTCATTCCTTTCTCATACTACATACATTTCCTTGATGTCTTTTACTCTCATTTTCAGAGTTCCTCAGTGGGTTTTTTTTTTTTTTTTAGGCAATTGGGGTTAAGTGATTTGCCCAGGGTCACACAGCTAGTAAGTGTTAAGTGTCTGACGTCACATCTGAACTCAGGTCCTCCTGAATCCAGGGCCAGTACTCCATCCACTGCGCCACCTAGCTGCTCCGGTTTGTTTTTTGTTTTGTTTTTTGGTATTCTGTGCACACCCACCATGCATTTCTCCAATGCTTCTTCTATTTTCAGTTCAATTCAATAAATATTTATTACGTGCCTACTATGTGCCAGGCATTGTGCTAAGTGCTAAGGATACAAATAAGAAAATTAAAGACACCTGCTGGGGGCAATTAGGTGGCACAGTAGATAGAGCACTGGCCCTGGAGTCAGGAGGACCTGAGTTAAAATCCAACCTCAGACACATGACACTTACTATGTGACCTTGGGCAAGTCACTTAACACCAATTGCCTCACCAAAAAAAGACATCCCCTGCCATCAAGGAGCTTACAACTTAACAGAGGAAGACAACACACAAATAGAAGCTGTAAAGGGCAGGGGAAAGGATGTACCTGGGATGAGGACATCTTGGAGTAGAAACCAAGCAGAGGAATTGATGGAAAATGGAAAGTTGAGATCTGAGCCTTCTATAAAGGAAGACTTTGGGAAGTTTTTATTGATCCACCCTCTAGCTCTCCAATCAGAGAGGAGAGGAAACTGAGAGAGTTGAAAAGGTGTTGAGCATCAAAAAAACTTAGTCAATCAGCATGATGATGAAATTTCAGGGGGTCAGCTTATCTTGAGTAAGACATGATGTTCTGTAGAATGGAACTACTAATGGAAAATGGAGAATTACTTGTATGATACTCATCTTTAATTTAGTGGAGGTAGTTGTGTTTCCAAGTCTCATTCTCATATTAGCAACACCAGTAGAATGCTAATATTGAAAAGAGGGCCCTTTGCTTTCTTGGGAAGCTTAAGGTCAGTAAGAGAGCTTTGCAATTTCCCCAAAGCAATCCATCCTTTTTTCCTTCTCTTGTTCAACTCTTGACCCAACCTGTTGCTCATCTGTATTGTCTATTCCAAATACACAGACTGATGAATATGTTCTATAGAGTGTCCACCCAAATGCATATTGAAATGTGAGCAATAGACATTCATTAGAAACTTGCGGTTTTTTTTTTTCTGTGTGGATGGTTAGGATACACTCCTTTGAGTGATTACAGATCATTTCTAGGAGGTTCTACAATTTGGGGGCTTGATATAATCAGTACAGCATCATACAGAAACAAGAGCATCTGGAGGACTTTACCAACCACAGGAAATTCCTTTCTGATATATCATTTGTGCTGGATTTCCTCCATCAAGTGGTGAATATGTCATTGTCATCATCACCAACATACCAACATCAATATTATCATCAAAGGGCTGGCCTTGGAGTCAGAAAGACCTTTGCTCAAATCTTGCCTTTGACATGTACTGGCCAGGTGACCCTGGGCAAATCACTTAACTTCTCATTATTTTAGGCTAGTCTCTAAGACTATCAGTTTCAGAGAAGGTGCCAATCTGCATTGGTAATCAGAATTTTATTCATCTGGAAGTTCCTTGTACCAGTGATATAACAGATCTAGTCTCTATCTCTATCACTATCATTCTTATGATAACCCCTCCAAAGTAGACTAACTGTTCCAGTCCAGCGGTCTTAAACTTGGCTATGAGGCTATCCCTAGTTTTTTCTGTTGTTCAGATTTTTCAGTCTTGATCCAGCCTTAGCCCAACTGATTAGTAGGCCTCAAGATGTGCTCACTTGACCAGTTCTCCAGGTATGCCCTATATTCCTTCCTTTTTCCAAAAAGACAACACACCCTACCTCATCCCCCTTTGGGGTGATGTTTCTGTACCAACTCTCCTTGTCCCCTCCTGGGATTTGTTTTTGTACCTGACTTTATGGACTTTAAAACCATGCTTAAGTTGCTATCCCATACTGCAACTTCCTTCAGAGCCTGGAGTCTCCTCACACTGGAACTTTTAATCACCTTTTCAGCCTTCTCACCCTAGAATATCTCTGCCAAGCTGGCTCTTTATTCACATTGGTGTGTTCTTCCTGGGACCTCCATTTTGTGACAGAGCAAAGGCCAAACAACCTTTATTCACTTCCCACCTCTGCGACTGACTTTCTAGATGCCAAAACCATACCTCTGTCCAGTTATTTTCTCTCTCCCTCCTTCCTTCTGCCTGTTTTCTTCCCCTATTAGATTATAAGCTCCCACAGGGTAGAAACTATCTTTCTTTTTGCTTATATGTGTTTCCCCAGTGTTTAGTACAGTGCCTGGCACGTAGATTTAACAAATTCTTATTGCCGGTCTGCCTATCACCTGCTGTATCTTCTCAGGAAATAACTGGCTAATCAATAATAGATGAAACACACTGGATCAGGGCCCATTAAGAACTAGAAATGGCTCTCTGGGGACCCAGTCTTCCACTGTCAGTGAGAGTTGGGAAGTTAGCCCAGAAGAGGGCTCTATACTTTATTAATAGATTGCCCTTCTTCCTTTCTGCTTATCTAAATCCTAATCTTCCCTTCCGGGAGCCACTACCATCTCTATCAATCATTTAGTATTTAGTTTATACTACCCACTCTTTTTGTATATCTTTTGATGTACATGATCTAATCTTCCCTTTAGTTTTTAGGTCCTTTCAGGTCAAGGATGCTATGTTCTGTCTCTTTGGGCTCTGGTACTTGGTACAGTTAGGGTTTTTTTGTTTTTTTTTGTTTTTTTTCATAGGATCAATAGCTGAAAAGGACAATGGACCTTAAGAGATTGTCTCCTTCAACTCCCTCATTTTACAGAAGAGGAAATTGAGGCTTAGAGAGAGGAAATGACACCCAAAGTTACACAGGTAGTCAATAGGGATTTAAATCCAAGTCCTCTGATTCCAAATTCAATACTCTTTTAAAAAAAATACATCGTTTCTTCCTTATTCTCTTCCTTCATCTCTTCCTTCTCCCTTATGCATAATTGAAAAGGCTAAAAAAGTAGAGCCAAAAAATCATTCCTGAATACCCAGGTCCTCTGACTCCAATCCAGTATTCCTTCTATCACACTCATTAATATGAATATATGGATCACCTGGATTTGATGGAGGTACCTTATTATCTAAAAGTATTTTTGATGAAACCCTGGGTTAATAGGAGCAAAATGTCCTTCAACTGAACCCAAATAGCTATCAGATAAAAGACCCTACCTAGTGACTTCTTTTCCCTCAGGATAGCAAGTTCCTATCTTATGGTAACATCTGGGTGTCCTTCCTCATCCTTGCCAAACCCTTTTTGGAATCCTGTAGTCTTATCATGATGCTTCTGTATTCCCTCCACACTTGTTACAACTGAAATTGTTAAACTGCTTTTTGCTTCTGGGTTGATTTCTATATCATACTATTGAAACTGACAATGCCCTGTAATTAGTGGACTAAAACCATATATACTCTCAGAAATGGGGAGTCTCCACATGATCATGTTATGTTATATTTCTTCTTGGGACAAAATATTAAATTGATATTATGTTTTTTCTGTCTCTGATCTGTTTCATAGGAGGACAGGTATCGATATCATGTTTTCTTTCTAATTTAGTAGGAGATGTAAGATATTATAATTTCTCTGATCTGTTTATTAATTTTGTAGGAAAGATTAAACATTATTTCTCTGATCTGTTTGTAAGAGACAGGCAGATACAAAAACTATATTTTAATATTCAACACACCTCAATGTGTCTTTATACATAGTATTTCAACAAATGCTATTGCTTGCTTCTGCTGTTTGAATGATTAAAAACTGACCATGAGATCCAAAAGTATATTTGGAATATGTATTTTCATTGATGTCTTTTGTATTTCCAATAAAACAATTTCCAAAAATGATTCTTCCTTCCTCATCTATCTAGCTAGTCATCCCTTGTTTTAAAAGTAATAATAATAAAAAGGAGAAAAAAGCCACTTCAACAAAACTAGTAACATTTCAACCAAATCTGACATGGTATTCTATGCCTATAGTGCCCCACCCCTACAATGAAGAGAGATTTAAACACTTTTAAAAAGAGAAGGCTCAGAGATAGGGCTCAGAGATAGAGAGTTGTTTTTTCCACAGGAACGTAAAATTTGAAAGGTAACTCTGAGGCTGGGACTCCAGCTCAGAGGAGGTTAAATTGGTCAATCAGGCGAATTGAAGATTAGCTAGGTGTGGGAAGCGGGAGGGAATAAAAGCACCTCTTAGGTGTCACAAAAGCATCACTGCTGACAGAATAATAACTCCCTGGCTGTCCTGGGCATTTAAATGATGAACAGCAAGAGAATGACAGGGCATAAAGAGCAACCAAGTCCTCTGGGCAGGGCTCCTGCTGTAAAGTCACGGAGAGAGAGGCAGAGCCTTATTCTCCACCAGAGTGGAGGCTAAAGCCATTAGAATGAAGGATGGACCTCTACCAGCCGTGAGATCCCAACGTGTTGGCAAGCCTCAGGAAAGTAGATTATGGCAGAAATGCAAGTGTGCAAGCTAGAGCTGCTGTGGAGGGCAGCAATATAGCAGATTATGACACTAGAGCAGAAATATATTGCATTCTGTGCGGATGTATATATTTGTAGCTGGATAGCCATTTTTCCCAAGCACATCCAAGGGTGAACATCCTCTCTCCCTCCCTCCTCCCTTTTCCCTTTATCCTTATATTCAACACTGCAGCCCCTGGATAGATTGAAATCATACAATTCATATTAGTTTCTAAACTTCCATAAAATCTCCCCTACAAAGACACTTTTATGGAAAACTTTGGGACAGGGTTTACACTTCTGTCCTCTGGGTTTTGTCTCTGAGCATTTGTTATGCAAAGCCACAGGAAGAAATTTCTCAGAACAATCAAAGGTTCTGGTGTTGGGGAGGAGGGGTCTAGATAAGAGGCATAAGTGGGAATGGATAGTCACAGACTGACTGGCTTAAGTAGCTGAAGTGGTGCAGCCTGAAAGAGAATGAGGTGAAAAACAATCACTAAGGACTGTTGGGAACCAGGCTTCAAACAACATGCCTGGCCCAGGAATAGCTGGAGGAAATCCAACACAGAGTAAGCATGCTGCTACATACCGAAGTGAGGGGGTGGAAGAGTCTGGGGGTGAACAATGGGATTTTAAGGAAAGCAAAAAGAGCATTAAAGATGAATCAGGGCTTCTGTGAAATGAGGGAGATGCATTTAAAATGAGGCAGCTAGGTGGCACAGTGGATAAAGCAACGGCCCTGGATTCAGGAGGCCCTGAGTTCAAATCCAGCCTCAGACACTTGACATTTACTAGCTGAGTGACTCTGGGCAAGTCACTTAACCCTCATTGTCCCCCTCCCCCCAAAAAATGAGGGAGATGAACTAGATGACCTCTAAGGTCAGTTCCAGTTCTCAATATATTTATTATCCTATTCTGAGCCAATGACCTAGGTTCAAATCCTGGCTCTGCAACTTATTATGGGTATAACCTTGGAAACAAATCACTTCCTCTCTGTGGATCTCAGGTTCCTCAGGTACAAAACGAAGGAGTTGGACTGTGTAATCACTGAAGCATCACCTACTCTGAATCCAGTGATCTTTACTGCAATAGTTGGCATCATGGTTATGTGGGTATAGGGAAGATCATGGAATAAAGAAGCGGGCCTCCTAGTGAGGTAGTTCCAAATTCTACTGCGTCCCCCCATGTGAGCTGGTCAAGGAGAGGTTAGCTAAAGGAGGCTCCTCTCATGAGGTTTACCCTTCCTGGGCTCTTATTTGTCTCTTAGCTTACTGATTTTAAAGGTCTAGGGGTATATAATTTATAGCATTCATTTAACATATTGTGGGAAACTTGGGTTTGTCTAGCTCAGGGATTCTTAACCTTCCTTCAGTCATGGACCCATCTTACAGTTGGGTGAAGCCTGTGACAGATACTACAGGATTCTTTCTCAGAATAATTTTTAAAAATTTTATTTTAAATTTCATTTCATTTTTTTTGGGGAGGGGGGGGTGAGGCAATGAGGGTTAAGTGACTTGCCCAGGGTCGCACAGCTAGTAAATGTCAAGGGTCTGAGGCCGGATTTGAACTCAGGTCCTCCTGAATCCAGGACCGGTGCTCTATCCACTGTGTCACCTCGCTGCCCCCCCTCATTTAATTTTTAACATTCATTTTTTGTCTTTTTATTTATTTAATTTTGCTTTTATAATATTTTATTTTTCCCAATTACATGTTAAGATAGTTTTTGTTATGGGCCAGGGCACCTCATTTGAATAGGCCTGGGTACCACAGAGTTTTCTGAGGTAAATCAAAGAACCTTCTCCTTGAGAAACTAAACCAAAGGACAGACACACCTAAAGAGATAAGTGGCACTGGATCGGACTGAGTTAGCTCCAGGACAACCACCCTTCATTCCAGTCTCTCCCATCCCTCAGGGAGATAAGATTAGGTATGGCTGCTGCCTTTGTGGCCTGAGGGGGAGAGAGATGGCTTGAGAGATCCGGAGCTGCCCCTCACCCAACTTCCCCCAGCCACCACTGGGGGACGATCCTCCCCCAATAAGGGAACTTTCCACAGTCAGATGATCACCCCTTCGGACCACCATGGTCCTCTATAAAAGTATCTGTCTGTCTCCTGCTCAAGGAGAAAGGTATCTCAGAGAGCCACACCTTTCTCCCCATGAGAAGTCCAAGGGTTTCTCTCTTGGTTTCCTTTCCCTAGCACCTAAATAAACTATTATTTTCTTCTAATTGGATTTGTGTGCAAGAGGGTGTAATTCTTTAAAGAGGAATTCCTAAGAACCCCTACCCCAAACCCCCACCAATTTTCCCATAACAGTTTTCAATATTCGTTTTTGTAAAATTTTGAGTTCCAAATTTTTCTCCCTCTCTCCCTTCCCTCCCCCTCCCCAAGATAGCAAGATATTTGATGTAGTTAACATTCATGTTTTTCAAAATTTAAGTTCTAAATTCTCTCCCTCTCACCCTTCCCCCACTCCCCCCTCTTCTTTTTTTTAATTTAAAAACCCTAGGGCAGCTAGGTGGCGCAGTGGATAAAGAACCAGCCCTGGATTCAGGATTCAAATCCAGCCTCAGACACTTGACACTAGCTAACCCTCATTGTCCCGCCAAAAAAAAAAAAAAAAAGCAGAAAAACCCAAACTCAAATAAACAAAAAACCCTGGTCTGAAGAATATGATTATATTACATGATAATAATAACTAACATTCATATAGCACTCATTATGCACCAAGCACCATGCTAAGTGCTTTAACAATCAACTCATTTGATCTTTACAACTACAGTGGAAGGTAGAAGGTATTATTATCCCCATTTTACAGATAAGGAAACTGAGGCAAGTAGAGATGAAATTACTGACCCCAAGGTGTTAGCTAGTATAAGACCCAATTTGAACTCAGGCTTTCCTCACTCCAGACCCAGGGCTCTATACACTACATCACTTAGTTTTTGCTCGTGGGAAATCAAAATGGATTATTCCCCTGCTTCTCAGGGCACACTGAAAGAAGGATAATATCTCCTATCACTTTAAAGGGGTCAAAATCTCTTCCTCAATCTCTATCTGTGTGACAGAGAAATGATTATTTCCCTCTTGTATTAATAACTAATTATTGAATCAGAATCAAGGTTTACCCCCTTTTCTACTTCCTCATCCAGAAATTGACCTGTATCCAAAATCTTTCTCAAAGATTTACCCAGGCCAAGATCCATTCAGACAGTAAAATAAATTCTAAGTTTGTGCTAATGGGAGGATTCCTGCTTATTGTGTTTACTCAGACAGGTCTGAGAAAATGTGGATTCTCCCTTTTGTCAGATAGGTGATATGGATATGTCTCTTTAACCAAGATTTGGGTGATCCAAGTTATGTATCCCATTGGAAAATAGCCCAGCCCCTTATTATAATTTTCATTCTCTCATTAATGGTTAACTAGAGTTGTTTGCCACCCTCAAGGCAATCTCCTCTCCCAAGAGCACATAAACTGTGTGCCCATCACCAGAAGGGGTCTTTGGTCTAAGAGAGATAGCCAAATGACCGGTCTTTTATTCATAAACATGCTAGTTTTATTAATAAAATGATTAAATTACCCAGAATTATGTCTCAGAACTTTTTAATCATTACACACACCAGCATTGAGGCACCAGGGATTCCATTTATATTCAGACACATGGACACATGGGATAATGCCCATTTGGGGAATAACAATATAAATAAATAAGCAATGGTTACTGTTGGCTAGTAGCTGAGATGGTGAGACTTCTTTGTCTCTCTTTCCATAAATGATCAAGGAAACAAGTTGCAGGCAATAGCTCACTAATCCACACACTGTAATTGTGTCCTGATAGTTCCTGGAAGACAAGGAAGAAGGAAACTGGCATCCAAAGTTGGATGACACATCACTGCTTGACCCTGCCTTCCTCTTTTCCTCCTGTGTGGTATGTGAGCAAGATAAGAGATCTGGCTTCTCTTTCCCACAAGTCCCAAGGCCAAGTTCAAAATGATGCTGCCAAACTTGTGACTATTTGTATATTTCCAGAGACTAATATCTTTATGACAATGCTTTTTAATGGCAGCCGGGGAGGCAAGGAGTTACATAAGAAAGGCACAGACACTGCAGATAATGACTTTGGCGACTTTTTAGCCTTAACTGTGTGCAGCATCTTTAGCAACAACAAAAGGTAATCAGAGAAAGAAATGTATCCTATTATACACATGGAATATATTATCTAGAAAAATGCCTTGGAATGATAATGTTGCAAATAACTTCTCTTTCCCCTCGGTTTCCTTTGCTGTAAATTGAAGAAGTATATTACATAGGCTTCCAGTTTTATGGTTATCTGAAATATAAGGAAAAGGGGAGGGGGAGACAATTGAGATACTCCCTCTTCAACCCCTAATCTCATCTGCCTTCCCATATGGCACTTCCCATATGGAACCAAGCATGCACCCTGGCCCCTCTGAAGGTCCTTTAATTGGGCCATTTCCAGTGACACATGTGCTGGACATTTACTGAAAGACACCAGCAAGCAGAGACTCTTGGTTAATCCTTTGATCCCTTTGATGATGGTGGTGTGAGCAAAGGGAGGGGGTGTCAAAGAGAATTGGCCACTGAGGAGCAAGAGCTGCCATATTAAAAGGAAGAATGGTTTCTGCTCCATCTCTTCCTCCTTCTCTGTCTCTGTCTGTCTTTGTCTCTATCTCTCTGTCTCTCTCCCTCTCCTTTTGAGTGTGATCCTCTTTGAGTTCTTCCTCAGAGTCTTTTGGGGGGGGGGCAATTGGGGTTAAGTGACTTGCCCAGGGTCACATAGCTAGTAAGTGTCAAGTGTCTGAGGCCAGATTTGAACTCAGGGCCTACTGAATCCAGGGCTGGTGTTTTATCCACTGCGCCACCTAGCTGCCCCCTCTCCCTCAGTCTTGAGAGGAATTTCTCTCCCCACTTTAGTTACCTCCAGCCCCTATAGCAGCAGCCGTTGACACATGGCAGAAAGAGCATGTTTATCTAAATGGGTCTAAGAATGGACCCTGGGTTCTTGGATGACTTCTGTTCTGTGTTTCTTTCCCTGAGTATAGGTGAACAAAAAGCACCCGAGATGGATATGTCCAGCCTTGGTGGCTACCTCATAAGCTCAAGAGGTTCAGTCATTGAGAGGTCCGGGTGCTGGCTGCAATACCTTTCTGCATATGTAACTCTTTTCCTTTTTTTTTTTCTTTCGGACCAATTGGGGTTAAGTGACTTACCCAGGGTCACACAGCTAGTAGGTGTTAAGTGTCTGAGGCCAGATTTGACTCAAGTCCTTCTGAATCCAGGGCTGGTGCTCTATCCACTGCACCACCTAGCTGCCCCATATGTACCTCTTTTCAAAGGAGAATGAAGATAATCTGTGCTCTGATTTCCAGAAGATAGACACCTTGTGTCAGTTGCTCAAGCAGTATAGAAGAACCAAGGTGAAGATAAAATGACAGTTCAGTTAGTCCTATGGTATATTTATTATTTAATTATCAACTTTTTTTTTTTGTTTCAGGAATTGAAACTTATTGAAGATCCCTTCCCCACCATGCCAAATAAAGAGCTTTTATTTATGTGAGTTTTAGCCAGGGGTGTGTTGGAGGTACCTTCAACTGTCTTGTGAGAGACAGTTTAGTAGGGAGGTGTGCTTAACTTTATTTAGGTGTGCATTTTAGTTCTCAAACATTTCATCTAGTTTATGTAGTATGTGTATTTATATACATACACATATATATTTATGTGTATGTATATACATGCATATATATACCCACATATACATACACACCACACACATACACACATATATACGTGTGTGTGTGTGTGTGTGTGTGTGTATAGTAACGATTGGAATGGTACCACCTGCTAGAGAGCTACTGTAGGAAAGCTCTGCCATGAGGAGAAGGCATCTGAGGGCAAGCCATATGGTTAGTTCCTTGGCATCAGGAAGTGACGTTTGCTTGTGGGTACTGCCTATCAAAGCTACCAGCCAATCAACTTGAGGAGCCTCCCATTTCTGGGAGGAGGACATGAAGTAGGAAGCAGATGCTAGTAAGGTTTTCTTCCTCTTTTGGTTCTTGACCTCACCATGGTGGGTCGGATGATGGGGTCTCTTAAAAATAGTTAGATTTTTAACTTTCTCTCTGATCCTAATGCTCTTTAATAAATACTTAAACATTTAAATACTCTTGCTAAAGCTTATAATTTATTGGCGACCACTTGTTAGATTTTAGATAGTATAGCTAGAATTTTAGCCCCTTACAATATATATATATATATATATATATATATCTCAAGATGGAAATGAAGTATACCTAAAAATGAGTAGCTGAGGGGGTTCTGTAAGTTTTCAGTCATCAGTGAGGGAAGTTCAACCTCAAGAAAGAATTCCAGAGCTAAATTGACCACCTACCCTACCCACTCTGCCCTAACTCCCTACTCCCCTGGGAGGAGGACTTGGTCTCAGGAAGTCTTCTCTCCAGGGTATTGTTTCAGTTGAGGAGAGGACAAAAGACCGGGGCAGATGCCAAGGTAGATGAATATGAACAGTTTTCTACAGCAGCTATTTTCAGTGCCTGTTTTGAGTACCACCTAGGTGGAATATTGAGGTCAGTAAGGCAAGTAAAAAAGATAAATCAAAAGATGTGTGTTAATGAACCCCCCCAGACAGAGGGCCTTATTCTAACAGTGTAATGACAGTTACCCGAGGGCCCAAGTTAAACGAATATAAAAGGACACTAAAAATAATAGCCTCCCCACATGCAGTCTAGTCTTTGGTTGAGTTTTTTTTGTTTTGTTTTTTGTGGGGCAATGAGGGTTAAGTGACTTGCCCAGGATCACACAGCTAGTAAGTGTCAAATGTCTGAGGCTGGATTTGAGTTTAGGTCCTCCTGAATGCAGGGCCAGTACTTTATCCACTGCGCCACCTAGCGGCCCCTCTGGTGGTTGGGGGGGGTTTACATCTCAGGTTAGCCTTCTTTCTGGTGCTGTGGATTAGGAGGTTGTATTACAGTCCAACCTGGGGATTTGTTTCTCTTTCCTTACTGGCACTGGAGTCATTTGGGGAAATTGTTTAACTTAAAAACCCTTGGATGATGAGATTAATTAATGATGATTTGTAAGTGCATGGGTTTCCTTGTTTGTCATGTTTTGTTGGTATTGTTCAAAGAATGTTTTTAAAAATTTGATTTCTGTGGGTTGCCTGGCAGTCGTGTGCAACTGTATGGGCGCTTGGACCCAAATGTAGCATGGGAGCCCCAAAGAATGGTGTGGATAAGAGATTATGACCTACCTTCCAGTGTTGTTGTATCAAAAGAAATAATATTTGTAAAGCACCTAGCAAATAGTAGGTATTTAATAAATGCTTATTTCCTTCCTTTAACATTAGCAAATACTATCTTGGTCCCTTCTATGTCATTCCTTTCTCAACCCCAATTCCAGTACTCTTCTAAGGCCCCAATACTTCATCCTTCCTCAGCTCAGAATCCCTTATGAATGTATGTCCAAAAATCTCTTATGAATGTGTGTGTCTCCTTTGCAAAGGTACGTGCAGAATACTGAATATAATAATTTTTTTTCATATGTAGTTGGTTTTGCTGAATTGCTGCCCCGGTCTCCCCTCCCATCCTGCCCCACACATATCTTCTTTGTTAAATAAGAAGGCTTTCTGGTTAGGGGAAAGAGCAAGGAAGGACTTGTTGGAAACACAGATAGTGGAAAAAACAAAAGACATCATTTTATATCAGATTTTTTTGATATGTGGTTAGTTTTGGAGAATTTTTTTCTTTTTTATTCTGTTAAAAGGGAAAGATCTCTGAGAGAAGGGAAGAATTAATTGGGAAATGTATAAAAACAAAAGATGTCAATAAAATTTATGGTTAAAAATTGCCTTCTAGGATTCATAGAATCATGGAATCTTAGAGTGGGACAAAGAGATCATTTTAAGGGACAAATCTGACTATATCACTTCCCTGCTCAAAAAAATTTTGCCTAGGATAAAATATAAACTCCTCAGCATGAAGTTTAAGGCCCCTACATTCACAATCTGGCTGCAACTTATCTTTGGAGCTTTATTTCTGACAACTCTCCTTTTTGTACATTCTTTTTCCAGCCAAACTGGATTCCTACCTGCTTCCCCAATTCAACATTCTCCTTCCCACCTTGGTGGGTAATACCCCTCTTTACATTTGCCCACACTGTCCTCAATGCCTCATGGCTGTGATACTTCCTCAGCAGACTGTGGAGAGACTAAAAGGAGGTAACACATAGAAGTGCTTTGCAAACTTTTAAAGTCTTGGTAGCTTAAGACTGTTCTGAGACTTTTGGGACATCCTATATATGTGCATGTATATTTTAAACAAAGGAAAAGAGAATAAACACATTTAGAAATAATAAAACCGGCTAAAGTAATTAAGTCTAAATAAAGGAAATCTGCCTAGTCTGAAATTGAGTGATACTGCAGCTTATATTAGTCATTACCAATCATGATCTCTCAGAAACCCTATCATCATCCTTTAAGGCACCTTACACATCCAGTTCCTTGAACTGAACTGAACCCAGTCTAACCTCCAACTGACTGCAGAAATCTCTTCTCCATCATTGACAGGATGGAAGAAAGAAAATATCCTTGAATGAAGGAAGGAAGGAAACAAACATTAAGTATTTACCACATATGCCAGGCACTGTGTGCTAAGTGCCATGGATACAAAGACAATGAAAAAACATCAACAAGTCCCTGTTCTCAAGAAGCTTATTTTTTAAAAATATAAATTGTATTACTGGTTACTACAAATTACTACAATCCATGCTTTTTTTTTTTTTTTTTTTTTTTTTTTTTTTGCAGGGCAATGAGGGTTAAGTGACTTGCCCAGGGTCACACAGTTAGTGTCAAGTCTGAAGTCGTATTTGAACTCAGGTCCTCCTGATTCTAGGGCCGGTGTTTTATCCACTGGGCCACCTAACTGCCTCCAAGAAGCTCACTTTTTAAGGGTGGGGGTTGGGGGGGGTGAGAAGAAAACATAAGAGACCTTAAAAGGGTGGATAAAGAAGAGAGAGGGAGTAGGAAGTGAAGATATCCAGGGCAGGGGTATCTTTTTGAAGTCCAGAAGCCATTCCCTTCTTGGCCAGCTTGGGCCACTCCCCAAAATAGAGACTCCAAGAAGGAACTCACCAATAAGAGAAAGGAGCAGATCTTACAGAGGAATATGCATTCCAAGTTGAAAGGCTTTAAAGATAGTTTGATGTTCCAGGGTAAAGAGACCCCTAGGCATCAAGGGAAGTTCCAAGGTGAGGCTGGAGCATGGTTTTGAAGTCTAGAAGTCAGGAATAGGAACCAGGAGAGAAGTGGATAGTTATCCACTCTCAACTTATATACTTCCAGAAACATGGGCTGCAATTTTTCTTTTTATTGAGGTGGCTCATTTTGTTGGTACACTCAGTTAAAAAGTTCTTCCTTATATTGAGCTGGAATCTGCCTTACTAAAGTGCCCATCAATTAATTGACCCTAGTCCTGTCCTCTGAGGCAGAGCATAGATTAAGACTACTTTCTCTTCTCTGATACCCCATCATAGATAAACTTGATCTTCACCTTACCCCTTCTCCCTTCCAATGTTAGGATAGGATCTTAGTACTTTGAAGGGTGTTGTTGTTATTGGTGGTGGTTGTGGTCCTTCATTTTCTAAGAGAATCTATGACATTAAGGGTGATCTCTTGACTTACAAGTGAATTCGATTTAAGTGAGGCAAAGTGTACAAAGTCATCAGCCTCCATTTCTTCTCCAGAGCCCAGTGGCAGGACAAAAGTCAAGATGGCTGGTGATGGCCCAGGATGCAGTGGGAGGCAGGTATCGTAGGAAACAAAGACAATCAGGGAGTGCATTTCCAGGGCTAACGGGACAGTCTTCACAAAGGAACAAAGTCAGAAGATGTGATGTTGAGACAAAAGTCAGGACAACTAACAATGATCCGGGATACAGTAGATGACATCTTGGTAGTCAAATGTTAAACAATCTAACCCCTATTTTTTTTTTTTTACAGATGAGAATACAGAGGCTCATAATTTGTATTTATAATAGTGCCATTTGCAAAATTATTTCTTTACCTAGTATAAAAGAAAGAGGCATACTGCTGAGATTCAAAGGGACTTGGGAAACCTTGCTCTATACCCAGTCATGTGATTGTGTATCAAGTTCATAGCTTTCAGGTTGTCTGACTTTTTAATAGGGGAATTAGCCTATTAAGGACACCATCTTCATCCCTTTCATCCACCCCTCACTTCAGATTCTGGATAAAAGTTGCTACTTATAGAGCCACTAGTTATAGAAATGGTTATAGGCTCAGAGTCTAAGTTTTCCCCAGCAAGAGAAAAAAGGTGAAAAAAGGTACACAATGTACAAACATGAATCAGATACAGAACAGATAGTTTATTCCTACTTAGTTTTGTTTTTTGTTTTTGGCGGGGCAATGAGGGTTAAGTGACTTGCCCAGGGTCCCACAGCTAGTAAGTGGCAAGTGTCTGAGGGCAGATTTGAACCCAGGTCCTCCTGAATCCAGGGCTGGTCCTTTATCCACTGTGCCACCTAGCTGCCCCAGTATTATTTGTTTTGTTTTGTTTTGTTTTTGTTTTTGGCGAGTTTATTCCTACTTAGAAACAGGAATAAGCATTAAGAAATCAGACTGATTAGAACAGAATCCAGTAAATTATTATTACTTGTGCAGGGGCGGCTAGGTGGCGCAGTGGATAAAGCACCGGCCCTGGATTCAGGAGTACCTGAGTTCAAATCCAGCCTCAGACACTTAACACTTAATAGCTGTGTGACCCTGGGCAAGTCACTTAACCCCAATTGCCTCACTTAAAAAAAAAAAACAAAAAAAAAAACTTGTGCAGTCAGTTGAGAGGCTAATACTTAAACCTACTGTGTGCTAGTGAATGTTTATCAACCAGTTTTCTGAAGAAATGGTATGCACAGCAAACACACTTTTATATTTATTCTGTTTTGTTAATGTTTTCTCCATCACTTTCTTAAGTCTAGACAATCATTAGAACAATAAAACCAAGTTCAGATTTGTAGCATTTGCCCATTTCTGAAGTGTAAATACTCGCTGAAAATTTAACAACTAGCCTTCTGTATGCAACATGTCCCAAGAATAAGTTAATTCTGAGGCATTGTTACCTGCTCAGTATTCCCCCCCCACCGCCTCTTCAAAATCTTCCATTTCCTGGGAACCACCTCAGGGGGATGATACCAAATATTTGTTTCCCAGAGGCTAAGGAGGAACTACCCCCAGCCTCCACCATAGCTAAATCAGGACTCTCTCTCCCCTGGATACACTGGTTCAGAATTACCACTACATCTAGGAGATCAACTTTTTCCCAAGTAAACGCACATTTAAAATAGTTTTATAGCTACCATCCTGTTATAACAGAAAAGAAGGTACCTATCCATCCTGTGGTCTCCCCAAGCCTTTTATGGGAAGGAATTGTTCAAATCATTTCAAATCATTCCAGAGAAAAGGAAGCTTGAAAATGAGGGGGACTGTATATCTCTAGAGCATTTGGAAACCATTAATGAGAAAAAGAGTTTGTGGCCCAGGCTGGAGAAGGAGCCATCCAGAACTATGTCCAATAAAGGGTCATGAAGTTTGGATTCAAGACATGGCACTAAGGGGGAAGCTAGGTGGTGCAGTGGATAAAGCACTGGCCCTGGATTCAGGAGGACCTGAGTTCAAATCCGGCCCCAGACACTTGACACTTACTAGCTGTGTTACCCTGGGAGAGTCACTTAACCCTCGTTGCCCTGAGAAAAACAAAACAAAAACAAAACAAGAGATGGCACTAAATCAAAGAGTCCCTCTCCTTTCTAGGGTGGCATTGATTCATCACCGACATGGCTTTTTGGGACCTTGGCAGTCAGGTTCATTACAGTTGCTTACTAGGAAAGATAAAACCTGTTCCCCTGAGATAGGGTAAGCGAGCCATTTTACCAGCCGGAGACAGATTGAGGGTCAGTTGGGTTATATGGGTACTCTAACTGACACAAGAAGCTAGTTACTTCAATTTTCATTAGGGGAAACATATGTGGTCCTGTATCCAGTCCAGCATGACATCATCATCCCAATACCCAAGCTGGCAATGGTCCCACTTCCCAACCTTTGCTCCAACTTGGTAGTTTGATTCATCAGCAAGCCTTTCCAGACTCTGGCAGGTGCCAGCATGCTCCACAAACTGTATGTAGTAAATGGCACTGACAAAATTCTTCCACTGGTCCTGACCCCAAAGGTGAGTGTGCTTTTGATCATCCAGTCCTGTTCTTTCCAGGCCCTGGAACTTGGCCAGACCCATGGCCACTGCATGAATTAGTGAAGATGAAGACCATCTTTTCCTATTACTCAAAGCTCTTTCAAATCCAGCCATACAACTTGGAGCTCAACCCACTGGGAGGAGGTCTTGCAAGAATAGGGTATTCCCATTACCAGAATAGTGGCTATGGAAGTCCAATTGATTGTGCCTCATGAAGGGTGGAAATTGCTGGTAAGCCAAGAAAATGGCATTTCTCAGGATGTCAGGTAACTTTATAGTGGTTTGGGGTGGGGGGCAGTATATTGGGCTAGCAGAGGAGAGAGCTGGAAGTGGAGGCTTCAATTTCTGGCATGATTGCAAAACATTGTAGAGCACACTACTAACACAAAAGCATAATTTTGAATGCACTATTTCCATTTAATGGAAGAAGCCTTGTATCTAACTCATATCCACTGCGCCACCTAGCTGCCCTTTACTCCTTATTAATAAGTCAACCACAGGAATAGAGGGAGAAAATTAGCTTTGTTTACGTTGTGTTACCCCTTACCACTCATCCTGGGCCTGGCCTACCTGGTCTACAACATTGTTGAGGTCAGAAATAGCTATAGTGATGGGCACAGTGACTTTGTTTATCACCTCATAATTCACTGCCAACAAATGTCAAATGATATCTGCCTTCTTTGAAGGTTGCAAGGTTATTTAGGGGGAAGTTGGTCCTGCTTTCATTCTCCTGTCTTATAGCTCTGATCTCAGAGTGATAGAAACTTCTGGGTTGGAGGTTTCCCACTGGAGAAGGCTTGTCAGTTCCCACCCCTACCCCCTCCTGCCCCCCCCCCCTTTTTAAACAGTTTACAAGCAATAGTTAGAATTGAACCAGACTCAGGTTGGTAGTTCAGGTTTCATGCTGGAACAAAATGAGGCACTCCTAGTTCATTCAATAGCTAATATCTTTGCCATATCATAAAAAGGATATTCAAAACAAGGACACAATTATCTTGGGTAAATATAGTTCCCCTTGTCTCTATATGGAAACTCATCTGGTCAGCTGGGATGTAGTGACTCTTGTGGCATTGGAGCATCCCCCAAAGTCTGAAAGGCCCTGGTTCACATAATGAGAGGCCACCAGGAAGTTGTATCAAGGCAGGAAGGTGACTTAGCCTTCTAACCCAATCAGGTCTCAGGGACAGCCTTTTTATCTTTGGGGGAAAACTATCCTAACTCATGTTGTGGGGAGAGAGATGAATCCTGGTAGATAGTGGTCCTATTGCACCATCTGTTCTAGATTGTTTCCCCAGTTCCATAAATCAAAGTCCTGTTCCTCTGCTACGTACAATGTTAATAACTCTCTTTATGGAAGATATTGGGGTTAGTACAAACTTGGTGTGTGATCTATCTCCATTAGGCCAAATGCTATGAGCAGAAGCTATAAACACACACACACACATATATGTCACCCCCCAAAAAGAAAGAGGCTTTGGTGGTTCCATATCACAAGCCAAATTATTATTATTTTAGATCAATCAAGTATTTTTAAAGCACTAAACTAAATGATGGGGGTATAATTAAATTTTTTTAAAAGTAGTCCCTGTCCTCAAGAAGCTTACATTCAAATGGAAAGTATGTGGGGGGGAATCTTTTTATTCTTTGATTTTTCTATTTCTTTTGGTGTGTGTGTAAAGTAGAAGTTAGTTAACATATACGTAGAATGTCACAATCTTGACATGCTTATAATTAAGTTTCATCACTGGCTGAGTGAATCCAAGAAATTAACTATATTCAGTAGCACAAGCAGCTACAGTTCGAAATCAGCTGGGCTGATGGGAAGGCATCATTCTTATCTAGGTCCAGAATGGGGGCAGGGTATGGAATCCCTAGTCTGTATTTAATCCCCCCAAAAGTCAATATTAGCCTAGGAACTCTGGGCAGGTTAACTTTTCCCTTCAATTTCCTTAGATGCACAAGGCAAGGTTTAGCCACGATGATCCTTGGGGTCCCTTCCAACTCTAACACTGTATATATATTCTCTGACTTCAGTAGCTCAGGAGAGAGAAGCTTGCCTTCACGAAGCATACAGTCTAAAACACCTAGAAATATGTCCCATAGCACAGTAAGTTCTATAGGGAGTCTGAGGGTGATATTTGGTGTGGGAACCATAGATCTAGATCATTAAGGCCTTCTGAGTTTAAGAAGTTTGCCAAGATCAATGGAAAGACGGGGTTTCGAGTTTAAGTCCTTTGACTCGACAAGCAGTGTCACGGTCCCACGTGACCTTCCCAAGCCCGGCTCAGAATTCCCTCGAGCCTCCAACTTCCAACGGCTCTCTTCTGCGCACGCGCATGACCACCTACGCGCCGGAAAGTTGTAGTCTGCGAGTCGGTCTGTCAAAGTTCAAGGCGGAGCGTTGAAAAGGGGGCCCAAAGGAGGTGGCGCGCGCGCGCGCGAGGCCTAAGCGAGATCACGGGGTCACGAGGCGGCCGCTCCATGGAGCAACGATTAGCAGCGTTTCGGGCCTCCCGGAAGCGAGCTGAGCTAGAGGGAGGACCCAGCAGCTCGGGGAGGAGCGGAAAACCGGCAGAGGACGTGGCGGCGGCTACCCCTACGTCGTCTCAGGCACAGAGGTCTCCGGGTGGTAGAGCTAAGGTGAGACTGGGGAAAGTGAATCGTCTCTCAGGATGCAGTCTAAAGAGGGAAGCCCCGCCCCCTTCCAATGACGCCGGCATAATCTCCGCTCTCCGTTTTGGGGGGAGGGTGACTCCGCCCCCGCCTTGTGATTGGTGCACAAGTTCCCGCCCCCGCCCAGGTGACGTGAGTTTAGAAGGCAGGTTCGGGTTCTGTCCTCCAGCTGCTGCTGGCTATGCGAAGGCGAGATCTAGATCTTCCCTTCCATGCGGGTCCGCTTGGTGCTGGACCTTGCCACTTTCAGCCCTTGGTTGTGCATCCAGCATTGGAAATTGAAGTCACTCCTCTTTTCCATTTCTTTGTAGGTAGGGCATCCACCCCGTTGCTAAAGAATAGAGAGGGAAATGGGACTTGCGGAGAAAGCACCATTGGGGTTTTTCCTCTTCCGGGCCTTCGGATCACTTTTAGGGTGCTCTGCTTAAAAATATGTGAATTGCAAACTCATCCAATGGAAGGTGACAAAATAGTGTCAATAAAGTAACTAATGGGGGCAACCAGATGGTGCAATAGAGAGAGAATGGGACCCGGGGTCAGGAAAGCCAGAGTTCAAATTTGGCATCAGACCCTTTCCAGCAGTGTGACCCTGGGCAAATGACTTCCCTTTTGTGTGCCACAGTTTCCTTATCTCTAAAATGGGCATAATAATTAGCACCTGCCTCCCAAGGTTGTTGTGAGGGTCAAATATGATAGTAATCGTAAAGCCTTCAGCACATAAGAAGCACTATATAAACGTTAGCTATTATTATTGGACTTTGAGACAAATCTATTTTAGAGTGCCCTGCGTTGGGAAGGACCTTGAGTTTTCTTACCCCATCCCCTCATTTTGCAGAAGAGAAAACTGATTCTCCAAGAGATTAAGTGATTTGCCTCTGGTCACACAGTTAATAAGTAAGAGGCAGAGCCAGGATTCTAACCAAGGTCTTCTGATATCAAGGCTACTGCTTCTTCCAAAATAATCTGCTTTAGAGACAGGATTTAGATATTCCAAAACACTTCACTGGGGAGGAGCAGCCACTGAATGCTGTGTGCTTCCATGACTTTTAAGACAAAATTACAGTGTTTGTGTGACTGCATTCAGGGAAAGAAAACCCAGTGTTTTGAATGAGTATACCAGCGTTTTAAATAATAATGCATTTTATGTAGCACTCTAAAATTGACAAAGCAGTTTTCTTCACAGTCACTGTTATAGGTAGTATAATTAAGTATAACCATTGCTCCCCACCTTGATCTCCCAAGATAAAGTCTTCTGGGTGAAAGTAAATTAAGTAATGTATGTCACCAGTGTTGTGGATGGACTTTGAGTCAAACCAGTATATGTTCTCTATAAGTCAGTAAACATTTATTAGGCACCTACTATTTGCCAGGTGCTGGTGTTACAAAAAAGGCAAAACACAGTCCCTGCCCCTCAAGGACCTTACAGTCTAATGGGAAAGAGAACATGCCCGTAAACATACAAAGTAAGTTACATGTAGGATAAAAAGGAGATTAATTAATAGAGGGAATAACATAAATAACACAGGTACTGGAATTGCTAGGGGTTGGGGAAACCTTCCTATAGAAGGGCGGGGGGCTTAAAGGAAACCAAGGGAGTGTTCAAGTATGGGGGAGAGGCAGCCAGAGAACATGTCTGGAGATGAGAGATATATCTTGTTCATGGGACCGCCAGAAGGCCAGTGTCCCTGGATGGAAGAGTGTAAAGGAGGGAGGAAACTCTTGTTATAGAGGGTTTGGAATGTTAAACAGAGGATAGTTCATTCTATCCTGGAGGTGGAAGGGAGTTTATTGAAGGGGTTGAGGGTGACATGGTCAGACCTACCCTTTAGGAAAATCACTTTAGTGACTCAGTGGAGGATGGATTGGAGAAGGGAGAGACTCGGGAAGGCTGACCCACCAGCAGGCATGAGATGAGGAGGCCTGCACTAAAGTGGTGGCAGCATCAGAGGAGAGAAGGTGAAATGAACAGGCCTTCTTAACAGAGTGCATGTGGAATCAGGAAGCAGGGTGAGAAATAGTGAGGAGGGAAGGGATGACACCTAGGTTAGGATCCTGAGGGTCTGGGAGGATGGTGTTGCCCTCTATAGTAATAAAGTAGGAGATGGGAAGGTTGGGGGGAGCAGGGGAGGAAGCTAATGAGTTAAGTTTTAGAAATATTGAGTTTAAAATGTCTACTGGATTTCCAGTTGGAGATGTCTGAATGGCAGTTTATGGGCAGCTAGTTGTCAAAGTGGATCAGAGTGCTGGGCCTGGAATCAAGAAGACTTCCTGAATTTAAGTATGGCCTCAGATGCTCACTAGCTGTATGACCCTGGGCAAGTCACTTCACCCTATGTGCCTTAGTTTCCTCATTTGTAAAATGAGCTGGAGAAGGAAATGCCAAACCATTCCAGTATCTTTGCCAAGAAAACACCAAATGTGAGTTCAAATCCAACCTCAGACATTTGACATTTACTAGTTGTGTGACTCTGGGCACTTAACCCTCATTGCCCCCCCCCCCAAATCTTGGGGGCAGCTAGGTGGTGCAATGGATAAAGCACTGGCCTTGGATTCAGGAGGACCTGAGTTCAAATCCAGCCTCAGACACTTGACACTTACTAGCTGTGTGACCCTGGGCAAGTCACTTAACCCTCATTGCCCCACAAAAAAAAATAAATAAAAAGAAAGAAGAAAACACCAAATGGAATAGGACAGGATTGAAAATGACTAAGCATCAACAGTGAAGAGAGGTGAGATCAGAAGTCAACAGAGTTTGGGGCAGGATCATCAGCATAGATGGGAGCTGATGCGGTCACCAAGTGAAGTATTATGGAGGGAAAAGAGACAGGGCCCTAGGACAGAACTCTGAGGGACACCTATGGTTAGAGGACATGATCTGGATGAGGGTCCAGCAAAGGAAATTGAGGGGGAGTGATAATCAATAGCAAGCATTATTGCTGAAACATATGGAAGTATAATGTTTTCTATTCAGAGGAACTTAAAGTTTGAGGGCTGCCTGCTTCTCCCCTTCACGTTTTAGTGAGACAGAAAAATTTGCTTTTTTAAAAGCATTGAGGAACAAATGTACATTTTCTCTTTGTCTTTTAGCAATGTTTTCCATAGTTTTAGATACAGTTAGTATTGTAAAACATGATTTTCGGGAAAGATTATTTTTTGTCAAGGAAAACTTGAAGGAGTATTATTTAGTTTTTGGTTGAGTGTGATGTTTCAGAGTACTGCTTGTTCTATGTGAAATACAAAAAGTAGCAGAAAAGGTTCAGCAGGGAACAGTCAAACAATCCATTTTCCTCTTATGTATTTTTTCTCATTTTCTTTCGTGAAGTTTATTGTCTATTAGAGCTCTTTTTAGCAAACGATTGCTTACAATTTCCTGAGTAATTTTGTTCTTGATCCTTTACAGTTGAAAACCAAACTTTTAATAGCACAATCAGTTCCTTGGCTGTGTGTCTTGTCGCCAAAGGATTATGAGATCATCGAGTCAAACAGATGCAGAGACCCAACTCTGAAAAAGCCTCCATTATTAAAAACCCAAATGCTGATAGTGTAACACAAGGAATAGTGAGGAAATGTTGGCTATCAAGTTGGTCATTATTAGTGCTGCATTTTCAGAAAGGAATCTGTTCTCAATTCCTTTTTAGTGACTTATCATTTGCTCTGGTGTGAAAATTCTCATTTAAGTCTTTTTTTTTCCTAATTTACAATCCATCTCTATTTTGCAATTTCCATAGAACCGCTGTAGCTTGTCATAGATTTCCTGAGCCTTCCTTTTGTAATTACTTCTTTTCAGTTAGTTATTGATATGAAGCAGTCTACATTACTTTTTTTTTTTAGTTTGTCCTAGATTTTGTGAAGCCAAATTAGACCTAACAAAAATAAAGCATTATTTCTCCCAGTGACAAGGCTATCTGTGTACGTGAAAAAAACATGCAGCTTTATTCTTTGCACCTTCAGAAAACTGAGAATATAGAACAATCTTGAAAAACCTTGGAGTAGAAAAGTTATTAAATGTTTGAAATTGAGTATCATCTGTCATTAAAATTGCATAAAAGGTGATTTAGAGGTTTTTGTTTTTTTAACTTCCTCTTCCTCTGCCTGGAACTATCATATACTTATGACTCATGAATATTATTTATTTATTATACTTTATTGCCTACCTTCTAATTTTTTTTTACAATAAAAGGGTAATTTTTATTATGTTTCCTTTTGGCTTATGATCATGATATATTTGATCACACCTGCTATGTGTTAGGGCTTTATACTAGATATTAACATACTCCCTACCTTTGAGAGACTTATAATCTACTCGTGGGGAAAAAAACAAAACAAAACACAAAAAAGGTAAATAACACTACAAAGTAGTATATAAATAACAGCACAGGGCTTTCACTAACACATACAGGAGCTCCCTCAGTTTCCCCTTCTCTCCTGGGGACTAACTGCTCCCGAAGGTCCTCAGCCCCAACTTCTGTTTTGCCTCCAGTATAGTCTATCATCACAGGAGGGGGAAGGCATTGATCCACTGCTACCTCCCCTGCCCTGAGGCTGGCAAAATGCTTCTTTAATCCCCGTGATTCAATTTCCCTCTATTGAGGCAAAACCCACTTTTCCCTATTGACAGTTCCTCATATTTTAATCCTTCTCCAGTTCAGTCCTTTCCCTTCTCCAGTCTTTTTCCTTCTCTTCCTTCTTATCCCACTGTGCTCTTTGAAACACTGCTTCCCTTTCCCTTCTCACCAGCCCCCCCTCCCCATCTTTAGATATCTTGTTTATATCTTTCCATCTTCTTAAACTTAATAGAAACTTGTCCATCTCTGGAATATACTTCATGCCTGGCTGTGAGGTGAGATAAAACACCTCATCTTCAGTGTTGCACTTCTTTTATGCTCCTTCCATATTAGTCCAAGAGAGAAAGAGATTTGTTGTTCCCCACTGCCACTTCTGGACTATTTGCCTGCTGCCATTGCTCTTTTTTTGGGGGGGGGGGAAGGGGTGAGGCAGTTGGGGTTAAGTGACTTTCTCAAGGTCACACAACTAGTAAGTGTCAAGTGTATAGGCTCAGATTTGAACTCAGGTCCTCTAGGGTCAGATTTGAACTCAGGTCCTCCTGACTCCTGGGCCAGTTCTCTATCCACTGTGCCACCTAGTTGTCCCTTGCCTTCACTCTTCAATCCCTTTTACTCCATTCATTCAATCTATCCATATCACTCGATCCAAATCTTTGTGTAATAATCTGTTAACTACAAGGCTATACTCTTTCCTTTCTCAAAAAATTCTAGGGGCAACTAGGTGGTGCAGTAGATAGAGCACCCACCCTGGATTCAGGAGTATCTAAGTTCAAATCGGACCTCAGACACTTAACACTTACTAGCTGTGTGACCCTGGGCAAGTCACTTAACCCCAATTGCCCTGCAAAAAAAAAAAAATTCTATACTTGTGTCACATCTTTCCTTTCTACCTTAACCCCAGCTTTCATACCTAGTAACTTCATTACACACTTTAATGGCCCATTAAACACCCTGACCTCCTACTTACTTCATTAAGTTTTTCAACTACTATAATCTACATCTTGACCTCAGTGACCCCACTGGAGTGGTCATCATTACCTTCAAACTGTGCTGCCTCCAGTATCTTGAACTCTGATATTCCCCTCTGATCATAATTTTATGTTCTTTCATTTCTCCCTAAGCCTCACTCCTAAACCTGCTCTTCATTCTTACTGTGACCTCTGCAGGCCTCCTTGATCCCCTAGCTCATCATCCCTCTGGCCTCATTGTCTTCCCTTCACAGTCTTGTCTCTTCAATTAACCATTTCAACCATTCATTTTTCTCTACTCCTGAATCTTTTGCCTCCTTTCATTGTTAAAAGTTTGCTAGTCCTTAACTCTGAATCACCCCCACCTTCTCTACTCCTTTTCCCGCATTACTGAATCCTGGTAGAAATCATAAAATTATGCTGATTAGGTCTACTAATGCTGTTTAATTTCCACTGGAGCCTAACTGCTGCATAGCCATCCCTTTATCTTTCCCTGATTGACCTTTTTCTTTTTAAAAGATTTTGTTGTTGTCTTTTTATATCACAGGTACTTCCCCCCAAAACCCTTTCACCTCTCTTCTCACCCCCACAGAGCACTGCATTATTATGAAAAGACTGACATGGTGACATATTTGATAATGTAGCATTCTGTGACCATAATCCGTCCTTCTACTGAGTATGATTTTTTTAATCCATCTTTTGAAATGGATAGTTATTCATTTAATATTATTTCTTTTGTCTTTTATACTTTTTGTTTACATTACTGTAGCCATTGTGTATGTTGTTCTGGTTCTGCTTTCTCTCGGCATCAGTTTATAGAAAGAAGTCTGGTTTCTTTGCTGGTTCTCCTTGGTTCTCCAAATTCCAAACTTTGTCATTTTTTATGGTACAGTACATTATGGTACATTAGGTTTACCATAATTTTTTTCATCTCTTTCCCAGCTGTTTCCAGCGTTTTGCTGCTACAGAAGTTCTTCTATGAATGGAACCTTTCTTTCACTCTTTTATTTCCTCTGGCTATTGCCTAGAAATAGGATTCCTGAGTTAAAAGATATGAACAGTTTAGTGATTCTTCTTGCATTATTCCAAACTTTTACAGAGTAGTTGTACCAATTCACAGCACCACCAAAGCATATTAGTGGGCCTGACTTTCTTTCCCCAATCTTTCTTCTATAACCAATCTCTTTATTTAATTCTTCTAGGAATTCTTGTTGGGCTTGGGCACAGTTAGCATTTTTTTTTCTTTGAGGCTTTGGTTGTAGCTGTTTTTACATTGTTGTCTTCTGAGTTTGTATCTTGGTCTCCTTTGCCACTGTAGTAGCTTTTTATGGTCAAGTCCTTTTTTGTTGCTTGCTCATTTTTCTAGCCTATTTCTTGATTTTGTACTCAGGGAAGGTACTGTCTCAAGCCTCAGGCTTTATCATGTTGATGTTTTCACAGCTAGTTCTGGGCATCTGCAAGTTTTCAGAGCTTCCAAGGTGGTATGATCCAGGGAGACTTTAGTTACTGCTTTCCTGGTCTTCAATCTGGTGTTTACCCAGAAAGGGCCCTGTTCCCCTGTGACTGACCATAAGCTCTTCTCTGCAACTTTGACCCAGAACTGCTCAAGGCTGAGAACTGCTGGAGCTGCTGCTGCTGCCACTGTAGTAGCTTCCTCCAAGGCCCACCTCTTGTGCACTTGCTGCACTCCACACCTTCCCTCACCCTGGTTTTACAGACCTTTCCTGCAGACCTCCTAAGTTGTCTTAGGCTGGATAAATGTCTTCCTCTGACCTTTTGTTGGCTCTGCTGCTCCAAAACGTGATTTGAGGCAGTATCATAGAGTTGTTCAGAGGGGAGTGTTGGAATAGTTTGCTGGGTGCTGCCTTGTACTCTGCCATCATGGCTTCTATCACCAGTGATCTCTTAATTGCCAAATCTCATGGTCTTAATCTAAATTCTTCTTGGCCTATTTGACACTACTGATCATCCTCTCCTCCTCTGTAGGTATTTTCATGACACTGTCCCTTGGTTTTCTTCCTACCTGCCTGACTTGATTATTATGTTCCTTTGTTGGTTCATCATCAGTATGACACCCCCTGGCTGTGGTTGTGCCTAGCCTCTCTGCTTTCTCTATACTCTCTGTGTGACTTCCTTAGCTCCTGTGGATTTAATTATCATCTCCTTACAGTTGGCTCTCAGATCTATAATTCCAGCTGGGCTGGTTTATTTGTCCAGCTCTGTGATCTGTATATTCTGAGGCCACTGTGGAGGCAGAGTTTGCTTTCTGGACTCTTCCTTGGGTTCAGGGCCTCTTGCTCTTAGAAGAAAGGAGCAAGAGCTGGGAAGTCCATTTTGGCCTTGGATCTCTTCCTAGCTCTGGCCTTCAGGCTGCTGAACAGGTGCCTGGGCTCCTTCTGACTCCTTCGACCTAGTCTGGCCTGTCTTTCCCCTGAGCTTAATTAAATCCTGCATCACCAGTTGCCCATGGGACATTTCAAACTGGATATCCCAAATATATTTCAAACTTGACTTCTCTAAAACAGAACTCATTTTTCTTTCCCCTAAAATTCTGAATTTCTATTGAAGACACCACCATCTTTCTAGTCTCTGAGGTTTGTAACCTTATCATTATCCTTGACTCCCCAATCTCTCTCACCCCACATGCCCAGGCAGTCACATCTCTCTACTCACATAGCCATCATCCTAGTTCAGGCCCTTATCACTTCTTTTTTTTTTTTTTTTTTTTTTTTTTAGTGAGGCAATTGGGGTTAAGTGACTTGCCCAGGGTCACACAGCTAGTAAGTGTTAAGTGTCTGAGGCCGGATTTGAACTCAGGTACTCCTGACTCCAGGGCCGGTGCTCTATCCACTGCGCCATCTAGCTGCCCCCCTTATCACTTCTTAACTGGATTATTACAATAGCCTCCTAATTGATTTTTCTACCACAAGACTCATCCCATTCTAGTCCATCTTCCATACAGATGCCAAAATGATTTTCCTTAAATTCAGATCTCACTGGGTCACTCTCTCATTCAGTCAACTTCACTAGCTCCCTATTGCCTCTAAGATAAAACAGAACTTTATTGTTCAAGCCTCATTATATATTACTCTCCCCCACCCACCCACTCTTCCACTCTGAAGTCCAGCCAGACTGGCCTTTTCTCTCCTCATCACAGCTGGCACATCGTCTTCCGTCTCTGTGCCTTTGCATCATCTTGCATCCCTGGAGTGCCTGCCCTTCTGAGTTCTTCCTCATGGAACCCTTCTTTTTCTTCCAGTTGCAACTCAAGCACCATCTCCTGCATGTAACTTTTCCTGATCCACTCAACAGTTGGCATGTTCTCTAATTACCTTGTAATTAACTGCTTTGTATTTATTTGCATTTATTCTTTTTATAAATTTATTCTGTATATACTTAAATATGTACATGTCTCTCCCATTAGAATGTAAGTTTCTTGAAAATAGGGAATGCTTCATTTATATTTGTATACTCATCACCTAGCACAGTACCTGACACATAGTAGGTGGTTATTAATAAATGTTTGTCAATTGATTAATTTTGTTTCCTAAAATGTTTTTGGTTACTTTAAAAAAATGAATACCATGTAGCTTGTTCAATTTCAATTGTCCTCTCTTAAAAAAATGATCTTTCATTATTTCCCTTATTTGAAAACCCACAAAGTTTCCCCTCTTTGATTTTAGTCTTGCTGATTCTTAGAAATTTATTTTTCAGATAAAACCTACTTCAATTCAACCTTTCACCTTGACAAAATTTTTCATTAAATCAAGTATAATATACATTGGTGGTAAGAACTTTTTTAGATACGAACAACTGGTTGGCTTTTTCTTTCCTGGAATAAGTTCTTTGAGGCTAGCATTTTGAAATGTGAACTTTTTTCTGTCTCCTCTCTCATTCACAAGTAAAGCCACAGTATAGCTTTAATCTTAGTAAAAGAACAGTCATTTTCAGATTCCCCACAGATCTTCTAAGGATACTTTTCATACTTAATGATTCTCTAGAGAAGTTTCACGTTTTGAACCTATTTTAGTATCATAGATTTAGAGCCAGAAAGTATGTTAAAGGACTATGGCAACCTTTGGGTGTCCTCTAGTAGGAGGTTCTATTCTTTTAGGTAGCTAAAACTGCATCTTGATTTGGGGATAATAGTGGTGGTATGATCTTGGATATTGTGCAGTATGTTTAGGCTTAGAGGTTCCATAAGTAAAAATAGCAATCTCCTGACTGGTCTTTTTGTTCTTTCCCAGTTATAGAAATTGCAAATGGCATGTGACAACACCTATGTTTCAATCCACGTAGCTAACAGAAGTGAAGGATCTAAGCCTTATTTTTTTAAGTAGGTATTTTATTTTATTTTTCCAATTACATGTAAAGATAGTGTACAACATTCATTTTTGTAAGATTTTGAGTTCTGAATTTTTCTTCCCCCCACCAAAGACAGCAAGCAGTCTAATATAGATTATACATTACAATCATATTAAACATATTTCCACTTTAGTCATGTTGTGAGAGAAGAATCAGAACAAAAGGGAAAAAACACAAGAAAGAAGAAACAACAATAACGAAAAACAGCAAAGGTAAAAGTATGCTTCAATCTGCATTCAGATTTCATAGTTCTTTTTCTAGATGTGGAGACCATTTTCCATCATGAATCTTTTAGTATTGTCTTGGATCATTTTACTGCTGAGAAGAGTTAAGTCTATCACATTTTATCATCACACAATGTTATTGTTACTATGCACAATGTTCTCTTGGTTCTGCTTATTTCACTCATGTAAGTCCAGGTTTTTCTGAAATTTGCCTGCTCATCGTTTCTTACAGCACAATAGTATTCCATTACATTCATATACCACAACCTGCTTGGTCATTTCCCCAATAGATAGGCATCCTCTCAAGTTCCAATTCTTTGCCACCACAAAAAAGAGCCCCTATAAATATTTTTGTACATGTGGTACCATTTCCCTTTCTTATGATCTCTTTGGGATATAGACCTAGTAGTGGTATTACTGGGTTAAAAGGTATTCACAGTTTTATAGCCTTTTGGGCAGGTTCCAAATTGCTCTCCAGAATGGTTGGATCAGTTTACAACTCCACCAACAATTCATTAGTGTTCCAATTTTTTCACATCTTCTCCACCATTTATCACTTTCCTTTTTTTGTCATATTGGCCAATTGGATAGGTGTGAGGTGGTACCTCAGAGTAGTTTTAATTTGCATTTCTCTAATCAGTAGTGATTGAGAACATTTTTTTAATATGGCTGTAGGTAGTCCAAGCCTTATCTTGATGACTTATTTTATAACCAAATTATAGGTCATATGTTTACTTAACTAAAGGAGTAAAGTCCTATGTTTGAACTTTTCAATTTAGCTCACCACATACATATCAAAAACTACTTGAATGGTCGGTAGACAAGACATTGAGCATTTATGTCATGTGTTCCACCATTGACAGAGTGCAGAACATTTAGAAAAACAGGCTTAGAAACAATAATGATGTTTACCAAAGAGCACCTGCCACAAGTGACAAAACCGTCTGCTACATATCAACAGTTTCACTGCACGAATGAATACATGTGAACATGTCCCAGCCTGTCCTGCCACATAGCATATTAACCAGGGCTTGAAGTAGTATATGAGAACAAGCCAACCAATGACTCTTTACTCTTTCCCTCTCCCCCCACTTCTCCTTCAATCAAACCATATTTAATTACTTCCTAAAATTGGATAATTCATAGCAAAATTAGCATAATTAAGAAACAGTGGGTGATAAATTCTACTTTAAATTTAGTGGAAAATTTGCAAAAAAGAAATTTCCATTTGACAAAATGTGTGTTGTGTTACTTTGTGTTTACCTCTCTGTGCATGTGTATTTTCCTAATATAAGCTCTTTGAGGGCAGGAACTATCTTATTTTGTATTTTATTTGGTATTTGCCATATCTCTCACATATACTTAAATCGATCTGTAATCTCATTGATGTGGATATTTCCTCCAATGAAGCAGACTACAACCTATCCATGTCTGTCCATTCTATTCTCTCATCTGTATCCTGGCCTAAGTTTGGCCAAATGTGATGGGGACCTTCCTTGCTTCCTCCTAACATTGTTAGGATGTTACTGAAACATACAGACTTTCCATTGCTTATCCTTTGCTCCTGCCACATGACTTGATGATCTCTGTGAAAAGCAGGATTTCAGGAAGGATAATCTTCGGCCAAAGATTGAAGACAGAGAGACTAGTCTTTGAAAAAGGTAATGAGGGCTTTGTGGGAGTAATAGGAAATGGAATTGGGCTAATGGGAGAGCCATTGTGAAGAAAAATTCACCAGGACTTGATGACTGATTAAATGTGTGAGGAGAGGGAAAGGCTGCTGCCAAGGCTTTGAGTGTAGGTGACTGGAACAATATTGACAGAAATGGACAAGTTTGGAGGAAGAGTTTTAGGGGAAGGATGTTGTTTGGTTGGGGACATTTGTTTGCGATAAGGGCAGGCCATCCAGGCAGATGTTAACAAACTATGCATTTAGAGATACCTAAACAACTCAGCTTTATATAGTACTTTAGAGTGTAAAGAGCACTTCCCTCACACCCTGGGAATAGGAAGTACAAGTATTATTGCCATTTTATAGATGAGGAAACCAGAGGTCAGGGAGAACTTGTTGGGGGTTGGACAACTAATAGGTATCAGAGCTAGGATTTGAACCCAGGTCCTTCTGACTTCAAGTCAAGCGTTCTTTCCAGTGTACCAGGTAATTGGTATAGTGGTTAGAAATCTGGATTTGGGGGCGGCTAGGTGGCGCAGTGTATAAAGCATCGGCCCTGGATTCAGGAGTACCTGAGTTCAAATCTGGCCTCAGACACTTGACACGTACTAGCTGTGTGACCCTGGGCAAGTCACTTAACCTCCATTGCTCCGCAAAACAAAACAAAACAAAACAAAACAAAACAAAAAACAGAAATCTGGATTTGGAGTCAAGAAGAGCTGGGTTCCAGTCCCCTCTGGTGGATCTGGCTCTTTTATCCTGAGCCAGCTGTGTAACCTCCAAGTCACAGAGGCAAGCTCTCTCTCAGACTTAAGCTATGGGACAGTTACTGATCTGTATGGGTAAAGGGAGTTTTCTTACCAGGAGAAAATAACTAATTTAATTAAAGCTATTACTAATTACAGACCAGATCCACACCCTCTCCTCACCTCCTCCCCCAACAAAACCCAACTGTTTATCTGTCTTTTCAAACTTGCAAATTTCTGTTCCTCCCATTTGACTGGGTTTATAACTTCAGAGTGATTTTGACCTCCATTCACTGCCACATTCCTAAGGAGGGAAAATCACTGATACTTCTTTCATTTTCTTAGCATCTACTCATTTCTCAGTCCCTTGTAGTCTCTCATTTGAGTGAAACTTTTCCCTCCCAGGTTACTATTTATCTCTTAGCAGCTAGATCTAATGGCCTTTTCTCAGTCATCTTTCTTGACCTTTCTGCAGGTTGGGATTCTGTTGAATACCCCTTTCTCTTGAATACTCCTCCTCTTACTTCCATGACACTGCTCTCCTCTGGTTCTCTTCCTTGTTAGTGATCCTCAGCCTATGTTAGTGGACCATTATATATCTTGTCCCCACCCCTCCTTAGAGTGAGTGTCCCCCATGCCTCAGTCTTGGGCCCTCTTCTTTAAACTCTTCCTTGGCGATCTCATTTGCTGCCAGAAGTTCAAGTATCATCTTTTTGAAGATGATTCTCAAATCTTTGTATCCAATCCTACACCATCAGCTACCAGCTAGATATCTCTTAGCTAGGTGTCTCATACCCATCTCAAACTAGACGTTTCCAAAATCATTTTTTTTTTTAAGTAAGGCAATGAAGGTTAAGGGACTTTTCCAGGGTCACACAGGTAGTAAGTGCCAAGTGACTGAGGCTGAATTTGAACTCAGGTCCTCCTGACTCCAGAGCCAGTACTCTATCCACTGCACCACCTAGCTGCCCCCCCCCCCCCAAATCATTATCTTTCCACACCAAATTTGATTGTCCTCTAAACTTTCCTTATTTCTATTGAAGGTACAATCATCCTCTCTAGAAAGATAAAAAATATTGGCGTTATTATCTTAGATTATACTGTTTCTGGTACCCCCTACATCCCGTTAGTTGCCAAATCTTGTCTTTTCTATATACATATCCCCTTGACCATCTAGAACCTTCTCTCCACTCACATAGCAACCACTTAGTTCAATTCCTCATCATGGCTCTCAAACTAATATAATGGCCTTTTTATATTTCTCCCTTCTTCTTCTTTTTTTAAATAAACATTTTTATTTAAAGTTTTGAGTTCCAAATTCTATCCCTCCCTACCTCTCCCTTTCCTGAGGTGGTAAGCAATCAGATATAGGTTATACATGTGCAATCATGTAGAATATTTCCTATTAGTCATTTTGTGTAAGAAAACTCAAATAAAAGAAAAAAATGAAAGAAGGAAGGTGAAAAATAGCATGCTTCAGTCTGTGTTCAATCAATATCAATTTTTTCACTGGAGGTGGATTAGTCCTTTGGGATTGTCTTTGTGAGATTTAAAATTGGATATTAGATCATAAATCTCCCCTACTTAACCCTTCCCTTAACTCATCTCCCAGACTAGTAAATGGAAGAAGCTTCTGGTTTTCTAGATAGAGCCTTTATTGTATATAAGGTGTTGTTGATTAGAAGGATAGGAAAACAGAAATACAGTACAAATCGTCTTAAATCTAGGCTTAGTCTATATTCCTTATAAAAACTCACCAAACCGATTTAGGCCACCTTTGGAGTGAGTCAGACCGTCTGTGCCGCGCCGCCCGGAGTCCCGCCAAGCCGGCAAAAAAGGCTCCTCCCCTTCTCTCCACCCCGGAAGTCAAAAAACCCGGCAGGCAGTCTGACATGCGCAGCAGGCGGACTGTACCCGGCAGGCAGTCTGACATGCGCAGCAGGCGGACTGTTCATCTCCTCCCCAAAAGGGTGGTCCTTGAAAAACTGGCGTCTTTCAGTTATCCTAGCCGACTGTTAAAAACTTTCATATTTTACCACATTTCCCCCCTTTGCTTCCTCAAGAAATGGAATGTTTCCTTGATGGAACAGTAAAAAGAATATAATAACTTCTGCTGACTAATAATATGCGAACAACAATACAGAAAAGGAAGAGAGGAAAGTTTTGTCCAGAGGGACGATTTTTTTTTTTTTTTCCTCATGAACCGACGCTTTGACATTAGTCTTGCAAAGGGAGAGCCTCTGCAGAGAGTACATGTTACAGATAGTATATAACAGAAAGGAGATAGTAAAAGCTAATAAAGCAAAACAGTTCATATAAAGTCTCTGAGTTCTCTTGTCTTCTTGAAGTGGTAAGATGTCATCAGGAGGAAACTGGATTCTGGTCTGGAAAACTGGATTCTGGACTCTGGTCTGGATTCTGGATTCTGGACTCTGGTCTGGAAAGCTGGATTTCTTCTTTAACTGTTTGAATTGCTGTATTTTTTTTTTTTTTTACTAAACCTTAGCATAGCATTTTGCAATCAGTAACACTTTTTACCACCATGTGTCTGGATCAAAGTCAAATTTAGTATGTGTTCATGACACCTGAAAATGTTATGGAAAGGTTATCATACCATATCTCATGGTTCCGAGACAGCCAGTGATTGTGCTAGGCCACAGGTGAATTCAACTGAGTGAGATAAAAAGATAAGTAAGTTCAGTTAAATTAGGTTAAATTAGGAGGGAGAGAGGATGAATACTGGACTGTGCCTAGTAATTGTGCTCTACATAGTCACCATCATAAGCAAACCATGGACTTATGTATACCTGTCTCTCCTTTTGTTGCACATATATTCTCTCCAGGGCCTGCATCAGAGTTCACAGCAAGTTAGTCTCTGAAATGATAAGTTTCCATATTTCTGAAATCTCATTAATTTCACCAAAGACAATATGATGGTAAAAATGTGTGCTATGCTGCATAACTGAGAATATATTAGTGATATATACAATAATTCCAAACCATACCCAGAGTATAATGACATATAAATAATAAACGAATGTAAATAGCTGATTATATTAGACATTGTTACATAATCTTCTTTTAGACATTATTACATAATCTTCTTTTAGCAAGTAGACCACATCATCTTATACATGAATTCTCTAGTATAACAGTAGCAGATACTTAAAGTGGTGATTAATTCATCAAAAAGAAATAAGACTTCAATAAGCAAGATTCAATATTCAATAGCATATACTTAAAATGCCTTTGAAAAGTCACTTAGTTTACAAAATCGGGTTTTTAAAGAAAAGCAAAAGAAACAAAAGTAAAAAAAAAAAAACAAAGCAAAACCAAAAACCAAAAATAAAAGGCAAAAGATTCGCTAAGCACCCTTTTGTGCTCTTAAAGAATTTAAAGGTGTGGTGAATTCCAGGTCTTTTCAGTGCCTTTCAAAAGTCAAAACAAAACAAAAAGCAAAAAGGATAAAAAAAAAAAATAGGTATAGGGTAGGGAAAAGGGTGGGAGAAATTGAGGTGGGCCAGAAAACTAGGCCATGTGCTTCAGTGCTTTTGCCTGTGGAAGGAAATGCTTGTTAAATTTTAAGGTATTTAAGCTGCTAGAGTTTGGGGTATGCCACATTGTTTTAACTGGTTCCCCAATTCTCTGCATGCCAAAGTGGCAGGGGTTTCTGAATTGTCATTGATCTTTCTAATGCTGTCATAATGTTCTTTATGGTAGAAAATGTGGAGTTCTCTAGCATCAGTTTTGTCTGTGCCACTGATTTTCAATAAAGGCTGATTTAATTGATGAACCACAACATTCAGCTGATGCTGCTTAGCAAATGCTACAATTGAATCATTTCCTCCCCACTTTCCAAATTTCTTTAATTCATCAACATATTCTTCAAAAGGGGAGTCATTTACTATAAAAGACTCAAACTCTTGTCTATGGTTAATCATATAAGAAGCAGCTTCTTGTCTGTGTCTGAGATGATTTCTACAGTGACCTTCTAGCTGGTCTGCTAAAGCCCTAAAAAGGCAATTTCCGTCTCCTGATACTTTACGAAGACTGAGTCCCAAAGCATTTAACTGATCAGTGGGATTATTAAATGGGAACTGCCTTTTTCCTCTGAACTCTCTTTGCTCTTTAACAGTTGCTATCTTTAGGGTTTTTACCTCTTTAGCGTCTACCTCAGGTCTATCTGAAATCTCTTCACCTATGAATGGTGCAGGCTTTATATGAGAGCAATGAATCCATGAGTCTTTTTCACCAATTTTAATGGCAGTAGGAGTTGTCAATAATACCTGAAAAGGTCCTTCCCAGGCAGGTTGAGTTCCACTGGTTTTCTGAAAATTCTTTACATATATTTTATCTCCTGGGTTGAAGTTATGCAATGAAAAGTCTAATGGTCCTGCCTGGACCACAGCTCCTGCCTCATGGAGTTCACGTAGCCTGGTCTGTAATTCCTGTATATAGGAAGCAACAGAAGTATCACCTCCCACCAGTGATGTATAAACTGGGGAAAAAGTTTTAGCTTGGATAGGAGGGTGACCAAAAAGCATTTCATAAGGAGATATATGAAGTTCTCCTCTTGGTCTACTTCGTAGATAGAATAATGCCAATGGTAGAACATCAGGCCATTTCAAATGGGTTTCAGTACATAATTTGCCAATCATACTCTTAAGCTCTTTATTCATACGTTCGACTTGGCCTGAACTTTGTGGATGGTAGGGCGTGTGGAATTTTGGAGTCACTCCCAAGAAAGAGTAGATTTGGGATAAAATCGAATCAGTGAAATGTGTGCCTTTGTCAGAATCGATGCGGGCTGGTGGGCCAAAACGAGGTACTATCTCTTTAAGAAGAATTTTGGCAACAAAGGCAGCTGTGGCTCGGGGGCTGGGAAAGGCCTCCACCCACCGAGTGAGCTGATCAACTATAACAAGGCAAAATTTATAATGTCCTGCTTTTGGCATAGTAATATAATCAATTTGTAAGTGCTCAAAAGGTGTATATGCTAGAGGACGCCCTCCATAAGCTTTGGCCTTAAAAGCATACTGATTATAAGACTGACATGTGGAGCAGCCCGAGCAGATTCGAGATGCTGTATTAGTCACACCTGGTGCTATCCAGGTTCTCTTAATAGAGTCTACAATGCCTTGTGTACCAAAATGGCCTTTTCTGTGAACAGAGAGGCATACCTGGTGGTAGAATTTCCGGGGAAGAAATGGCTTACCTTCCGGAGACACCCAGATGCCATTGATCTGTTTCGCCTTAAATTTCTTTTTCCACTTTTCTACTTCAGAATCGTCATAGGTTAGGTTGGAAGGAATATCCTCAGAAGGTGAAAGGTTAAATACATGTTCAGGAGCTTCTAATGCAGCTAGCTTGGCTGCAGAATCGGCTCGTGCATTTCCCTTTGAAACAGGATCACTATTCCCTGTGTGGGCAGGGCAATGTACAACGGCTAGGGAAGAAGGCAGTTTTAGGGCATCTAAGAGGTCCTTGATAAGGTCCCCATTGGCAATAGCCTTGCCCGAGGATGTTAGAAAGCCTCGTTGACGCCAAATCATACCAATAAAGTGGCATATGCCAAAGCCATATTTCGAGTCAGTAAAAATGGTGGCACTCTTATCTTTAGCTATATTACAGGCCTGTGTAAGAGCCACAAGTTCAGCAGCCTGTGCACTAAAATGGGAAGGCAGAGAAGCTGCCCAGAGGGTGTCATAATCAGAAACTACAGCAGCTCCAGTAAAACGGGTTCCCTCTCTCATAAATGAGGAACCATCTGTATAGAGGACAAGATCAGGATTTTCTAAAGGTGTATCAAAAAGATTGTCACGGGGTTTTTCAGCCATATCAACTAAAGAAGCACAGTCATGCAACGGTTCCCCCGAGAATGGTAAGTTAGGGAGTAGTGTTGCTGGATTAAGAACTGTGCAGCGTTTTAAAGTGATATTCTCATTACCTAACAGGGTTATTTCATACTTAGCCAGCCTTTGATCTGAAAAGGCTTGTGTCCTGTGACGTAGTAAGAGAGCCTCCACTTCGTGAGGGCATTGCACAGTTAGAGGGTTACCTAGGACCAAATCAGAGGCTTTTTCTACCAAAAGCGCTGTGGCCGCCACTGCTCTAAGGCAAGGTGGCGCTCCAGCCGCTACAGGGTCCAGCTGAATTGAATAGTAGGCTATAGGACGTTGGTTAGGCCCCAGTGACTGAGTCAGGACTCCAGAAGCCACCCCCCTTTGTTCATGCACAAAGAGAGTGAAAGGCTTACTATAATCTGGCAGTCCTAGGGCAGGTGCTGATAACAAGGCCCGTTTTAATTCTTTTATGGCTGAGAGATGCTGGGGATCCAACTGTAAACTGTCTGGAACAGAACTTTTTGTAAGAGCTATGAGGGGTTTAGTAATTTCACCAAAAGAGGGTATCCATTGTCTACAGTACCCAGCTGCTCCCAGAATGGCTCTCAACTGCCTCTTAGTAGTGGGGGCAGAGAGTTGTTGAATGGCCTGGACTCTCTTAGAAGAGACAGAGCGAGTTCCAGCAGCCAAAATAAATCCTAAATATTCTACCTGGGGCAAACACCATTGTACCTTTGTCTTGGAAACCTTGTGTCCTCTCTTGTGCAGCTCCAGCAGTAAGTGACGGCTATCTTCCTGACAAATTTCAGCATTAGGAGAGGCCAAAAGTAAGTCATCAACATATTGTACTAGTATGGAGCCCTTAAAGGTAATAGAGGCCAGATCCTGCTGTAAAATTTGGGAAAATAATGTGGGACTGTCTACAAATCCCTGTGGGAGTCTAGTCCAGGTCCACTGTCTATTTTTCCAGGTAAAAGCAAATAAATATTGGAAGTCCTCATGTACTGGTATGGAGAAAAAGGCAGAGCAAAGGTCTACCACTGTGAAACATGTAGATTCATAGGGAATCGATGAAATTATCGTAGCCGGGTTTGGAACTATGGAATGTCTAGGAATAACATAATTATTAATCGCTCTAAGATCTTGCACAAAACGATAAACAGGTTTACCATCTGGCCCAGGCTTGGGTTTTTTAACTGGCAAAATGGGAGTATTGCATGGAGAGTGATGACATGGAATAATAATACCCTGGCTTTTCAAAGCCTCAATTATAGGGGTGATCCCTTCTATTGCTTCCCTAGACAATGGATACTGTGGAATGGAGGGGGGTGGTCCCCCCTTAACTTTAAAGGTAACAGGCATGGCAGACTTAAGGAGCCCCACCTCATTAGGGGATGAGGCCCATAAAGACTCAGGAATGTCAGAGGGGATTTTGGATACCTCCCCTGCTGTTCCTTGAGCTTCTGTAAGTAAAATTGGTAATAAATGAACAGTATCCTCTGGCAATTGTAAGGAGACAGCCCCATCTGGAGCACAAGATATGGTTGCTCTAAGCTTGCAAAGGAGATCACGACCTAATAAATTTACAGGGGCATCAGGCATGAGTAAAAATGAATGTTCCACTGTTAAGGGCCCCATAGATACCATGCGAGGATTCAATTTTGCCACTCTCTGGCTCTTTCCTGAGACTCCCACTACATTCAAAAATCCTACAGGTCTACACCCAGCATCTGGTTTGCTTACTAATACTGATTTAGAGGCTCCTGTGTCTAGCAGACAATCATAATAAGTCTCCCCCACTTTTAAGGTGACATGTGGTTCATTACTCTGGGGAGGTGAATGGACTGGCACAAGTGCATTCAAAAAATCCGGATCTGGGAATATATGGCTTTCATTATCTATGTTCCATTCCTCCCCAAGACACCATCATTCCTGTGTCCTCTTCTGAGGGGGGTCTTGGTTACCATTATTCTGGTACTGCCTTTCTGTATTCCTCCAAAAAGATCTATTTCTATTTTGATTTCGCCTGTAATTAGAATTAGAATTTCTTCTCCAAGTCCTACATTCTCTCAATTCATGCCCCTCCTTACGACAGTAACAACACACCTTAGTGTCCTTGTTCCGGTGTCCACATGGCTGACTAGGAATCGCTGGTGCCAGAATGCTCTGTTTAGGGTGATCTGGATCTTCCTCACGTGAGTCAAAGACATAATTTGCAAGTTCCTTAATTCTATCTACTGAGAGATTTCTCCAGTCTGGACATTGTTTCAGAAAGTATCTGCGTATTTCTGGCAGTGAATTATAAACAAATGTGTTGAGAATGATACAGGAATCTCTTAAATCTACTGGATCCAATCTGGTGTACTGTCTAGCGGCCTCACAAAGTCTATCATAAAATCTGTTTGGTCTTTCATTAGCCTCCTGAGGTAGGCTTAAAAATTTCTGCCAGTTTTCCGGTTTTCTAGAGCAAGATTCCATTCCCTTCAGAAGTGTTTCTCTAGCATCTTTTAATCTTTGGAAATCCCTATCATCATTATAATTCCACTCTGGATCCTTTAGAGGCCATTCCACATCGGCCTTACCTTTCGCAACAAGGGCATTTCCTGCTGAGATAATATCTGTAATCTCAGTTGGGGACAGTAAAGTTTCCAAAAGGCAAGTAACATCAGCCCAACTGGGTTGATATGCATTAAATATAGTCCTTAACTGTGAAATTACAGTGTTTGGATTTTTCTCAAAACTAGGGATGATTGATTTCCATGCGCTCAAGTCACTTGGTCTAAAGGGGCTATATTTTCTGACTTGAATTGGCACTCCCTTCTTACTATGTTCTATAGCTTCCTGCAGAGGGAGTAGTTTCTGCTGATCTGATTCTGAACTTGGATCATCTCTAGTAGAAACAGCCATTTTGAGGTCTCTCTCCATATGTGAGAGTTTCCCCCACATCATAACAATGATAATAACAAAAACAATGATAATAACAAAAACAAAAAAAAAACAACAAAAAAAAATAAAATCCTTAGTCGTATGAACTATGGATGTGGTATTAAAAGGTATTTCAATTGCAGGCATAAAATTTCTACTTATATTAAACGTATTTTCCCAAAGATTCTCACGTATACTATTATACAAAAAACCTTTTGCTGCCTGAATGAGGAAAAAACCAATAATGTTATGAAGGACCATTGAGTAAACTATTCCTCTAAGTCGGGATGTTATGCTGTCCCAATACATTCCGATGAGAAAAATCAAAGGGATGGTAGAATATTCGAGCATCTTGCCCTTTAAACTGGGCTGGCTTTTCTGTTTAAAGCAAGACTTTTAGAGGCTTAAAGTCTTTAAGGGAGATTAGACAAAGGGAAAGTCCGCGGGGGGGGGGGGGGGGTATTTGGAAAATCCACCGAATTAGCCGGCTTATGGCCAAACTAGGGAGGGTGGGAGGGTCCTTAAGGTCCCTTCGGGGTCGCCAAACTGTGAGATTTAAAATTGGATATTAGATCATAAATCTCCCCTACTTAACCCTTCCCTTAACTCATCTCCCAGACTAGTAAATGGAAGAAGCTTCTGGTTTTCTAGATAGAGCCTTTATTGTATATAAGGTGTTGTTGATTAGAAGGATAGGAAAACAGAAATACAGTACAAATCGTCTTAAATCTAGGCTTAGTCTATATTCCTTATAAAAACTCACCAAACCGATTTAGGCCACCTTTGGAGTGAGTCAGACCGTCTGTGCCGCGCCGCCCGGAGTCCCGCCAAGCCGGCAAAAAAGGCTCCTCCCCTTCTCTCCACCCCGGAAGTCAAAAAAACCCGGCAGGCAGTCTGACATGCGCAGCAGGCGGACTGTACCCGGCAGGCAGTCTGACATGCGCAGCAGGCGGACTGTTCATCTCCTCCCCAAAAGGGTGGTCCTTGAAAAACTGGCGTCTTTCAGTTATCCTAGCCGACTGTTAAAAACTTTCATATTTTACCACATCTTGGATCATTGTATTGCTGAGAATAGTTAAGTCATTCACAATTCTTCATCAAACAGTATTGCTGTCACTATGCACAATGTTCTCTTGGTTCTGTTCACTTCACTATGTATCAGTTCATGTAAGTCTTTCTAGGCCTTTCTGAAATCATCCTGCTTGTCATTTCTTATAGCACAATAATATTCCATCACCATCATATAGCACAGCTTGTTTAGCCATTTTCTAATTGATGGGCATCACTTTGATTTCCAATTCTTAGCCAAGACTAGAAGAGCTGCTATAAATATTTTTATACATTTGGGTCCTTTCCCCTCTTTTGTGATATCTTTGGGATATAGACCTAGCAGTAGTATTGTTGGATCAAAGGGTATGCACAGGTTTATAGCCCTTTGGGCATAGTTCCAAATTGCCCTTCTCCCTTCTTCTAAATATCTTACTTCTCCAGTCTATCCTCCACACAGTGACCAAAATAAATCTTCCTCAATCAAAGGTCTTACCATGATGCTCTCATTCATTTACCTTCATTGGCTCCTTCCTACATCATCTAGGATAAAATATAAACTCCTCAGCTTGACTTTTGTTTTTTGTTTTTTGTTTTTGCGGGGCAATGGGGGGTTAAGTGACTTACCCAGGGTCACACAGCTAGTAAGTGTCAAGTGTCTGAAGTTGGATTTGAACTCAGGTCCTCCTGAATCCAGGGCTGGTGCTTTATCCACTGTGCCACCTAGCTGCCCCTCAGCTTGACTTTTACAACCCAGCATTCTATGACTTATCTTTTCTGACTTGTGTCATGTGATATAAGTTTTTAGAACTCTACATTCTAGCCAGCCCACTACCAAATTTCCAAAATTCATCACACTGTTTTCCCTTGATATGTACTTAAAGAAGCCAGTCCTTCCCATCCCAACCTCCCAAAATCCCTATCTCCTTGGGAGCAATGAGACTGTCTTCTTTTATCCCCTTCCCTGCCCCAGCCTGCCCCCTCCCCTTTGTTAGAACTTTCCTTCTCTTCACTTGACCTTGTTTGTAAATCCATAGTGGGATTTAACATTTGTGTGAGAGATAGCATGACCTAGATCTAAAGAGCTAGCCTTGGAGTTAGGAAGATGTGGGTTCATGTTTGGCCTCTGACACATTTGTGTGACCACAGGAAAATCACTTAACCTCTCAGTATTCCTGGCAGTTCTCTAAGACTAGAAATAATACACAAGTTGTTTGTATCAGTGAGTTCTTTGTACTCTGAACTCACAGGAATGGACCAAACAATACTCCAAACCCTTTTTTTGTGTGACCTTGAGCAGGTCACTTAACCACTGTTTTGCCCTCAGTTTCCCCATCTGTAAAATGGGAATGATAGTAGCACCTATCTACTTGTGATTGTTGTAAGGATCAAATGAGATAATTTTTAGATAGAGTATAGCACAGTGTTTGGCATATGGTATCTGTCAATCAGTCAATATTTATTAAGCACCTATGATGTGCCAGGCACTGTGCCAAACCCTGGAGATAGAAAAAGAGGCAAAAGACAATCCTTAGGTGGCGCAGTGGATTAAACACAGGCCCTGGATTCAGGAGGACCTGAGTTCAAATCTGACATCAGTCACTTGACACTTAGTAGCTGTGTGACCCTGGGCAAGTCACTTAACCCTCATTGACCTGCCCCCCCCAAAAGACAATCCTTGCCCTCAAGGAGCTTACACTGTAATGGGGGAGACAACATGCAAATAAGTTGTTGTCGTTGTTTGTCCTTCATTCTCTCAAACAGGATGTCACATCGGGAGTGCAAATAAGTATATACAAAGTAAGCTATGTACTAGATAAATAGGAGCTAATTAATAGAGAATAGGTATTAGAATTCTCTCACAACCTAGCTAATATGGGAATGTTTTCCATGACTACTCATGTATAACTTATTTTGAAATGCTTGAGTTCTAGTGGGTGGGGGGTGGGAATGGAGGAGGAAGAGAAGCTGGAACACAATTTTTTAAAAAAAATTGATGTTAAAATTTGTTTTTACATATATTTTGGAAAATAAAATTCTATTCAATAAAAAGAGGGGTTGGGAAACACTACCTATAGAAGGTGGGATTTTAGTAGGGACTTAAAGGAAGCCACAGGGAGGGCAGGAGTCAGAGCATTCCAGAGAGATCCGGTGTCACTGGATCAAAGAGTACATGTGTGGGAGTGAGGTATAAGAAAACTGGAAAGGCAGGAGGGCTCTAGGTTATAGAGGGCTTTGAATGCCAAACAGAGCATTTTTTATTTGATCCTAGAAGCAATAAGAATCCACCGTTTAGTGTGTGTGTGTGTGTGGGGGGGGGCGCATGATCAGACCTGCACTTTAGGAAAATGACTTTAGTGGCTGAATGGAGGATGGATTTGAGTGGGGAGACCCTTGAGGTAGGTAGATCCACCAGTGGTTATTACAATTGTGTAGACGTAAGGTGATGAGGGCCTGTACTAGAGTGGTGGCAGTGTCAGAGGAGAGAAGATGGTGTATTAGAGAGATATGCAAAGGTGAAATCCACAGGCTTTGGTGACAGTTTGGATATTGGAGAGAGAGTGAGGAATTCAGGATGACTCCTATGTTTCAAGTCTGAGGGACTGGGAGGAAGTTACAGTAATAGGAAAAGGGCAGGGGAATTATAGGGGGTGAGATTATGAGTTCTGTTTTAGACACATTGAGTTTAAGATCTCCACCGGACATGTAGTGGGAGATGTCTGAAAGGCAGTTGGAGATGTGAGATTTGAAGTTGACAGAGAGTTTGGGGCCAGAAAGGCATATTTGAGAATGATCAGCAAAGAGATGGTAATTAAATCCATGGGAGCTGAAGAGATCACCAAGTGAAGTGATATAGAGGCAGAAGAGAAGGGGGCCCAGGACAGAACTCTGAAGGACTCTTGTGTTTGAAGGGCATGATCCAGAGGAGGATCCAGCAAAGGAGACTGAGAAGAACCAGGGGAGAATGGCATTCTGAAAACTCTAGGAGAAGAGGGTGTCAAGGAGAGAGAGATCAACAGTACTAGAGGTTACAGAGAGGCCAAGGAGAATAAGGACTCAGAAATAGCCATTGATACAGCAACTAAGAAATCATCGATGTCTTTGGAGAGAATAGTTTTCCTGGAATACGGTCAGAAGCTGGGCTTAAGAAGTGAATAGTGGGATAGTTCTAACATACACACATATGCACACACATGCACACACACAAACACACACACACATACACACACGGCACTGTTCCAAAGCATTCATCATTTTTTTTCCTTGAATAGAATTTTATTTTCAAATATGTGTAAAAACAAATTTTAACATCAAGAAGTATCCTTCAGTTTGCCGTATTTCTGCCTGATATTCCTGATAAGCACTTGTTAAGTGTTCCCATAGGCCACGATTGTCAAGTCTTTCTCTAGTGAGTTGTGCATGGAGCCTGGAATTGAATAAAAATGTCTTTATTAAAAAAAAAGAAGTGAATAGTGGGAGGAGAGAAAATGCAGGCACTTATTGTAGAGGGCCTTTTTTTTTTAGTGAGGCAATTGGGGTTAAGTGACCTGCCCAGGGTCACACAGCTAGTAAGTGTTAAGTGTCTGAGGCCAGATTTGAACTCAGGTCCTCCTGAATCCAGGGCTGGTGCTCTATCCACTGTGCCATCTAGCTGCCCCATAGAGGGCCTTTTTTGAGGAGTTTAGCTAGAAAGGGCAGAAGAGATTTAGGAAGATAGTAAGGATGGAAGGATCAAGTGAGGCTTTTTTTAGGATGGGGAAGACATGGTCATGTTTGTGTGTTGTTCAGTTGTGTTTGACTCTTCGTAACCACGTGGACCATACTGTCCATGGAGTTTTCTTGGAAAAGATAATATTGCTGTTTCCTTCTCCAGTGCAAATAGAGTGTAAATGACTTGCCCAGGATCACATAACTAGTAAGTATCTGAGGCCAGATTTGAACTCAGGTCTCCCTGACTCCAGGTCCAGCACTCTTTCCACTAAGCCACCTAGCTGCCTAGCTGGTCATGTTTATAGGCAGTAGAAAATGAGCCAGTTAACAGGAAGAGACTGAAAATAAGTGAAAGAGTGGGGATGACAGAGGGGACAGGAGATGGGATGGAATGGGGTCACTTTTAGCAAGTAGAGGGGTTAGCTCTTGGTAAAGAATAAGGACACTTCATCATTTGGAATGAAGAGAAACAATGTTAGAAGGGATCTGAGTGATAGGAGAGAAGAGAAGAGAGAGCTCATAGTGAATGGCCTAATTTTTTTCTGTAAAATATGAGACAAGGTTCTTGGCTGAAAGAGTGGGGGCAGGAGGAGCCATGGGAAGTTTGAGGAGGGATAAAATGGTTTGGGAGAGCCAGTGTGGAAAGTGGGATAGTAAATTGTTAAGAGAGATATAATTAGGATTGCCTGGCAGCAATGGACTTATTGAGAACAGTTGTGTGATTTTCTCCACAAACTAGTGGAGCAGCACTTATGTAAGAAAAGGAGATGAATGGTGGGAGTGATCCAAGGCTTGAAGATTGGCTGGGTATAAATCAGCAATATGATAAGAGGGCTTAAGGATTCAAGAAAGGACTGTGTGGAATTGAATTGGTTCACCAAAGGATCAAGATAAGGAGAAGAGAAAGTGGCTAGTGCAGGGGAGATGACCTGGGAGAGAATTGAGGGGTGAAGAAATTGAAGATCATGGTACAGAAGACAAATAGGGTTTGGTAAGGGAAGGCAGAGAGAGAGAGAGAGAGAGAGAGAGAGAGAGAGAGAGGTGAAAAGCCAATAGATTATCATCAGATAAAGGAATTTCAGAATTCTTGAACATAGAGATAGTACATTTGTAGGTCTTGGCAAGATGGTGAAAATGGTGGAGGAGTAGTTCATGAGAGGTGGGTAGGTTGAGGAACTGAGTGGTTAAGGCATTGTATGTACGTTGAAACCCTTTAGTATGAGGGAGGAGTTGGGGAGGAGAGGAAAATTCAGGTATCAAACTCATTGAAGAAGGAAGGAGAGTAACCTGGGAGTCTGTAGATAATAACTACAATAGGATTTTGATTGGGTGGTAGATATGAATAGTAGGCACTATATAAGTGCTAGCTATTGTGATGATAATGACAACATAAGGTTTTTATTGGGTCCTATCCCACTAAATGCTCATCAATTTTGATTCAATTCAAAAGGATGAGGACTCATAAGTAGTAGACCTGAGTTGAGGCTGATTATTTTATTTTATTTTTAAATTTTTTCTCTGGTGAGGCATTTGGGATTAAGTGACTAGTCCAGGGTCACCCAGCTAGTAAGCATCAGGTGTCTGAGGCTGGATTTGAACTTAGGTCTTCCTGATTCCAAGCCAGTACTCTATCCACTTCACCAGCTAGCTGCCCCTGAGGATGATTGTTTTAGAAGCTAAGATGAGGAAATGAGACAGCAACCTTTGGAAAGCAATGAGAACTTCCATTTTGTTTTTTGTTTCTCAGCCCTGATACCCTTGATTCTCATTTCTGTTTTATTATTTCCTAGGAAACATCTCAGATTCAAGGAAGTCCACTACAGAATCCACCAGCTACTTCTCCACGATGGGACCGATCCTTCCTCACTAATGTTACATTCTTGAAGGTGGCTCTTTGGTTGGTCTTACTGGGACTGTTTGTAGAACTGGAGTTTGGCCTGGTTTATTTTGTTCTGTCCTTGTTTTATTGGATGTATGTTGGCACCCGTGGCCCTGGAGAAAAGAAGAAAGGAGAAAAAAGTGCTTACTCTGTGTTCAACCCTGGTTGTGAATCCATCCAGGGAACTCTGACTGTAGAACAGTTTGAGCGAGAATTACAGTTTCATCCCCTGGCTGAGACATAGTCCTTGTTCTCCTGAGTTTTCTGCCACTTCGGTGTTCTTGGACTACCTGGTTCCCCTGGACCCAGGCTGGAACTAATATGCAGATACACTAGGGACAGTCTTTTGTCCCAAATGTCAACTTTTTGTTCTCTGAACTCTGTTCTCTTATCCATCCATCAACTCCTCCTTTCCCATGTCTACTGCTGTAGTGCCAGTGTCTTTGTTTGCATTTCCATCTTTAAATTTTCTTTTGTTTTTTTCTGAGTCACTAAAATCCAATATTGCAATTGATCTGATGTCATTTCAAAAATTACATCTTCAATAAAGACTTCTTCATTCTAATATTTACTCAGCTCAATTTTAGAGGGATGGGAAGGGTGTTGCATTTGGAAAGTATTTAACTAATTTGAAGTAATGATTCATTCTTTCACATGAAGTGTTACGTATTAAAAATCTTAACAGTCTGACAATAAATTCACATTTTCAGCACTGTGAGAATCCTGAGCATCTTTTAAATATTTCATCCTCAAAATGAAGGGGAAAATTGCATATTGCATTTCTATTACTAATGGTATTGAATATCACAGAATGTTACAGATGGATGGGACCTAAGGAATTGTCTAGACTAATGGTTCTCAAAGTTTGGGGGCTTTTACTGTCCTAAAAATGATTGGGGACCCTCCAAAGAACTTTTGTTTATGTGGATTGTATCTTCAATATTTCCCATGTTAGAAATTAAAACGTCGGGGCAGCTAGGTGGTGCAGTGGATAGAGCACTGGCTCTGGATTCAGGAGTACCTGATTTCAAATCCGACCTCAGGCACTTAACACTTACTAGCTGCCTCACTAAAAAAAAAAAGAAAAGAAATTAAAATGTCTTAGTATTATTCAGAAAATAGTTTTGATCTCAAAGACCCCCTGAAAGATTCTCATATCATACTTCGAGAGCCTCAGGTCTAGCTAAACTCTTTATTTTATAAATAGGGAAACCGAGGCCCAGAGAGGGGAAGTGATTTCTTCAGGGTCATAAATAGAGGCAGAAACTAGATCTTCTGATTTTAAAACCAGTGTTCTTTCTGCTATGACACACTCTATTACATCATGGCCAAGTCACATCCCCATCCATGCATCAATTTTCATATATTGTAAAACGAAGGAAATAGCTGGTCTCTTTAGCAATTACCTGCCATCTCCAGCACAGGTGTCCTCCACCTGTAACTATTTTTCCTCTTTCCTTCTGTTCTTCCCATATCGCTTGGGGAAAGGAGGAAGAGAAGAGAGAAAAGTGCTGGTGGCATGTGGTGGGGAGGAATGGAAGCATGTCAATATTGGTAAATTTTATAAAGGGTTATTAAATTGTAGTGTGTATACAGAGGGTAGCCCTGGAAGCAGCATTCCACACTCACTGGACATATGGCCTAAGGGACTATGATCTAGGCTTCCTGGGCCAGTCCTGGTTTGCTGTAATCTTTGGAATAAACAGTCACTTCATCTCTTTGCTTTATAATACCAGTAATATTTTCTTTCTTGATGGAGACAGTAATATCTTCTTTCATGATGCCACCTTTTTGGCAATATTAGTTTAAATATTGTCACAATCCAGTCTTGGCATATGGGATTCCTACTAAGTAAAAAGTTTAAAACAATTCCTTCCTTTGGGTCACATTTACAATACAAGGACTCTGCCTATTTATTATCAGTTGTTTCCCATTCAGATAAGGGTGTTGGATTATATGTCTTCTAAATCTAATTCTTATGCTCTTAATACAAAATTTGACATTTTTTTCAAACCAAAGACTCAAGAAATTAAAGATGCCTTCAATTTTTAGGTCCAGTAACTAACATACTTTAATACTTAAAGGATACTTGATTTTAGTCATGTGGGAATTCCCTCTGCCAATGTAAATCACAACTTTTCTACACCTTAATACTTGATTTGAGAAGCTATGGACAAAAAAAAAAGGTCATCTGGTGACCAGCTCTAAATTGATAAGCCTCTTCAGATTTAGATGGGTCCTCAGATGACACACTTTTGGTTCATTATTGGCACTTAAACATGAAACCCTTGGGGTACAGTAAGCTCTAATGTACCTTGTGGGCAGCTGGGATAGCCTTTAAGGACCCATGGTCACTCTCATGGTATGATGAGCCATTGGAATATGACTTTAGTGGGGGCCCTTAACCCATACAGGATGTAAAAAGACTTTCAATTGAAATGTTATTATGTAACACGTCAGTTGTAAATTTTCCCCCTTATTGCTGCAACAAAGTCTCAGCCCACTTGCTTATTAAGGAAAGCATTTTTCCAGTTGACTGCATTTTCAGGAGAATAACTTGAAGTCCTTCATTGCAAAACTTGTTGAAAATTATTTGTGGGGCAGCTAGGTGGCACAGTGGATAAAGCACTGGCCCTGGATTCAGGAGGACCTGAGTTCAAATGTGACCTCAGACAATTGACAAATACTAGCTGTGTGACCCTGGGCAAGTCATTTTAACCCTCATTACCCTGTCCCCTAAAAAAATCTTTTGTAAAATTAATTAGAACTCTTTAATTAGCCTCTTAAAGTAGGGAATGGTGAACACAATTGAATCTCAGCTCTTAGTTTACTCTGATAAAATGAGGGAATGGTAAAAGACCTCTAGCTTAACTTTGTAGTCTTCCAAGATAACCTTCTAGTTTAAAAAAAAGCGTTGAATTAAAAGAATAATGCTCAACACCAGAGATATAAAAGATATATGAAATAAAGAGAAATATGAGGTAACTCTAAGAAGTTTGTGTTTTAAAAAATAAATTTCATGTTTAATGTTATTATGTATATATATATATATATATATATATATAAAACCTGTATCAGATTACTTGCTGTCTAGGGGAGGGGGGAGGGAGAAAAATCTGAAATTGGAAAGCTTGTATAAACAAAAGTTGAGAACTATCTTTACATGTAACGGGAAAAAATAAAATACTTTATTATAAAAAAATAAATTTCTAAGGGCATATGTGTGTGTATGTGATTGGCCATTTTCTCTTAAATACAGGGAGTTCAATGAAGACTCATATCCTGGTTGGCAATGTACTGTACTGGAAAGTAATTTTACTTGCATTAAAAAAACACATAGGATCATTGATAGTTATTGTCCCATCATTTTACAGATGCAGAAACTATGGCCTAGGAAGGTTGTGACTTACCCAGCTAGAGTCAGAGACAGGATGTGAGTCCAATCCTATGACATCAGAGCCAGGGCTTTTTTCACTATAACACGCTATCTCCTAAATTATTGCATCCCAAATTTTCTCTAAGTCATTTTTAGTCTGAGTAATTTTTGACTGTATTTTTGTAGATGATTGTGCCTCAGCAGTGTTCCCTCTCCCCACCCCCAAGCCCTCTCTAGAATGAGGCCATTGTTAACTGGGTAGATTCTGGCCCAACTCTATGAGATCTTGTAAAAATGACTCCTTTCTTGTCCTTGCTCATCTCTTCCCAGAGGTTGCATTTATAAGGACACTATTAACTGCCAGGGGAGTTTGGGCATGAACGAATTAAATGCCTGGCAGGGGGGAATGAAAAGGACAGTATGTATTTTCTGTCCTTATCAGACCATTAAACTTTAGTGAAGTCTTGATTACTTGAATTTGTGAAGACCTACTTGATCCCAGGAATTTCCACTTAAGGCTTGATCATTAGGGCAGTGAGTCTGGAAAGCAGCTTCCATTAATGGCCTTGGTCTGCTGTCTTCTGGGAAAGCTTAAAGCCCTCAAGATGTACTTGGTCAATTTGGTAGGCATGTGTATGAGAAAGGAAACATCTGCCTGAGCCTTCCAAGTACTAAACTTTTACTTTCTTACATGCTGTTTACATATTGCCTATTCAGACCCTCCTTGGGATTGTGAGTGCATAGACTGGAAGCTTCTCTTAGAGGTGGCCCCCTGACTCATCTCCCCCTGACAGAATCAAATTTAAGTCCCCCTAGATGAAAGACAAGTTAGCTGATTTTTCGTGATCCCTAGAGATTTCCACACACTCCCTCAGTTGTCAGTTACAGGTTTTAGTGAGCTTCACACAAGCTCGTCATGTCCAACTTGAATCCTCCCTGATACCACAGCAGTTCATTTCCTCTTGTTCAATCACAGTGGAGAATAGTCATTGTACTCTATGAGAGAGTCCTTCCTAACTGGAAATCGTTATTAACCCCCCCCCCCCACCTCAGCCCTTTATTTTTCAGGCTTAATGAAAAGATTCCATTAACCTTCCCATGTAGGCTTGGGTTTACAAATTAGAACAGAGAACAGTGATTGATTTGTGGGTACATCCACTTCCATTCCCAGCCATACCTACTCCCTATGAACTACAGCTGAAAGTGATGAGATTCAGACTCTGGCTTGGGTTGGTTATGAGCATGGATGAGGAAGGTCCCCACTTCTTCTGTTTTGATACCCCCAGGTCTAAGAAGAGGGAGGTTATGCTGTTGGTATCTTACAATACAAATATAATAGAACAAATATTTATGAAAGTGCTCATTGTATGCAGAGCACACTGAACTTTGGTTTGTATGTTGAGATCATTGCACACAGGAAGTGTTCTATAAATGCTTATTGATTGATCATTTTGTTGAAAGAGTACTCTCCAGGCCGTTTCTTAGCTATAGCAAAGTGTGCAATTGGCAAACTACAAGAAATGGCCCAGGTGGTATGGGCTGTATCATGTAAAAATTATGTGTGCCTTTCACTCCCGAAGGCCTGGCAGTCTCTGGGGAAGCAGCAAGAAAAAGGCCTATGTCCCAGTTTCCTCCCAATAGAACATGGACGCACACCTACAGTGTGCGGTGGGGGGTAAGGGAGGCAAAAGAAACATAAAGCACAATGCCTGCCTTTAGCAGTCTCAAATATATCAAGGGTTATAAGACCCAGATAGTACACTCCATTCTCAGACAATTGGGAGTAAGCCTGCTGTCATGGAAAGAATGCCAAATTTGAGGACCTGGTGCAGCTATCTACTATTTTCTACCCGTATAACCTTGAATGTATCACTTTGATTTTGTGAGTTTTGGTTTCCCCATTTATAAAAAGGAGTTGGATTAAATGTAGGAGTTTGAGTGTGGGTCTAGGGGAAATCAATGGGGTGAGCACACTCCAGGGAAGGTGCTATGGAGCAAAGTGCCACCAGGGGGCAGCACGGAGTATTCCAGTCCCCTATAGAACACTGGTTTCAGCTCCATAAATCTTGGTTTAAATATCATAATACAGATCATTTATACCTGAAGTAATTAATTTGAGTCTTTGGCTGGGCCAGCTGATACTTGAAGGCTTTTCTTCCTTCCAAGAGTCTCAAAGAAAACAGCACTTTGGGTAAAATTTAACTCAAATATTTACAAAGAGTTTACCATGTGGCATCGCCTGTGGTAGGGTTACAAAGATATAGTGAAATACAATCCCTGATGAGTTTACAATATATAGCAGGGAAATAAAATATGTATACAAATGACTATTACACATCAATAAATTTTTGCCCAATTGAATGGGTACATCTCTTTGCTTAGACCCTCTTTGGCCCTGGTTCCAACTTCTATTGCTGCTTGTCTCCAGACTTGCTCCCTTAGCCTGAGTACCCTGCTCAGGTGTTCTCCATAGTGCCTGATCGAACTGTGATTTGGAACAGGACCCCATGCAGCTCACAAAATTCTGACATAATTCTTTTAAAGTGTGTGTGTGTCTTCTTTAGGGAAGCAAGGTTTTAGGTAGGTGTTGGATCAGAGAATGGTCCAGTGAGATCTGGGAGAGATAATGAGATGGTAGCATACTGGAATAAAACATAGGAGGCAGGGAGAAAAATAAATAAAGGTGAGGAAAGATTGCAATGACTGTGGCTTTAATCATGTTAAACAAAAACAGGTATTGTTCTCCATGAATTTTTAGCTTCTTAGAGCTAGAATGGACCCTGTTGTTGTTTGTCCTTTGTTCTTGAAGAAGACAGTGACATCAGGGTGATGTCATGACTTGCACTGAATTGGATTTAAGTGAGGGAGGGCTGAAAGAATGGACCTTAGAGATTAGTGCTACCCCTTTGTTTTTACAGTTGGGGAAACAGAGACCTAGAGAGGAAATGTGCCTTCTTGATCAAACCTGGCAATGTCATATTTGAGTGGAGCCCAATGCCTGCTGAACTTAGGAACTTTTAGTTCCAAACTAACTAAGTTGAAACTCAATTAGAGAATCTTAAGGAGTGACATTGTGGGTAGGGGTGATGGTGGTCATGAGCTGGGCAGAAGAAACGGAAGGGGGCAGCTAGGTGGCACAGTGGATAGAGCACCGGCCCTGGAGTCAGGAGGACCTGAGTTCAAATCTGGCCTCAGACACTTGACACTTACTAGCTGTGTGACCCTGGGCAAGTCACTTAACCCCAATTGCCTCACCAAAGAAGAAGGAAAAGAAGGAGGAGGAAGAGGAAGGAAGAAGAAGGAAGAAGAAGAAAGAAAGGGAAGGAATGTCATATGAGAATTCTTAGGAGGGTTTTTTAGTTCCTGCCATTCATGCTTTAGTGTAAAAAGTGTCAAGCTCCGTGAAGTAGACAAAGAGTGGGAAGCATGAGTATGAGAAGAATGAGCAGCTGAGTTTATTACTGACAGATCTGTTTACCAAAAGAGCCAAACACAGAAGAATAAGGGGGAAAAACATCAAAACTTTAAAGCAAGCAGGAATTGGCTTCAAAGATCCCACAGTTTCCAGGGCAGTAAGAACTAAAGCTGATTGCCTTGAGAAAGCCCACACCATATTGTAGTGGACAGAGGCCTAGAATTGGAGTCAGAGCAACCGAATTTGAATGCTCACCCTGCTCATTACCAGCTGTGTTACTTGGCTTCTGTTTCCTCCTTTGTAAAGTTTAGGAGTTGGAATAAACAATTCCTAATGTCCCTTGTGGTTCTCCCTCCTATGATCTACCTCCAGCTCTTAGAAGAAAGCACTTTTCAACCTGGATTCTATTGGAGACAACTAAATGGTTTGGTGGTTATAGAGTTTTGTTTTGTTTTTAATGATTATTGGAAAGCATATTCCCAAGGCCACAGGCACTGGAGGTGAAACAGAGAAGGACTCAACCTCTCTATAATGAATTATTAGTCCAAAAAAACACTGCAAGCCCCCTGTAGGCTATACATCTGAAAATAACTTGTGTTTACAAAGCTTTTGATAGATATTGAATTCCTCATTCATTCAACAAGCACTTAGTAGCTACCTACTGTGTACAAGGCACTGTCCTAGGCCAAAAGGTAAAAATGAAGTAGACCTTTTAAGGAGTTTATAATATACTAGGAGAAATATATTCACAAATAAGTCAATACAGAATAAATATAAAATCATTTCAGTGGCAGGGTTGGGGGCGGGGATCAGGAAAGACCTCCTGTCAAAGCTGGTGCTAAAGTTCAGTCTTGAGAAGATCCAGGGAGTCTGAGAGTTGGAGATGTCTAGTCATACAGGATAACCTGCACGGAGGCAGAGATGGAATGTAGCATGTGGAAAATATCAAATAGGCCTGTTTGGTTAGAAAATGGGGTATATGAAGGGGAAAGTAATATGCAATTAGCTTAAAAAGATAAATTAGAGGGGGCAGCTAGGTGGCACAGTGGATAAAGGACTGGCCCTGGATTCAGGAGGACCTGAGTTCAATTCCTGCCTCAGACACTTGACACTTACTAGCTGTGTGACCCTGGGAAAGTTACTTAAGCCTCACTGCCCCACCAAAAAAAAATTTTTTTTTAAAGATAAATTAGAGCTAGACTGTGAAAAGCTTATGTCATACAGAGTAGTTTGTAGTTTATCCTCAAGGCAATAGGGAGCCACTGAAGATTCTAGCTTGAGATTGACATGGTCAGATCTGTGTGAATCTGTGTGAATGTCAGTTTGGAGGAAACAAGCTATAAGGATGATGGAATAAAGAGGAGAGAGATTGGAGGCAGGGAGAGGTAATGGGGCCTGAATTTGAGTTGTGGCCATTTGAGTATGTAAAGAAGAGGATGAATATGAGACGTTGGGAATGGGGAGGAAGGGAGGAAATAAGCATTTATATGGCTCCTACTATGAACCAGATACTGTGCTAAATACTTTACAAATAGTATCTCATTTGATTCTCAAAACTACCCTATGAGCCAGGTGATGTCACTATCCTTGTTGTGCAGTGGAAGAAATGGAGGCCAGCAGACATTAAGTGGCTTGCCCAGGGTTAGACAGTTAATAAGTGTCTGAGGCCTGATTTGAGCTCAGGTCTTCCTGACTCCAGGCCCCAGTGCTCTACCCACTGTCCCACCAAGCTGTCTCTAGCTGCCATTGGGGAGGTAGAATCAACAAAACTTGGCAATTGACCATATGTGGAGGGAGGTTGAAGCATTGAGCATGACTCTCAGATTGTAAATTTGGATGATCAGAAGGATGGTGGGACCCTCAACAGAAATGGAAATTAGAAAGAAGGATGAGTTTAAAGTGATACAATGTAAAAATACTACCCCTGTAGTTATGATGTCTGGGGTCAAGTACCAACCACCTGCTATGTTTCATACCTGAATATCTTGGGCCAGTCACTTAATCTCCCTAGGCTTCAGTTTCTTTAACTGTAAAATGAGGGGGTTTGACCCCTGAGGTCCCTTATAGATCTGTGAGTTCCATTTTGGACATACAGAGTTTTAGATGCTTATGTGACATCCAGTTTTTAGGTGTCCAATAGACAATTAGTCATATGGACTAGAGCTCAGGAGAGACATCAGGAATGAAGACATAGATAGATGATGCTGGTGGTTATATACCATTGCTAGACCTATATCCCAAAGCCATCAAAAAAGGGAAATGCACGAATATTTATAGCAGCTCTTTTTTGTGGCGGCTAAGAATTGGATAACCATCAGTTGGGGAATGGCTAATGTGGTATATGATTGTGATGGAATACTACTGTGCTCTAATAAATGACAAACAGAATGATTTCAGAAAAATTTGGAAAGATTTACATGAACTGATGCGTGGTGAAGTGAACAAAACTAGGAGAACATTGTACACAGTAACAGCAACATTGTGCGATGAAGAATTGTAAATGGCTTAGCTATTCTCAGCAATACAGTGATCCAAGACAATCCCAAAGGACTAATGATGAAACATATTATCCTCCTCTAGAGAAAGAACTGATGTTATTTGAATACAGACTGAAGCATGCTATTTTTCACTTTCCTTCTTTCCTTCTTTTTATTTTACTTGAGTCTTCTTGTACAAAGTGACTAATATGGAAATGTTTTACATAATTGCATATGTATAACCCATATCTGATTGCTTACTGTCTCTGGGAGTGGGGAGGAGAGGAAGAGAGGGAGGGATAGAATTTAAAATTCAAAACTTAAATGACAAATGTTAAAAATTATTTTAACATGTAATTGTCTAAATAATAATATATATGGTTGGGGCAGCTAGGTGGCGCAGTGAATAAAGCACCGGCCCTGAATTCAGGAGTTCCTGAGTTCAAATCCGGCTTCAGACACTTGACACTTACTAGCTGTGTGACCCTGGGCAAGTCACTTAACCCCCATTGCCCCACAAAAAAAATAAAAAATAAATAATATATATGGTTTTGTTTTGTTTTGGTTTTTTGCAGAACAATGAGGGTTAAGTGACTTGCCCAGGGTCATACAGTTAGTAAGTGTCAAGTGTCTATAGTTGGATTCGAACTCAGGTCCTTCTGAATCCAAGGCCGGTGCTTTATCCACTGCACCACCTACCTGCCCCCATTTTGTTGTTGTTGTTGTTGTTTTTTTGTGGGGCAATGAGGGTTAAGTGACTTGCCCAGGGTCACACAGCTAGTTAAATGTCAAGTGTCTGAACCTGGATTTGAACTCTAGGGTCAGTGCTTTATCCACTGTGCCACCTAGCTGCCCTTATATATATATATATATATATATATATATATATATATATATATTTTTTTTTTTTTTTTTGCGGGGCAATGGGGGTTAAGTGACTTGCCCAGGGTCACACAGCTAGTAAGTGTCAAGTGTCTGAGGCCGGATTTGAACTCAGGTACTCCTGAATCCAGGGCCGGTGCTTTATCCACTGCGCCACCTAGCCGCCCCCTATATTTTTTTTTTAAAGAGGTTTACAAAGTCTTTTATATACAGGTGTCCTAAAAAGTCTTAGTGCAGTTTTAAGCTTTAATATTGTAAAGAGATATTAGTTAACAGCCATACTCTATTAAAGTTTAAGACTATACTAAAACTTTTGGGATGCCTATATATAAAAGACTTTATTATTAGATATTAGCTAGTAGTTTTAAACTATTAAAGCTTAAAACTGTTCTAAGACTTTTAAGGCAGAATTATATTATTTCATTTGGTGCTTAAACAGCCCTCATCCCAAAGAGGGGAGCAAGCTTTTCTTGAGATATATGGCTATGTATAGCTATACATATTTGCTAATAGGTCTATATTTTCTTGCATTGTCTCATTCCCCGTCACCCCCATTTTAAATTATTTCAGGCAAATCTCTCTAAACAAAGGTTAATTTTAGTTTATATCTATCCAGTCTCTTCAAGAGTATTTACTAGAGTCCATCCTAGAAAGCTATTTAATGTACAAAATAGTAGTAGTAGTAATAATAATAGCTATAATTTATATAGTGCTTTACGGTTCATAAAGGACTTGACAGATACCTCATGTTATCGTCACAATAATCCTCCAAGGTAAGTGCTGTGGTTATCCCCATTTTACAAATGAGGAAACTGAGGTGGACAGCAGTTAAGACCCACAGGACTAGTAAGTATTTAAAGCTGGATTTGAACTCAGGTGTTCCTGACTCTAGGCCTAGTGCTTTATCCTCTGTGCCACCTAGCCAGATATCAGGTATAGACCAGATCCTTATTCCCCCCCTCCCCAAGGCAAAGACTCATAAACACACATTGACCCATATAAAACATAAAAGAAACTTCTAATCAAAGACTTAAATTAGCTCATAAGTAGATAATAGAAAATATATGAGGCACTCAAAGGATTCAGAGAAGTCCTCCATCACTATTATCCTCTCCCCAGAAGTAAAGTCTCCTAGACTTATTGGAGAACTGCTGAATAGATTTTACTCCTCAGCTTTCACTGTCTGAACAGTAACTCACTTGAGATCTGTATCTTCTGGTCAGCCAGGCATGTATAGCTTGTCCTTCTAGTGATGGTCATCTCCTTTTGGGAAGTCTGCCTCAATCTCTTATAGTGGGGATAATAACAGCACCTAGCTCTCAGGATGTTGTGAGGACCAAATGTTCTATTTGTAAAGCACTTAGAACAGGTGCCTAACAGAATGCACATCCCCTTCCCCTACTGCTTACTCTGCCATAGTCAGCACTGCCCCCCTCCCCCAGTCATTGACAGCAGACAGGTAGCTGTCTTAGGCTTGCCGTTGAGTCAACTGTACTCAAAGAAAGAAACTTGAGAGAGAAGAGGTGACCAAGGGACTTAAGCGCCAGTCTCAGGCTCACTTCGACAAGCACATGCACTTGGTATAGCTGCTTCTAGGAAAGAAGGGACAAATCCCCCACTCTCATCCTCCAGATCCAAGGGAGAAAGGAAGAAATTACATGGGTTGTGTCCCAGTAAAGAAGGTGCCTTGACTTGGCTCTTCCTGGCTTGGTCACCAATCCTCTTAGGCACTACACTTACCCCATAACACTCTCCTCCTCAATTTTTAAACATTAGCATTGAAAATGTTAAGGAAAAAAACAAATATGTGGCTATTTAAGTAAATGTTACCAAAATCCATGGCCATTTATTATGTTCAAAGTAATCCCTCCCCAAAGAGAAATTTCTGCCAAGAATTATATGCGTTCCCCAGAAGCAGAGTGAATGATCAATGACTCAGTGAAAATCTGATTCCACCCCAAGGTCATAGAGCTAGGAGTACAGAAGAAAAGGCCATTCAGTAGGCCATGTCAGCCCCAGTCAGCCTGAGAATGAGTTCCAGTGCCCATATCTATCAGGGTAGAACCTCACTTCAGGAGTCCAAGGAAATGTGCATAAATAAACCAGTGGTAATTTGTCTGAAGAAGTCACTGGCATGTGGAATTCTGACATACAATCCAAGTATCTCCATCTACCATTATGAAGAAGTTTTCACCATCCATGATATGGAGTAGGCTGGTAGTCATCCGGCAGTTGTCACCAAATCATGGTCATGGGAAGGTTCAAGAGATTTTGCTTTTCTCCAGTGGTGAATGGCACAGAGAAAGTGCCAGTGAGGAGGATGGAAAGCCCTGGTAGACCTGTGCTGTGAGAATAATTTAAAAGGGACACTGCTTTAGAAGCAAACAGATTGGGGAGACTGAGGGACCAGTCCCCTGAGTGTCATTTGTTAGATTTCATGCAATTAGAAGTTATGATGGTACACCTTCCATGTGTCTCCTTGTTTGGGACTTGCTGGCTCCTCTCCACCATCTCTTTGGAAGATTTTATACCTTTTGTTGACCAATTTCCAGAATGGAGTCTTTTTGTAAATATCCTAGTTAAGTTTGACCCTGAAAGTATTTGTCTTGATTGCCAAAACTAGATCTTCTACAGAATATTCCTTAAAATAAATGTTATGTTATAATCTAGGTAAGGATAGTAGACTGATAATAAATGTTAGTTGAAGTCAGGTTGAATCTTTCTGTCCTTTTATCTTTTAATCTACATAGCACCTCCTGGGTGATTATTATTTTTTATTCCAGATCTCTGGAGCTGCACTTTTAGCCATTTTTTGGGGGGGGTGTCATGCATTTAAAAAAATAATAAATTTTTTTTATTCAAAGTTTTGAGTACCAAATTCTGCCCTCCTTTCCTCCTTCCCCGAGGCAGTAAGCAATCAGATATAGGTCATACATGTGCAATTATGTAAAACATCTTATCAGTCATTTTGTATAAAAAACTTGAATAAAAAATGAAAGAACATGAAAAATAGCATGCTTCAGTCTGTGTTCAATCAATATCAGTTCTTTCTCAAGGTGGGTAGTATGCCTCATCATTAGTCCTTTGGGATTATCTTGGATCATAGTTTCACGGAGAATAGTTGTCATTCACAATTCTTCATCAAACAATATTGCTGTCACTGTGTGCAATATTCTCTTGGTTCTGCTCCCTTCACTATACATCAGTTCATATAAGTCTTTCCAGGCCTTTCTGAAACCATCCTGCTTGTTATTTCTTATAGCAAAATAATATTCCATCACCATCATATACCACAACTTGTTTAGCCAGTCCTCAATTGATGGACATTCCTTTGATTTCCAATTCTTAGCCACCACAAAAAGCTCCTATAAAAATATTTTTAAATTTTTTGGCGGGGCAATGAGGATTAAGTGACTTGCCCAGGGTTACACAGCTAGTAAGTGTGAAATGTCTGAGGCCAGATTTGAACTCAGGTCCTCCTGAATCCAGGGCTAGTGTTTTATCCACTGTGCCACCTAGCTGCCCCCTTGCTATAAATATTTTTGTACAAATAGGTCTTTTTCTCTTTCTTTTTTTTTGTGGGGCAATGGGGGTTAAGTGACTTGCCCGGGGTCACACAGCTAGTAAATGTTAAGTGTCTGAGGTCCGATTTGAACTCAGGTTCTCCTGAATTCAGGCCTAGCATCTTATCCACTACGCCACCTAGCCGCCCCTCCCTCTGAATCTAATTTTAAAGATTAAAAAAATAAGAGAACAATCTCACTGTGTCATGGTATTTAATTTGTAGATTTCCTTAACATGTGAAATTCATTGTCCTACAAACTCTGAAAATGTAGAGGCTTTTTGAGGGGTAAAATACATATATGTCAAAAATGCTAGTCTCTTGATGCAGAAATTTTGTATAGGAAACTTCAAATCTTTGAGAATCAGCATAATATAAAAAGAGAAAATAATAAAGTGTAAACCAACATAAAATGCTCTCTCTGTAATTGTTTATAAGCTTCAGTTGTTATATCTACTTCCATCAGTGATCTTTACACTAGAAATACTCCTAAGACTTTTATTTGCTCCTTCAAGTTCTTGCCCTGTGAGACCTAGAAAGCCGATGAGTTTTTCCCGACTGCTGGCCTTCTGTGGGCCTTGTCAACTTGTACCAATCCCTGAGGCAGTTCCTCAGCCTTTTGGCACAAGTCAGAACTGCATTTGTAATTGTCTATTGATTTTATTCTTGGAGTTTGTAACAGAGGAGTCTTGAGTGTAGCCAAAGCAACAGCAGGTGGGGCAGAGGCTCTTTGTTCCCACACTTGTGGCCACTGCCATTTCAACAGGGTGGGCAGTAGATGAATTCTTGAATGCTTCAGATGTCGTCCTGTTTTCTTTCTGAAGTCACCAAGCTAGCAAAACAAACCTCCAAACCAAAGGCGGCCTGTAGTAGTTTGAGATTCAATAATTTCACCAGGATAGAGTGCTATATGTGCTGGGTGGTATTAGCAGTGTTAAACAACCTGTGGTTGAAATTTGGTGACTTTATTATTTATTCTTGGTAGCCTACTATGTGGAGGTTCCCTTTCTTCTTCCTCTGTTCTTTTATTTTCATTCTCCCTCTCTTTTCCACATCTACTTCTTTCCCCCTTCTCCGCCCCCCCAATCTTCTTTCTTGCTGCCTTCTGGATTCTTCTTCTTTGTTTTTCTGTACACTTCCCTTCCTTTATACCTACCTGATATCTGTCCCTATTGCCCTCTCTCTTTTTCATCTGTCATTTTCTCCCTCATGTTTTTCCTACCCTCTTTCCTCCTATCCATTGTGGCCACTGGGCTACATTCCATCTTACCTATTAACTCCAGCTTGCCCTGGAGTTCTATTTTCCTTTCCCTATGACTTCCCATTGTTTTATCCTATCTCTTCACCCTCACCCTCAACTGTATTCTTTCTTCTCTTTATATTGTGTATATATGTATGCTTCCTATTCTGATGGTATCTGCTTTCAAAAGGGGAGAAAGGAATATGAAATAGTTTCTTAATCTACCCAGTGGCAAACTGGTTGGTGATCACCTTAGTAAATGTTGTCTTGATTATCTCAGTCTTTGAAGGGGGACAGTGCTGCCAAATATCCTGGTGTCTCTTAAAATTGTCTTTGGAATGTGCTTTTATACTTAGGATAAAAAAAGAAGAGGTTGAACTAGATTACTTCTGAGGTCTTTTCTAGCTCTAGATGAGTATGATTCCTCCTGGTGTAAGTGAACTTCATTACCAATGATAGAATCATAGGTTTACAGCTAGAAGGGGTCTTGGAGGGCCAAGTTGAATTCTCCATTTTACAGATGGGGAAATCAAGGCAGAGAGATGACATGACTTGCCCACATTCACTTACCTAAGTCAAACTCACCTAAGATATTTACAAAAATGTCAGAAACTGGTCAGCCAAAAGTTATAACATCTTCCAAAGAGATAACAGAGAAGAACCATCAAGTCTCAAACAAGGAGACACATAAAAGATACACCATCATAAGCTCTGACTGCCCCATATCTAACAAATGTTAGTGACAGATCAAAAATTTTAACCCAGATTCTCTGACTCCCAATCCCAGCACTTTGTGGATATACCCCCCACTTATGTTTCTCTAGTCTTGGGTTGCTAGCTTTGTCCACTTCCCCCACATTTTCTTTGATGCATTTTTTCTTGAATTTTTTTTTTTTTTGCAGGGCAATGGGGGTTAAGTGACTTGCCCAGGGTCACACAGCTAGTAAGTGTCAAGTGTCTGAGGCCGGATTTGAACTCGGGTACTCCTGAATCCAGGGCCGGTGCTTTATCCACTGTGCCACCTAGCTGCCCCTGATGCATTGTTTCTTAGATGCAACAATGCCATCTAGTCTAATCTCATTGTCCAGAGGAGAAAGCTGAGACCCAGAAAGTTGACCAAGGGCACACAGGTAATGACAGAGCCAGGATTTGAATTCAGGATCTTTGCTTCTAAGTTCAGCACATTTTCTCTTATACCACACTGCTTCTAATACAGGGTGTCCCAAAAGTCTTAGTGCATTTTCAAGTTTGAATATCACAGAATTAGATATGGTTAAGGGTTTCTTCCTGAAGAAGGAAATGACAAACCACTACAGTATCTTTGCCAAAAAACCAAAAACCAAAAACAAACAAAAACAAACACCAAAAAACCATGGACAAGATGGTCCAGGAGGTCATGAAGAGTCAGACACGACTGAACAACAACAAAGGGGCTCTTCATTCCGACAACTAAGTTGACCTTCAGAAGAGCCAGGGGTAACAGTAAGCTGGTAATGAAATGAGTGGTTTGCCATAAATTCTACTTCTATTAGAAAATGTGAGCAAGTTGCAAATTCCAAGAGTGAATGATTATTTAAATTGAAAAAAAGTTCACTTTCAGAAGATGGATTTCAAAACATGAACTCAATTCAAATACTATGACTGATTTGCAAACAAGGCTTTGGCTTTTATGTCATTTTTTAAAAAGCCAAATTTAATGGACCGAGTTCATTTGGACAGAAAGAGATCAAATGAATCAGTGGAATTAGAATACACGTCCATTTGGCTGTCAGTCATTGTTTAAACCACTCGACCACCCAACATCTCTAATTAAATGACATTACAGTCACTGTATAAAGGCCCAGCAGTGGATAAATTAGTACTCGTTAAGTGCTCTGAAGATGAAAAGCATTGTATGAGTAATGAGCAGGTTTTATTTTTTTTTCCTTCTTGGGATGAAAAGCACATCTTTTGTATTTTCCCACTGCACCATGAGTCACCTAAGTTGACATCACAGAAAAACTCCTCTCATAGACAGAGAAAAAAAATTAGTCACATTAATGGCAGGCTTTTATTTGTCTTGTCAGGTCAAATAAGAATGGGTACACATCCATTAATGTCTGTACGAGAAATTCATATACTATATAGATATGCAATCTAGAGATGCTGGTCTTATTTGCATGTGGCATTACACACCGAGTCATATGAAAATTACATTGTTTAAACATTCATGAAGAACAATTATCTTCCATAGCAGCAAAGATAGAAGCAGGTTATTCCCCTGTGCACCTAGTCTTCTGTTACATTTAAAGACTAGCACCTGAACCCCTGGAAATCCACCAGAACCCCGATGAGTGCCGTGGCCTTGAGCTGGTGAGATGCAAGAACCATGTATGTTGCAAACTTCATTTTGCTTTACCCCTCAGGGGTGTGATTCAGGGTGGGGAGGTGCTGGCAGATGGTAAAAAACTGCAGGTTGGCAAGGAAAACATCAGGCACATGAAGAAATTAATACAAGGGGAGAGCAAAAAGGAAAACGAAGGCAGATGTCTGGGCTTGTCTATTTGCCCATTTGGTAAAATTCTACACTTTGCTTTGAGACATTGCTCTAGATTGCCCATATGACTCCTTCCCTTGTACCTTCTCAACGCCCCACCCCTGAAATTCCAAGGCCACCCATCAGCAAAGATTTCATATATGAAGGAAAGCAATGGTTTGTCTTTGGTTTCCAACTTGGATGATCAAGTCCTCTACTGCTCACTGCATGCAAATGTTCTTCCTTATTTTTTCCTTTCCTTGAATTGTTTTTATACAATGATAATTAGTCATGCTAGATTGTACAGTTTGACTAATTATAGATATTCTGACAAGCTTAACTGAAAAGGTTGAGTATCCTCCATGGAAGTTTAATATATAACAGTTGGCTCAGATGTCTTTTGTGACATCGGGGTTTTTCACGCAATATCACCAGTTTCACCCTAGGCATTTGCTCACTCTCAGCTCTACCTACCCCTTCATTAGATCCCATTTGGAAGGTATGTCTTACAGAAGTCATGTTAAGCTCAAATAGAAATGGGGCCACTAAACTATAATAAGGATCCCCGAGGGCTCTATTTTGACTTAGAAAACCACATATTAACATCATTTATGTTCTGTTGTATTTTTTGTAATTTTGCAATGTTTCCACTTGGGAATAGTGTGGCATGCTGCCAGCAGGCTGAGTGTTTGACACCTCTGTCTTATAGCAAGTATAGCAAGATCCTATTTCAGAGGGGACACCTTAAGCAATAACATGAGGGGATATCAGAGAAACTAATATCTTTAAGTTCTAGAAACAAAAATGCATTATTTGGTGAATGAGGCCCAACTAAATAATAAATGAATTGGAAAGAAGTATCAAGGCAGTTAGGTGGCTCAGTGGATAGAGCACTGGGCCTGGAATTAAGAAGGCCTGAGTTCACATCTGACTTCAGACACTTACTAGCTGTGTGATCCTGACCAAGTCACTTAACCCTGTTTGCCTCAGTTTCCTCATCTATAAAATGAACTAGAGAAGAGAATGACAAGGCACTCCAGTACCTTTGCCAAGAAAACCTCAAATGGGGTCATAAAGAGTCAGATACAGCTGAAAACGACTGAACAACATCATCAACAACAACACAACAAGTATCAGGCCAGCCCTGCATATACAAATGCAAAAAAAACAGAACACTTTACTGTGATCAATTGAGATCTAGGGAAAGTCCAGCAGTCCTTTTGTATCATTAAGCTTGGCTACGTCCTGCCCATCTGGATTCATTGGCAGCACAGAAGTAATTACAGATACAGTAGCATCACCCTGATTGCCAAAGCTTCCCCACTGCTCCCATCCACCAAAGAGAAAGGTGGTCTGTCTGGAATTAAAAAAAGTTGTCATAGTAGACTGAGCAGGAATATTTTATTTGAGGATTTTTATAGAGTTTGCTTCATAATAGCCAAAAGCAGGGGCAGTGTTGTAGATTAGAATCAATTTAGCGAAGGAAAAACAAGTCCTTGAAATATATTTTCCCTTCCCTGGGCACGTAGCAGACATTAGTGGTAATGGGAGTTCTGTCTGTGCATGGGGAGGACACATATACCATCGAGGCTCTGAAACAACTCTTTGCCCTCAGTTATACAGTAGGTGAGGCAAGTCTGGATTCATCTTTCAAAACACTGATCTGACTTCCTGAGTTCACAAAATGAAGTTTTTGGACATTGAGGAAAGAAGGTTGGGGAGGGGGATGAGACCTCTCAACTCTGTAAGTTGCTGTCATAGAAACTCAGAATGCCAAATCTTGAAGGAACTCTAAGGTTCCAGCCTAGATTAACTGATCTAATTACACTTTAATAAGTGGAAAAATTGAGACTCAGGGTCACATAACTAGTTCATGGTTGCATTAGAAGTAGAGCCTAAGTCTTCTGAGTCTTAGTCCAAGGCTCTCTCTACTCTACCACACTGCTTCTAATAATTATAAAGGTCTTGAAGGGCCAGATGGAGACCGATTTCTTCCTCCTTGTTGTTCATAACTGTTCTGATCTTTCCATGCTTGTCTCTAGTTCTCAGGCTTGTTGGCTTCACTTCAACTCCAGGGAGGGCCAGAGAGGCAAATAATAGAAGCAACAAGGACATGGGACACAAAGAAGTTTCTTTTATGTACATCTTACTTCTTCCATATGGATAGCTATGTTTCCCCAGAGTAGCCCAGATGCATCAGAAAAATTAAAAAATCAGCCCAATGAGAAAATACTGAATTTGCCTTCCCAAATGCATTTACCGTGTGTCTGTACATGCATGTGTGTTGATGCATTTCATTTCTTCACAATAAGCCCAAGATGAATGAGGTACTCTGGAAGGAGCAGTAAAGTCCTCCATCCTCCCTCTCGCATAAATTAGAGAATTTGGTCAGGCAAGATTAGACCTTCGCCATTTGATGTCTCTGCCTTTGTTGCCATCTGTTTATTCATTCAATAGATGGGCTAGTGCCAAATATCACTGAAAACTTTCACTTTAAATAGCCTGATTGTTATTTACATGGAGTATATTTTCTTCCTCATAGAGGCAGACTGGGAATCAATAAAAGTACTAGAGTTTTAGTCCTGGTTCTTTCACTAACTAGCTTTGTAACCTTTGGAAATTCTACTTTCTTCACCTGTGAAATGAAGGGTTGAGTTAGGTTTCTTCATCTGCAAAATGGATGGTATTTATATTCCCAGTTCCAGATCTGTGATTCCATGACCCTAGACACTTCAGATCTCTGTCACCCTCATTTTCCTTATCTATAAAAGGAAGGAGCTTGAACTAGCTATCTAAACTCACAGCTCTTAATCCTTCGATTTATCTTGTATGTATCTTATACATAATCTTTTTCAGTTGTCTCCCCCACTAGACTATAAGCTTATTGAAAGCAGGGACTAACCTTTGCCTTTCTTTGTATCCAGAGTGCTTAGCATAGTGGCCGGCACATAGTAGGTACCAATAAATACTGACTTCCTTCTCAAGCTCGAGGATTCTAGGATTCTAATACTGAATTGGTGTAATTTTTAATGTGATGTGTGTTGGAATTAGTCTTTCAGACACTTGTGGCTCAGGAAGGAAAATGGAGTAGTTTTAAGGGGGAAAGGAACTTTGGATTCATGTGCATTTTATGTCCATCTCGTTTTGTAAGGATGCACTGGACAAGGCTCATTGACATGATTTACAATATACTTAGTTAATGGAGCTTTAGGTAGCTGGCCAGAGTGCTGAAATCAGCTACAGCACGGCACAGAGACCTCACAGAGACCAACACAGCAAGGAGACCTTGGTAGTCAGCAGTAAGGACGCAGAGGACAGAGGCAGACAGAATAGTTCTTAGCAAGCTCCAAGCTTGTGGCGTTAGGTATATAAACAGAATCAGACACGTGCCAGAGGAATTTCAGAGTGCCTTGGATTTGATAGTTCCCAGACCTGGTAAAGTTATACTTAGCTTAGGATAGTTTGGGAATAGCTTCAAGTGGGGGCAATTCTCTGTCACTCAGAGGAGTATTAATAGTTGTAGGGTCTGAGGGCAGAGAAAACATTTCATCAGATAGGTATCTTGCTATAAAGGGAGGAAAACACCACCGAACCAAAAGGGGCTTATGTCAAGTTTGCAGAAATCCCTAGATATAACAAAGATCCAAGAGGATCCACAGAACATCTGCCAGGGGAGAGACCGCTGTCCATTGCACACACTGAAACCAGCTGAAATTATGCAGATGTCTAAGTAAGCACTTTCCCTTGGCAATTCCCACCCTCTCCCCCCTGCCCTGGGTTAATTTATGAGGCTTTGTCTATATCAATATATCTTCCTGCCATTACCAGTGCATGTTAATAATTCTCAAAATGCTGCTGTTTGTTTCAAACTGAAGTGCATGCTGTTACCTTCACATCTGTCCTGCCAGTCCTCAGGACTTGTTCCCTTCTCCTTGCTGCCCCAACTCACAAATACAGAAAGAAATAAGGGACACCTGTAACATTTGTCCTTGTTTGGGGGAGTCATGCATTTCCTATGGCCCCCACTCTGGCATCAACCAGCTACCCTGAGTTAGTGATATAGTTTGCATTATCCCTTCCTTTAGCCTGCAGTTTAGCTTCCCTATTAATGCAGACACAACACTCCAGTGAAGCTCAGAACTAAGAAATTTTCTGCTTGGTGTGGTTTTAATGCCCCATTATTATTTTCCCTACACATCACATACCTCTCAGAGGGTGCACTGGGGCCCCTGTCTGCTACAATGCCACAGGGAGTATCTTCAGGCCCATCAAATGGAGAAGGAGGTGAGGAGACCTAGTCATAAAGTAATTCATCCAGAACTCCAATTCTTCCCTCCCTCTTCCCCTACCCCCCTCATCCATGGATAGTCTGTGCTCCCCAAAGTTTGCTGATGCTATGTAAACTTCTTTCCCGCTCCTTGAAATCATCCTTGGACCTCCAGGAGTTTGTTTCTTCTTCTTGAGAGTCTCCTGCAGTGGTTAGTATGTGTCTGGTTTCTCTTCATGGCTGGGGGACAGGATTGATGGGTTTTTCCCTAGTATTGTTATTATAATTATTTGTTATTTACAAGATTGCAGCAGGTGACAGGGCAAAAGCTAATATCACAAAGTATGAATGAGTTCAATAACTGATTGCACCCCTCTCCCCTTCCCCTATATGACTCAATAACCTGTTATAGTCACTTTAGTTCTTGATCTCTTTAGAGGGGAGAAGTAAGAATTGCACATTCACACTTGACAAAATTCATGGCAAGAAAAAAGAATAACCAAGAGACTTGAAACATCCCCAAATGAGTGACTTGCAAAGGAAGGAAACTTTGAGCAACCAGGCACTGCCTCCATAGAGATGCTGAGCACTGCGGTCTACCCTTGACAAAGAGCATCCTCTCCAGTAGCTATAATAACCTTGCTGGTGAGACCCTAGTGTTCTGATGGCTATTGAGAGTAACATATTCACTAAAGCAGGCTTCCACTCTGCCTCCAGCACAATCCTTGTGCTCCAAAAGCTTTCCTAGAGGAATATTAGAGATATCTAAGCTATCCTTGGAGAAAATTAGGAGCCTTGACCTCAGAAAGGGATCCAAGGTATGACGATTTCCCTCTCAAATGCCTGCATCTCCCAGTTGAAGGTCTACCATAGCTCTACAGGCTGAGAAAAATAGGGTCCAAGGGAGGAAAATCCTCATGGAACCAGTTAATACTCCTTTGGTCCCTTAGACGATTGGGGATTCCTGTGCTCAGAGACCTGCTCAACAGTGGAGCCAGTTGTGGGCAAAACAAACAACCCAAGGCAAGTTATTATTTGAAGGGGCAGGGACTACAAAAACAGTGCCCCCTCCCTATACAGACTTTTAATTAAGCAGAATATTTAAGCAGCTTGACTCCAGAAGGAGCCATGTGACATCTCTATTCAAAACTGGTCCTGTGTTGTGTTTGTAATTTCATCAGCCACTCTCTGTGATGCTCTCCACCCCCACTTCCCAGCTCCAGCCCCACTAATTGCCTATTGACCTTGAATTTAGGGCTGGGGTTGATTTGCTGTTCTGTCTGGGGAACCCCAGGGGCCTTGTGCCTTAACAGGAAGAAATCCTCATTTTAGCTACAGTCATTTTTCCTCTTCTTCTGACACAGTGATCGAATTATCAGGCTGCCTTTCCTTGGAGAAAATGTGTATGTCCACGAGTCCCAGGAGGCATCATCCATTTGCCTGTTTGATAGGTTGGGGGAGAGGGAGATCAAGCAGAAGACTCTTTTGTGTGTGTGTGTGTGTGTGTGTGTGTGACAGTATATATGTATGTGCATGCATACTTGCCCAAGTACCCAGGAAGATACCTCCCACCTTCTGGGTCTCTCTCCTGAAGGTGGGACTTCAGGGTGGTGAGGAAAAGACACTCGGGCATCTTAGCTGCAGGTAGGCTGGCAGGTAGCTGCATATAGACTGCTCCCTACTGTGCCAGCACTGCTCAAGCTACTGGCTGGACACTTGAGGGGCTTCATGCTGCAATCTCTCCGGGGGTACAAGTGCTCCAGTCGCCAGCGCTCCCAAGTCTTCCTAAACTCCAACTGGACCTTTCATGGGAGGAGAGAAAGTGGAAACAAGTACGTAAACCAACCACTCACAAATCACAAAAGCTTCTCTTTATTGCATTAGATGGAAAGGAGAAAAAAAAAATCTACTGTCTTATATTAAGAGACACAAGTCAGGGCCTTCAGGCACCTAAATTAATATCCCAATAAAATTGTCTATTGTTGTCTCCCATTTTCTTCTTTTCAGGAGAAAGGGATGGGCTCAGTGGCCTAATTGGACTCTTCCATCTCTAAATTCTGTGATTCAGCTAAGTACATTTCACAATCCATCACAAAATCATTTAACAAGAGAGGATGAGCAAGAGGGGAGGGGGAGGGAGGGAGAGAGGCTCTCTACATATTTCCAATTTTAGTCTCATAGTCTACATGTGAGAAAACTAAAGTAAGTCTGGACCCTTTCAGAAAAGACCAAATAATATCCCTTTCCTCTACTGGAGTGCCACTAAATCCATATTTCTAACCAACAGGTAAACATGAATAGATGAAAGGAACAAGGAATCTAGTATAGAGATGAGTACTGAGACAGTGCTCAGGAAGAACTAGGTTCTAGTTCTTATATTTTAATCTTTGGGTTCGGAACACCTGGGATTGAATCCTGTTTTCCATCTAATAGCCTGGCCTCAGTTTCCACATCTATAAAATGAGGGGGTTAGTATTTAAGTTCCTAAATCTGTGATCCTATGAACTGGTCCCTTCCAAATATATCTTTGCATCTAGAAGTCTATTAACCTGAAGAGAGCAGCAGAGATGAGAAGGTTGTTGGGAGCAAGAGAGTTGAAGTGAATTGATAAACCAAGATTAGTTCTAGACATCTGGAGTTGGCTCAGAAATGACCAACCTGCACAATGGAACATTGCATTCATGCATACACATAGATGCATATATACACATATACTAGAACACCACATATCTGTATGAGTATATATTATGTTTGTATGTATATATTGTATATATAATGTGTATAAATAATATACACACCTGCATACCTTTTTTATAAAGGTAGAAATGGCCACAGAGAGAGATGCAGTGTGCATTGGAATTACTGGATATATCCAGGACACCACCCTCAGTCCATCACACAGAACTCAGACAGCAGCCAAAGAGAACAAGGCATGTGCCCAGGAAATGGACTGTATTGACAGCAAAATATAAGGCAATATCATCGTTCCCTAGAGCCAAAAGGACACAAACAGCTTCGGTGACCTCTGCCTCAGCTCCCCTCATGCCTTGGAGAGTAGATGGTCTCAGAGGTATCATCAAGAACTCTGGCACCAATAATGTGTCTCCAAAGGCTGGCTCCTTGACCTCAAAGAAATGTTATACTCCATGTTGGGAGCTACACAGCCAGTCCCTGAGATTATGAGAATGGAAACTGCTTATTTTCAAGGTTGCTTTAACAGGCAAGATGCTACATGTAATTTCCTAGGACCAGAAGCATGAATCTCCTCTGAGCACTTATTTGCACTTAGGGCCACTCTTTCTACCATATTTGAGGTTTAGTCTCTCCCTCCAGTAGGGACTTCCTGCTGCACCAGATGTGCAGCTGCTGTTGGTAAGGTAAGCCAGCTGTGGGGCTCCCTGCCAAGTCTCTGTGCCAAACCTGCATTCCTGCCTCCCCCCCATCTCTTTCCTCCTCCTCTTCCCAACAGCTACCATTGATCTAACCTCACACAGGGAAATGGCCTGCATGCCATCCCTTAAAAGAACTTTTCTGTTCAGAGCTGATAATGTCCAGAGAAATCCCCCATGTGCACACAAGTTCCTACAGCCTCACACATGGGGCCAGGCAGATTACAGGACTTACCTGATGGGGTACCCAAAGCCCACACTATTGCTGACTTCAGAGCTGAAGTCACAGAAACAAGACCAATGCAGAGAGGGAAATCCCATTTCCGGTCTCTCCAGTCTCTTTCTGGCCATGCTAGCCTGCTGATCTTACATTGCCCCTGTTTCTAAAGGGGACTTCTGCCAAGCAGAACTGACCTTTGCTGTTCACACCTGAGCAATGGGTGACATGGGTCTGTGCTTAGAACAGGAGATAACAAGAGCCTCTGATAGAGAAGCCAAAGCAAATGGAAGAAACCAGGCATATCTGAGGAAAAGTCTCTCTCACCTATGGGGAGATTTCCTAGAGAGTAGGATGTCTCACAAGGACAGATGTCATGAAGACAAGACTTTTAAACATTTCTCACTCTTCCAATCACAGTACTGAAATGCACTTTAGCAATTAGGCCCCTACTCATATAGATGCATTGGCATCAGGTCCATCAAAGTTATAAAAATGAATAAACTATTAGACCATGGATCATTCCCCTTAACTTCCGGGACTTCAGTTTCTTCTGAGAGGGTTGGATTAGATGGACTCTGAGCCATCTAAATTCTAGATATAATCATTATTATTATTTTAAAAATTATATTAGGTTTATTTTTATTTCATCATATTTTTATTATAGTGTTTGTTATAATTTTTATTATTTCTTCTTATTATAATTGTTATTATTATTAAACATTTACTAGAACCATCTAGGTCCTGAAGTCAAGAAGACTTGAATTCAAATCCAGCCTCAGACACTAAGTAGGTAGGTGATGCTGGACGAATCACTTAACTGCTCTCTGCCTCAGTTTCCTCAACTATAAAATCAGGATAATTATAGCACCTATCTCCCAAGATTGTTGTGAGGATCAAATGAAATAAAGTGCTCAGCCAAGTGCCTGCCCCAGGGTAGGTTCTTAAAAGTAAATGTTTGTTTCCTTCTTTCCAAGCAACGCCAAGAGAAAACCAACTTTGGCAAAAATCAACACTACCTCCCATATCCCTTCCTTCCTCTCCTCTCTCCCTGCATTGCCTCAGTTCTCCTATGCCTTTGTGTCTTCAGTAGCTGGAATGGATGTGACAGCTCCCAAAGTCAGCCTTCTGGCCATCTTTCCCATAGGCCTGAAGTATTGCCATAGCAACCCTGGGCATAGAGAGACACTCTCACCATCTGTGGAATTGGCCCCAAGGAATGACTTGTGTGCTTTTGTGGACTCCTGGGAGATGGCAACACATGGCATTTCTCTCTCAGAAGCAGCTGGGAAGAGGCCAGAGCCTGAAAGGAATTGGGATAGACCTAAAGGAAATCAGGCAGCCAGCCTAATGAAGATCAGGTGATGATATGTAAAGATGAAGCATTCAATGACAAGGAAACCCCACACAGGGATGGTGCTTTGCAGTTTACAAAGCACTTTCATGGACATGACCTCATGTAGTCTTCACCATGGCCTTGTGAGGCAAATAGAAGTATTATCACCTCTATTTTACAGATAAGGAAACTGAAGTTTAGTTATTTGCTCAAGGCCATGCAGGTAATAAGTAGCAGAGGCTGGGCTAGAATCCAAGTCTCCTCACTCCTAGTCCTTTCCTCCTTCCATTATGCCCAACTGATTCCTCAGACTCCTACCTGTTAGATATTCATAAGACTAGGTGCAGGGGTGGGTAAGAAAGTCTGAGTGTTTTCCATCTTTGATAATAGTTGGATAAAGTGGGAGGAGAAAGCAGAAACTTGCCACTGGAAGAAGACAATGGTAAAGAGGATACATGATTAAGGTCAATGTATTATTTGTGGACAAAAGAAAAATGTGATGGTCTAATAGCTTTGGGGGATCTGACCACAAAGTCATATCTGAGCCTGGGAGCCCACTGAAGGGCTCTCCATTTCTGTCCCTATCAATGTTACACAATCAACATCACTAGCAAAAAGGTGATAAAGATGGGGATTGTGGGCAAGTAGATACTCTGTTCCAACAGGAATCCAAGAAGATATAATCAGGAATCTAGGGAGAAGAGAAATTGAGTGTGCATATGGGGTATGTATGTTGGGAGCTGAGGTGAAGTAGGCAGCACCTACAAAGGGAGAAGGTGGAAAAGAGAAAAAAGAGAAGAAAGTGTGTTGGGAAAGTGATGTGGTTGTAGAAGATAGAAAGGACCCGTCTCACCCTCCTCAGCCAACTTTTATTCACCCATGGAGTCTTGTTCCCCTGTTGACTCCTTGGTGAGGAGGCAGCTAGCTGGTACAGTAGGTAGAGTGGTGGGCCTGAACTCAGAAAGACCTGAATTCAAATCTGGCCTCATATACTTACTGTGTGACCCTGGAAAAGTTACTTAACCTCTGTTTGTCTCAGTTTCCCCAAATGTAAAATTGAAATCATAATGGTATCTACCTCCCAAGGCTGTTGTGTGGTTCAAATGAAATAATATTTGTAAAGTGCCAGGCATATAGTAGGTACTTCATTAATGCCTTCTTCCCCCAGGTATTCCCCATGTTCCAATGATATTGCTCTAAGCCTCAGCAATGGTTTGTGACCTGGGATGGGTAGGGGAAATGTGCCTATCTTCCCTTCTGAGAGCCATACAATGAAGGACCCAGATCTAGGTCCAGGGCAGAAAATCAGCACTCAGGCAGGGGGGTGGGGAGAAGATGGGAGGTTTGGTCATAAGACCTGTGAATAATTCCTGAAGGGAACACAAGAGGCCAAGCATTTTTAGTTTCACATATTTCAACGTTTTGTTCACTTTTTTTTTAAAGCCCTTCCAAAGGGCCCACTGGGGAAAACTGAAGGCAAGGCAGTCTTGATTGCCCCTCATCCATCACCAATCATTTGTGCCAGTGCACTGACTTTGCTGAGCCATCCCCAGAATCTAGAAGGAACCTGACGAGTAGGAAGAAGGGAATAAGCAGGATCTCTTCTGCTAGACTTGGACCTTTAAGCTGTACTAGATCAGTTTTCAATGTCTCTTCATTCCTAGGTGGCTTGGTAGATAGAGGGCTGGGCTTGGACTCAGGAAGGCCCAAGTTCAAATCTTGCCCTAGACCCTTACCCTATTGATACCTTGGTTTCTTCATTTGTAAATTAAGAGGTTGGCCAACATTCACTGGATTGTCAGCTCTCTTCTAGATCTAAATCTATGTTCTTATGATCCAGTCATATTTTTTTTTGTTTTGTTTTTTGTTTTTTTGTGGGGTAATGAGAGTTAAGTGACTTGCCCAGGGTGACACAACTAGTAAGTGTCAAGTGTCTGAGGTCGCATTTGAACTCAGGTCCTCCTGACTCCAAGGCCAGTGCTTTATCCACTGCGCCACCTAGCTGTCCCCCTCCCCCATCTTATTGAGGAGATCAGTATGTAAAGATCTGTGAGCTGAGAGTCACAAGGCCTGGGCTCTAGTCTGAACTCAGACCTTGGGCAAGGTGCTTCTTCTTGCTGTGCTTTGCCTTTCCTCCCTTTCTATAAGCAAGGCGGCTAGATCTAGATGATCTCTAAGGACCTTCCCAGGTTTGATATTCTATAGATACTGTGAAAAATCCTTTTGTTAATGACCTCTAACAGAGAAGAGTTAGGGATCACTCTTATCTTAGCCCCTGTGGTACAGGGACTGCATGGCAAGGCTCAAAGCCAATGGGAAGCCCCCAGACTAGAAACAATTTGGAGGTAGGGAAGGGTCTGGAAAAAAGAAGACAGTGAGACACAGCCTGAAGGATCTGGCATGTGCCTTCCCATCTTTGTCACACAATCTTTTTTTCTCTTTTTCTTTTTTTTGCAGGGCAATGGGGGTTAAGTTACTTGCCCAGGGTCCCACAGTCAGTAAGTGTCAAGTGTCTGAGGCTGGATTTGAACCAGGTCCTCCTGAATCCAGGGCTGGTGCTTTAATCCACTACGCCACCTAGCTGCCCCCTGTCCACAAAATCTTAAATGAGATTCATGTGGGCTGGAGGTAGGACGAATCTGATGAGAAAGAAGTGGATGCAGGGAAGAAAACCCCTCACAAAGGAAGGAGAAGGGCCCCTGCCTCAGGGCTCTAGCAGTGGCACTCCAGAGCAGCGTCGTCTCTGCACTCTCTGGTGGGCTCTTGATCTGAAGGTCACCTAGGAGGGGAGCCTGACTTAGCCCGTTTCTCACCGAGTGTGGGGGAAGTATTGAAGTGAGGGGAAGGACTGAGAACTGTTCATGTCCTGGCCTCCTGAAAGGCCTGGTCTGGTGGGTCCCTGGGAAAGTCACCTTTCCCTCCCCTCCTCTAGTTCTGGGCTCTTTAGATGTGTCTGACATGGTGTAGGTCCTTTTCCTATCCTTTCTTCTTTCTTCACCAGCACTTATTTTTTTCTATTTAAGCAGTTTTCCCCAAAGTGGAGAAAGTGTTGAACAAGGGCATTTTTCATACTAACTCCCCTCCACCTCTTCAATCCTGTCCCTTAAGAGATCATAGATTCCATCTCTCCTTGGCCAAACTAAATGAATCACAAATCGTCTCTATCCTTGTTGTTCTGCCTCTCCAAAGCCAGGGAGAAAACCATCCTTGAGTTGACTTTCATTGTCCTTATTAACAGCCTGGCTCTAGTGGCACCCCCTCAGGTGATGACTCACATGAACAAGGTCACTAGTTATTCTCTGGAGGGGAGAAGGACTTGAACATCAACCCCTCCACCCGCAGCCCCTACCCACTGACATACACACCTCTATCCTAAGGGCTGTCAGTGAATGAAGAAGCTGCATTTTCTTCCCTTGTAAGGGAGGCCAGCTCTTAGAAATAACATCTTGGGATAGTGAACGCTGGGACAGCTAGGTGGTATAGTGGATAGAGCACTGGACCTGGAGTCAGAAAGACCAGAGTTCAGATGTGCCCTCAGATACTTATCAGCTGCTGCCCTTGACAAGTCACTTAAGGTCCTGGCTGCATAAAACTGGAGAAAGAAATGGCAAACCACTCCAGTATCTTTGCCAGGAAGATTCCTTGGACAGTGGGCCCGTGGGGTTGTGAAGAATTGGACATGACTGAACAACAACAACAACAACAAAAAACCACAACCAGTGAACCTTCAGGGCATGAGTCCTTGCTGCTGCCTGGCAACTTTTACATTCATCTCTTCTTGATCCCCATCACATTCCCCACAGCAAATGTACCAAACCTTTCTCCCTGAGCTCTCAGCCTTACTCAAAGCCCTCAAAGATAGATGTACTCAGCTAGGTAGTGGATAGAGCACCGGCCCTGGATTCAGGAGGACCTGAGTTTAAATCCGGCCTCAGACACTTTAAACTTGCTACTTGTGTGACCCTAGACAAGTCACTTAACCCCAATTGTGTCACCAAAAAAAAAATAGATGCACTCAAAGCAGAGGACTTCTCTTTTTCAGAGGTTCCTCTGACACAAGCTCCCTCAACACCTCTCTTAGCTCATCAGTCCCTTCTCAATTTCTATAGCCACCTTCCCTTCCTCCTCTTCAATCTTTAGAGGGAAAAGTGGTCATCCTCCTTGTCAAGGTTAACCCTTCTGCCTGTGGCCTTGAGCCCATCCCTTTCTGCTTCCTCCATGTCATGGCTGATTCATGAATTCAGCCAACATTTATGGAGCCTTGCACTGTGCTGAGAGAGATGCAAAGACAAAGTTCAGGCATGCTCTCTCATAGATTTTCAGCTCTTCTCTCTTTTCTGGCTCCTTTCCACCTGCCTACAAGCATTCTCAACTCTCTCTTATCTTCAAAAATAAATAGAAACCTCTTTACTCCATTACCCCATTCAGGCTACTGCCCCATCTCTTGACTTTTTTTATTGCTAAAATTCTTTAAAGAATTCACTTCCCTTATTACTCAATCACTCCTCAGTACTTGTAATTTGGCCTCCATTCCCCATGCTTTAGCTAGGTAGTAAGGTGGACCTAACCTCAAACACTTACTAGCTGTGTGACCCTGGGAAAGTCACTTAACCCTGTTTGCTTCTTCTGTAAAAATGAGCTGGAGAAGGAAATGGCTAACCCCTCCAGTATCTCTGCCAAGAATAACTCAAAAGGGGTCACAGAGAGTTGGACAGGACTGAAAACTATTAAACAACAATAAGCCCATGCTTTACTGAGTCTGCTCTTTTCAAGGTCATGAAGGACCTACTAATTGCTTGATCCAATGGCCTTTCTCAGTCTTTACTTTTCTTAGCACTCTTTGAAGCATCAGACACTGTTGACAACCATGCCCTCCTTGAGGTTCTCTTGTCTCTTGGCTCCATACTTATGTCTACTCCCAGCTTTTTATTCCTTTGACCACTGGTTCTGTGTCTCCTTTGCTGTTCCCTCTTCCTACCTTCTAAATTTCAGCAGTCCTACTTTTTGTCTTCTCTTTGAGCTCTCTTTCACTTTGATTCTATCCACTCACATAGCTTTGATTCTCCCCTTAATGCTTGTGACTCCCAAACCTACAACTCCATTCATGATCTCCAAACCTACTTTTCCAACTACCTAGACCCATTCAGTGCTGAAGCCCTTCCTTATACTGCCAATATCTTCTTTTCTAGCTGAATTCCCATTCAGTGTTTAAGATTTAGCTGCAATGCCACCTTCTTAAAGTAGCCTTCCTTGATACTCTGGCTAGGAGTAATATTGTTCTTCTATGTGTACTCAAAGCACTTTGTAGCTCTCTCTCATGCATTTAATATTCTTTGTAGTACACAAAGTATTTCCCTACTACATGGGTAGCTATTTGACGGTGGGAACTTTGTATCTTCCTCTGCACAGGGCATGGCTCCATAAAGGTTGGCTGAATTCACTAATTGGTTAATTAATCAATTAATTTCTCTGTACCTTTGACATTCATTTTATGATCTCTTAGTAACAGGCAGACCTCTAATTTTCTTGGGATAAAACTGCCATTCAAATGAGGTTATTTTCCTAAACTTCCACTGGATAAGGGCAAAATGTAGGTATATGGTAAGGGGCCTAGGTAGAGGCTGGTGGTCAACAGAGAGAAGGGGAAAATGTCTCTGGGATGAAAAACATTCAGATTCCTTACAAAGTGGGTACTCTGTGGAAAGAAGCTCGAGGAGCTGGATTATGAATGGGATCCATAGGTAGGTTGCAAAATCTAGTGAAGGAGGGGTTGTATTCTCCGCCCAGTGCTAACAAAGGACCAGTCAAGGCAACAGCCTCTCCCCACATTTTTAGCACCCCTTCCCTCACCTCCCCCATCAAGATTCCCCACTCCTTACCTCATTGTTAACAAAGCAGTACAAGATGGCCACCATCAGCCCCTGAAACCAAATGTTATTGTCAGGAAGCTAAGGCTCCAGAGACCAAGACTGGGGAGTCCTCAGCGCCCCACCACCTCAAATACTCTGCCTCGCTCCCAACTCTGGAACATTGCAGCTTCACGCCCTGTCCTGGAAACAAGGATCTTTAGAACTCAGTTCCCTCCTCTGTACTGTGGGGATAAGAAGAGTGCCTGCCACGCCTTTGCTTCCCAGGGTAGGTGTGAAAGCCGAATGATAGATCAGAGAGGAGAGGCTTTCTGTGGGTCTAAGGGGCTCAATGTGGATTATCTAGCTGCTCTGCCAATCCCCGTTGCTCTCTGATGTTACCTGGAAGGATGCGAGGGAGAGTTCACAGAAGAGTTTGATGTAACGCAGGGTCCCTCGGGCATGCTCATCAATCACAAAGGCAAAGATAATTTCGTGCGTCCCCAGCAGGGGGATGAGGGTCAGGGTTGATTTGGCCAGCCTGGGGATCAGAAAAAGGCATCTATGAGTTGCTAGGGAAACTTGGTGGGGGAGCTGGGAAACGGGAAGGCAGATTCTGTTACCTACTACCTGTGTGACTTTGGGCCATTCACTTTCTCTCTCTGGTCCCCAAGTTTCCTCACCTATAAAATAAGGGAATTGAACCAGAGACTAGGCAATTTCTAAGGTCCCCTTCCAGGTCTGACAGTACCTATGGGGAAAGGACCTTGGGTTCCATTCCTGACTCTGTTACTATTTCTGGGTTAACCTAACTCAAAGTCTTTCTCTTCTCTGATTTACTAGCCTCTAATGATCACTCCTGCTCTTCCCACCCCGGAGCACTGAGGTCACCACCCTATGCTGTACTTTCACCTCAACTTGTTTGCTGCTTTGTGTCATGCATGTGTTTCCAATTTTTCCAGCTTAGCATCACAGATGCCAGAAAGGAACTTCAGTGCTCCCAAATCACCCCAAAAGAGCTGGTGCAGATGTTGAAGCTTGTCCAGAGATTTGATGTACTGGGGAATATCCATGAATCTCAGTCATCCAGGCTTTCATTGATCTTATGACCATTGATAATTAAGGATCAGGGGCAGCTAGGTGGTGCAGTGGATAGAGCACCAGCCCTGGAGTCAGGAGTACCTGAGTTCAAATCCGCCTCAGACACTTAACACTTACTAGCTGTGTGACCCTGGGCAAGTCACTTAACCCCAATTGCCTCACTAAAAAAAAGAAAGAAAGAAAGAAAGAAAGAAAGAAAGAAAGAAAGAAAGAAAGAAAGAAAGAAAGAAAGAAAGAAAAAGATAATTAAGGATCAACTGTTATTTTCTCTTTCGGTTCTATGACCCTAATTTGGGGGAGACAGGTCCACACGTCCATGACCATGACCAACACTGAGCAGCAAACACATAAGCCTAGGTGAAGGAATACAGTGCAGAATGAGGATCTGCCCTTTAAGTAACTTGTCCCATCACCTGCACTTAGTGTCCGTCTTGCACATCAAGTTGGCCTTCAGTTTGGAGATGATGATGCAGATAACTCTGATAAAGATGAGGAAATTCAGCTGTGGAATAGAGAGGGGAGGGTGTGCAATAACATCACAAAGCAATGTACTTTTTCTCTCCCCTCTTTCTCCCTTCCCCTCTATTCCTAACAACCCCCTGGTCTCTCCCCTCCACTCTCACCCTACCTCCCACCAAAGCCTTAAATAAATTCCCTCCCTTCACTTGGGTTCACCTCCCCAAGGTCACTCACTCCTATGGCCATGAGAATAGGCAACCGGATAATCAGCCAATAGTTCATGTTGGCGTTTCTGTTCCAACATCTGGGGAAAGGAGAGATTCATACATGCACATACATATATATGATACACACAGTAGCCCACAGGCAAAGAATCATGGCCATATACAAATACGAAGAGACAGGCACACCTACACAGCACATGCAGAGCACAGCCAGGAAGGCACAACCAGGAATGCTGTTTCTCCAAACACCTTTATGCAGTCCCAGTACCTAGGACCTATAAAGGTGTCCCAGAATTATAAGGACTGGGGAAATGGGCCCTAGTGGGATGGGGTCATAGTATACACTTCTGGCTCCTCCCTACCTCCCCACAGACAGCAGTCACACAGCCAGGCCTAAGGACTCCCATGGACCCCTCAGGACTGACTCCCCACCCTAAGCCCAGCTCCCCTCACCAGCCCCCAGAAACCCTCAAGGAGACCCAACTACCAGCATCTGAGCAAGGCACCCACCCCTCATCCTCGTACAGGTACTTCACGATGGCCCATGGGATGACAAACAACAGGGGAACACCTGGGGGAAAAGACAGAGAGAGAGTGAGAGAGAGGCTGGCTGTGGGGCCAGCCAGCCAACCAAAAGGAATTCTGGCCACCCCTCAGGTCATATTATCACTGAGTGACTAATGGGAGGTAGAGAAGGAGACAGGTAAGGAAGTGAGCCCTACACTAGCTATACCTACCCTGAGGTTCTTAGCCTGGGGCCCATGAACTTGCTTTATATAAATAAACATGCAATATACATATATATGTATACATGCATACACATGTATGCACATATAGGCATATGTATACAAACATATAGATAAATAACTATATGTTTTACTTTATTCATTTAAGAAGGGGTCCATAGACTTTATCAGATTGCCAAAGACGGCTATGACAAAAAAGGTTAAGAATCTGTCTTGTGTAGATGTCCCACCCAATAGCATTAGGCAATGTATCCATATTCCCATTATTGGCAAGAAGTTGGGGCTCAGACTTGGAGGCTTCTGTCCTATTTATCTCACCATAGGATCATCCTCATCTTGGTCACCACCATCATCATCCATTAACCTGGGGGGATCACCATCAACTGACAGAGACAGGTCTGGCTCTCATATATTCAGGATAGACCAACAACAGACAGAGACATTAAACAGAGATACATATGGACAAGGAGTCAGGGAAATGAAGGGTGGGGAGAAGGGCCTAGTGAGTCCATCTTCTGACATCCTTTGGGTTCAATCCAACAACCATTAGCATGTAAGTTCCTTGAGGACAGGGGCAGTCTTTTGCTTGTTGTATCTCCGGCACTTAGTACAGTGCCTATAACATAGTAGGTGCTTCATAAATACAAAACATTTTAAAAGTATTTATTAAGTACATACCGTATACAGTACAGTGTGCAAGGTGCTGAAGATAGAAAGGAAAATGAAAAAAGTCTCTGCCCTCAGGGAGCTTATATTCAAGGGGGATAGGGAGGAATAAAATGCATCAAACAGATGAGTTAAACAAAGGTCCCTACAGCACATTTTCATCAGAGCGTACAGCCAGAGAATTTCATTTTATGTTTTGTTTTTTAAAGCAAACATTTATTGAATACTTAATCATAATGGACATTTTTATTCATTAAACAATTTAAAACAATTAACTAAACTTTACTTTAAAAATACAAACTTTAAAAGCAAGGCGCAAGATAAACCAATTCTTTGAGACATTAGAATATGCCTAGGTGCACTCCGCACACCCTATGTGCATGCCTGTGAACTTAAATAAAGATAACCTGAGGAAGCAGATATGATTAAGGGGTTTTATGGAGGAGAAGGCACTTGAACTGGGTCTTAGAGGAAGATGAGGATTCAAAGAGGTGGAGTGCAGGGTAGGCATGGGAGGACAGCTTATAAAGGAACAGAGTAGTGGAATGAAGAGTTCCAGGAACAGCAAGTGGGTTGGTCTGGAGTAAGGTGAAATAAAGCTATAAAGGTGGGTGGGAGCTTGGCTTCAGGATGAGCCACTAAAGATCCTTGAGCACAGGCAGTGACATGATCGGGTTGCTTTAGCATGATGATTTTGGCAGCTGTGCAGAAAATGGATTGGAGAGGGGAGAGATGGGAAAAACCAATAAGACCAGTAAGACCAATTAGGGGGTTATTATATTAGTCTAGGTGAGAGATGTTAAGAGTTTGAGAATTAGGGAGGTGGCCCTTTGAGTGGAAAGAAGGGGAGTGGTTGTGAGAGAGAGATGGTAGAATTGAAATGATGTAGCAACTATTGGATACGGGTTTATGGCAGCTAGTGCCATCTAGCAGTGGATAGAGCTCCAGGCCTGCAGTCAGGAAAACCTGAGTTCAAATCTGGCCCCAGACATGTACTAGCTGTGTGACCCTGGGCAAGTCACTTCACCCTCTTTGCCTCAGCTTCCTCATCTGTAAAATGAGCTGGAGAAGGAAATGAGAGAACCAGTCCAGTATCTCTGCCAAGAAAGCCCCAAATGGGGTCATGAAGAGTTAGATATAACTCAAATGACTGAATGACAACAATGCAACTGATTGGATGTGGGGTTCAGGGGAGAATTTTAGAGGAGGTTTGGGGTGGAGGATAATGAGTCCTGTTTTGTACATGTTGAGATACATAAGGAATAACCTGATAGAAATGTTCAGCAGGCAGTTGGTGATGAAGGATTGGAGCTCAGAAGATCCCAAGTCTTTCCCCTTCACTGTTCACTCTCCACACCTTACACCTCATCTACTGCACTAGGCAGAAGGACCAGAGAATCACTAAATCTCAGAGGCCAGCTAGTCCATACCCTATTTTTATGTAGGCATGTATGTATAGATGCATATAAACATACACAAATGCACACATAGATACATGTACATATGTGTATACATGCACACATACATATATATCCCCATCTTGGAGTCTGGTGATAGATACAGATACACACACATGTATAGTATATATATATATATATATATATTTTTTTTTTTTAGTGAGGCAATTGGGGTTAAGTGACTTGCCCAGGGTCACACAGCTAGTTAAGTGTTAAGTGTCTGAGGCCGGATTTGAACTCAGGAACTCCTGACTCCAGGGCCGGTGCTCTATCCACTGCGCCACCTAGCTGCCCCACATGTATAGTATATTTAGATATATAGCAATGTATACATATCTACCTATCTATCCATCCATCACCAGACACCAAGATGGGGAATTCATTATAGGTAAGGGCTGAGACTTAAGGATGTCTATATTTACATATTTCTCTCTAGCACTGTATCTTTGTAAATCTTTCTGATTAGGTTTATGTATTGATGTCTCTTACTCTGAATCTCTTCTGTCTCTATCTTTCTCTGTGAGACTCAGTTTCTCACTGCTGTCTGTTTTGGGGAAAGGTAAAAATGTATATTTAGGTGTACAGGTCTGCCTATGTCTATGTCTATGTCTATGTCTATGTCTATGTCTACGTCTACGTCTACGTCTATGTCTACGTCTACGTCTACGTCTACGTCTACGTCTACGTCTACGTCTACGTCTATGTCTATGTCTATGTCTGTATATGGATGTCTTTATGGCATTTCCTTCTGAGGGATATTTCTTTTATTTTTAATATGTATAATAATATTTAACATCTAATATAGAAAACAATATTTTATTAAATGACAATATAAATACAATATTGAAGGAAATTGATATGTATTTGCCTAGTTGAAGGGAAAGGAACAAGAATTTGTTAAATTCTTACTATGTGCAAGGCACTGTGCTAAGTACTTTGCAAATATTATCTCATTTGATCATCACAACAATACTGGGAGGTAGGTATTATCATTGCTAACACCCCAATTTCACAGTTGAGGAAACTGAGGCAAACAGAGGTTAAATGACTTGATCAAAGTCACACAGCTAGCTAGTAAGTGTCAGAGGCTGGATCCCTTAGGCCCAGCTCACTATCTACTGTACCACCCAACTGTTAAGAGGCAGCTGTAGCATAGTACATAGGGAGCCATGAAGATATGGTTTTAAATGCTCCCTTTCACTTATACTGGTTAAGTCACTATAATCTCTTAGTGTTATAGGTAACTCTCTGAGGCTCTAGGTTACAGACAAGGTGTTAATATGGTAGTTTGGTCTGGAAATCTAAATCTATAAATTAATTTAGGTAGTATAATAATTTTTAGGTGCTGCTAAGTGTGGCACAGTGGATGAGTGCTGGCCCTGACGTCAGGAGGACTTGAGTTCAAATCTGCTCTAAGACAATTACTAGCTGTGTGAGCCTGGGTCAAGTCATTTCACCCTGTTTGTCTCAATTTCCTCATCTGTGAAGGCCGGAAAAGGAAATGGGAAACCACTCCAATATTTTTGCCAAGAAAACCCCAGAGTCAGACATGACTGAAACAACTGAGCAATAAACAAAACATTTTTTTAACATGTTGGCATAGCCAAATATTCCTTCTATTATTTAAGCCAGAGGATATTTCTGAGACAGGATACTCCTTAGCCTTCACCATTATTATCACTATTACCACCATCACCATCAGAAAACTTTTCTTGGTTATCTTTATGCATGGGCCAGGATCCAAGAAGAAATAATCTTTTTTTTTTTTTAAATAAGGGACTTAGATTTTTAAATAGTGCATTCATGTTTACAAAACACTTTCCTCACTATAATCCTATGAAATAAACAATGTATCATCATCCCCATTTTATAGATGAGGAAATTGAGAACCAGAATGATTAGGCTCTTTGTCTAAAGTCACACAGCTAAAGTGGCTGAGCCAAGATTTGAACTGAAATATACTGGCTCTGAGTCTAGAGTTTTGTCCCATTCTGTTACTCTGTTCCTGCTCTTAAAAGGAAGTTCTAGGGGACGGATGTGATAAATTCCAAAAATCAGGACAAAACAGATATCCAAAATGACTTTTTTTCTTCTCTTCTTCCCAAATCCTCAACCCTCTGTTCACCAGAGTGCCCATTTTTAGCAGACTGACCCTCAGCCAGAGTGAGATGGTGGTAGTGGGGAGCATGGTGGACATAGAGAAAGAATTGGCAGGAACAGTTGGAGATCAGGTACTCTTGCCACAATTGACCAGACCTTTGCACTTGCAACATCTCCTAAACAAAGACTTTTTTTCTTGTTTAAAAAAATTTTTTTAAACAAACACCAAAACACAGAAAGTCCTGCCCTGACTAAGAAGCATTACAAACACTCTGCTAACTTTATCTTTTTTTTTTTTCTATTTAGAAAACAGAGAAACCAAGCTGTGGGAAGGGGGGATAGGAAGGGGGAATGGGGAGGAAGATTTCAACCAGAAATAAGAAGATGAAACTCATTCAGGAAAACAATGATTCCCTGGCACTTTAGCTCTCTCCTCAAGCTACCAAAACATATTCTGCCTATGGCCTGCACAGCTGCCTTTGGTAGTGATTAAACAAACATGGGATTCGGGTCTTGGGAGGTATTATTGAAATTCCTCAGTTTCTGAAGTCTGTGAAAGGATAATGACCAAGCCTGATCTTGAAGGAGCCCTGAGGAAATGTACTTTCTCCGATTTTCTGAAAAGTTGGGGGTCTGTGGGGATGGGATGCTGCATATATTTAATTGTGTGTTAGTAGGTTTTGCTAATTTTTTTTTTGTTACAAGGGATTGCTCACGGATGAGAGGAAGGGAAAGGGGAAGAAAGGATAGATTTAGACACAAAGGTAAGGTAAAAACAAAAGATACCAATGATTAATTTTTTTAAATCCTTAACTTGAACAACAACCAATAGTTTCTCAAACTGCCCTGACTTTGCAGGGCTTGGGGACTCCACTGGGCACATTCTCTTGAGTATCTTCTCTCTTGAGGGGAAAGAGGGAAGAAAACTGAGAGATAAAGAGGGAAAGAGCTGTTATTTGTAGAGGTCAGGGGTAGATTGTGTGGGAGAGGGGAGCCTGTCCCTGCTTGCTGTCTCTCCACTTGAACAGTCACCTTCTTCTTCAAATAATCAGGAGACCTTGAAAGTGCTTTGTTTCCCTACCAGTCTTCCTACCCACCTAGAAGCCCCCTTAACACTTGGTCTCTCTGTCTTCACCTGGTGCCTTTCCATTGCCTTTGCCCGCTTTCTGGTCTCCATGGTGATATAGCACTAACAATGATGATGCTGTTTCCCAGAAGGGACAGATATCCGGTGATTTGTCTCATCCACCTTTAGGAGAGCTTTGCCTTGGCTAGCAGACAGATAGGGATAGGTCAGATTATCTTAACTGAGTCCTAAGAGTCCACTCTTCTGTCCACTACTGGGTACCCCTGGCAGATTAGACTACAGGGATCACAGGATCAAAGATTTACTGCTGGGAGGAACTTTGGAATTCATCTAATCCAACCCCTTCATTTAAACATGAGGAAGCTAAGGCCTGGAAAGATTAATTAACATTTCCAAGGTCATAGAGACAATCAGGATTTGAACTGACTCCTTCCACTGTGCCTTGATGACTTTCTTGGAACCCAGATCTAAGAGACTTCTTCTTTTTTTTTTTTCTTTTTTTTTTTTTTTTAGTGAGGCAATTGGGGTTAAGTGACTTGCCAAGGGCCACACAGCTAGTAAGTGTTAAGTGTCTGAGGCCAGATTTGAACTCAGGTACTCCTGACTCCAGGGCTGGTGCTCTATCCACTGCGCCACCTAGCTGCCCCATCTAAGAGACTTCTAAGAGGGGAAAGGGGGAGAAAAAATGGGGAGGGAGATATTAGAGAGAAGTTTAGAGACATCCCAGCTTTCTCCTTCAATGGGTCCTGAGCCCAGAGGAGACATGGTTTTGGACTTTGAGGGTTCTCAGGCTGAGGGGCAGGATGATTGAGTAGAAAGACCACTGGACCAAAACACTGGGGTTATGCCCTAACTCTGTTACTAGATCATTAGCTGTGTGACTTTGGGTTTCCTTATGTGTGAAATGAGGGGCTAGCAAAGGACTCAGAGGTCATTTTGTGCAACCCTCTTATTTTAATAGAGGCAAAAGCTGAGGCCCGGAGAGGTTAAGGGATTTGCCTGAGGTCCCACAGCTAGTAAGAGTCAAAATTCTAATCCATTTTAACTGACTCCAAATACTGTCTTCTTTTCCATTTATACACATTTATACACATTTATACCAGATCACAGATCAGATCTAAAATCTGCATGCATTCTCTCTCTCTCTCTCTCTCTCTCTCTCTCTCTCTCTCTCTCTCTCTCTCACACACACACACACACACACACACACACACACATATTCATGCACTCACACATTTCCCTAGCCCCCTTTACTCTAAACTATTTAAAGACCCACAATTCATATTTTGCTTTCTGTTTCTTTCAGGTAAATAGTGTATCAGATGAATGAATCCTAGATAGTAGTATCAACAGAAAAACTGAAAATAAGCCTGAAATGTTGAATTTGTGACCCCTGGGCTAAGTGGCTCTTTTGGGTTCCTTCCATTTCCACAACTCTGTGATGGGGAGGCTGGTCAGTTCCCTGCTCTGTGACAGTTCCCAAGCAGATGATGAGCTTTCCTGTCCTCCCCATTTCTTAACCCTTGCATATAGCTTCTGACCTCCTCACTCAATTGAAACTGCCCTCGCTGAGGTCACCAATGGTGTCTTAATTGCTAATTCTCAAGATCTCTTAGTAGTCATCATCCTCCATGACCTCTTAGCTCCATTTGACACTGTTGCTTTCCCTCTTCTCCAGCATATTTAACCCTCTCTAATCTTCTATGATATTACTCTTTCCTGGGTCTTCCTATCTGGTGGCTCCTTCTCAACTCTCTGGATCCTTTATCCATGTCTTATGGTCCTCTTACTTTTCACAAAGCCTCCGACTCGAGTCCTACTCTGTTTTCTTTAGGCTCTCTTTCTTGACAATCTTTTCAACTTCTGAGGGTTCAATTATCATCCCTATGCAGATGACACCTAGATTTAGATATCCATGCCTTATCTCTCTCCTGAGCTCCATCCTCACATCATCTGTTGGGCATCTCCAACTGTTACCCAATGGGTATCTGAAACTCAGCATGCCGCAAAAGGAATTCATCATCTCCATCCCGTGCCCAACACCTTCCCATTTGTTCCTCTTCCAAACTTCCCTGTTTCTGTTGAGGGTCCCTTCCAGGCACCTATGTTTGCAATCTCAGTCATTCCTTGACTTTTCCCTCTTCTCTGACCTCACGTTCAATCAGTTGCCAAATATTCTTGATTTGATCTAGGCAACCTCTCTTGCAACTGTCCTCTAGTTTCTACTTACATAGCAACCTCTCTATTTCAAGCCCTGGACAGTCTCCTAACAGGATGCCCAGCTTTCAGTCTTTTTCCTTGCCAATCTATCCTCCACAGAGCTGCTAAACTAATCTTCCTAAAGCACAAGTCTGACTGTGTCACTTTCCTCCTCAACAACCTTCCATGTCTCCCTTCTACTGCCTTTAAAACAGGAAATCTTAATGTGGGGTCTGTGAACTAAAAAAAAAAGCATTTCAATATATTTGGTTTCCTTTGTAATCCTATGTAGTTCGCTTTATACATTTAAAAACATTATTCTAGATATAGGGTCCATAGGTTTCACTATATTTCCAAAGAAGCCCAGGACCAGGAGTATGCTACTAGAGCCAGCTCCAATCAGCCCTTGTAGAAGGTAATTGTTAAGTTTTCAATGTGAGCATTTTCACCTCTGAAGCCAGCAAACACTGCAAATTCAGGACTTGATTTATTGTTTTGTTAATTGTCTAGATTTAAGGAAGTAATGGAGAAAATGTTAGTAATGAAGATCAAACTTAAAAATATGTCCTGTATTACTTTCCCATCTCCCCCAGAAAGCTGGATGTTAAACATTTACCAGCATACCTCAGCCTAGGACACAAAAAGTTAAAGTCCCTTCATAATCTACTCCTTTGGTTTTTGTTGGTGATGGTGGTGGTTTTTTGTTTGTTTGTGATTGATCCATGATCACTCATGTTAGGTCATCAAGTCAAGTCAACAGGCATTTATTAAATATCTACTATGTGCCATGCACTAAGCTAAGCACTCAGGCAGTAAGTAGCAGAAGAAATCCTAAAACCCAGTTCTTCTGACTGGAAATCAGTCAGTGTTCTTTCCAGGCCACTGTTATTCTTTGGAAGGAAGGGTGAGGAGTTGATGGATGGGTTGTGCACGTGCAAGGAAGAGAGGGTCTGATGTCTCTCTGACACTGGAACACAGGGGGACTGGAGCTGCAGACAATGATGGAAGAGATAGCAAGGGGGGACAGTTTGGAGGAGGATGAGATGGGGTAACATACAAGAAAATAGGGAGGTGAGGTAGAAGGGGACAGGATATTTTCCACAAGTGCTGTTACCACCAAAATTTTCTCAGTTCAAAGAAGGAAAGGATTAAGCATTTATTAATCACCTACTATATGTCAGGTAGGCTGCTAAGCATTTTTATAAATACTATCTCATTCGATCCTCAGAACAACCTTGCAAGGTAGGTACTATTATTACCCACATTTCACAGGGAAACAGACAGAGGTGAAGTGACTTGCCCAAGGGCCACACAGCTAATAAGTGTCTGAGGTAAAATTCAAATGCAGGTCTTCCTGATTCCAGGCCCAACACTCAAGTCAGCTTTAGGAGGCTCCCAAGTCCTATCTCCCTTCCCTGCCCACCACCCATAATTGCAAACTGCTCCCCCCCCCACACACTCCCCTCAGGTGAGTCTTTGCTTGGTGAAAGGCAGAAACACAACCAGAAATGTTCCAGCAAAAAAAAGGGCACAGCCATTCTCAGCAAACTTTTTTGGCTAAAACATTTCCAGCTGGGCTCCATTCAAACTCATTGTTCCTTTCCAGATATCTCACTCCCCAGTCTTCTGCTTCAGGCTTCCTGTCACATCAGCTATCTTTTGATTTCCCAGACCTCCCCTTCCATCCACCAGAAACCAAGGAAGCCCATCTCTGCTCAATCTGGTACTCAGAAAGACCCATCTTCTCCCTACTTCCATTCTGAGACCCAACAGGGAGAGCAAATTTTGTTGGGTGATGAGGGTGGGACAAAGCACAGATAAACATACCTGTGGCCTCAGACTCCCTCAGGAGAACCCTTCCCCCAAAACATACACAATGGCAAATCCCAAGGTCCCACAGTGTCCTATCCTAGACAGAAGCTCTGTCTTCTTGTTCCCAGCAAACACTACTGGCCATTCCTTTGACCCAACTGGATGCTGAGAGAAGGATCTGGAGAGGTGGGGACCCCTCCCTGTGGGGTGAAGGGGCTCTTGGATGGGGATTATGACCTTGAGTGGGACTGGGGGAAGTCAGCCAACTGAAGGGAGAGTATTCCTCTTCCAAGAAGACCTAGTGAAGTAGGGAGGTAGAGGTTGGACATTACGAAAAGGGTATGACCATGGGGATGGGGGTAGCAGGGCATAAACTAGCATAAAGGAACTTCAGTGTCGGGAGAGGTGGGTACAAGCCCTAGTTCCCACACAAGTGACTGTGGATGAGACACTTTGCTTTTCTGGGCTTCAATCTCTTCATTCATAAAATGGTGATAATAATTACAACAGAGAGGTAGTGTAATATACTGGCTGTGTGACCTAGGGCAAGTCACTTAAACTTTCTGTGCTCCAGGCAACCCTCTTCCCTACAAATTGCAGAGCACACACAGATTTGAGTTGGTGAAGGGAATTTTCACACCCAGATAGCCTCTCACTGTAATCATGGGTTTGGTTCTCTGCCAACCTCCACCCCCACCCTATTCGACCTCCCCAAATAACTGCTACCTATATCACTGGTTTGTTGTAAGGAATGGCCTCTGTAAAACTTAAAACACAGCAGAAATACCAGTTGTTAAATACTCAGACCAGTGACCATGTCCCCAAAGGGATGTGCCCAACTATCACCCTATTTCTTTCTTTCTTTTTTTTAGAATAAGATGGTAGTTTATTTAGGGGGAAGGGAAGGGAGGGGGGGAAGGGAAGGGAAGGGAAACCAAGAGAAATCCTTGGACTTCTCTTGGGGAGAAAGGCACAAAGCACGTGGCTCTGAGGTACCAATCTCCCATCACCCTATTTCTAACTGTAAGTTTACTCTGGGCAAGGACGATTTCATTTTTCTTTGTAGCTTCTCAACTCTTGGCACAAAGGTCTGTTGGACAGGGATGAGTGTAGAGTTGGTGGCTGAAGCCCTATAGCTCCCTGATCCAGTTGTATGGGAAGAGGTAGGTGAAGGATGACTGTCTTAAGCCTCTCCCCCTTCCAATATGGCTCCTGCCTCAAACCTCCTGGTAGAAAGGTCCCCACAGGGAGAACCTGCAGTTTGCTATGGGATAATCCCGAGGGACCCAGGCACCAGCTTCCTTTTTCCACATGCCCCCTTACCCCAGCCAATGAACACGTAGAGTCGGAAGACCCTCTGTTCAGAGAAGACGGACAGCACGAGGAGGGTGTACAGGTAGACTCCCTCCACCAGAAGCCAGTAGTAGTTGGCGGCCACACAGTACTGCATCATGATAAACACCAGGCGGCAGCTCAGAGACTCCTGTTGGGGGGGGGGCAAGACCCACGTCAGTGCTCATGGCTAAAAAGTCTTTGCTTCAATAAACTTGGAGCTCCCCTAGGGTGGGGTCTGTCTCTTCCCTCATCATACCAGGAGCTTCTGGAGGGCAAGAACTAGACTTTCCTTCCCCCACCTCCCCCACCAAGTTGGAAGGTTTTCTAGGAGTAGGGACTATTTATACCCCCAAAAGACTGGAAGCTCCCTTAGGGTAGAGAATGTCTCCCTTATATGACTAGAAGTTTGCTGACAGCAGAGACAAAATCTCCCCCATTCTAAAACTGGAGGCATCCTAAGGGCAAAGACTACTCCCACAATATTGGAGGCCCCCTGACCCAGGAACTCATCAGACTAGAAACTCCCTGAAGGTGAAGACTTTCTTTCTTCCTTTCCTCATATCTTCTTAGACTCAGTACAGGGAACTAATTTTCATTATTAGTATAGTGCAATGGTTTCTCAAAGTGTGGTCTGGGGACATGAGATCAAAACCATTTTAATAATAACACTAAGATTTTCTCCTTTTAAATAAAGTAAATATCAGTATGGACAACCAGGAATGTGCTAGTAAATATTTAACAACTAGCCTTCACATTTTAAAATTTAATATTTATAAATAACCTTTTTATCCATCACTTTAAGTCTAGATCCTCAACAACAAAAATAAATCAATCTCTGGTTTGTTGTTGTTGTTGTCCAATCATTTCAGTCATGACTGACCCTTCATGATCCCATTTGGGGTTTTCTTGGCAAAGATACTGGAGTGGTTTGCCATGTCCTTCTCCAGCTCATTTGACAGATGAGGAAACTGAGGCAAACAGGGTGAAGTGACTTGCCCAGGGTCACAGAGTTAGTGTCTGAAGCCAGATTTGGACTCAGGAAGAGGAATTTTCCTGACTTAGGTCTAGCAGTCTACTGCACCCCCTAGCTAGCTGTCCAGATGTGCAGCATACACCAACTGATGAGTTGTACATGCTCACATTGAAAACTTCCTAACTGGTTCAAGTTGGAGCTTGGCTTCAGAACACCCCTGGATCTTCAACAGCAAAAGCCCTTTATGAGGTGCTTGGTAATTTTTAAGTGAGTAAAGAGGTTCTGTGACCAAAAAAGTTTAAGAACTGGTGGAATAGTGGATGAAATGCTGGACTCTGTGTCACTTGCTAATTAGGAAGACTTGGATTTGAACCCTGCCTCAGACACTACCCATATGACCCTGGACAAGTCATACAACTCTTTGATCCTCAGTTTCCTCACATGTAGAATGGGGATAATAAGGTGGATCACCTTACAGAAGAATGTCGACAGTCAAATGAAATGACATTTAAAAAAAAAACAACTTAGCTCACAGTAGCAGCTGACTTCCATCAGATCTTTTCTGACCACCCCTCCCTTCAGTTGCTAATCATCTCCCTACCTAAAGTTTGCCCTCATTATCAAGTGATTATCAAATAATTATCAAATTATTTATTATCCAGTAATTGTCTTGATCAAATTATTAGCATTAACATTATGAAATAATTAGCATGGTGTCTGGCACATAGTAGGCTCTTAGTAAATTATTGTTGCTTTCCCCCCATCAAAATGGCCTTGTATTTTTTTGTATACATTTTATATATCTTTATACATGTACATATTGTTTTCCCCAATAGAGTGTAAGCTCCTTGAGGCAGGCACTGTCTCATATGATCATAGACTTAGGAAGGGACTTCAGAAGCCATTGAGTCTGAGTCCTTAATTGTATTGATGAGGAAACTGAGGCACAGGGAGAGGGAGTGACTTGCCCTGAGTTACAAAGCTAGTAAGTTTCATTTTTATCTTTGTATTCCTAGTACCTAAAACAGAGCCTGGCACACAGCAGGTGCTTAATAGATCCTGGTTAATTGATATAGAAAGTATTTTGCAAACCTTAAAGTGCTATATAAATGTGATCTATCATCATCACCATCTTTATCACTACTAGTACTACTAGTTCAATCAGTATTAGTTGGTTAGGTTAGCTACCTAGGGCAGCTAGGTAGCAAAGTGAATAGAGCTCTAGGCCTGGAATCAGGAGGACCTGAGTTCAAATCTGGGCTTAGACACAGTGACCCTGACAAGTCATTTAACCCTGTTTGCCTCAGTTTCTTCATCTATAAAATGAGTTGGAGAAAGAAATGTCAAACCACTCCAGTATCTTTGCCAAGAAAACCCCGAATGGGGTCACAGAGTTGGACACAACTAATTGACAAAACAACTACTACTGTTACTTACTTGTCTATCTATCTTTGGGCCTGGAGTCAAGAAGACCCGAGTTCAAATCCAGCCTCGGATACTTCCTAGCTGAGTGATCCTGGGCAAGTCATTTGACCACTGCCTGCCTCAATTTTCTTCATAATAATATCTATTTCCCAGGTTGTTGTGAGGATTATATGAGATAATATTTATAAAGCACAGTGCCTGGCACATAGTAGGTATTTAATAAATATTTATTCCCTTCCCTTCTTATCCCAACTCTCTCCTCCCCTCACTATCCTCCTCTCATACTTTAAAACCCCCACTACCCCTCACACCCACACCCATATATACACCCATTAATGCCCCTCCCCCCCACAGACCTGGTAGGAAAGGAGGCCATCCCACTGTTGGTATCGGGTAGCTGTACTATACATCCACTTCATCACAGCATCCCTGATGAAGACGGACAAAGCTCGAAGGATGAAGGACATGAACAAATTCAAGTGGATGTAGTTCCGCGTACAATGCAGGTGTCTGTGGGGAAAGCACAGTCCCTAGCCCCACTGCTGTCTGGCACCAGCCTCCATGTGCTGGTCCTACCTCATCCCACCCCCTCCTACCATGTTTATACCAGGTGGGTCGGCATCAGCTGTCATAGTTCCCCTGTACAAAGTGACATGCCCAAGTATGCACATACATGCATGTATGCACACACATACCACAGAGCAGCAATAGCAGTATACACACATGTATGTGTGTGCATGTGTATATATAGTGTATATATGTATGTATATGTATATATGTATGTATATGTATATATGTACACATGAATGAAATCTACTACATGTCAGGTACTGTGGTAAGTACTTTACAAATGTCTCATTTGATCCCCACAACAACCTGGCGGGGGGGTTAAGTGCTATTATTATCCCCATTTTACAGATGGGGAAACTGAGGCAGAGAATAGTTAAGTGACTTACCTAGGGTCACCCAGCTAGGTAGTGTCTATGGTCAGATTTGAACTCGTCTTCCTGACTCCAGAGTCAGCATCATATCCACTCCACCATACACATACACACACACCCCACACATGAACACACTCCTTCCTTTGTGGCAATAAGCAGGTGAATACAAAACAGGTCCCCTTTGGCCCCCCAATGAGACTCCTTCCCTGCCCTGCCAACCCCCAATGAAGCAAAAGGAGCCGGATATCTGAACTGGGAAAACTGCCTGCCTACCAAGTCCTGAATTCTATTCAGTCACTGTGTGCCAGTCACTGGGCTAAGTGTCAGAGATACAAAGAAAAGCCAGACAATCCCTTATCTCTTCAGCCAAGCCCTCATCACCCTAAAACCTTCCCATTGCTCTTTATTGTCTATAGGTCCATCTCCAAACCCTTCCACTCAGCATTTGAAGCCTTTTAAAAAAATACCTGAACACCAACACGAATAAAGTCTCCTTATTCTCCCCTTCCCTTGCCAGCCTCTCACACCCATCATGCTCATTCTTCACTACATTGCCCGGTTCATGCTATTCTCCTCACCTGGAGGGGCCTCCTCTCTTCCCCCCAACTCAAACAGATCCTAGCTAGCTTTTCAAGACTAGTTTATAGCCCCAGGCAACAGATCAGAATGACAACAGGAAGGATTTAGGCTTGACCCTGGGGAAGGACTTTCTTGTGAGAGCTAATAAACACCAGGAAGGTCATCTCAGTGAATCATCCAACAGGGGACTGGGGAGATCAGCTATTCCCACCCTTCCACTTTACAAATGAGGCCCACACAAAGGAACTGGCTTGCCTGGGATTACAGAGCTAATGGAAATGAAAACTTGGGTGTCCTTAAATCTGGACTTAATTCTAGTGACCTTTCTACTATTTGTTATTTTTTGGATATTATGGAAATCTTTGAAAAACAGGAATGAGAGAGTTAGGATGAATCCACTTATATGAAGCCTAACACGAGATTGCTTGTATAATGTTATTTTTATTGTTCAGCCATTTTCAGTCATGTCTGACTCTCCATGACCCCATTTGGGGTTTTCTTGGCAAAGATACTAGAATGGTTTGTCATTTACTTCTCCAGTGGATTAAGACAGACAGAGGTTAAGTGGCTTGCCCAGAGTCACCCAGCTAGTAAGAGTCTGAGACTAGCTTTGAACTCAGGTCTTCCTGATTCTAGGCCCAGCACCCTAACCACTGAGCCACCCAGCCGCCTCCTTCCTAGCATAATAGACACTCGATAAATTCTCACTGATTTTATTTTAGTCCAGTGAAGAGAAGATGGAATTTCCCAGAGGCATTCCTTAGGACTCGAGAATTAGAACCAGAAGGGTCCTCAGATGCCAACCCCGTCACGGTCATAAGATGACAAAGTGAAATCCAGAAAGGGGATCCAAACTCAGGTCTTCTGCCTGGAAGGCCATCATGCTTCCCACTATAACACTCCCTTGCAAAGTTAGATTCAGGCTGCAGCTATAGATAAGATCCCATCCCCACTGTACCCCATCCTGACTCTCAAGTGCTCTACCTGTCCAGTTCCCATTAGTTACCTGAATCGAAGGAGGATGGCTGTGGCGATGACCAAAGCTGAGAAGGAGAGTGCATAGCCCACAGTGTAGATGATGGAGAAAGACAGAAGCTGCTCCTCTGGGTGACTCTGTGTGGGTGTGGGTTTGGGGGAGGGTCAGGGACAGGGACAGGGCTGTTAAGTTCCAATCTCCTCCTCCTCCTCCCCACTCAGACCAGCAGGAGAGTGATCTCCCTAGCTGTGGCGCATCTGGTCCAGAGAGTCTACTTGGGGCTGAAAACCGTCCCCAACCATGGCCCCATTCCTTGCCCACTCCCTTGGATCACAAGAATGAGCTTCTGGTTTAAGGGATGAGAGAATCAGAGAAGGATAGTTGTCTGCATGCCCCTAGGGACACTGGACCAGGGGTCCCTTGAGTAGGGGGAAGAATGCTTGGAGAATGTCCTGCTAGAGCAGGAACGTACCTTCTCCCCTTCCCCCAGCACCACTTGCACAGAACCTGGATCATCCAGGTGACCTCCTATCTCCCAGAGCCTTCCATCCTGGGCTGATGTCTTGTCCTGCTTCCTTCTCACATGCAAGTGGATCACTCTGTTCCCCTCTTCTTTTCTCATCTCCCTGCCCTTCCTTTCCCTTTATCCATTCACACCCCAGCTCACCTTACCTTTTCCCCTGGCCTGTTGTCCTCGCACTCTGACAGGTCCCTCCAGGGCAGGGTGGAGTTGTCACTGTGTAGCCATGTGCCCTCGGATGTGCAGAATCGATACACGTGTCCCTGAGACACTGAGAGGGGAGGGGAGACCCAAGGAGATGGACAAGATGGAAATATGGGGAGAGAAGGAGACATGAGGAGGAGAGGAGACAAAAGAAAGGGAGGGATAGCAAGATGGGAGAGAAGGAGACATGGGGAGGAGGAATGGTTCAGTGAGATTGGGAAGAGAGAAAGATATAAGGCGAAGAAGCACAAGAAAGTGGGGAGAAGAGATGTGCAAAGAAAGAGATTGGGAGAGATGGAAATATGGGAGAGAGGAAGATATGATGAGTAGTAGAAACAAGCAGGAATGGAGATATTAGGAGACAGAAAGTTGGGGAGAGGAAATATGAGGAGTTGGGTAGAACATATGGAGATAAGAAATGGGAGGAAAGAATGGGAGATAATGATATGGAAAGAAATGGGGATACAGGAGATTATGAAAGAAAGGATTATTGGGAGAGCATGGAGAAATAGGCAGAGATGGAGATATGGGGAAATAGGGACAGGAAGATGCAGTTAGCTACCAGAAAGAACACAAATCCTAGCTTCTCTCTCCCTTCCACATGCCAGAATAAGTAATTAGGTTATTAGGTATCTCACAGTCTTCCTGCCTCCAATCTCCAACCCCCTCTCCCTCCTTCCCCAACCCCAATCCAGATTCCCATAGGTAGGATCAAAAGTGTCAAGTCACTAATGAAAAATCCTTCCACTCCCATCTCAGTCATCCCAACCCCCTCTTCCTCTCCCCTGAGTGAGAAGTCAGCCTTCTTCCTCTGACAAATACCCCCATAGTGGCCTCAGACCTTCTCTGACCCCTCCTCCACAAAGATGCCCTTGATGCTGGTCTTCTTCAAAGCATCAAAGATGGGTATGGTTTTGTGGATGCTGCCCATTGCCAGAGGAAAGATGGGGTGAGGACAATGGCAGGAATGGTGAAGTGTGTGTGGGCAAGGCTGATGGAGGAATTAGGAGGAGGAAGAGAAGGCCAAGGCATCTCAAGGGGAAAGGAAGTAGGGGAGAGTGAGGAGAGGAAGACCTGGACATGAGGAAAATCCAGAGAGTGGAAGTTCAGAGGAGCAAGCTAGCTGGGTCTGTTTAAGGTGGAGGAACCCTAGGGGAAAGATTTTTAGACTGTGTCACTTTCTTTTGCTCCAAACCATCATACTTGGCATTTTTTAAGAGGCAGTTTGGTGCCAATAGGTCTTTAATGAGACAAGTCTTTTCCACATCCCTGCTTACTGCTTCTTAATCACACCCACTAACGACTTCACCATTGCTCTGAGGGGAACAAGCTGGCCAGCCCCCATTTACTGCCTGTCATGTTTCCCCTGAGAAACATTAGGTCAGTGTCTACCTCCTGCTCTTTTCCACAGTGTCCTGAGTAATTGCTGGAGGCAAAAGCTTTGTGCTGGATTCTGTGGGAGATAAAAGTGGAAACAACAGAGTTCTTATGTCTCCAATGGGATGAGTCTCAGGTCCTGCCCTTCAGGAAGCCCTCAGCTCTGTGTGTGTGTGTGTGTGTGTGTGTGTGTGTGTGTGTGTGTTTGTGTGTGTAAGGGGTGGAGAGTAGAAAATTCTCTACCCTAAGGGAGTATCAGTGAGAGGGGTGTGTGTAACCACACACTATTCCTGCCCTCAGGGAAACACAGATGAGTGGAGGGGGTGCCAGCAAAGACTCGACCCTTAGGCTGTTCTCAGTCTGATTGCCACAGGCACAGCCACTGTCCTGAGGTAGTGCACCACCCCACTCTCCAACCAGAGGAGAGATATAGAGGTGTACACAGCAACATAAATCTATAGCTAAATCAAAGGAAAGGGCCACTATGTTCATCTCTAAGCCTAGAATATACTCTGATATTACCCCTCCTCCCCATGAAGGTTGAAGGTTCCCTCTTCCCTACAAGGCCATCTACACATGGGTGCTTTCTCCAAGGTAACTAGCTATTTCAACTAGTAGATCAGATAGCATTTCTCAGTCCTTACATTCTACTGGAGAATAAAGTAAATAAAGATAACTGAGGATAGAGTGAATGCTAACAGATGGGGGATCAAAAGAGAAGTAGGTGGCATCTAAACTGGGCCTCCAAGGTAGCTGGGGATTCTTTGGGGGCAGAGGTAAATAGAAGATGCCGGGGTTGGGGAAGGGGGAGGGGCATTCTGTATAAAAGGCAGAGCATTCATTCAACAAAAATTAATCTGGAATGTCAGGTTCACAATGAGCAGTAATCTAAGAGAAGTCTAGAAATATAAGTGGGAGCCAGATTGTGGAGAGGTTTTTTTTTTTATCCATAAAAATATTTTATTATTTTCCAGTCACATGTAGAGATACTGTGCAACATTTGTTTTTATAAGATTTCTAGTTTCAATTTTTTTCTCCTTCCCTCCCCTCCCTCCCCCAAGACAGCAATCTGATATAGGTTATATATGTATAATCACATTAAACGTATTTCTGCATTAGTCACACTGTGCTAGAAGAATCAGTCAAAAAAGAAAGACATTGAAAAAGTAAAATAAAAAAAAACAGAGATAGTATTGTTCAATCTGCATCTAGATTCCATAGTTCTTTCTTTTTTTTTCTGGATGTGGAGAACATTTTCTATCACAAGTACTTTGGAATTGTTTTGGATCATTGCACTGCTGAGAAGAGCCAAGTCTACCACATTTGATCATCACAAAATGTTGCTGTTACTGTGTACAATGTTGGCCTGGTTCTGCTCCTCTCAGTCAGCATCAGTTCATGCAAGTCCTTCCAGGTTTCTCTGAAATCTGCCTTCTCATCATTTCTTACAGCACAATAGTATTCCATTACATTCATATGCCACAACTTGTTCAGCCATTCCCCAATTGATGGGCATCCCCTCAATGTCCAATTCCTTGCCACCACAAAAAGAGAAGCTATAAATATTTGTGTACATGTGGGTCCTTTTCCCTTTTTTATGATCTCTTTGGGAAAAAGACCTAATAGTGGTATTGCTGGGTCAAAGGGTATGCACAGCTTTATAGCCCTTTCTTTGGTCAGTGTGGAGAGCTTTACATATCAGACTAAGAATCTATTTTATCAGGAAGCTAGATGGCACAATAGACAGAGAGTTGGGCCCAGAGTCAGGAAGATCTGAGTTCAAACCCAGCCACAGACACAAACTAGCTGTGTGACCCTGGGCAAGTCAATTCATCTCAGTTTCCTCACCTATAACATGTGGGTAAAAATAGCACCAACCTCCTAGAGTTCTTATGAGATGATAATTATAAAGCACTTGGTAAGTGCTATAAAATGTTTGTTGTTATGATTATCTTAGAGGTGATAGGGAGCCACTGATTTATTTATTTATTTATTTGTTGCTGGGAGCGACATAGGTGGACTTGTGTCTTGGGAATATAATTTTGGTAGTTCTATGGTGGACAGATTGGATGAAGGGAAGACTGGAAGCATGCTGAAAGAGCAATTAAGAGGCTAATAGAGTAAGTACTCCAGATGAGAGGAGATAAAAGAGTCTAAATAAAGAGAAAGGAACAAGTTCAGGAGACTCAGAATCAACAATATTTAGCAACTGATTGGAGGGGGTAGGGGGGACAGAGTGGTAATAGTCAAAGATGATTTGAAGGTTGTAAATTTGGTGATTGAAAGGCTAGTGGTACCCTCCACAGAAATAGAGAAGTTTGGAGGAGGGACAGATTTAGGGAGAAAGGTGATGAGTTGCATTCAGTTAAAGTGGCCAATGGGACATCCAGTTGGAGAAGTCTTGCAGTGTTGTATATCATTATAATTCCAAGAATTAAGACGCTAGAGAAATACTTCTGAAGGGAATGGAATCTTGGTCTAAAAATCCAAAAACTGGCAGAAATTCTTAAAACTCTCTCAGGAGCCTAACGAACAACCTAATAGGTTTTATAATAGACTTTGTGAAGCTGCTAGGCAATTCACAAGACTGGACCCACTAGATTCAAAGGATTCCTATGTTGTGATTAACACGTTCATCCACAAATCCTTGCCAGAAACCCACAAATATTTTGTAACACCGTGTCCAGGCTGGAAAGATATGACTATAGAAAAGCTTAAAGAAATTGCCACCTATATCTTTTTTGTTTTGTTTTGTTTTGTTTTGTTTTGTTTTGTTTTGGTGAGGCAATGGGGGTTAAGTGACTTGCCCAGGGTCACACAGCTAGTAAGTGTCAAGTGTCTGAGGCCGGATTTGAACTCAGGTACTCCTGAATCCAGGGCCGGTGCTTTACCACTGTGCCATCTAGCTGCCCCCTGCCACCTATATCTTTAAGACAAATGAGGAAAGTAGGGCCAAGCAGAGCATTCTGGCACCAGTGCTTTCTGGTCAGGCATCTAAAGGCCAGCACAAAAACCCTAAGGTGTGCTGTTACTGTGATAAACAAGGACACTTGTTGAGGGAATGTAGAACTAGAAAACAGGAACTTAAGAAGGCAATGACCGAGAGCCTTGAACATTTCTTTAGGGAAAATCAGAATAATTATGGAAACTTTTATCAGAGAGGAAACAACCAAGGTAATTATAGGCCTTATTACAGGCAGAATCAGAATGGATATAGATCTTTTCAGGGGGATACAGAGAGACAGAATCAGTATAACCATAGACCCTATCAGAAAGGTACAGAAGGACAGAACCAGAATCAGGGTAACTATGGATTCCCTCAGAGGGAGGCACAGGAGTGACGATGAGAGGGGAGGGGTGGACAATAGATACTGAAAATTTCACTTTTCTGGACCCTGAATATATTAACCCCCTTATACCAATCCATTCACCTCCCCAGAGTAATGAACCCCATGTCACCCTCAAAGTTGGGGACACATTATCATTGTCTGTTAGATACAGGAGCCTCTAAATCAGTATTAGTAAGTAAACTAGACCCTGGATGTAAAGCTGTAGGATATTTAAATGTGGTAGGAGTCTTGGGAAAAGCCCAAAGAGTGGCAGAGTTAACCCCTCACATGGTATCTATGTGTCCTTTAACAGTAGAACATTCATTTTTACTTATGCCTGATGCCCCTGTAAATCTATTAGGTCATGATTTCCTTTGTAAACTTAGAACAACTATGTCTTGTGCTTCAGATGGGGCTGTCTCCCTACAATTGCCAGAGGATACTGTTCATTTATTACCAATTTTGATTACAGGGTTATTGAACCCTATTGCTTGGTTTATCAATGAACATATTGAGTCTTGCTGATTGAGGTTTTATTTCTTTTTGATAAATTGATTATCATTTCAAGTATCTGTTATTGTCATACTAGATAGAGAATTCATATACAAGATGATATGGTTTACTTGCTCAAAGAAGATTATGTAATAATGTTTAATATTATCAGCCATTTACATTCATTTATCATTTATATGTCATTGTGACTATGTATACTCTGAGTATGGTTTGGAATTATTATATACATTACAAGTATGTCCTGAGAGGCCACTAAGCTCCTTTCTTATTGGCCTGGGAGAAATAACTAAAAGCTGCCCCCATTATTCTGTATAAATAGTAACTGTAATAACTGAAATGTAAATAGGGGGATATTAAAATACCTTAATGTGATTGGTCCAGAGGGGCCCCTTGAGGGGTATAAATAGAGGTGAGGGACCTCACTTCAGTGCACCCTCTGGCACATTCAGAAGAGTGCCCATCTTTGAAGTTGAATAAAGATGCCTTCAACCACACTCTGCTGCCTGCTTGGATTCTTTGAGCTGCGTTTCTAACAAGGGGGTAGTCAACATGCAGGCTAGTTAGGTCAATACAGACACATGTGCCCCTTAGAACTTGGAGAACAATTTATGTAATGGCATTATAGAGGAAAAACAACTTTGAACATCTTTAGAATTCTGATAAATGCAATGAGAAACCACAAGTCAAGAAGACTGAAGATGAAAGCTGAGAGACTTAAACTGAAGAGGAACTTAGTACATTTTGGGGTATGGACAATGTGGGAATTGACTTTGTTGGACTAAAATATTTGCTATGAGCATTTCATTTTATTTTAATTGTTTGATGGGGGAGGGTGGTAAGGACAGATAATAAATGCTTCTGAAAATAAATTAATTTAAAAGAATAATGCTAGAGACTAGATCTGTGCTTTCATTGTTAAGGGAACTCCCAGAGGAAGAAGGTTGTTTTACCTATTCAGGTTAGCATCTTCTAGCCCTTTGAGTTGCCTACTGAAGCAACTGAAAGTTTTTTGTTGTTGTTGTGTCATTTCATTCTGACTCTTCATGATCCCATTTGAGGTTTTCTTGGCAAAGATCCTAGAGTGGATATAGAGTGCTGGACCTGGAATCAGGAAGACCTGAGTTCAAATCCAACCTCAGACACTTACTAGCTGTGTGACCCTGGGTGAGTCACTTAACTTCTGCTTGCCTTACTCCACTGGAGAGGGAAATGGCAAACCAATCCATTTTCTTCACCAAGAAAATCCTATGGACATTATGGTCCACGAGGTCATGAAGAGTTGGACACAACTAAAGAACAGCTTCCTGGTCTCCAGGCCAGTTGTATCCGCTACACAAAATATTTCTTCAGGAGAGCTGTCCCCACTGCTGTCTGGAACTTAGGGCCTCATCCTTCCTCATCCTCTATAAAGAAGATGAACAAAGTATAATATGAAGAGTGGAAATCTCAGCTATCATCCGCCTCACTATTTTTATACAGAAGCCCCAAGAGAACAATGCAGTAAAACTTCATTCATTATGATTTTGCTAGCTCAGAGTCTGCATTAACTTTGGGCAAGGCTGGTGCTGAAGTTAGCCATGACATTGTCCCCAAGGAAAGGTTTCCCGAGCAAACTAAATGTGTGGCTGAGAATTTAGGGGTGAATCATTTCCTCAATTAAAGTCTCCCTCCCATGGCTATTGTGTTGTGGAGGTGACCCTCCCAGACTCAGAGCCCAAGTTCTGAAAGGGGCTGCTTAGAGGCTGAAGGATTCCTGTGAGTTATTACAGTAGTCTGGATGAGAGAGGGGATCTGTCATGGAAGCATCCATCTGGAACTGGAGGAGACCTCTGGGACCACTCTCCAATCCAAACTCCTCATTTTTAACAGAGGAAGAAACTGGAGGCCCATTAAGTGGTTTAGGATTATAGGATACAGAGTCTAGAGCTGAAAGGGACCTTAGCAGTCCTGAGGCAGCCAGATGGTGCTGTGGAGAAAGCACTAGGCCTGGTCAGGAGGACCTGAGTTCAAATTTAACCTCAGACACTTACTGTATGACCATGGGCATGTCACTTAAACCCTATTTGCCTCAGTTTCTTCATCTGTAAAAAGAACTAGAGAAGGAAATGGCGAACCATTCCAATATCTTTGTCAAGAAAATGCCAAATGGGGTCACAGAGAGTTGGACATGACCAAAACGACTCAACAACAAAATATAATAATAGCACCTACCTCTCAGGGTAGTTATACAGATCAACTGAGATAATATTTGTCAAGGGCCTAGCACAGAGTAGGTGCTATATAAATGCTAGATATTATTATAATCATCCAGTCCCATCCTTTCATTTTACACTTAGACCCTAGTAGGTAACCATCTACGCAGAATCTCAATGGTCCCCTGCTCCACTGCAATGAATTTTCCATTCACCTTGTCAAAGCGATCTGGCAATGTCACTCCTCCTCCCTCCCACTTCATAAACTCCCTCTTACCTCTAAGATCAAATAGAAAATATGCCGTTAGCATTTAAAAGCCTCTTCCGGGGCAGCTAGGTGGCGCAGTGGATAGAGCACCGGCCTTGGAGTCAGGAGTACCTGAGTTCAAATCCGGCCTCAGACACTTAACACTTACTAGCTGTGTGACCCTGGGCAAGTCACTTAACCCCAACTGCCTCACTAAAAAAAAAAAAAAAGCCTCTTCCTACCTTCCAGTCTTCTGACCTTATACCCCCCCTTTAAGTATGCCCTATAATCCAGCTCCATTAGCCTTCCTGACCTTCCCTGCCTCTTCACTCTCAGTCCCTTTTTCTGCAATTCTCTCCTTGCTCTTCTCTTCTTTTAAACTTTTCTGGATTCCTTCATGTCTCACCTCAAAATCCTTCAGCCGAGTCTGTCTCCCCTCCACCTAATGCCAGGACCTTTCTTCTGAGGTTACTTTCTAGCTACTCTCTCTGTGTATACATGCATATATATACATACATATGCAATACGCACGCATGCACACACATCTATACATGTATGTATGTGATGTGTGTATGTATTATATGCATGTGCACACACACTTTATATATAATACATTTAAATAAATATAAATATATGCAGAAACATACTTATATATTTTAAATTTATATATAAACAAAACTTATATGCACATGTATACATATGTATACACATATACAATATATACATATGCACATATACATACACACCATATGCATATAGTACACACATGGACACATGTGCAGACACATCTATACATACCTAAATGTATTATAGATGTGTGTATGTGTACATATTTATCTACATGTGCATACATATATTTTATATACAAATATATTAAATAAATATATATTTATATTATAAATTTACATATAAACAAAACTTGTATGTACATATATACAGATACACATGTATATATACACATATATGCACACGTGTGTGTATATATATGTATATGCACACACTTGTATGTACCTAGTTCTTTACATAATGCCTCTCTCAGCTAGAGCCCAGGCATCCCAGGTATTCTCACACATGGGACAGTGCCTTTGTGTTCAAATCAGTCAATCATTTAACATTCATTGTGGTAAGGGATGGGGAAATAAATAAAAGGAAATAAGATCATCATCATACCACACACACACACACCACATACACCCTTCAGAATGTGAGCCCCTTGAGGATAAGGACAATATTTTTGCATTTATTTAGATTCCCAGTGCTTAACATCTGATGAATATTTGTTGAACAATTGACAGATTTGATGGGCCCTGTCTTGTGTGAGAATACCTGGGCTCCAGCTGAACATCTCTCCTCTCTCTACCCCCCAGTTAAGAGGTGGTTGAAGGATGCTAAGCAGCCATCTGAGAAGCAGGGAGTGTCTCTACCTGTACTCAGGTAACAGGAAGAATAATTAGAACTTACAGATGAGAAAACTGAGGCCCTGGGATATTAAATAAATGCCTTGCCAGGGTTCCACCATGAGTTCCACCAGAAGGCTAGCCCAGCAGTGCAGTTACCAAGGGATTACTTTTTTAGTCACAACTCAAGATGGAGGGGCTGCAGGATTTGCCTGGTGGATGAAATCCAAAGGGACAGCTAGGTGGCACAATGCCAGACCTGGAGTCAGGAGGACTCACCTGGCCTCAGACACTTACTAGGTGTGTGACCTGGGCAAGTCACTTCACCCTTTTTGCCTCAATTTCTTCATCTGTAAAGTGAGTTGGAGAAGAAAATGGCAAACCACTTCAGGATCTTTGCCAAGCAAACCCCAAATGGGGTCACAAAGACTTTACTGAACAACAACAAATAAAATCCAAGGTCTCTCAAAAGATCAAAACTACCCAGGAGAAGCAACAGTAGAAAAACCGAAAGTACTATGGAAGTGGGTATTAATTTACCATTGATATGCTAATTACAGAGTATTCTTTTCCATTCATTAAAGAAGGTCCCCTCAGGGGATTTTTGTTATCTTAATTCTAATTACTTTAAAGTCCTAAAACTTCACTTTTAAAGACTCCTCTAATTATTCGGATTCTATCCTCCTCCTTAACTAATTTAGGTGGGTATTCTCCCTCCCCCCCCCCCCATTTAATCTGTAAAGTAATGAGGTACAAATTTGGAGAGTCTTGAGGGCAAACTGAGGCAAGAACTGTGGAGTTCAGTGGGATCAGCAGGCCTGAAGTCAGGAAGACAGGGCTGTTATGAACATCAAATGAGAAAATAATTGTGTGCCTGGCATACAGTTGGTGCTATATATTCGCTATTATTACCTGTTTGGAAGACAACCTAGGAAAGGATCAGGATATCATTAATTTCAGCAGCTAGACAATGCAGTCGTAGAATGTGGGTCTGTAGTGAAGAAGATCTGAGTTCAATTCCTGCCTCAGACATTTACTACTGTGTGACCCTGGGCAAGTCACTTAACCTCTGTCTGCCTCAGTTTCTTCAGCTGCAAAATGAAGATAATAATAGCACTCATCTCCCAGGATCAAATGATACTTGTAAAGTGTTTTACAAACCTTAAAGTACTATATAAATACTAAGTTATTCTTGTCTTGCTCCATCCCAGATTTATGACTGAGTGCCCCATGGAGATCTTAGGACTTAAAACAGGGAAGGACCTTCATGTCTGTAAAACTGAACCCCTAGGTGCTCCCTTGAGGGGAGGTAAAGGGACAATGGCTGAAATAAATTCATCCTGAGATGATTAATGGACCATCCTGGCTTAGCTTCAATCTGAGCAGTGCTTGTTTATCAGAACAAGTGTTTAATTGGGGCATTACTTCCAGCAGGAGGGTCTAGCTTCATGAAATATTCCTGAGCCTCCTTGGCACGCACAGGGCCTTTACCTCGTCTTGACAAGACCTGTCAGGCTCACAATGATTTGGACTTGCAAGCCCATCTTGAACAAGATGCAGGAGGAAAAATGATGCCCCCTCCTCCTTCCCCAGCCAGGCTCAGTGCCCCAGGGACCCCTGGGATGGCCAGGAACGTATCTGGGCGTTTTAATACTTAATGCTAATGAAGGATAATTGATAGAGCGCTTACATACACAGGCCTTGTTAAGTGAGATGATGAGGACAAGCTGATCACTCTTGTCCTAAGCGACTGACACACAAGCAAGCCAAAAACATTAGAAGAAACTAGGAGTTTTGCTGGAGAGAACCTAGGCCTGGGACTGAGGTGACCTGGGTTCTAGTCCCCACAGGCTATAGTTTACACTGTGTGTGTGTGTGTGTGTGTGTGTGTGTGTGTGTGTGAAATTTAGCAAAGATAAGCCATTTGCCATCTTTAGGTCTCAGTTAAAATGAGAATTCTAAAGTATTTAGAGCTAGGAGGGACCTTAGAGGTCTTCGAGGGGAGAAGGGAAAGGGAGAAAGCATTTATGAATCACCTACTATGTTCCAGGCATGGTGATTAAGCACTTACAAATCTATAATCTCACTTGATCCTGGAAGGTAGTTGCAATGATTATACACATTTTGCAGATGAGGAAACTGATGCACAGAGAGGACTTGTCCAAGGTCACCCACCTACTAGGTGTCTGAGGTTAAGTTTGAAATTGGGTTTTCCTGACTTATGATCTAGTACTGTAACCACTGAGCCACTCTGCTGCATCAACCAATGAAGACTCAGAGACTCAGGTAATGACTTGTCCAAGGTCACAGGGAGTAAGGAAGTCAAAATAGATGATTTCTAAGGCCCCCTCCAACTCTTTGACAGGGAATGTCAGTCCCTGTATGGCACCCTGCCCCCTCCCATTACCTCCCATTTAAGCCTGACTTCCCCATAGGCATGTTGCTTTAGAATTCCACCAACCAACACTCAATATCAGTCATAACTCTCAGTTCTGCCCTGGAAGGATCAGCTATAGGCAAAGGAAGCTGGAGAATCTAGCTCAATTATCTATCATTTATACAGGGTGTAAGCATTTTATGCAATCCTCTCCTTTAATACCCCACAACCCTCACTTTACCAAGGATGAGGGAAGTTAAGCAACTTGCCCAGGGATCATACAGCTAGTCATTATCTGAGGTGGAATCTGAATTCAGATCTTACTGACTCCAGGTCCAGAAGCAATACCTGGTGAGCTCCTGAGCTGCCCTTTGTGAATGACCCACATTTCCCTGAAAGGGGTATATAGTAGGAGAGGTCTGGATAGCCAGATTTGCAAGGGAAGGAAAATGGAAAGGAATCCAGTGGTGAAGTTGCCTTCCCTTCTCTCACACAATTCTCCCCACTTCCCAACCTGTCCTGCCCCTTCCCCCATACACTCATAGTACATATACCACATACGTGCATTCACATCCTCACATTCATGCATACACAATACACACATCCACACAATACATGCAATATAACATACACAATACCATACCCTACACACAATACACACACATATACTCACATACCTTCACAGGTGCATACACAATACACACACTACAATACCATCACAATACACACATATACACAATACACACACATACATATATACACACATGATATAAATACACACATACACTCTCATTCTCATACATGCATAAGCATACACATACACAAGCTGCCATTGCTACCTTGAAAAGGTAAATGTAAAATTCCCATGAGAGCAGCCTGAGAATAGGTCAGACCTCAACTAACCTCAGCTGTGTAGGTGGGAACACCTAGGAAAGAGGCTTACTAGCCTTTTTTTGGCCTGTGGCTTACTAGCACAGGCCAAGTGACCTCAAATGAGTCACTCCCTCCGCCCATTGTTATTCTGGTACATCTCTCTCTTCACTGGGTTAGATTATAAACTCCCAGAAAGCAGGGACTTGCTTCATTTTATCTTTGTCTTCTCCCTCCCCCCCCCTCCCCCAAGCCCATTGTGATGCTAGATTTAGAACCGAAAGAGACCCCTACGGCTGACGAAATTCAATCTTGTTCCCATGTCTTGCACACAGTAGGCATTTCATGTTTGTTGAATTGAGTGGAAAAGATCAGTCATGATGAATGCCAGCTTCTCTGTGGCCTCTTTAAAGCTATTTGCAGTGCAAACCAGACCTCTTATTGGGAGGATGGAAGGTTCCCCTTCCTCCCTACCCCCAGGTGTTAGCTTGGAGGGGAACTTTCCCTAGGCCACTGCCTTCTTCTGCCCAGCTTTATGCAATGTAGCATCTACACTTAGAGCTGGATGGGATATCAGAGGCCACATACTCCAATCCCCTAATTTTACAGGTGAGGAAACTGAGGCTAGGTTAGGGTAACTGACTTGCCCAAGGTCATACAGGTACTTATTAGATTTGAATCCAGCTCCTCCTGGCTCCAGAGTCAGTTCTCTTTCCACTTGTACTAAATTGCCAGAAAGCTTACTCTTCCCCACAACTGAACCTCAAATTCCAGTATTAGAGAATAATTCGTTGGCCTCCTGTCCCCAAAGGGTCCCCATGGACTTGCTCCCAAGAATCACACATTAAACTTAAATTCAGATCATTTGCTCCATTGACTGGCCCTCACCTTGGGAGTGGAGCTGAAGTAATACCAGTTCAGATTAATTGGGAGAAACAAGTAAAAACGGGCAGAAAAAAAGTCTGAATTATAGAGTCCTTCAAATGAGAGTATTTTTATAGCTTTCAAGTAATTAGAGCAGGGTTAACAAAATGTCCTTAAGATCAGGAGGGGGCCAGCTTTTTTTTTTAATGAAGAGAAAAAGACTGACTTGTAATTAGCATAGAAACTTCTTGTGAGGAGCGTTCACTCTCTTTTTGGTATTTGAGGACTTTTCCAGTTTCTGCTTCTTGGGCAGTTTAAAAGCTCTCTTTGCATCTCATAGCTATAGCCCTAATTGGTTTTGCAAACCTTTATTGAGAGGCTGCCAGCCCCTATGGGATTGCCTGCCTGACCCCTCCTAGAGCCCAGAAGACTGGCTCCTTCTAGAGGTTGGCTCTGGAAGCCTGGGTAGCAGCATATCTGGAGAGCCGACTTCATGGAGGCAGGCTCTCAAACTTCAATGGGAACAAATTCCATGTTGAAGCACCTCAACAATTTCTCTACTGGTTAAAAGTACCATTCTCAGGACAGCTAGGTGGCACAGTGGATAGAGCGTCAGGAGAACCTGAGTTCAGATCCAGCCTCAGACACCTGATACTCATTAGCTGTGTGACCCTGGGCAAGTCACTTAACCTTCACTGCCCCACAAAAGAAAAGAAAGAAAGAAAAAGAAAAGAAAGAAAAGTACCATTCTCCTGGTTTTGTATTGGCTCCCCAACCCTGGTCTTCCAGGAGCTAACTCTGCTTTGGTATGAAGAGGCATATCCATCACTTTTTTTTTTTAAATTTTTGGTGGGGCAATGGGGGTTAAGTGACTTGCCCAGGGTCACACAGCTAGTAAGTGTCAACTGTCTGAGGCAGCATTTGAACCCAGGTACTCCTGAATGCAGGGCCGGTGCTTTATTCACTTCGCCACCAAGCTGCCCCCATATCCATCACTTCTGACTCCATTCCTACCTTCTTCCTGGGCTCCTGCCTATCTGCTTCTCTCATCATCTATTACTTGGCTCCTTCTGGAATTCCCACTCTGCTCTCAGCAAACTCCTTTTATAACATGGGTTCTTAACCTTTTCTGGGTCATGGACCCCTCTGGCAGATTGGTGAAGCCCGTGGACTCCTAATATTAATGTTTTTAAAAGCAAAACCAAATATATAGGATTAAAAATGAAATCAGGGGCAGCTAGGTGATGCAGTGGATAAAGCACCAGCCTTGGAGTCAGGAGTACCTGAATTCAAATGAGGCCTCAGCCACTTAACACTTACTAGCTGTGTGACCCTGGGCAAGTCACTTAACCCCAATTGCCTCACTTAAAAAAACAAACAAAACCCCCCCCCCCAATGAAACCAATTATGTTAAAAATAGTTATCAATAAGTTCATAAGAACTTATTCCAGGTTAAGAACCCCTTACCCTATATCTTTGAACTTTTCAACTTATCCCTTTTACCTTCTGGCTTTAACTCAAACCTGGCTTACCCTTCAGTTGTTCCCCAAGCATCAACCGCTCTCCTTTCTCACTTCCATCTCTTAGACTCACTCAATCCCTGACTTTATTCAAAGGTCATTTCTTGGCAGGATTTTTTCCCACTCCCTCTTCTCCCTTAAGTTTACCTTGTGTCTACTAGATGGAACAGTGGAGAGAGCGCTGGACCTCTTGAGTTCAAATCTAGCCTCAGATATTTATTCATACTTAGTTTGATAAGCAGCAAAGGGATAAGGGAGCTGGCTTGGAGCAGAGGTTCTAAACTTGAGCTATGAATACTCTCAAGGGGTATAAGGAACTGGGGGAATACAGGGAATATTTGGCAAATAACTATATTATCCTATGGAAATATACTAATTATAGTAGTGTTAGCAAAAAATTCTGGGACTGGGGGAGGAAAGGATGAGGAGGTGGGGGTGGGAAAAGGAGGGGGCATTTATGGTACCTCTAAAACTTCTGAAATGGTTCAAGGGAATAATTCACAGGATCATGTGATCACAGACAGGGATTTGGAAGGGACCTTAGAGGCTGCAGAGTGCAATTCCCTTATTTTTACAGATGAGGAAGTTGAGACACAGAGCAGTAGGGTCACATATTGGGAGTTGAACTCTGGTCTTCCAGACTCCCAAGTTCAGAACCCTCCCTCCACTCACTACTCCACCTACAAATGAATGAGGTTTGTCTATGCAACTGTTTTTTTCATAAGAGGCTAGAAAAAAAAATCAGCAAAAATAATATAGTGAAAGACAAACTAATTGATCTCTACAATAACCAGAAACTCTGAATTTCTAAGCAGTGAAACTGAATTTTTTTGGTGCTGATAAAAGCACTGTAGAATGCTTGGAGAAGCCTAACCTCATCTCACTAAACTAACTTAGAAGGCTCTAATTTCCGTTTATAACAATTTAGCTCTGAGATTCTCAGTCCTGTTTTCAATCAAATCCAAAGCAAGAAAAAAACTGAACTGAATGTGATATGGGAGTAATCACTTTCAAAAAATATACCGAGAATAAAACAGTTGGTGGCTGACAGGAAACAGAATCAAGGGCCTCACTAATTTATTTGACTGTGTCCTGATAAACATTTAAAACTTTATGACGCTAAACAAAAATGTTATATGCCAAATAAAGTTTTATAATTTCTTATGTGCATGTACATGGCAAACTACAGAATTTCTCTCCTTTTATAAAGATAGAAAGCAGGTTCAGGATGAAAACAGTTGTGAACCTTGGAGAGACTTGGTATTTGAATCTCACTTTTGTCATTAGGTGGTGCAGTGGATAGAGTATCAGGCCTGGAGTCAGGAAGACCTGAGTTTAAATCTAGTCACAGATATTTACTAGCTGTGTGACCCTGGCCAAGTCACTTAACCTCTATTTACCTTAATCCACTGAAGAAGGAAATGGTGGACCATTCTAGTAACTGTCAGAAAACAAATAAACAAACCATTGACAGTATGGTCCATGGAATTACAAAGAGTCAGATGCAAAGAACAACATCTAGGGGCAGCTAGGTGGCGCAGTGTGGATAGAGCCACCGGCCCTGGAGTCACGGAGTACCTGAATCCAAATTTGGCCCTCAGACACTTAACACTTACTAGCTGTGTGACCTGGGCAAGTCACTTAACCCAATTGCCTCACTAAAAAAAAAAAAAAAGAACAACATCTGACTCAAAGCTTTTTTGCTCTTGAACACCTTAATTTATGTTTTTCCCCTTGTGATGACTTCGGGTCCCCATAATTCATCCTTATTCATTCCTATTCTTCTAGGTCAAAGGCTTTTTCAACCTTTTTTGTTTCAAGGACTCATTTAGCATGCTGGTGAAACCTATGGACCTCTCCTCAGAACAGAGTCTGGGCCATTCGGCTAGAATAATATTTTTTATTTTGTTTTCTTATTTTTGTTTTGTAGGATAACAAGGGTTAAGTGACTTGCCCAGGGTCACACAGCTAGTAAGTGTCAAGTGTCTGAGACCAAATTTTGAACTCAGGTCTTCCTGAATCCAGGGCCGGTGCTTTATCCACTGTGCCACCCTAGCTGCCCCCTCTAGGCTGTGTTAAGAGAGCATAGTGTCTATTACAATGAGTGTGACACTCTCACTGAATTCTAACCCTGCTCAGAACACATCTGGTTTGGTGCTACATTTTAGGGAAGGCTGTAGAATGTCTGAAGGAGCCCTCCTGCGTCGGGCAAAGAGAATGGCAAGGGGCCCCAAGACCACTCCATACAAGGATTGGTTGAAGGAACTGGTGGAGTTTGGCTTGGAATAGTAAGAGCCTTAGAGGGGAGGTGATAGATGGGTTCAAATATTTGAAGATTGTCCACTGGAAGAGGGATTAGAAGAGTTCTGCTTAGCCTCAGAGGGCAGAAGGAGGAGCAATGAATATGTAGGAATTGCAGAGAGGCTCAAGGTAAAAAAAAAACAAAACAAAAAACAAAAACCAAAAAACCCTTTCCTAATAACCATTTGAGCTGTTCAGAAGCAGAATGGAGAGCCTTAGGAAGCAGAGGGCTCCCCCTTGATTAACATCTTCAAGCCAAGACTGGTGACCACTTCGTTGGTACATAGAGGGGATTCCTCCCTAGGTACAAGTGGACTAGATGACATGTGAGATCCCTTCTGACTCTGATCCCCTGGGGAACAATGTGTCAAGGGCTTACTGGGGCCCAGCTTGGAGCAGAGGCAACACTCTCTAGACCAATTTTTTTCAGGCAACAGTATTCTGAATGTCCTTATCTTGGGGGGGACTTAGTCTATGGTTTCCCTGAGAAGCTTTTTTTTTTAGAAGGAAAAAACAGGAACACACCCCCAAGGAAGAGGTTTATAGGACACCATGCAAATACAAATAAACACAAAGTCATTCATTGTGGTTACACCAACTCTGAATTCAGAATAACTCTGAATGAGGGACTAAAGACTATCTTTTTACTTTAGTGGATTAAAAAAAACTTATTAATTTATTCCACAAACCTAAGTGCTGTATAGAGGCTGGGGAAAATGCAAATGACAGGTAAGGGTTTGTCTTCAGGGTGCTCACATCTACCAGGGGACTATGACACAGACACTAATAACTATTATTAGTACCTCATATTACAAGGAATCAGATGCAGAGAGAATATGGTATTGTGGATACCTGGGATCCGGTTCTGCCTCTGACAACATACTTATTATTTGACAGGGTCCGTTATTAAAACTTCAGAGCCACAGAGAAGTGCTAAGATTAGGATTGCCAGTGTAGGTTGGCGGGTTGGGACCAACGTATCTGTACATAGGAGAAGGGATTTTCCTTATCTGAGATTTCCCCCAATTTGATGAAATCTGGCTCCCTTGTCTCTTCCATCCCTCCCACCCACTGCAAAAAACAAAACAAAACAAAAAAACCAAGAAACTCAAAATCTACTCTGTGACGGTCCAAGAAGAAAGGTAGATACTTCACTATAGGATCAGAGAAAAGCATCTGAGCTGATCTTTAAAGGATGGGTAGAATTCAGTGGGCCAAGAAAAGGAAGATGTCCCAGGCCTTGATAACTATGAACAAAAACCACAAACAGGAAAGTGTATGTTGGGGAATGGGTCAGAGAGTCGGTTCACATTGGCTAGATCATAGGAGTTTATGGAGCATAATAATATGATATGAGGCTAGACAAGTAAGACAACAACATATGGAGGACCTTGAGTGCCAGACAAGAAGTTTATCCTTAAATCAGTAAACAACAGGGAGCTAGTGAAGATTTTTTGAGCAGTAAACATCAATCCTTAAGAAAATTGGAAGTGGGAAGACTTACCAAGGAGAAGGGAATAAGCACTCCATATAGCACTGACTCTGCCAGACTTTCTGCTATGTTGCTTTACAAATATGATCTCCTTTGATCCTCCAATCAATCCTTGAGGAAGTTAGATGCTACTGTTACTCATTTTACAGACAGGGAAACTGAGGCAAAACAGGGTTAAAGTGACTTGCCAAGGTCACACAGCTAGTAAGTATATGAGTCCAGATTTGAACTCAAGTCTTCCTGACTATAGGCATAGCGTTCTATCCATTGTTACCACCAGCTGCCTCACATAATTGACAAGTAGCAGAGCCAGGTTTCTGACTACCAAATTCATTGCTCTCTCCATTATATTCATGATTACGGTGAGGCTAGAGAGAAAGGGATGGATTCAAGAGCTGCTGCCAGAAGTGAAATGTTAGAATCAGTAACTGATTGAATATGAGAAGCAACATGAAAAAGCAAAGTCACTGGACTTGAGTTAGAATCCTGGCTTGTCACCCTTTTAACTATGTGACTTTGATTGAGTCACTTAATATATTTGGGCCTTCATTTCCTCAACTGTAGAATGGGCAGCTAGATGCACAGTGGATAGAAGGCTAGCCCTGGAGTCAGGCAGACTCATCTTCCTGAGTTCAAATCTCTGGCCTCAGACCCTGAAACTCTGTGACCTCAGTTTCCTCATCTGTAAAATGCGTGGGGAAAGAAATGGCAAACTGCTCAGTATCTCTGCCAAGAAAACCCTAAATGGGTTTGGAAGAGTTGTACATAACTGAAAATGACTGAATGTGAACAACTGTATGACCTTGAGCAAGTCAGCCAATTGTTTTGGGGACTTCAGTTTCTCCATTTGCTAAGAGGTTGAATTAGATGACTTCAAAGGTCCCACCCAGATGTAGTTTCAGAGTCTTCTTGACTCTGGGTTCAGTGCTCTATATACTGGATCTTTAGGATCTTGACTCAACACTCAACTCAACACTACCTATCTCTCCCAGGCTTCAGTCATCTGCAAATTGAGCAGGTATGTTTTTGTTTTTGTTTTTGTTTATTTTTTGTTTTGTTTTGTTTTTTTTTGCAGGGCAATGGGGGTTAAGTGACTTGCCCAAGGTCACACAGCTAGTAAGTGTCAAGTGTCTGAGGCTGGCTTTGAACTCTGGTCCTCCTGAATCCAGGGCCAGTGCTTTATCCACTGCGCCACCTAGCTGCCCCGAGCAGGTATGCTTTTGATGTCATCATCTAAGTCACTGATAAAAATGTTGATAGCCCAGGGCCAAGGACAGATCCAACCCAAGGAGGTGAATCCAACTTCATGTAGTTATTTTTGAGTCTGTATGAGATGATTCTAGATAGGTTTACCTCAATCAAATGACTCAGGTAGCTAGGGTGGCACAGTGGATAGAGCAAAACACCTTAGAATCGGGAGAGAACTGAGTTCAAATCCAGATTCAGATCCTTACTAGCTATGTGAGCCTGAGCAAGTCACTTAATCTCTGTCTACCTCAGCAAAATGGGGATAATAATAGCAACTACCTCATAGTATTCTCTTGAGAGTTAAATGAGAAAATATTTTTAAAGCGCTTAGCACATAGTAGGTACTATATAAATGTTAGCTGTTATTATTATTAAATCCCACACTATGTGTCCTCCATGACAATATCAAAATGCCTTTGGCAAGCACAAGGCTTCCTGCCTTGTACCTCACTTGAATTAAGTCAGATATCACACAAAGGCAATGGAATGAAGCATTGTAAGCATGTGTAGGCTATAAACAGTGAAGAACTGGACAGGAGAAAGGATGCCAGGGCTGGTTACCAGAGAGATGATTATTGTTTTTGTCCTTCGTTCCCAAAAGAGGACCATGACATTAGGTCATGCCACTGAATTGGATTTAAGTAAGGAAGGGCTGTGCAGGGTCAACAACAACCTCACGTTCTCCTCCAGAGCCATCTGGGTCCAGTGGCAAGATATACATCAGGATGACTAGAGATGGCCCCGGATGTTTAAGGCAATTGGGGTTAAGTGACTTGCTCAGAGTCACACAGCTAGTAAGTGTCTGAGGTGAGATTTAAACTCAGGTCCTCCCAACTTCAGGGCCAGTGCTCTATCCACTGTACCACCTAGATGCCCTACCAGAGGGATATATCACCAGAAAAAGAAGCTGAGGGGGCAGCTAGGTGGTGTAGTTGATAAAGCACCGGCCCTGTATTCAGGAGGACCTGAGTTCAAATCCAGCCTCAGACACTTGACACTTAACTAGCTGTGTGACCCTGGGCAAGTCACTTAACCCTCATTGCCCTGGGGGGAAAAAAAAGAAACTGAGATGGTCATGTACAGGGTATAAGGTATAACCAATAGACAGCCTACCTATACCATTGATGTCCACAATGTCAAGAGACCCAGAAGAAAGTCTCCATCAAGTTGAGTGGAACCGCTGGGTCCTTAACATTTAGGTGAGCATGTGAACAGGTGTTACATAGACTGAGAAGATGTGGCTGGGTTGCTCTCTATACCAACAGAGGAAAAGCCCATATCTGTGAGATCATACATCCATTGATGTGTTATTTATTACACATACATCTGACTATTACTTTAAGAAAACCAAAGGGATCTGTCAGCTGATTTTATGGGTCAGGGTCAAGGGTTAAGACCCTGCTAAGGCCCCCCCCTGTCCCTTCTGAATCTTCTTCTGCCCCATCCCAAGTCTGGTGCCCAGGATTTCCTCACGGCAGGTTAATGCTTCCTGCTTCATTAGCTCCTGGGACAGGGAGCAGTCTGGGTGGTAAAAGCAATTATGCTGATGGAGCACTCACTTCTATGGGTCCCTAACTCAGTGGGGGAAGAGGGGGGGCCAGGCAGTAGCCATGGGTGATTCTGAGTGTTAGAAAGCAGAGTAAATTAGTCCCATGAGCCAGGTGGCGGCTGGCAGGGGGCTGGGACGCCTGTCATTATCTTCATGGAGAAAGCAATAAAACTCTGTTCATTCATAAACGGGCCACCATGAGGGCCTATTTCCTGCTCAAATAAAATTAAAGGTGATAGATGGAGCCTGGAAGAGTCAGGCAGAGTTGGGGTGGGTTAGAGGCTGAGCGATGATGGCTTGGGCTCCCTGTAGCTGGAGAAGTAAGGACCAGCCTGAGGTTCTCTTCCTAAACTTCTGGGTAGTTGGGGAGAACCTCTGGAAGTGGGAAAAGATGGGCCAATGGGGTTAGGGGTGAGAAGTGCAGGGAAGAAAAGGGAGCTCTGAGTTCATGGAAAGGAGGAATTTTTGGTATCCATTTTCAGGATCAGGCTTCCACATGGCTATAATGAGAAGAAGAAGAAGAAAAAAAGGTCGAACATCTCCCCCCAGGCCACAGGGAACAATTACAGGTAGCAGTTCACATGTTTAGTCTTCACACTGCTCCAGGGGCAACTAAGTGTATTAGTGAATAACGTGCAGGGCCTGGAGTCACTGAAGTTTAGCCATTTCAGTTGTGTCTGACTCTTTGTGACCATATTTGGGGTTTTCTTGGCAGAGATACTGGAGTAGTTGGTCATATCCTTCTCCAGCTCATTTTACAGATGAGGAAACTGGGACAAACCAGGTGAAGTGACTTGCCCATGGTCATACAGCCAGTCTGAGGCTGGATTTGAGCTCATGAAGATGAGCTTCTTCTAGGCCTGACTCTCTCTATACTTCAACACCTAGTTGCCTTCCTACCCCCACACAAGGAGTTAATTCCTACTCTTTTTTTTTTTACCAGAAACCCAGGATATTGCTATTCCTTTCCATATTTTGGGTAGAGGGAAGCGAGATGAGGCAGGGTGCCCATCCCCTAGGTCCTCCCCAGGCATAGGACCCATTGTAAGTGGTAGAAGGCCATCCACACTTTGCTCCCTTCCACCAAGCTATGCAATAGAAACTCTGGTTAGAATTAGGTTTAATGCAAGTGCTTCTCACTGCTGCTGCTGCTGAAGGTCTTTTCAGTCACCCACCAGTGGAGAAAGATGAGAAAGCTAAATGAGAACTAGCATCTTGAGGCACCCTGAGTACTTTCAAGAAGCTCTCCCAGACTAGCACTTATCTCCTTCCTATTCTCTTGGCTGTTACAGGTTCACGTGGGTTCCAAACCCTTGAATATGAAGATTCCTATGAAATCTCAGTGTTTGAAAGTCCTCCAGGCTGGGACCCAGCCTTATTAACCCTGTATCTTTCTCACCCACTTTCCTAACTTTGCTTGTACATTCTGGGTCCTTAACAGATGTTTCTTTAAATGACAATATTTTAAGTAAATGGATTTTATCTCCTTCGTGAAGATTGAAGCTCAGGGGCCAGGGTGATAGATGTCTCTCCCTTACCCAAACCCTTCAGTGACTGCATGGCTCTGGACAGCCAAGAGGACTCAATACTGAATAAGAAATGTATTTTAACCTTCACGACTAGTGGCAGTTCCATTTAAAACATGACCTCCCTCAATGCAGCCTGGGTACTATTAGATGTGGCAAAACAGAATCCATTTCAGCTCACCACTGGGGATGAGGCCCAGGGCAGGGACTTCTGCCTGAGGGGCCCATGTAGCTAGCTGAGGAGCTTACCCTGGGAGACAGTGGCTTGTTCTTTCCCCAGAGGGAAGGGAATAGCAGTGGGCCCACCCCAGGTATTCTGCTCCATAGGCCGGCCAGTTCTGGAGAGAGCCTCCTTGCCGAAGAGGAACCTTCCCTGTCCCTGAACAGATCCTGTCTCCTTCCCAGAGACTCGGGGTTTTATTTGCAAAAATGCAGCTCTCTTAGCAAGCCTGCTCCTCCTCCCAGGTTTCACCAATGGGAAGGCTTTGGAGGCTGCAGGAGCACATCTGTCTAGGCATCTTCTCTGTCTCTGGGAGCCTACGGAACCATTTCCCTAGGAAATGCCAGGCCCCAGAGGAGGCATGATAGGTAATGAATTATACCAGTGACAACCACCGGCCAGCCCTCCGCTCCCAAGCCATCAGCTCTAAATCAGGCTAGGCCAGAGAAGGTGGGTGTCAAGCACAAAGAGGCAGGCGTGGGTGGCCACTTACCACCAGTGTCCCTGTCTGCCCTCCTCACACTACCCCAATGCCCAGTTTAATCTTGGGGAGCTAATCCCTATTCTTCCTACCAAGAAACCAGGATGTCTCTGTTCCCTTCTATCACTCTGAGAAAAGACAGATCCAAGGCAAGGTACCCCTTTTTTCCCCCTCAGGACATGGTAATTCCTGGCCCAGCACTTCACTCTCCTTCCCAGTGCCACTGGTAGGAGAGGTCACCACATAAGTTGCGTGTATGCATGCGTGTGTGTGTGTGTGTGTGTGTGTGTGTGTGTGTGTGTGTTGGGGGTGGGGTGTGGAGGTCTTTGAAACACTTTCTTTACTCATCATTAGAATTGAAAGGGACCTCAGAGCCAGCTGGTCCAATAGCCCTGCTCCCATTTTATAGATGAAGAAACTGAGGCCCAGAGAAGTTAAATGATTAGCCCAAGGTCAGTCAGGTAGTAAGTAGCAGACATGGGATCCTTTGAGCTCAAATGCACTATACTGCAACCAGAATGTATCTTTATGCCCTTGTCTTCTCCCACCAAAGCTTAGGGGGGTTCTGCTCTAGCACATGCTACAGTACTGGGTTGGCCAATCTCAGGGGCCCACGGTCCCCTTCAACCCACCTTGATTGAAGCTTGGTGAATCACCAGATAAATCACTTGACAATAGAAGATTAAAAGCAAAACTTCAATGAATTAATGTCTCTAAAAAGATGTTAGTGTAGATAAGAAATAGGGAAGGGATAGGGGATCAGTTAGGTCAAGTGGGGGACCCCACAAAAGAACAGGAAATCATCATCTTGAGGCCTGACTCCTTCCTACCCCCACTCCTAACTAGGATGTAAAGATAAATATAAACCCAGCTATCTGGGTGAGCTTTGCCTCCCAAGGCTTGTTAATGATGCAAGCACTGCAGGGGGGGGGTTGTTGGGGGAGAAAAGAGGAAACAGAGCAAGTCACCCCATGCTGAATATTCTCACAGGAGGGTGGGAAAGAGGGAGAAAGCTGGAGTGGATGATGATAGATAGCTAGGAAGAAGGCTGTATAAGAATATGGGAGGGACTGGGGAGGAATGGAAAGAATAGAGAAGGAAGAAAAGGGAAGGGAAAAAGGGAGAAAGATAAGAATAGGACAGAGGAAAGAATAGTAGAAGAGGGAAGGAGAGAAGGGGAGAAGAGAGAGGGAGAGGGGGAGATGAGAGAGGAAGGAAAATGCAACCCTCCATTTTCTAGTTGTTTTACTAGGTGGTTGGCTCAGAGGATTGAGAGATAGAGGAATAGAGATTGGTAGGTGAAATGGTGCCAGTCCCAGGCACATAGAGACTCAGAAGGGTGGGGGTGAGATGATAAAGTAGTATTCAGGGATGGGGTATAGGGTGTAGGGATTCCAGGAGTATAGTCAAACTACCCATCTCAAGACAAGAACAGAGAGCCTCTGGACTCTGTTTACCTCAGCATGTCGAGTTCCCATCTACACTACCCCAAGCCCAAACCAGCGACCCATCCCCAGAAGGATGGTTCTTACCACTGCTGGCCCAGGGAAGATACCAGGGGCAGCTGACATTGACATAGGTCCCAGGGATCCCATCTGGCCAACAAGCATAGTTATCAAAGGTCCGGTTGCAAAATATGCTTCCTGCAGAGAAAGAATGGGGAAGACAGCTGGTTAGGGGAAGATGGGAGTAGGGAAGGTCCCTTTCAAAGGTTCAGTGTTCTCTTCACATCTATCCTTCCCCAATTTCTTGCACTGATTAGAGCAATCTGGCTGACCAAATGGAGAAGAGCCCTGAGTTTTAATTCTAGTTCCTAGATTCTCTGTGAGTGTGTGGTAAGTACCACCCCCAGCCCTACTTTATGTCCCTCTCTTGTTCTGGACCCTTTGTCCATCTCTGAAGGAGAAAAATGGAAAGCCCACCCCTTCCTTTTCTAGGGTGCTGGGCTTTAGGCCTCTTCTTTCCTACCCTATTCCACGTTTACCCCCTGCCCTGTACTCCCAAACTGGAATTTCCCTGAGTTCTTTGAGAGTGTAAGAACAGACATCTCCAACATTAACATCCCCATAGTCAGAAATGGCTCTTAGCCAGCCATTGCTTCTCCTCTGCTCTCCCCACCTCGGTGCCCACATACCTCAGTCTCTGCCCTCCTGCCAATTTGGAGGGTGGGATCCCATTAAGGTGGGATGAGATGACATCGGAGATCCCTTCCAAATCTATGATTCCCATTAAAAATGATGCCAACCCAAGTTCTAGATTCTCAGCCTTTCATACCTGAAGTTTAGATACAGCTTTTTTTTGGCAGGGCAATGGGTATTAAGTGACTTGCCCAGGGTCACACAGCTAGTAAGTGTCAAGTGTCTGAGGCCAGATTTGAACTCAGCTCCTCCTGAATCCAGGGATGGTGCTTTATCTACTGTACCACCTAGCTGCCCCCTTATAATACAAGTCTGACAGTGATAAGCACATAGAATAGATGGAAAGTGTTTAGAAGGTTGAGAGTTCCAAGAAAGGAGTAGTCATTTATGGGTTGGGTTGGAGAGGGCAAAGAACTTGGATCTGGGGAGGAGACATTTGAGCTAGACCTGAGTGATGGGGAGGATTTTGAGAGACAGCATAATGTAGTAGAAAGAGCACTAGATTTGCAATCAGAAAACCTCGTTTCAAGCCTGAGTATTCTACTTCTATCTATCTTGGTGACCTTGGGTAAATCACTTCATCCCTCCAAGTCTCCATTTGCTCATCTCTTTAATAAGTAGTTAGATTAGATGCTCTCCAAGGTTCCTTCTTGTTCTAGATTCTATTTCTCTGTAACTCTCAGAAACCAGCTCAAGGTTTTCCTTACCAGAATATTCAAGAGACAGGGTGTTGTTTGGTATAGTAGTATCAGGAGAAGGGGAGAATCTGATTGGGGCAGCAGTGGGGTGGAGTGTGGGAGGAAAGTCAAATCAGTGTACGCCTCCTCAAAGATAGAGGCTATAGAGTATGACATGGTGAGTGCTCACCTGTGGCTGGGAGAGGTGTCTCTTTTAGGAATTGCTCACACTTCACTTGATATTCCCTCCACTTGTACACTGTCTCTGAAAAGGATACAGCTGCACCCTATAGGAAGATAACAACAACAATAATAAATGGTAGTAGTAATGAAAGGCAGCTTGGCATATTTGATAGAGAACCAGCCTTAAAGTCAAGAAGACCAGGGTTCAAGCTTGGCTTCTGACTCAAACTGGATATGGAACCTTGGAAAATCACTTAAACTCTCAGTGCTCTAGGCAACTCCATCAGACTATAAAGCACAGAGAAGGTGCTGATTTGTACTATGAGGTAGGTATTATCCCCATTACACAGATGAGAAAATTGAGACTCAGAGCTTATACGACTTGCTCACCATCACACAGCCAATAAGTGCCCAAATTGGGGCTTAAAACCATGTCTACTGATTCCAAGTCCAGCATCCTTTTAGAGAGGGACAAGTCCATGGATCGTCCCATGGATGCCTTCCCTGGATCTGCAGTTTTCTTTTACCCTCAACTCCTTGTCCCACCAATGATGTCCTCTCCTTGCCCAAACCAGATAATCCCTAGGAATGTAGCATTAATCTCAGGGCAGAGAGGGAAGAAAAGGTAGGCAAAGTCCAAGGACCTTTTCTATGGAGTCACAAGATCCATCCTGATCTAACTTGCAGGCTTAGGGGAACCTAGAGCAGGGCTTCTTAAACTTTTTCCACTTGTTATCCCTTTTTTGCCTGAGAAATTTTTATGCGACCCTGGGTATATAAGTATACATAACCTTTTACTGTTGCCAAAATTTTCACAACTCCCACATTCAGTTAAATGATACCTAGGACCTAGATGGCATCCCCAACTTTTCAGTCTCCCTCAACACCCTACCCCTCATCACCTAATAAGTTTCCAAGTTTTATGAAGTCTAGACACATATCTCTTACACCCATCCCCTTCTCCAGATTCATATAAACACCATACTAGTTTGGGTCCTTATCACCTATTTCTTACCTGGACAATTTCAACAGTCTGATGATTGGATACCCAACTCCAGTCCCTCCCCTGTCCAATCTATCTTCCACTTGCCAAATTGATATTCTGAAAGCATAAGTCTGACCATATTGCTGTCCTCTTCAAGAAACTTCAGTAGCTCCCTATTGCCTATTAAGGATAAAATACAAACTCCTCTTTATAATTAAAATTTAAATTCTTCTTAGACTGGCTCCACATCTCTCTTTTCAGATTGGTTCACGTTACTCCCCCATCCCTTGAAAATTCTTGAAAATATTTTGCATTTCTTTATCAGCATACAAGTTTTTGCCCTCACCCCCAGTAGAATGTAATCCTCTTGAGGACAAAGTCAGCTTCATTTCCTGTTTAGCAAGTGGTACAGTGACTGGAACATAATAGACACTTCTTAGATGCCTCTGGACTGTCTACAGAGAGGATGGAGAGCTCCCTAGAGGAGGTGATCAAAGGAAAGGGGCTGAAACAACAATAAGAAGGAAGACATTAGATGCTTGAGTGTTGGGGGATGGCGAGGTGGGGAGTAGCCGAGGTAGACTTTGGGAGGCTCCTTTCCTGGAGAAGCTATAAACTACACGAATCATCTTATCTGGTTAGGGCAATGTAAGGGAAATTCCTTTAAAACACTAAAATAAGACTGGGAAGAGAGACGGGAGTCAGATGGTTTTTAATATGTGGATGAGACTTTTGTGTTTTATGTTAGAGGCAATAGGAACCTTTGAAGGTTTCTAGGTAGAGGAATGATATGGTCTTTCCCATCCCAGGGGAAAATGGCCAAGATGCCTCCTGTCCTTTCAGACTGAGGATTGGATTAACCACGGAGCTGTTCCTCACGCCTGCTTTTATAGGGCACTTTCCATTCCATATAAATTACTTTTCCAGGTTGTTTCATTTGTTTTTCATTATCTCAGAAATCCCAAGACAGCAGGGAATACTTTCCCTATTCTGTATCAAGAAGGCCTATGTCTAAGGTGAAGGGAAGTCACTACAGATGAAAAGAACTAATCCAAGGTGAGGAAACAAGTCAGGAAGCAGAGCCCAGGAGGCCCATTCTATTGCCTTGCCAAGACCTCAAAAGCCAGGGAGTCTGTAAGGGATGGGTCATGGACTCTGCATAGAGTGGTCGGATTTCAGAGGGTCCACGTAATATGATGGGGGGAGATACAGCTGAAAGTCCGCAACAGTCCGAAAACTGGATCCATCGTAACTGGGAGTCTGGGGACCTGGGCTCTAGTCCTCACTTGGCATGACACTGCTGTGTGATCTCCAGGTCTTAGCTTCTCTGGGCCTCTGTTTCCCTATCTGTACATTCAGTATAAGACCACCTATTCTTTACAGCATTGTTGTGATGACTTCCTCGGATGTTGAAGTGAGCTGCATTAAGTGGGGGAATCTAACTTCCAGAAATAGGGAGGTGATACTCCCACTGTCTCCTGCCCTTGTCAGAATTCATCTGGACAACAGTGTTCAGTTCTGGGCAACATAGTTCAATGGGAACAAGGTGGAATGTGTTACTAGCATGGTGAAGGGCCTTCAGTTCATGTCAGAGGAGGATTGGTTTGAAGTCACTGGAAGTGTTTAGTATAGAGGAGAGAAATAATAGCTGTCTTCCCAAGGATCTGAAGGACTGCCATGTGGAGGAGGGTTCGTGTTATTCTGTTTGGCTTCACAGGGCAGAACAAGGGACACAGAGTGGAATTTTCAGAGAGGCAAATGTAGACTTGGCATTGGGAGAGACTTTCTAACAATCTGAGCTATCCACAATCAGGATGGCTTCTGTCAAGAGGCTCTCCCCGCTTGGAGGTCTTGAAGCAGAGGCTAGCCTTGCCAGCGTCACTCTAGTGGGGATTCCTTTTGCATATGGGTTGGACCAATTGGCCACTGACAAACTAAAACTCTCAAATTCAGTGATTCTGGGTCAAATCCCAGAATCTGACACTTACTACTTGGGCAGGCCTCATTTTCCTCACATATAATGAGGAACTGGATGACTACTTGTATGGGATGTTTTAGAGAGGGTTCTTGTTCAGATAGGGGTTGGCCAATAAGTCTTCCAGTTCTGAGATTCCAGGAAATGATCAGACTACAATTTGAATCCAGATCCTTTGATTCTGTTGTTAGTATGCTTTCTACTTTGAGGCTGCTCACTTACCTTACAGGTGGGTGTGAGGTTGTTAACTATTATTAGTGTCAGTCAACAAACATTTTAAAAGTATTTACCACATTCCAATTACTGTGTTAAGCATTGAGGAGACAAAGAAAGGTATAAGCCAACCTCAAGGAACTTACATTCCTTTTTTGGGGAGAGCAATGAGGGTTAAGTGACTTGCCCAGGGTCACACAGCTAGTGTCAAGTGTCTGAGACCAGATTTGAAGTCAGGTCCTCCTGACTCCAGGGCCGGTGCTCTATCTACTGTGCCACCTAGTTGGCAAGGAACTCACATTCTAATGGGTGAGACAACATGCAAAGAACTATGTATATACAAAGAATATATAATGTCAATTGGATATAGTCTCAAAGGGAAAACACTAGTATTAAGGGAGACCCTAAAGATAGAGCAAAGTCTATCATTCCATCCCACTATGTCTCCATGCCTACAATTCCCATCATTGCCCAAGGAGTCCTTCTTTAAGGTAAGGCATTCTGTATGGAAGGTGCCCATTGAAAGGCAATATGTTGCCTGAGAGGTGACACAACTCATTATCTCCATATGGGCATCAGAATAAATTAGCTTATCTGGAGAGACCAGGAGCATAACGTCCTGTCACAGAGGGCAAGCTGATGGAAACGTAATGGCCAGGTAAGTGAGGGAGGGCAGGCATCAGGGTGCTGGGTAGGCATCTGACAGCAGCAGAGCTGTGAAGATGAATTTTCTTCATGAAGTATAGTCATTTAACTGCTTTGAAATCAAACAGACCAACAAGGATACGTCCACATGAATACTGTCACCTTCCAAGCACAAGCATAGATTTAGGGCTAGGAGGGACATTAGAAGTCCATCAGTCCAATCCCATCATTTTACAGATGAGGAAACTGAGGTAAGAGGAGGTTAAGTGACTTGACTAAGGTCATAGAGCTAATAAGTGTGAGATGGTTTTCTTTTCTTTCTTTTTTGGGGGTTAAGTGACTTGCCCAGAGTCACATAGCTAGTAAGTGTTTGAGGTCATATTTGAACTCAGGTCCTCTTGACTCCAGGGCTAGTTCTCTATCCACTGCACCACCTAGCTGCCACTCTGAGATGGTTTCTGAACCCAAGTCTTCCAGATTCCAAGTCCAGCACTCATCCACTAGGCCCCACTGCCTCTCAGTAGTCTAACACAAAGCTTCTTAAACTGTGGGTCTCGACCCCATAAGTCATGTAACTGAATGTGGGGGGTCATGAAAAATTTGGCAACACTAAAAGGCTTTGTATACTTATTTTATATACCTAGATATGCCCGGAGTCATGTAAAAATTTCTTGGGTGAAAAGAGGTGTGTGTGGGGGGGAGTTTAAGGGGCCCTGGGCTCCTCCCTCTCCCCAGGCTATCTACATGTTTGTGCCCACCTTTCTAGACCTCCTCACTCAACTGTACATTCTTTGTGAACCTTGCTGGTAATAGGCAAATAACTGTTCTCTGAAGGTAAAAATGACCTGAGTCACTTGGAGCCAACACAGGACCAAGTTGAGGAATACAGCCATCTATAGGCAAAATTGAGGGGGCTAGAAAGTAACAAGACTGATCTCTCTTATTACTAAACTGTGATCTCTAAAAGGACAGATACTGTAACTTATCTCCACCCTGTATCTGTTTCAGCATTTAACACCAATCTCTGTACTTAGTGGGTATTTAGTAAATGTTTGTAGAATGCAGCAGCAGCAGTAACAACAACATCATTTATATAGTATTTTAAGGTTTGTGAAGCACTTTATGTGTTAACTCATTGTGATTCTTCACATCTCTCCCATCTGCCCCCTTCTCTCTTTTCACACAACACTCACCCATGTTATTTTAGGCCATCACTTGAACTATTAGAAGGGTCTCCTAATTACTCTCCCTGATTCCAGGCTTTTCCCTTTCCCATCCATCTTCTCCACAGTGGCCAAAGTGATATCCCTATTTATTTATTTTTTATAGCTCAATAATATTTTATTACATTCATGTATCACAATTTGTTTAGCCATTCCCCAACTGGAAAGCATCTACTTTTTTTTTTTTTTGCTTTTTCAGACCATATTTTTAATAGAACATCAAATTGATATTCCTAAAACACAGACCAGACAATGTCACTCCACTACTCAAAAACTTTCCCTGGCTCCCTACTGATAAAACACAAAAGCTTCAGCCTGATGATGAAAACTCTCCACCATCTGACTCCCACTCCCATAAGACTCTGCAGTCTTATTTTAAACTCCTCCCCTTTGGGTACTCTCTATTATAGTCCAATTTGTCCACTAGATGTTTCTCAGAAAGGTAGTAGGCATGAAATAATGTTGAAATGAAAGGACATGATGAATGTAAAGAACTTTGAAAACTCCAAAGTTATTGTTTTCTAGAGAGGTGCCTGATAGAGCAGAAGAATGTTGCATCTAGAGTCACGAAGACATGGGTTCCGATCTCACCTTTGACATTTATTAGCTTTGTGATCATAGGCAAGTCACTTACCTTCTCTGAGCCTTAGTCTTCTTATCTGTGAAATAGGGATAATACTGGCTACCTCAGGAGGGTCATTGTGAAGCTCAAATGAGATAATATGTGCTATATAAACACCAGTTATTGTTATCATCATAAATTTAATAAATGCTCATTGAATTTAAATCCTGAATGTGTGTGTAATCCTGAGAGGGAACTCTGAAGGCCATGAATGTATAAATACCTGCCAAGTTTGTTATTCAATAAAACAAAACATAGTATCCTTACTTTATAGCTATCCCTTCTGCTTAACATCATAGATTCAGACCTAAAAGGGAACTTAGAGACCATCTTCTCCAGGGCTTCTTAAACTTTTTCAACTTATGACCCCTTTTTGCCCAAGGAATTTTTACTCAACCCCGGGTACACAGGTATTATAAGCTTTTTTTTTTTTTTTGTACACAGGTATTATAAAACTGGTCTACAAACCAAACATTTACTGACAAATTTTTCACAACCACCACATACAATTATGTGACCCCATATGGGGTCACCACCCACAATTTACAAAGCTTTGATCTACTCCAATCAATTCATTTAGCAGATAGGGAAACTGAGTCTCAGAGAATTATGTGATAAGTGACAAAGGTGGTAACAAAGGGAAGATTTGAATACAGGTCATCTGACTCCAAATCCAGCACGCTTTCCCCTGTACTATGCTGTCTCACCATTTTTTCTTAGGGTCACCTGTTCCTCCTGTCCTTAGAAAGCCAGAACTCCCATCTTCCTCCTCCTCCTCCATTTGCCCTTTCCAACCCAGCCCATCTGAGCAAACACCGCCACTTCCTCACCCCAGTGGCCCCTCTACTTTCATTGATCAGAGAGGACAAGGCTCCCTATAGCTGACAGACCTAGAGTGATCCCTTTATGTCGTGACCCCATCAACCCCTACCAAAATAACAGGCTTCAGGTAGCACTCCTGATCCATGTAAGGTAATTGAGAGATCAACTCTGACACGTGTAGTGGAAAAGGAGGACAATGAACCCAGGGCACCCAAGGTTGGCCACCCAAACCACCCCATCCAGTCTTTTTCTTTGGCTCTTTGAGGTAAATTTGTTTGTAGCATTTATTTTATGTAGCCTTTGGCACCCAGCACCATGAGCAGCAGGAGCAGCCTGGGAGTTCCTAGGGCACAGAGGCATTATCTTCTACTTTCTTCTTCCCCTAGGGCCTACCCTAGAGCTGTGAGCACAGAATGAGAGGAAGGACTGGTGGCCTCCTTTCTATCTCTCCTCTTCTAACTGCCCCACCACTGCCTCTCCAGTATTCCTAGTCACTCGACTGGGCAGGTGACCTGGAGGCTAAAAGGTTTTATCAGCCTCCTCCAGGCAGCTGGCTGGTTCTCCAGAGTGGAGGGCTCTTCAGAACAGATTAACTTTCCAGGCTTCAACAGCCCCTCACCCAAGCCCATCATTACTGGCAGAGTTCCCGGATTTGCCTCTTCTCCCCCTCTCCCTCCCCCTTCCGCACATCATTGCTGTGTTCATCTAAGTGAGGCCTTCCTACGTCTGCCATGGCTGCCTGTCTTGTCAAAGGTTGATGGAATGCAAGGGGGAAGAGCAGACACAATCCAGCCTTCTCAGAATCGCCTCGACGTCCCATCTCCCAGCACGCCGTACCTTTCTTGGGAACACACCCAATGCTCTTCTTCTCCAGCTCTAACTTGACCAATTGCCTTGTTCCTTTTAGGCTCAGCTCAGGTGTCTTTTTACTCCCATTATGTCTTCCCAGATTTTCCCACCTGTTAGTGTTCTGTGCCAGCCTCATATTGCCTGGCATTCTCTTATCTATGCGTTTGAGATATTTGTAAAGCACTTTGAACAGGCCTGACATCTTAATAAATGCTTGTTCTACACACACACACACACACACACACACATAATCATATCACCCCTGCTCCACCCAAGTAGAATTTAAATACTTTATGTATCTTTGAATCCCAGTATGTAACAAGTACATACTGAATAAATGAATGAATGAATGAACAATGAACAAATAGATAAATAGCAAAGGAACTGAAGGTAGAGACAGGGTCTCCATGGTTCTGTAACTTGCTGCCTGTGCAGCCTTGGGAAAGTCACTTTAACCTCCCTGAGCCTCAGTTTCCTCACTTACAAAATTAGGGAGTTGGATCAGATCACTTCAATATCTGCAACTTAGGATTCCAATTTGATGGGACAGATATAATCCTAGCTCTCAGAGGGCTCCCATTCTAGTAGTGGGAGGGAAGACTGCCATATTCTCTCTCCATATATTCATACTTTCTCCACTGGACATCTGGGGAGCTAGCCAGGTTCTATCTGTTCCTCCCCTCTGGGATATATGGCTTCACAACCACATAACAATTGCTATTTATACAGCACTATAAGATTTGTAAATGCATTTTATATGGATTGTCTCTTGTTAGGGACCCAGGAGAGCAGGTTTTTAAGACTGGTCATCTATTGGAGTGTATAGGATCAGATGAGCCAGTGGTGCTTTGCATTAATAAAGTATTGTAAAATACATCATTAATTAAATAATAAGCTTAGAAATGTTAGCTGTAACCAGATTGTGCAAGGCCTTGAATTCACTGTTTAGTTCATAGTATTGGGAACTTCGAGTAGGTTCCTGAGCAGGGAAATAGCATGATTAAAGTAGTATTTTAGGAAGCTCTCCGCCTGAATGCTTATCGAAATATTAAATATAACATGTCCAAAATAGAACTCATTAGTATGGCCCTAAACCTGTCCCTCCTCCATTTTTTTCTATTTCTGTGGAGGGAAATGCCATTGTCTCAATCACTAAGGTTCTTGACCTGAAATTCATCTGTGACACCTCCCTCATCCTATACCTTCATGGGCAATCAGTTGCCAAATCTCTGCCCATGTAGAGATTGCTAAGAAAATGCTAAGAGGAACCAAGATATTTTTTTCAGGTGATAAGACCAAGATTTTTGGCATCTGAACTCAATTCCTAATGCCCTTCTGTAGCAAACTTCCCTAATCAGAGAGGTAACCCAAGAGGAGAATGTGTCCCTACTGCCTCAATTTCACTTGCTGTATCTGCTCTTGTCTTGGGGTACACCTCAGCATCCCAGCTTGGAGTTAACAAAGACCAGAAGAGAGTCTTCTCTGAGTCTTTTTAATACCTTTCTCCAACCACCAGGGAGGTTTTATTTGGAAGTTAGCTTGCGTTCACTCTGTAGCTGGGCTTGCCGGTCTGAGCTCCTGAGAGATGAGACTTATTAGCTGATAGAATTCAGTGTGTCACTTGGGTTGCCCCAAGCATGTGGAAGCCAGGGGTTGGGGGATCTGAAGAGTCAGAGTATAGGACTTCTTTTCCCAGGAAAACACCAAGTTATATCTACAACCATATCTGATAAACAGCCAGGCAGTAGATACGCAGATATCCTGACACCCAATTCTGTTTCCCCAGTTTTGAGACTACTACTCATGGTGGGTCAAGGACTTATGCTGTAAGGAACAGGGAGGGAAAGAGAAGCGATGGTAAAAGAGGACACCAAGAAAGGTATGTTTGTGTGTGGGGATGAGTTGTGTCTTAGCCTCCTCTTTTCAAAAAGCTCACCTGGGTTCAAATCCTACCTCTAACCTTTATGCTCAGTGTATTTTTGGTCAAGTCACTTAAAATCTGAACCTCAGCTGCTTCTTTTGTAAAATGTTAAGTTTGGACCAATGGCCTGTATGGTTCCTTCTAGCTCTAAATCCTTTGATCTGGGGCAGCTAGGTGGCACAGTGGCCCTGAAGTTGGGAGGACCTGAATTTAAATCTCACCTCAGACACTTAATTGCTGTGTGACCCTGGGCAAGTCACTTAACACCAATTGCTTTAAACATCTGGGGCCATCTCCAGTCGTCCTAAAGTATATCTTGCCACTGAACCCAGATGGCTCTGGAGGAGGGAGTGAGGTTGGTGACCTTGTACAGCCCTCCTTCAACTAAATCCAATTCACTGCAAGTCATGACATCACCCTGATATCATGGCCCTCTTCAGGAATGAAGGACAAACAAAAAGTCCTTTGATCTATAGAGAGAACAGGAATTTGCTCAGATTGTAAGATTTCAGAAATACAAGGGGGCCTTCACTCTGCAAAAAGAAATACATCTACCTTGCCTGATGCCTAAAGTTTATTTTTATCAGAAATTCTTTGATTTAATGCTCAGATCTGTTCATTAAAAAATACAAATAACCTTGGAAAGGGTAATAAAGTTGGGCCCACCACATCAGAATCATATCATATCAGTACTTAGAAGGGATCTTAGGGATCTAGTCCCATTCACTTATTTCACAAAATGGGGGGGGGGAAACAACCAGGCCCGGGGAAAGGGGAATGATTGACTTGTCCAAAGTCATACAGATACACAGTCAAGATTTGAACTCAAGTCCCTTGTAAATGAATCCAGCACTCTTTCTGCAGTACCCATCCTCATCCTTTGAATACAGGCTTAGCTACCCCTAATCTACTGTCAGCCAGCAGAGGCAGCTCCCCATGCAAGAGGGAGCTGACATTTTCTTAGGGCAGAGAGCCAGGGAACAGAAAGCTGTTTTAGCTCTAGTTTTGGAGTCAGGGGGAAGCCCAGCTCACATCAAGGCAACTACACTAATAGAGCTTCACACAGTACCTTCTTCTTTTTTTTTTTTAGTGAGGCAATTGGGGTTAAGTGACTTGCCCAGGGTCACACAGCTGGTAAGTGTTAAGTGTCTGAGGCCGAATTTGAACTCAGGTCCTCCTGACTCCAGGGGTGGTGCTCTATCCACTGCACCACCTAGCTGCCCCCACACAGTACCTTCTTAAGCAGACTTCCTGGGATGGAGTTGGGGAGAGGTATGTCCCCTGCCTTCCAAACAGCTAACACCAGGGTCAGAGTGGCTCCCAGAATTCCTTTCTCTTTCAGGAAACTTTCCCTGACTGATAGGAGGAAGGGGAGAACAATTCCCTAGCCCAAGGAAGATGAGGCCGATATCTGTGACAGGTGCCTTTCAGGAAAATATCCCTGAGCCCTGGGATTTGGGATTCCTCTGTCTCCTCTGGGTGGTACTTCAAGTCAGTTCTCTTGTACTGAATCCCCCTCCTCCTCCTTCCTTATCTCCAGTCTGGAACAAATGCTACATTGGGATCTTACTCTCTGATGTCCTAGAGCCATAAACAGAGTAAGCAATTAGGGGTTTCTTTTTTCCCCAGAGATGGAGTGTGTATGTGTGGGGGGGAACAAGTTTGTAGGATACAAACAATACTTGCCGCCCCTTTGAGGCTCTTGAATAAGCTCTTTCCCAGTTCTACCCAATTCTACCCCACCCCAGCCCCAACCCCAGCAGCTTCCTGGACAGTGGTTACTCACAGAAGCCCAGGGTATCCCACAGGATGATTCCCTGTCTGATGTGCCCTTGCCCCTTCACCAACCCCCTCCACCGAATTGAGTACTTTCATGCCATGCTTGCTCCAGTCACAAGGTCCGTGAGGACCAAGCACAAAAATTCCTAGCTGTGCCTCTGTTTCTTCCATCCCAATAAGACAGTTTAGCTGCTGGAGCCTGGGATGATATCAAGGAGACAGAAGAATAGGTCATTGGAAACCAAGAAGGATCAATTGTGTGATAAGCTCTGACTCCCCAAATAGGCTCTCTTGACATCAACTGGACCAGGTACCTGTGGGCCAGACAGAGAACACTGCTCTCATCCTAAACGTTAATTGCAGGTGCAAGAAATGATGATTAAAATTCAAAGAAACTTGGGGAAGATTTGTATGAACTAACAGAGAGTGAGATAGCTGACCCAGGGAAACATATAAAAGATGAATACAATGTAAACAGAAAGAACAAAAACCCCTGAAACTCTAGACTGTTTAATTATGAAGACCAAGCTCAGTTCCCCCAAAGAATGAAGAAAATGTATCCCCCTCCTTCTGTTTTTGCTGAGGTGGTGGACTATGGATACAGAATGTTGAATATGCCATCAGACTTGGCTAAATTTTTGGTCACCAGTCCCCCTAAATCTTAGCTCCTTCCTTCAGATTTATTCTGCCTATATCTTGTCTGGGCACACATTGTTGTTTGTATTTTGTCTTCCCCATCAAACTGTAAACTCCTTGAGGGCAAGGACTGTTTTTTCACCTTCCTTTGTATCCCCAGCATTTAGCATAGTGCCTGACACAAAGCAGGAGCTTAATTTATAAAGCAGGGGCTTAATAAATGCTAGTTGACTATTGACGGATTGCTGGGCTGCTTCTGCTGTGAAGTCCTTTTTTCCCTTCTTTGTTTTTTAATCTTTGTTACAAGAGCTGGCTTGGGTAGGGGACAGGAGGAGGAATCTGGCTATGAAGGTGAAATAAAAATAAAAGATATTAAAAATAAGATTAAAAAAACAGAGGGGACATGGTCCCTGTCTTTATGCAGTTCTTGGTCTAGAGGGTTATATAAAAACAGGTATCTTGTTTCCATCTACATCATGGTTAAGTGTTAATGGATGTATAATCTAAATGCTGTTCTAGATTTGAGGGGGGTTATAGACTGAAGAGAAAGGGCAGACTCCAAAGTACATTTGAACAGGGCCCTAAAAGATGGATGGGATGTTTAAAAGGTGGAAATAAAAGGTTTTGAGCATTCCAAGTGGAGAGAACATAAGAAAAGGCACAGAGGCAATCAAAATATGGTCAGAAGGATGGTGGGCTCCATCTTCTGTGGAACATTAGCACATGTGGCCTTTTTATTTTAAATTTCAGATGGGAGGGGACAGCTAGGTGGTGCGGTGGATAAAGTACCAGCTCTGGAGTCAGGAGGACCTGAGTTCAAATCTAAACTCAGACACTTGACACTAGCTGTGTGACCCTGGGCAAGTCACTTAACTCTCATTGCCCCGCCCCCCCCCCTAATTCAGATGGAAAAATTGAGACCCAGAGGTCAGTTCCTTGCTCAGAGGACAGTGACTTGTCCAAGGTCACATAAGTGAAAGCTTCTAGCTCACACTAGGTGCCTAATATACAGTTAGCCCTTCACAAGCACATTAAAGGCACAACACCCCGGCTATCTGGAAAATCCACGTGAAATTTTTTGGCCTTCCCGTCGCACCAGTGAAGGTCTGAATTATTATGGTATTAAAAGATAAAATATGTTAATGTTGTACAATACTATACATATATTTTATCCATCTCTGAGTTTCTAAACATTTTCTGCATCATCTGCTGGCCTTTGTGTGTTGTCTGAGGCTTCTGCAAAACTCCCCCCAAATTCCCATTTAATTTCTTTTTTTTTTGTTTACTTTGTTTTGTTTTGTTTTGTTTTAGTGAGGCAATTGGGGTTAAGTGACTTGCCCAGGGTCACACAGCTAGTAAGTGTTAAGTGTCTGAGGCCAGATTTGAACTCAGGTACTCCTGACTCCAGGGCCAGTGCTCTATCCACTTCGCCATCTAGCTGCCCCCCCCCCATTTAATTTCTTATCCAACACGCCATATAGCAAAACCCCGGATGTGAAAGTCATGATGTGGGAGCGGTAAGTGTTTGCCCGCAGACACAGGCAGTCCACTGAAGCGCTGTAGAAGAAACAAAAGTGATTGATGCCCCAAACTCATCTTCTGGAGTGGTCACACCTTAAACTTCATCTCTCAAAACTGTCTCCCTTCCAAGATGCTGGCCTCTCCAATTCCCCTAGGGCTCTGCCCACAATCTGCTATCCTTCTAGCTCTCCAACTCCTTTTTTCTTGTATGCATTTTCTTGTATATTCCCCTAACTCCTCTCATGTCTGTTTTTTGTCCTCCTCATGACCTTTCATCCTTAAATGCCCCCTTATTCTCTAAGGCTATTCAGTGTGCTGCGGTGTTCCTTTCCTGCCTATCCAAACATTTCCGTGATCCTCTCTTCATTCACAGTAGAATTCCTCACCTTTGCATTTTCCTCCACCTTGCTAACTAAAACACATTCCTTGGAGACTTCTACTCTCTGTCTTTTCCAGTCCTACTCCCCAGCAGTGGAACAAATCCTAAAACTGTTCTGCCTGGGTCTGCTACAAGTCAGTGTTTTCTAATCTCAACTAGGCTTTCACCACTTCATAGTAATGCTTTTACTCAGCTCTGATTGGCTAGTTTATTCCCTGAAGCAAATTACAAATGTTGAATCTCCTCAGACCCTGAACTCTATCTCCTTTCTCCTCACTTGAAACAACAAATGACTGTACTTCCTATTTACCCAGAAGATTGAGGCCAACTGATATGAATATGGACAGCTAGGTGGTGTAGTGGGTAGTGTGCTGGGTGGGGGAGGCAGCAATTCCTGGATTCAAATCTGGCCTCGGACACTAGCTGTGTGACCCTGGGCAAGTCACTTTACTCTGCTTGCCTCAGTTTCCTCATCTATAAAATGAGCTAGAGAAGGAAATGGCAAACCACTCCAGTATCTTTGTCAAAACAAACAAACAAACAAACAAACAAACCCAAATGGAATCACAGAGTCTGAAATGACTGAACAAAAATATGAATTCACTCAATTTTTCTCTTTCACTCCTCATTCATCCTCTACCACTAAGATTAATACGTAGCTCTCCCTCTTCCTTAGAATAAACTTTGATCCCTAAACCTCTATCATGATTTGGCTACATTACATATTTCCTCTCTCGTGAATCTTCAGTTTTTCTCCTCTTTCTCTTTCATTCTCCCACAGACTTTCTTCTTTCTCTCACTTGGGCTCCTTTGCTTTACTCCCTCTTTTCCTTTTCTCTCCTTGTCCCCCCCCATCTCTTCTTCTTCCCTCTCCTACTTCCTTCTCCCTCTTCTGCTTCCCTTCTTCTCCCCTTCCTTCCCTTTCTCTCCCTCTTGTCTCATTCCTCTTTCTCACTTCCCCTCTTCCTTTCTCCTACCCTCCCCCCTTCTCTTTCTCTCACAGTTCTTTCCCCTTGATTTTTTTGTTTGTTTGTTTTGGTGAAGCAATTGGGATTAAGTGACTTGCCCAGGGTCACACATCTAGTAAATGTCAAGTGTCTGAGGCTGGATTTGAACTCAGGTCCTCCTGACTCCACTGTGCCATTTGGCTGCCACTTTCCCCTTGATTCACAAAAATTTTTAGGTCTCTACCTTATTTTTACCTCACTCTCCCCTGAGACCATTGCCCCTCATCTCTCCTTCCCTTTTTCTGGCTCTACTCCTTCCTCCACTGCCTCAACACGCAATCATCCCTCAACCATTTACAATATGGCTTCCAGTTCCACCACTCTACTGAAAGAACTCTCTCTAAGGTCATAAACCACCTCTTTAACATTAACTCCACTAATACCTTTTTCTATCCCCGTATTGACTTCATGTCAGCACTGACAGTATTGATCATTTCCTCTTTCTTGATTTTCAACTACTGCGACAAAGCACTCTGACAATTCCTCTTTCACCCTTCTGCTCCTTAGATGAGGTTGCCCCCACAATGCTCTGGCCATTGACCTTTATTCTCTCCATGTTGTCTCCCTTTTTAAAATCTAATCCATTTCCATGGCTTCAATGATCACCTCTATGCCAATGGCTCCCAAGACTATATCTCTGGCCCTAACCTCTCCCCCAGAGTGCTAGTCCTGAATTTCTAACTGTCCACCGGATATCTCCACTTTGACTGCTCCATAGCATCTATAATTCAACATCTCCAACAACTAACTTACAGGATCATAGCATCACAAATTTTAAGCTGGAAGAAACCTCAGAGACCACCTAGACCAAACCCTGCAATTAAAAATGAGGTCCAGAGAGGTTGTGACTTATCCAAGGTCATATAAGGAGAGGCAGGACTTTGTCCCCCTCCCACCAATGAACAGAAACCTGTTTCTGCCCTTAACTTCTCTATTTCTATCCTATTCTATCCTTCCACTCACCTAAGCTGGTACCCTCAGAAACATCATAGATCATGGACTCTTTCCTCTCAATCATTCTCCAAGTCACCAAGTCCTGTCAATTCTACCTCAGCAATGACTGTCACATCTGTTCTCTCCTTGCTAGCCCTAGTTAAGGCCCTTGTGACCACTTCCAAAATCTATCACCTTCCCAATCCATCTTTCACGTCATTACGTGTTATCTTCCTGTTCTGGGCAATCTATTATTTTCCTTAAAAATTTCAGTGGCAAGGGGCAGCTAGGTGGCGCAGTGGATAGAGCACCGGCCCTGGAGTCAGGAGTACCTGGGTTCAAATCCGGTCTCAGACACTTAACACTTACTAGCTGTGTGACCCTGGGCAAGTCACTTAACCCCAATTGCCTCACTAAAAAAAAAAAAAATTCAGTGGCTCTCAATTGCTTGCCAATTAAAGTGTCAATTACTGATCTTGGCATTCAAGGCTCCACACCATCTGGCTCTGGTCTGGCTTTCCTATTTTCATCTCATATTACTTCCTGTCAAACTGGACTACTCTCTGTCCAGTTCTCATCTCTGCCTTCTCCCATTCTGCACCAAGTACGTAATTCCTTGAACACAGTAGGTAATTAATACATGTTTATTTCTTGTTATTAAAAACACTGTCCTTGCCTAGCTTAATGTTTGTTGGGAGAACAATGGTCTGTAAACAAATATAATGTCACCTATAATGCCAAAGTGCATTATGAGAGTACAAAATGGCATTAGCTCAGATGAGGGAGATATTTCTGGTGGAGAGGGAAGGAAAGGGTAGAAATGACGAATGAATTATTCTGATCTTATTTACCTCACAGGTAGAAATGAATGAAAATCATTTAGTAATTATGTCTGTCATGTCTTTGTAGAGTTGAAACTTAATCCTTCCATTTACCTTCACTCCTTTCCCATTAGTTCAGTCCTGACTAGAAATTGAAAGTAGTAGATCACCAACATGCCCTAGGTATATCCTCAGAACACAAGTAGTCTCTGTTAGAATGCGGCTACCAACTTCATTGGCTGCCCCCATTACTCATCATTTAGGGGTAACAAGTCTAATCTAATCCACAAAGTAATAATTCTCATCCCTAAATTATAATTGCTGGAGCAAATGTCTAGGAGAAGGAGACAAACCCTGAATTCAGGTGACTGGGGAGGGAGGGAAAGGACAGATATAAAGTGGGCTGTTGGGTGCTTCAGAAGGGAAGATGGCATGTGTGGGAAGGGGCCTTCTACCCTCTACCATAGCCAAAGCAGAGGGACTACCACAAGTCATATAGATAGGATTTCCTTTTCTCACTTCACTCACTTATCCCCATCCAAGAAATCCCACCATGTCTATAAACTTTTACTGGGGGAATAAGAATAGTAAATGTGGTGGCTTTACTCTTGATCTCATATGCTTCTGGGAAAGTGGGGCTGGGGACTTAAGTAAATTAGATCTAAAACAACCTGGCAAGCCTCTGCACCTTAACTGACAAACATGCCATTCATGCCCAGGAAAGGTAAAGAGTCCACCAGGTCTGGCTTGCTTCATGTCCCTGAAAACACCAGCCACAGAGAAAGGGAAATGACAGGCTGACTGGTCAGGTGTGGGGAAGGGCAGATCTGATTGTGGGGAGGCTGGAAAAGAGAATCTCAGACCTGGAGTATCCAGGGGCAGGAATCAGGTTGATGGGAAGGTAGAGGACAAGGGAAGAAGGGGGAATCTCTGACAGGAAGTTCATAGAACAGGAAAGTTTATTCATTTTCTCTGTTATGAAGCACATCTGGTTCACCACATCTGGTAGGTACCTTTTTTTGGCTTCTCAGCCAGGGACTGGACTTTCCCATCTCCTAGTCTGAAGACAGAGCCCCATATAGGTCCTCATAGACTCTTATGGAAAGGTTAAGATTCTCCCACCCCCATTCCAAATATGAGAATTCTCCAGGGCTGTGGTGCAGAAAAAGAGAAGTCTATGGCACCAGAACAAGGGTGATCAAAACCAGCACCTTTTCTTCCTTTCAAGAAAACACCTGACAAACATCATGCCTTTTTCCCTATTCCACAGCAACAAGCCTGTGAAGGAAAAGAAGGAAGGGCAGGCAGATAGGGAGATAAGCAATAACAGGGTGTTGTGGCCCTTGGAGTGGATGGGAGATGGGAACCCCATTTGGCCAGTGAGATCTTGAACAGAAAGACTGAAGGAAATCACGGGGGGAGAGAGAGACAAAGACAGACAGAGACAGAGAGAGAGAGAAATGGTGAGAGAGACAGAGAGAGACACAGAGACAGAGACAGAGAAGCCCTGAACAGGGGAGAGAGGAATGAAGTGAATTCTGTGTGATAGGAGAGCCTGGATAGGAAGGGATACTGGGGCCTCTCTGCATGATTTGCTGCAGAGGCTCTGATTCCCAAAAATTAGGCTGGGAGGTAGGGCAGAGAAAGAGGTACTGAGGCACAGCCAAAGAGCCCTGGAGGTGCAGAAGTGGGAGGGACAAGAAGGTGACTGAGAAGGACAGAGACTAGATAAGGGGGAGAAGCAGCAAGGCTGCCCATCACCTTAGTCACAGGAAGGGGAGCTAGAAACTCTAAGGTTGTGTCCTCTGAGTCAAAGTCTGAGAGATGAAGGGCAGTGTGGGAGGAGGAGACGAGATAGGGTTCTGAAGGTGCTTCCAACTCTGGTCTCCCCCACCTCCTTTCCATTCAGCTTTCCTTGAGCCCCAAAACTGGAGCTTAGGAGACCTTACTAGAAAAATGGAAACCAGGAGAGGGAAAGCAGAGGAGAAAATGGAAACTGGGAGAGGGAAGAGGAGAAAGCAAAGGGGAGTAGTGTCAGAGAATGGGAGGAAAGTGAGGGGACTTGGAAACTGACAAGTCTTCTCCATCCCCTGCAGTTAAAGCCCAGGAAGGGAGACAGTAAGTCTGGGAGGTGGAAATCCGGCTAAGAGAGCAGTGTTGGTGGGCTGAGGGTAGGTTTGGAGAAGGGCAGCACGGGGGGCGGTGGGAAGGGGGAGGAAGGGAGGGTTAGGAGGGGAAGGAAGGAGGGGGGGAAGGGGAGAGAGAGGCCGCTAGCCGGGGGCCTAACAGAGGTGCGTGTGCATCGGGCTCCATCTGAACGACCGGATGTCTCGGGGAGGGGGGCAGGCCAGTGAACTAGGGAAGAGAGAGCCCGAAAGAGTGGGGAGACGATGTGGGGTTGAGTTTTATGGTGAGGGAAGGTGCAGAGAGTGTGTCTGCTGGACTGGGGGGTGCAGATGAGCTTGAGGCAGGAAGTGAGGGGTAAGGAGTTACTGCAAGGGTGGCGGGGAGCAGGAACCTCCGACTCCAGTACACCCCGCCCCTCGGGTCCCAGCTCCTGGATTCAAAGCACCCATAACTCCCGAAGTAGCCAAAGGGCTCGGCTGACCCCCCTGCCCATTTCCCCGTTTGGCGTCCCTACCCTATTCCCTAAGGTCTGAAGGTCTGAAGGCTTCAGAGTTTGCCCCGTGCGCCCGCTCCCCGCCCCCGCTCCTGCGATGTCTGGGGACACAGACACCAGTGTCCGCAGCTCCCCTGGGATGGGGAGAGGGGGAAGGAAGCTTGGGGAGAGGGGTCGAGGCTGTGGTGGGGCTGAGGGCAGCAAGCCCAGGGTGGAGGGGTAGTATCCAGAGCTTGGCCTCCCTCCTCCCCCCCTCCTCCCCGCCCCCAGGGGGTCCTACCTGAGGGCGGGGGCCGGCCCTGCCCACGGTGCCTAGGAGAAGCAGGGTGAGTCGGAGCGGGACTGGGGGGCTGGCCATGGCGGGCGGGTCAGGACCATAGCATGTCCGCCACCTGAGGCACCGCTGCACTGAGAAAGGAGCGGAGCGGAGCCGGCCCGGGGAGCTAGCGGCCCGCGCCCGGGGGAGGGAGGAGCCCGGCTGGAGCCGCCCCCCCACCCCTACCCCCTCCTGTCAGGGAGGAGCTGGGGGCGGGTCGGCCCGGGGTGGGGCACCCCTGGATGGAGGGGGCCCGGCGCGGAGAGGAAGGGACACGGCAGGGACCCTGCACCTCCGACCTGGCTCCGGCTGGGTGCCCCGGGAAAGCGGGGAACCGGACCAGGAGCCGCGGAGTCTCTGCGCCTTCTCCACAAGCGCCCTCCGCTGGGGCGCCGCTCCGAAGCTTGGGGATTGGGGGCGCAAGTATGAATGAATCTGCGTGGTTACTTTGTCAGAGTTCGCCGAAACCCGGCTCTCCACCCCCTCCACCCGCCCTCCCCTTCTTGTGCTCCCGGCCCAACCTTTAGAATAACTGCATGGTTAAAATCCAAATGCCTCCTATCCCATTCTTCCCTTCCCTCCCCCCAAATAAATCAAAGCAAATCATGTTTTAAAAATTCTTGCTTCTCCATCGCCTGCTGAAAAAAAAAAAAACCACAAACCCAAACTAACCTGGCAATCAAGGCTTTAAGCTTTTATAGCTTAAAACTACACTAAGACTTTTACTACATTCTGTGTGTGTGTGTGTGTGTGTGTGTGTGTGTGTGTGTGTGTATGTGTGTGTTAGTCTGGGGAATATTTGGCTTGGAGAAAAGACTGGTGGGGAAGGGTGGCAGACACAATAACTGTCTTCACATATCTGAAGGAAACTCACGCAGAAGAATTAGACATCCATAGGGTAAGGACTGGGCCTATGCTTTTATGGGCATCAGGAACTCCCTGATGTGGAAAATCCCTTTACCACTGCAAATCAGCACCATCTCTGCTAATTATAGTCTTAGTTGCCTAGAATAAGGAGAGGTTCAGTGACTTGGCCAAAGTAATGCTTAACTAGTACATATCACAGGAGGGACTTGAACCCTGTTTTCGAGGTTGGCTCTCTCTGATCCACAGCTTCCTCTCATTTTTGATGAATATTTATGTGTCTATTTGGCTGTCATCGTCATAGAATATAACTCATGGAATAATTGAACCCTCTTCCCTATGTGTCTCTTTGGAAATTTTACCCCTCCTGGAAGGCTTATCCCACCTCCCCATGTCCCCTTTTCAAGGGGGCTCCCTTCTCCTACTCATGTATGTATATCTCATACACATCATATTCCAACACGCATTATACTCTGGGTATGTGTCTTGTTCTTCCCTACCAAGCTCTAAGCTCCAGGAGGGCAGGGTTGTCTCTATGGCATTTATGCTGGTGTCCAGGACTGTATTCTACTTTAGAGGAAACATTTTATAACTGCTTATGAAATGAATTATTTCTTCAGGCTCCTAACTAAACCTGCATGTACCATCAGAAATGCTAAGGAGAAGTAATAGGCACAGATTTAAGTTTGTATCCTGGGGCAGCTAGGTGACTAGAGCACCAGCCCTGGAATCAGGAGGACCTGAATTCAAATCCAGTCTCAGATACTTACTAGCTGTGTGACCTGGATAAGTCACTTGCCTCCCCGCAAAAAAAGTTGGTATCCTGCCTCTTCCCTATTAACCCTTTATTCAAAAGGAAGAGGGCAAGAAAAAACAAGGGGTTAAGGTGATATTTGCATTGTGCTGTGCCGTAATCAATTCTGGGCACTACGGTCTAGGAAAGATATTGACAAGCAGAAGGAAGGTAAAAAGGGTAGTCTTGCCATTAAAATTCATGCCACAGGAGAATCATAGAATGGGAGATGTTTAGCTTGGAGAAGAGACTGCTTGGGAAGGAGTAGTAGACAAGATGGCTGTCCTCGGATATTTGAAGGGAAGTCATGCACAAGTAATATTAGAATTATTCTGTTTGACCACAAAAGATAAAACTAGGAACAATATCTAGAATTTGCAGAGAGGAAAATTTCAGCTTGATGCCAGGAAAAACTTCCTAAAATTAATTCCAAAAATTGGACTGGGCTGCCTGGAGTGTGTGTGGTGGGGGAGGGGAGAGGGGATGGATTCCCCATAATTGGAGATCTCCAATCTAAAGGTATGCTGAAAAAAAGTTTTTTTCAGATAGGGGTTGGTTATTGAATTATCTTCCAATTCTGAGGTTCTGGACTTCTGGGATTTGGACCGCTCATGAGATTGATCAGTAAGCTTTGAATAATGGAGAGTTGACAGAAGTCTCATTTTCCCCCTGGTTATGCCCAGAGATAAGGGTGTTGGAGGGCCTGGTGCAGGAGCAGAGCTCTTTAATTCCTTCCTTTTTAATCAACTGTGACTGACATGCAAGTGAGGCTGAGTCCCAGGAATAGCACCACCCCCAGACCACCACCTGGACTTACAGCCTCTCCCCGAGTAGGTGTCATTCAGGTGAACAAAGCCTATGGAGAAGGGGCTCACCATCTGCACCACCAAGATAAGCCAACCTAGCTGAAGCAGCAAGGCAAAAATGGGGGAGGGGAGAGAGAGAGAGAGAGAGAGAAGAAGAAGAAGAAGAAGAAGAAGAAGAAGAAGAAGAAGAAGAAGAAGAAGAAGAAGAAGAAGTATCATGTTCCCTTTTGGTGAAACCACCACCATTACTTCAACCACCACCTCCTATTTCCAAGGCTCTTGGGCCTGGGCTGTCTCCATTAGGGTGATCTAGGGGATACCCCCAAGCAATAGTGACTGGAAATAATGGAGGGGCTACTTTTGATTCTATCTTCATCTTTACCCTCCCAGCCCTAATCCAATCTCTTGTCAGGTGCTGTTGATTCTACTGGGACAACAATATCCCTGACACTTGCTTTCTCTTATCTACTCCCACTGTCACCACCTTAGTTCAGCCAGGTCCTCATCACCTCTCACCAGGACTATTTTAAAATACTGGTCTCTTTTGTCTCTAGTCCCACCCCATACCCCTTCAGTCCACTCTCCCCACAGATGTCTAGAGGCAAAATAATCCTCCTAAATCATAGTAGTCCTAACCATGTCACTCCCCTTTAAGCGAGTCTTGTTTATCTACAGGATAAAATATAAAATCCACTTCGTGGTATTTGAGCCTGCCTCCAAGTCAACATGTGTTTATTAAGTGCCTACCACGTACTAGGCACTGTGTGCCTAGGAAATACAAAGAAAGGCAAAAACAGTCCCTATCCTTAAGAAATTCATAGTCAAACGGAGCAGTGGCAGCAAAGAGGGAAGAGAGAAGTCCTCTAGTCCCCAAATAAGTCCCAACCTTTCTTTCTACACCAAACCATAGTGCCCCAAAGATCTTAGTGCAATTTGAAATTTTAATAGTTCTTCCCTGATCTCATTTCTACTAATTTCAATATTTCTGCCTATCAAAATCTTTCCCTTCCTTCAAAGCCTGTTTTAGATGCTCTTTGTTTATCCTCACCACAACCCCTTCAGAAAAGATATAGCCAATCTCTTTCATTCTTTTTTGACTCGTCCTCTGTGCTTATCACATTCTAATCTGTATTAATGTTATTTGTGTCAATTATTATTATTTTTTTAGATTGTAGGCTTCTGATCTGGGATTTTGGCATTTTTATCTTTGTATATTTAGAAACAGGATAGGAACTATGGCATTTTAAAAGTTGGAGAGACATAATTTCTGGGCAATTTAATAATTTTATTAATAATGCCAGCACATTTATTAATAAAAGGGGGTCAGTGGCCATCTTGAATGCCAAAGACTCTCATGGTGGTAAGCTCTCAGCTTATATACCCTTGAAAGTGTGGATGTTCCTGAGCGTCAGTCAACTCTGATTGGTTAGCACTTAATGAGAGAATGAATATTATAATGAGATGTGGGCTCATTCTCATGAGGGTCTTGGGGGTACATGACTTGGATCACCCAAGTCTTGGGCAAAGAGACTTATCAATTTCCATATCACCTGTCTGAAAAAAGGGAGGATCCACATTTTCCCAGACCTGAGTAAACATAATGAACAGGAATCCTCCCATTAGCCCAAACTTAGAATTTCTTTTACCTTCTAATTAGATCTTAGACTAGCTAAGTCTTTGAGCAAGATTTCCCATACTAGTTGATTTCTGGATGAGGAAGTAGAAAAGAAAAAAAAACCTTGGTTCTTATTCAATAATTAGTTATTAATAGAAGAAAGAAATAACCATTTCTCTCAGGGACAGGAACTGGATGTGTGATTTCATTGGCATAGGGAACTTCTAGATAAGGAAATTTCTTATACAGACTTGGGCTAGCACTTTCTCTGCAAACTATCATCTTAAAGAATAATCCAAAGCACTGAAAATTCAAGTGACTTGCCCAGGGTCACACAGTCAGTACTGCAGAAGCAAGTCTTGAACTCAGATCTTCTTGGCTCTAAGGTCAGCTTTCAGTCCACAACCCAACATGCTTCTCAGGCATATTAAAGGTATTGGGAAAATGTCTGTTGACCTGAATGGCATTGAATTCTTGGACTTTGCCCAGTGGAATGACCAGTTTCAGGGGTGCAATTATCCTCTCATCTGGGATCGAGGTGGAGGTGTGTCATGGGTTCATTCTCCTTCAGGAAAAGAGACTCCAAATGTGACTGAGCTGTCAGAAAGGAAGAAAGACAGTGCATTTCCAGGGACCAGAATAATAATTTACTGGAGACCAAAGCAGGGATTTATTTCCCCTTAAACTCAGCCTGAGTCTGCATAAAAGATGTCCAATGTAATTTCTCTCACTAGAGATCTGTCAGGGATCCTGCTGTGGGGTGAGGGGAGGGATCGGAAGCAGAGGAAGAGCAGTTGGGGGAAGAGGTTAGGAAGAGGAGATTGAAGAAGGGACTTTGGAGGCAGACAGGGGTGGGGGGTGTAGAGATGAGCCTCTGTCAATGAATTTATCAGCTATGAGTCAGTCTCCACAAACAAATCAGGCACATTGTCTTCTTAGAATCAACAACACATACCATCTAATACAAAGATGAGTTTGTCTTATTCTTATAGGTAGCCTCCCATAGTGGAAATAACTCTGGATGGACTGGATTCAGAGCTGGAAGACCTGGGTTCGAGTCTTAGCTCAAACACTTCCTACCTTGGTGATGGTAATTTTCCTTTTTTTTTTTTAAACCTCAGGTCCCTCATCTATGAAATTGAAACAATTATACTCCTACCTATCTCAGGATATTATTGTGAGGAAAGCCTGGTGTAAACCTTAACTCTGTAGAAATGTGAGAAGCTATTAAAATGTTCCAGGATTGGAAATTACATAACCCTTCTTAATCCTGTAGATAACTTCAGTTTTTTCAGGTTGGGGAATCACCCAGTATGTCTAACTTGAATTGTTCCCCTGAGTTTCAAATCCATCTTTTTTGGTATTATCCTCATTATTTTATTTGATGTTCTTTGTGTAAGCTGTCATATGACTATAGAGTCAACTGTTTACTGGTGCCTATAAGTGTCCAAAAAAACTAAATGATTTTGAGATTAGAAAACAATGCAATAAAAAATTATCTCAGTGGAGTCAGAAAGTCAGTTAGAGAAAGAGAAAAAGGCTTGGGCTCAAAAGATTGAGACTAAGAGAGCAAACTCCCTAGGTATGACTAGAAGACTAGAAGGAAGATGTGATTTAAACTCTGGGAAGAAAAGACATCTGAGTTGTTAGTTGTGTCTGACTTTTCATGACCCCATTTGGGGCTTTCTTGGCAAAGATACTGGAGTGGTTTGCCATTCTCCAGCTCATTTTACAGATGAAGAAACTGAGGCAGAGTTAAGTGACTTGCCCAGGGTCACATAGCCAGTAAGTGTCTGAGGCTGGATTTGAGCTCAAAATCTTTCTGACTCCAGGTCCAATGTTCTATCCACTGCATCAGCTAACTCCTGAGTTAGGAATCACTCATTTCTTCATTCATTGTTTGTCCTTCCTTCTTGAAGAGGACCATGAAGGTGGTCAGGAAGGCAATGACATGACTTGCAAGTGAATTAGATTTAAGTGAGGAAGGGCTGTTAAAAGCCACCAGCTTCACTCTCTCCTTCAGAGCCATCTGGGTACAACGGCAAGATATACACCAGGACAACTAGAGACGGCTCCAGATGCAGTCGGAGTCCTTGGCCTTTTGAAGTTAAGGTCTTTTCCAGATCTCAGTTTGACTGAGGCAACACCCAATTCAGTAATTAAGGCTAGGTAAGAAGGGAGGCAAATAATGGCCTCTTATGTGCCAGTCAATCCTGGGAGCAGAAAACTCAGGTCTAGGAGAATGATGGGGGCTGGGGAGGGGGGCACCTCCAGTGTCCTGATCTATTTGAGTTAGCATGTCTCAATATAAGGAGGCTTGAACTTGGACTCAAGAGACCTAGATTTAAATCTTAGTTTTGCCATTTATTGTCTGCATGACCATGGGGAGGTCAATTCCCCCTCTCTAGACCTAAGTTCTCTTCTATAAAATGAGGGGGTTAGACATGACCAGGGTTTCTTTTTTTTTTTCCAGGTCAATGAGGGTTAAATGACTTGCCCAGGGTCACACAGCTAGTTAAGTGTCAAGTGTCTGAGGCTGGATTTGAACTCAGGTCCTCCTGAATCCAAGGCCAGTGCTTTATCCGCTGCGCCACCTAGCTGCCCCTAAGATCAGGATTTCTTAACGTGTGTGTGTGTGTGTGTGTGTGTGTGTGTGTGTGTGTGTGAGATAGATTACTTTGGCAATTCCTCAGGTAAAGCCTATAGATCCCTTCTCGGAATAATGTTTTCAAATATACAAAATAAAATCTATAAGGTTACAAAGGAAATCAATGATATCGCAATACAGTTATCAAAATATTAAAAACAAGAACAAAACCCAAGCTCACAGACTTTAGGTTAAGTGATGATCTCCAAACTCCTTTCTAGCCACTGGTGTACTGGTAAATGTTTAACAACCATCTCTCAGAAAGCCCATATGACATACTTTTAAGTTTAATCTACATTATTGTTAATAATAATAAAATCAATAACACAATACTAAAATTATTAACAATTAATGATTAATAATGTTTTTTTTCTCCATCGCTTTCTTAAATCTAGAAGGTCAGCAAAACAATAAATCAAGCCCTGATTTGTACAGTGCTCACACTGAAATAGACAGAGGGGAGATGGAGGGAACAGAGGAGAGATGGAGGGCCTGTACAGATAGGCAGGCCAAGGGAAGTCAGTAAGAACTATCTCCTAAAAAGGGACAGAGTTGAACTCTATTCCCCCATTGGTGTATGTGCCTCTAGTTGCTCCGCTATGGATGTGTTGAAATCAAGGAGACTATCCTGAAGGTGTATTACTGTTGAGATGCTTTATTTTGGCATCTTCCAAGGGGGAGGGAAATACAATTTCCCAAAGCCACTGTTACCACTAAGTCCATCCTTCAAAGGAAGCAATTGTGCCAGTAGCAATCATAACCTCTTTTTTTTTTTTCTAATTTTTTTTTTTTTGCACGGGGCAATGGGGGTTAAGTGACTTGCCCAGGGTCACACAACTAGTAAGTGTCAAGTGTCTGAAGCTGGATTTGAGCTCAGGTCCTCCTGATTCCAGGGCTGGTGCTTTATCCACTTCGCCACCTAGCTGCCCCTATCAGTTCCTTTAAAAGGCAGATAGAACCATAGATTTAGAGCTGGAAGGGATATTAAAGGGCATTTAGTCTAGTGCTTTCACTTTACATATGAGGAAAATGAGGCCCTGAGAGGTGGATAAAGTACTGGGCAAGATCTGAGGTCAAAACCAGCCTCAGACAGATACTAGCTGTGTGACCCTGGACAAGTTGCTTAACCCTGTTTGCCTCAGTTTCCTCATACGTAAAATGATTTGGTGAAGGAAAGAGCAAACCACCCCAGGACCTTTGCCAAGAAAACCCATGTGGTCATGAAGAGTCAGCCATGACTGAAAACAACTGAACAACGACTTCTGACTCTGTATCTAGCATTTTCCCCATTGTATTGTGCTGCCTTTATTTTTCCTCATAAGACTTTTCTAGACTTTATGGGAAGTGGTAGGACCTCTTTTACAAAGGAACCTCTTATTGTTGGCTCTAGGTTCCTTACTCAAAACTGGGCAAGCTAGAGAAAGGAAGGAGTTTTATCTCATTTCGGTAAATATTGGCTAAGCAAAGCACTATGCTAGGTAGTGGGTATAAAAAGAAAGCTAAGATACATACCCTACTCTCAAGAAGTTTGAAATCTGATTAGCTTCATGAATTCTAAGAGACCCCCCCCTTTTGAGGACAAAAAGAAGGAACATCTTCCTCTTTACTCTCAATGGACCCATCATTAGGCAGCTGGATGGTGTTGCAGATAGCATATAGCATTTAGAGTTGAGAAGACTCAGTTTCAAATCTTGCCTCAGATACTGTCTGTGAGCTGAGCCTCTGTGAGCCTCAGGCTTCTTATATGTAAAACAGGGATAATAATAGTACCTACCTCACTGGGTCATTGTGAGCATCAAAGGAGATAACACATGTAAAGTGCTTTGTCAACCTTAAAGTGCCAGCTATTAGTATATCACCAAGACAAGGGATTTAGCTTCTTCTGTCCTGGGATAACCACAAGGACCAACAACATTGCTATCCTAGATTTGTCAGCTGTAGCTAGATCTTTTGAGTCTGGAAGCCAAAGAGTTGGGGAAGGGTGTGTGTGTGTGTGTGTGTGTGTGTGTGTGTGTTTCTTCTTAGACCAATTGCTACTCCTCCTCCAGTGAGAAAACACTAATGATGTCTCTTAATCACCAACCCAACCTCTACTGATCAGCCACTGGGGCCCAAGCCAACTCCCCCGCAGTCAGATGGAAATAATTTACAACCTCTTGAGTTACAGTTATTATTCCTCTCTTGGGTTGATACAGCACATAGTATTTTTAAAGTGTCACAGAATCATTTTCATTACCAACCTTCCTGGACAGCCTGAAGAGTAAGTGAGTAATCTCCCCATTTCACAGATGGGGAGAGAAGCATCAGGTGACCTGCCCAAGTTCTTTTTGAAAAGGATGAAGGAAAATGCTCTTTTTATTCCATGACACTACCCACTTCCAATGACTGGGATGGTCCCCACATCCTTTAGACTGATGTCCAGTGTAAAGAGGAGAAACTGGAAAAAGAAGGTTGCTATGAAGCAAGGAACTTAGGAAGAGCCACAAGACCAATAGGGGCTTCCTGAATGAATATTGAATGAGAATGGCAAATGTGGCTTTCTGTTCTCCCTTGGCCAATCACGGATCCTTTCACCCACGGGTAGTGCAGAATATGCCAGTCACTTTTCCTATACAAATGTTATGCTAAGGAAGGGATTCTGTTGAATTGAGAGATAACTATCATGAATGCAGGCCACTGAGTTGGCCTGTCAGTATCTCATACCCACCATCAAGTCTTCTGGGACATTCACTTCAGGTGCTTTGGACACAGATAGGAAAGTGTTCTTTTTTTTTTTTTTTTTTTTTTTTAGTGAGGCAATTGGGGTTAAGTGACTTGCCCAGGGTCACACAGCTAGTAAGTGTTAAGTGTCTGAGGCCGGATTTGAACTCAGGTACTCCTGAATCCAGGGACAGTGCTCTATCCACTTCGCCATCTAGCTGCTCCAGGAAAGTGTTCTTTTTTAAAAAATGTAACTTTTAAAAGTAATCTTACTTTTTTCGGTTAACACACATTCATTTTTTCCTCTTTCTTCCACCTCTATTGACCACTACTAAAGAAAACAAACAAACAAACAAACCCTTGTTACCAATACGCATAGTCAATATGTAGTTCCTGCATTGGTTCTGTCCAAAAATATATGTCTCATCCTGCACTTTGAGTCCATTGCCTTTCTGTCAAGAGGTGGGTAGCTTCATCATTGATCCTCTGAAATTAGAATTCTTAAGGCTTTCAAAGTTGTCTTTAAAATGTTCTTATTGTATTAACTGTTCTAGTTCTATTCACCACACTCTGCATCAGTCTATGTAAGTATTCCCAGGTTTCTCTGAAACTATTCCTTTCATATTGTATTTATGATACAATAGTATTCCATTATGCCCACACACCATAATTTGTTCAGCCATTCCCCACTTAATAGATACCCTCTTAGTCTCCAGTTTTGTCACTACAAAAAGAGCATATGGATCCATTTCTTCTTTCTTTGATCCTTTTGGAATGTGGGCCTAGTAACAGTAACATTTGGTCAAAGAGTATACACAGTGTAGTGACTTTTTAGGCATAGTTCTATCCATAATGGTAGGATGCAGTTATTATGGACATAGTTCCACTAACTGCATTTACGTGCCTGTTTTCCCTCAGCCCCTCCAACTTTTGTCATTTTTCTTTTTCGTCATCTTTACCAATCTGGTGGATGTGAAGTAGAACTCTAGAGGTGCTTTAATTTACAATTATATTTTCCTTTTTTTTTTGCAATTTTTCATATGGCTATTTCATCTGCTGAAAACTACCTGTTTATATTCTTTTTTCTTTTTTGAGGCAATTGGGATTAAGTGACTTGCCCAGGGTCACATATCTAGTGAGTGTCTGAGGCTAGATTTGAACTCAGTTCCTCCTGACTTAAGGGCTGATGCTCTATCCACTGTGTCACCTAGATCCCCCCTGTTCATATCCGTTGACCCAAAGGACAGATCTGACTGTGTTAATCCTCTGCTCACTAAATTTTAGTGACTTTATTTCACTTTTAAGATCCAATATAAACTTCTGTTTGTTATTTAAAGCTCTTCATATTTTGGTACCATGCTACTGCCATATACTCTATGGTCCAGCCAATCTTCTGTCTCCCTTCCTTTGTAACCACTGTCCCCCATGCCTAGAATGCACTTCTCCCTCACCTCTATATCTTAGAATCACACATTTCCCCTCAGTACTCAGTTCAAGTGCCAGATTTTGCATGAATCTTTTCCTGGTCCTCCCAGCCACAGTACCTTCTCCACTCAACCCATTACTTTATTATCTCTTTTGAATGAATTTTAAATATAATTATATAAATCAACAAGCATTTATTATTCATTTGCTCTATATGTCAATTTTATAATTTGGATGTTTCCTCTTGTGTTGGATTTCTTGAGGGATTTTAGGTAAATTTCTCAAGGGTAATGTTTATTTTGTTTTTATCTTTGTATCCAGGGTCTAACAGTAGGTACTTCTAAGTGTTTATTGATTGATTGATGCACTTGGGCCTAAAAGAAGAAGAGGAAACTTGGCTGGATGGAATTTTGAAAATTATTCAGCCCTCCCAAGTTGCTCACTCACACACACAACAGATCTTTTTTAACATCAGTGCTCTTCAGGTGATGGTAAATGGCTTCACATTATAAAGTCCCTGAAGAATCAAAGCTGAGGGTGATGCAAAGGACGATGGGGACAAAGAGATGTGCATGGTGAACATAAGTAGTTTGCAGCAGCATGTTGCCAGTGATGACTTGTGAGCAAGAAGTGGAATAAAAGAAGTCATGTGGGAAATGCATGATCAGAAAAGGAGATGGGCTTGACATGGAGACTGATGAATAAAAATGGTGGACAGGCCAAGTGCTGAACCACTGCTTATGGAATATGAAAAGATCCAAAGGAATAATAGAATGACAGAATTTGAGAGTTGGAAGGGACTATTGTAGCTATCTAGTCCAACCCACACACATGAAAAATCCTCCCTATAACATTGACTTGAAAAGGGGTCATATTGACTCTTCTTGAAGATGTCCATTGAGGAGAAGCCATTTTTGGACAATTCCAATTATGGTCCCTTTTATATGAGTCTTTTGTTTGTTTCATTGAACCTTCTACCCACTTTTCCTGGTTCTAATCTCTGCAGCCAAAGAGATCAAGGGTTTTAAAAATATTTTTTTTATTATTTAAAAAATATTTCCCAATTACTTGTAAAATTTTTTAAACATTCATTTAAATTTTTTTTTAGTTAGGGAAAAGGACCTACTTGTACAAAAATATTTATAGCAGCTCTAAGAACTAGAAGTTGAGGACATGACCATCAATTGGAGAATCGCTAAACAAGTTGTGGTATATGATTGTGTTGGAATACTACTGTGCTATAAGAAACGACAAGCAGGATGATTTCAGAAAAACCTGGAAAGACTAACATAAACTGATGCAAAGTGAAGTGAGCAGAATCCGGAGAGTGTTATACATAGTAACAATGATATTGTACAATGAAGAACAATGAATGACAGCTATTTTCAGCAATACAATGATCCAAGATAATCCCAAAGGACTAATGATGAAACATGCTGCCTCCAAAGAAAGAACTGATATTTTCTGAATACAGACTGAACCATACTATTTTTCACTTTGCTGCCTACCTTCCTTCCTCCCTTTCTTTCTTTCTTTCTTTCTTTCTTTCTTTCTTTCTTTCTTTCTTTCTTTCTTTCTTTCTTTCTTTCTTTCTTCCTTTCTTTCTTTCTTCCTTTCTTTCTTTCTTCCTTTCTTCCTTTCTTCTTTTCTTCCTTTCTTCCTTCCTTCCTTCCTTCCTTCCTTCCTTCCTTCCTTCCTTCCTTCCTTCCTTCCTTCCTTCCTTCCTTCCTTCCTTCCTTCCTTTCTTTCTTTCTTTCTTTCTTTCTTTCTTTCTTTCTTTCTTTCTTTCTTTCTTTCTTTCTTTCTTCCTTCCTTCCTTCCTTCCTTCTTTCCTTCCCCCTTCTCTCCTTCCTTCCTGTCTTTTTCTTCTTGTACAAAATGACTAATATGGAAATGTTTTACATAATTGAAGATATTTAACTTATATCAAATTGCTTAATATCTCAGGCAGGGAAGAGGGGTGGGAGGGAGGGATAGAATTTGGAACTCAAAATTTTAAGATAAGTTTTAAGTTATTTTAATACATACTTGGAGAAAAATAAAACATTATTTAAAATTTTTTTTGAGTTCCAAATTCTCTCCCTACCGCCTGCCTGTCTCTCTTCCTTGAAAAGGCAAGCAATTTGATATTGATTATGCATGTGAAGTCATGCAAAACATATTTACATAGGAACTATGTTGCAAAAGAAAACACAGACAGAAAAAAACAAGAAAAGTAAAGAAAGTAAAAAAAAGAATGTTTCAATCTACATTCAGAGTTCATCAGTTCTTTCTCTGAAGGGGGATAGCATTTTTCATCTTGGGTCCTTTAGAATTGTCTTGGATCATTATCTTGAACAGAGGAGTCAAGTCTTTCCCAGTTGACCCCCTGAAGAGAACATTAAATCCCTTTTTCATTTTATAGCTTTTCATATGTTTGAAGATAGCTATCACTGTCCTCCCCAGTCTTCTCTGCTCCAGGCTAAATATTCCCAGTTCTTTCAATTGATCCTCCTATATCATGGGCTTAAGGCCTTTCACCATGCTCTCTGCAGTTTATCAACATTCTTTTAAAAATAAGATACTCAGGGGCAGCTAGGTGGTGCAGTGGATAGAGCACCGGCCCTGGAGTCAGGAGTACCTGAGTTCAAATCCGGCCTCAGACACTTAACACTTACTAGCTGTGTGACCCTGGGCAAGTCACTTAACCCCAATTGCCTCACTTAAAAAAAAAATAAGATACTCAGAAAGGAACACAGTATTTCAGATGAGGTGTGACAAAGACACTATATAGAGGGACCATATAGCCTCCCTATTCTGGGAAGGTGTTTCTTTCTTATTGCAGCCCCAAACATCATTAACTTCTTTGGCTGTTATATCATACTGCTGACTCATATTGAGCGTGTTCTCCATTAAAATCTTCAGATGTTTTTCAGAATAACTGCTGCCTACCCATGCCTTCAGCAGCACACAGTGCATAGAGCACTGGCTTTGGAATCATGAAGACTCATCTTCATGAGTTCCAATCTGGCCTCAGATACTTATTAGAGCTGTGTGACCCTGTGCAAAGTCAATTAACCTTGTTTAATGTTTTGCCTCAGTTCCTCATCTGTAAAATGAGCTGGAGAAGGGAGTGGCAAACCACTCCAGAGTCTTTGCCAAGAAAATTCCAAATGGAGTTATGAAAAGTCAGACATGACTGAACAACAACAAAACCATGCCTTTCCCATAATCTAGATAATTGAGTAGATCCTTTATGGAGGGTTTATGAAAATACAGGAACAAGAATTACTTGGAATAGGAAGGCATTGCTAGGGAAGGAAATAAGCATTTATATGACACTTACTATATGCCAGCCACTTTACTAAGAGCTTTACAAATATCTCAATTGATCCTCACTGCAACCCTGCAAGGTAGGTGCTAGTATTCCTTCCATTTTATAGTTGAAGTAACTGAATCATTTAGAGTTGCCTGGGTCACATAGCTAATAAGTCTCTAAATGTGAACTCAGGTCTCCCTAAGTCCAGGCTCAGCTGGCTTAGGGCAGTTAAGTGGTGAAGCTGATAGACCAGTACTGAGTCTGGAGTAGGAAGACCTGAGTTCAAATTCAACCTCAGACACTTCCTAGCTGTGTGATCCCAGACAATTCACTTAACCTCCACCTGCCTTAATTTCCTCGGCTGTAAAATGGGAGTGACAACAGTACCTACCTCCCAGAGTTTTTGTGAGGATCAAATGAGATAATATCTGTAAACCACTTAGCTCAGGATGTGTCATATAGCAGGCTCTAGATGAATTTTAGTTATCATTGTTATCAATTATTATATAAAGGCCCTAAGGAGAGGCTTTCCAGGGGCTGGATGAACCTTGATTCTTCAGTTTCCTGAAACTGGAACTGATGACTCCTAAATCTCTGTCTTATATCTGTAGCTTCTAGAAACAGGTTGTGTTCTACGCTCCTTGTTTTTATTTTTGTTTCCCTAGCTCTGAGCACAGTGCTTGGCTCTTACTATGGGTTTAATAAGTGCTATTCACCAACTAATCAATCAATCAATTAACTCATGAACCAGAGCTACATGGATCTGCTTAGTCCTTATCTCTATAGCACTGCCTTTGTGTTACCAAGGAACTTGGGACATTGGAGCTGAATATACCTGTTTTTCTTTCCTTTTCTTTTCTTTTCTTTTCTTTCCTTTCCTTTCCTTTTCTTTTCTTTTCTTTTCTTTTCTTTTCTTTTCTTTTCTTTTCTTTTCTTTTCTTTTCTTTTCTTTTCTTTTCTTTTCTTTTCTTTTCTTTTCTTTTCTCTTCTTTTCTTTTCTTTTTGTGAGGTAATTGGGGTTAAGTGATTTGCCCAGGGTCACACAGCTAGTAAGTGTTAAGTGTCTGAGGCCGGATTTGAACTCAGGTCCTCCTGCCTCCAGGGCTGGTGCTCTATCCTGAATACCTGTTTTTCTTGGGCAGAAATCACCTTGGCATTCCAGTTCTTGATCCCCTGGAGGATTTGCCTTGAACCAGCAAGTAATAGGGGCAAATTTTGATTTACTTCCCTCCACTGCCTCCTGTTTCTTGATTTTTTCCAGCTCCATGTGTTGCTTTCGTCCCCCATCCACATACTCCTCTGCTTTCCTTTCCCCAAATCCTTTGGGATGGGTGGAGTTCCTTTGTCAAATGGAGAATGACTTGTATTCCTATAAATTTGATTCAGTTCAATATATATTTGAGAGATGAGGGCTTTATCAGAGACATTGGCTGTAAAAATTATTTCCCAGCTTTCTGTTTTCTTTTAATCTTGGATGCCTTGGTTTTGTTTATACAAAACTTTTAAATGTAATATAATCAAAATTATCCATATTATATCTCACAATGCTCTTTTTTTATTCATAAATTCCTCTTATCCATAAATCTGATAGACAATATATTCCATTCTCATCTAATTAACTTATGCTATCTCCCTTTATGTCTAGGTCATGTATCCATTTTGACCTTATCTTGGTAAGATATTATTCTATACCTAGTTTCTACTACACTGCTTTTCAGTTTCTCCAGCAATTTTTGCCAAATAGTGAATTCTTATGCCCAAAGCTTAAATCTTTGTGTTTATAAAACAGGAGGTTACTATAATAATTTACTATGGTTTATTGTATACCCACCCTATTCCACTGATCCACCACTCCATTTCTTAGCCAGTACCAGATGGTTTTGATAATTACCACCTTATAATACATTTTAAGATCTGGTACTGCTAGGCCTACTTTATGGGTTTTTTTCATTAATTCCTGTTATATTTATAACTTTTTATTCTTCCAAATGAATTTTGTTATCATTTTCTAGCTCAATAAAATAATTTTTTGGTAGTTTAATTGGAATGACATTGAATAAGAGGATTAGTTTAGGTGTAGTTGTCATTTTTATTATATTGACTCAATTCACTCATGAACAGTGAATATCTCCAATTATTTAAATCTGAGTTTATTTGTATAAAACATGTTTTATAGTTATTTTTATACAGTTCTTGGGTTTGTCTTGATAGGCACACTCCCAGGTATTTTATATTGTCTATGGATATTTTAGATGAAATATCTCTTACTATTTTTTCTTGCAGGGCTTTCTTGGTGATATATGTGTGTGTGTGTGTGTGTGTGTGTGTGTGTGTGTGTGTGTATGCTGATGATTTATGTGGCTTTATTTTATATTCTGCTACTTTGCTAAAATTGTTAATTGCTTCAACTAATTTTTAGTTGAATCTCTAGGATTTTCTAAGTATACCATTATATCTATACAAAGAGAGAGTTTTATTTCCTCATTGCCCATTCTGATTCCTTCAATTTCTTTTTCTTCTCTTATTGCTATAGCTAGCATTTCTAGTACAATATTGAATTATATCAGTGATAATGGCCATCCTTGTTTCACTCCTGATCTTATCAGAAAGGCTTCTAGTTTATCCCCATTACAGATAATGCTTACCAATGGTTTTAGGTAGATGCTTCTTATCGTTTTAAGGAAAAATCCATTTATACCTATGCTTTCAAGTCTTTTTGATAGGAATGAGTGTTGTATTTTGTCAAAAGCTTTTTCTACATCTGCTGATATAATCCTACAATTAGTCCAGAGGTTCTTAGCTTTTTTTTGGTCATAGATCTATGTGGCAGCCTGGTGAAACCTATGCACCCCTTCTCAGAATAGTGCTTTTAAATACATAAAATACATGTGATTACAAAGGGAACCAGTTATATTGAAAAAGTTACCAATTTTAAAAAACAAATACAGAGACCTTAGTTGAGAATCCCTATTCTAGGTCAGCAGTACCTGGGTATGTATTAGAGTGATATGACTAGCCTGGCTGGGATTTTAGCCAGACTCTTCACCATGTTCTTTGTTTGTTTGTTTGTTTGTTTCCCTTGGTTTTGGGGATCAAGTCTTCCCATAAGAGAGTATCTGAAGGAATGGCTGAAGAAGTAGTCACACTCAATGGGCGATTAGTCTTGCCTGCACAAGGGTGAGGACAAGAGGGAGTGACAGCCCTGTTCACCTATATAGAATTCTACCACATTGCATTTTTGAGTCCGCTATTCTCTGCAAAGGGGGTGGGACAAGAAAACTCACAATGTTTCTCTTAAACAGTTTGTTGTTGTTCATTCATTTGTCATGTCCAACTCTCCATGTCCCCATTTGGGGTTTTCTTGGCAAAGATACTGGATATTTCCTTCTTCAGCTCATTTTACAGATGAGGAAACTGATGCAAACAGAGTTAAGGGATTTGACCAGGGCCACACAGCTAGTAAGTGTCTGAGGCTGGATTTCAATTCAGGTCTTCCTGACTCCAAGCCTGGCACTCTATCCACTGCATCACCTGTCTGCCCTTTGTAAAAGTTCTTTGTAAAACTTAATGTTTGGTTGGCTAGAAGGCTTTTGATGGGCCCTTCCACAGGGCCATCTTTAGCATCAGAACTCTCCAGGCTCAAGGCTCTTCTGCCTCCTGTTCCTCAGAACCTTATTCATTGCAGGCAAGGCACCTTTGTCTCCTGACTAAACTATATTTCTCCCTGCTCCTGCTTGTTGTGAAGTGGGCCTCCAGGGGCCTCTCAGGACTACCTGTCAGGAGGTTGGATCTCAACTGGTCTAATTGTGTTTGAGTCCCCCTCAATGAACATTTCTGTGACCACTGGTACACTTCCTGGACTCATTCCTCACTGATTGGTTATTTCTACCCCATTATACTCCCCCCATCATCACAATTCTGAATCCCACTATTGCTGATGTGTGTGTGTGTGTGTGTATATATATATATATATATATATATATATATATATATATATATATATATATATATATATATATTTTAGTGAGGCAATTGGGGTTAAGTGACTTGCCCAGGGTCACACAGCTAGTAAGTTTTAAGTGTCTGAGGCCGGATTTGAACTCAGGTACTCCTGACTCCAGGGCCGGTGCTCTATCCACTATGCCACCTAGCTGCCCCCTATTGCTGATGTATAAACCCCATTCCCCATATCAGCTGGTTTCTCCTTACTCCCATCTGCCTCAATCCTCCTCCACAATGCCCTCTTCCAGATCTGACCACATCTTCCACGGTGCTTGGAGAAGGACCAAGGCATGGTGGGAGTGGCAACCTGGAGTTGTAGCGGACGAAGTTACTTTGTGAGGTGTGGGCTGACAAAGGACAGTCACTGGGAAGAGGTTGTGTTCCCCAGTGCCTGTATATTGATACAAAGTCCTAAATGCCTACTTTGTGCTAATCACTGGGCTAAGCTCTTTACTAATATTTATCATTTGATCCACCCAATAACTCTCTGAGGAAGGTGCTATTATGAATCATGTTGTTTTTTTCAGATGAAGAAACAGAGGCAGACAGGGGTTCAGTGACTTGCCCAGGTTCACATAGCTAATAAGTATTTGAGATCAAATTTGAACTCAGGTCTTTCTGACTCCAAGACCAGCATTCTATCTACTGTGCCACTTAGCTTCTGGGGAAAGATGGATAAGGAGACAGATGAAGTAACTCCACAGCTGGCTGTTAAGAGATTGAAGTTAGGTGGTGCAGTGAGTGGATAGAGCGCTGGGCCTGAAGTTAGGAAGACTTATCTTCCTGAGTTCAAATACAGCCTCAGGCATTTACTAGCTGTGTGACCGCAGGAAAATCACCTCACCTTGTTGGCCTCAGTTTCCCTATCTGTAAAATGAGCTGGAGAAGGAAATGGGAAAGCACTCCAGTATCTTTGCAAGAAAACCCCAAAATGGGGTCACAAAGAGTAGGATAGGACTGGAACAGCTGAATAACAAGAGACTGACAGGATGACTGAGAAAGCTGGAAGATACTTTAAAGATGATCTATTCTCTCTCCCACCATTTTACAGATGAAGAAACTGAGGCCTATAGAGGAGAGGGAACTTGCCCAGAGTCACACAGGTAGTAAGCTGTGGAGTTGGAGTTTGAAGCGAGTCCTTAGACTACAAAACCAGCGCTTTTTCCACTATGAATGGAGTTGTCTTCCTAGACAGACACCCGGGGAAGACTATAGAGGATAAACAAATCTGCTTCACAGCAGAAGGAGAATGAATCAGTCCCAGAAATTTGGAAACATACCATGGAGTACTGGGAAGCATACTGGGCTTTAAGTAAGAAAACGCAAGCTTCTAATCTTGAAGATTCTGTTTACGAGCTGTGTGACTTTGACCTAATCACTTCATCTCTCCCCATCTCTCTCTGACCTTCAGTTTCATCATCTGCAAAGTGAGGATTGTAATACTTGCACTATTTACCTCCCAGTGTGGTCATAAAGGAAAGGAAGGAAAGGAAACAAGCACATATTAAATGCCTACCATGTGCCCCGTACTGTGCTAAGCTTTACAAATATCATATCATTTGATCATCACACCAACTCTGGGAGGTAGGTGCTATTATTGTCCCCATTTTCCAGTTGAAGAAACTGAGGCAAAGAGAGGTTAGGTGATTTGCTCAGGGTCACATGGCTTAGAAATGTCTGAGACTGGATCTGAACTTCATATGAGACAATGTGAAGAGAGAATGCGTTAGAGACTCTACTATGACTATAGTCAGCTATTATTCTGAAAGGGGGTCATTTCCATCTTGGTGTTTTTCTTTCACCTCACCATATTGGAGCTGTGAAAGGGACTTCAAGTAACAGCCCTGACTGTGGCTGCTCCTTTCAGAAGGCTACTCAATCTTGTCCAGTGTCTGGGAAGTGTGTTTGTCTTGTGTCTCCCTGCAGAGGAGAGGGTTAACAGAGGCAGGCGCCAATGGGCATATGTAGTCCTCCACACCCAAACAAAGCTCTTTAGAGTCAGAGAGGAAACATTCGACATTTCACGTGTCTGGAAAACAAATGGAAAAGAAACAGCCGTCACCTGGGGACCTGCCCAATGAGCCCTTTCAACACCTCAGCTGAAGGCTAGAAACCCACTGTGACCAGAATGAGAAATGCAACTTACATTAACTGGGATTCTCAAATAGAAAGTTTCCTCAGGCCAACTAAACACTACTAGAAAGTTGTGGGGGTTTTGTTGTTGTTTTAAACTCAAAATTGTTTACTCAGTATCTTCCTGAGATGTTCCTCTCTTCTCAGGTCCTCTCAAAGTATTCTGGTGGGGTCCTCAGTAACTGTCTCAGTGTAATACATTCCAATGCAGAAATTCTCCTTTTCAGGGAGATACCCTTAGAGAATGACTATGTCTGGTATGGCATTCCATGGCAGGGGGTAATAATAGCTGACATATCCTTTAAGATTCACAAAACATTTTACATATGTGATATGATTTGATCCTCATGACAACTCTGACATGGGAAGTACTATTATTATGTATAATTTACAGATGAGGAAACTGAGGCTGAAGGCAATTGAATGACTTGCCCATAATCACACATTCTGAGGCAGGATTGGAACTCAGGTCCTCAGATAAATATGGGTGAAGGCTTTATGAACCTAAGAGCCATCTAAGTGCTGTTGGTTTTTGTTATTACCTGAAAGGGTAATGGTGAAGGTAGTGCTCTGTGATTCATAAAGGTCTCTAGAAATGTGTTTTCATCATTTGAGGATGTGGAGATGGGCTCTTCTGGTTGAGGGTGGCAGAAGTTCTTCTTTGGAAGATGACTGTAGAGAATGTCCATATCTGGCATAGCTCCTGATATCTGCAGTTAAGAAATTTGTCTCTGGTAACAAATATCAGAGGATCTTAAATTTTGCACATCCCTAAAGGACCCTCAAAGGTCACCTACTTCACTGTCATCCTTCTGGGCAGCACTGATATGTATGTGTGTGTATGTACATATGTATGTATATACACACATACATATACATATGTATATATGTGTATACATATAGACATGACTATATAGACATAGAGATATATAAATATCCAGGAACAACATTTCTTTGCCTCCCCTTTACTTATCCTTAAGAAACTAGACCTAAAAGACAGGACACTCAGGATAAGTGTTTGAAAAGGGAAGTGAGGGATGCAGAAAGCATCAGTATTGGGTGTCTGAAGTTAGAGAAGGAACAGCTAGGCTCCAGTGGTTAAGTCCATAAACATCTTTGACAGAACAGCTTGACTTCAGATCCTAGCAATTTTCAATTATATTTGCATTTGTTGCTTTTAAAGTAGTAAAACTTTAGATTTATTTCTTCATGAACAGATGCAGAAGGGGAAAAATCAATTCCTTGTAGGCTCTGAGTTGTATGAGTTGGCTTATTTGGCATAGCTTTCTTTTTTTTTTTCTTACAATGCTAAATATTCTCCGTGAAATGACAAATTAATATATAAATTGACTTAGAGGCAGATAAGCCAGTCTTATCCAGGGTAATTGGAAAAAAGCAATGCCCGTGGTCTTTGTACCTAGATGTGGCAGATGCCTGCTCGTTTGTATGTAAATCGATTTGTGGTTGCCCAGAAGGATGCTTGGAGGTGGAAACAATCAAGACCAGGTGCTAAAAGAGCTCCAATTCTACTTCTGGAGAAGAATACAGAGAGGATTGAAGTGAGAAGTCCTGGTAGGAATCAGAACTATTTTGCCTTCCTCAGATAACTTTAGTAACTCCAGAGCTGTGGAAGGGATTATCATATAAAAGGCTCTGGAGGTATCCCTGAAACCATATGTACAAAAATATCTATAGCAACTCTTTTTATAAAAATCAAGGAACTGGAAACTAAGAGATAGCCATCAATTGAGGAATGTTTGAACAAATTATGACTTATCAATGCAATGCAATACTATTGTGATGTAAGAAATGATGAAAGTAATAGATTCAAACTTGGGAAGACTTATATGGACTGAGGCAGAGTGAAGTGAGCAGAACCCGGAGAATCATTACAATAGCAACATTGTAAACACAAAAAAGTTTAAGAACTCTGAACAAGGCAATGACCAGTCATGATTCCAGAGGACTTGATGGAGCATATTACCTACCTTTTTTTTTTTTAGTGAGGCAATTGGGGTTAAGTGACTTGCCCAGGGTCACAAAGCTAGTAAGTGTTAAGTGTCTGAGGCTGGATTTGAACTCATGTACTCCTGACTCCAGGGCTGGTACTCTATCCACTGAGCCATCTAGCTGCCCTATATTACCTACCTTTTGAGAAAGAGATGATAGACTCCAAGTGCAAATCGAGACCTATTTTTGGACACAGCCAAATGAAGGAATTAGTTTTGCTCAACTGTGCATGTTTGTTACAAAAGCATTTCTTTTCCTTTGTTTCCTTTTTCCTGTTCCCCCCAAATGGAAGGGGGAAAAGTAGAAGATAGAAAATACATTTTTGTCGATTTAAAAATTAATTTCTTTAAAAAAGGAAATATTTCAGATATTACTCCCCATTTCTTCCCATCTCTCCCTCAAGAGATCAGCATCTTTTCTTTCGTCTCTGAACTTGGGTCTCTGAAAGAATGGGCAAAAATTCCAGATAAATCTTGGGAGTCTTTGGGGTTGACTTGTAACTGCCCCAGAGAGCAACTCTGAGTGACCACCTTTTCTCAGTGGGCCTGGATCTTGGAGTGAGCAACATGTGAGCAAATGTACCATCAGAGCAGCCTCTCTGGGACCAATTCTCACTCTGGGAAAGTGAGTTCATGTTCTCAAAAAATGAAGGGTTCTTAGGAGGCCAGGATCTGGGAGAGAAGAAAAAGCAGGTTGGGTGTTGGAGGCAAGAATGGGCTCAGAAAACATTCTGTGCCTCTTTGATTCTTCAGACCCATCCTCCCAAGTTCGATTATAAATAAGCTCTTTCCTATGGTATTAGGAACTTTGATTTAGACCTGGAAAGGAGAGAAAGGGGTAAGCATTTATTTAGTACCTAATATGTGTCAGACATTGTGATAAACACTTTATAAATTTATCTCATTTTATCTAACAACCTTGGGACTATTAGTGCTAATTATTATTAATAATACTATTATTATATTATTAATACTATTAGTACTCCCATTTTACAGTTGAGGAAACTGAGACAAAGAAAGATTAAGTGACTTGCCCAGAGTCACACAGCTAGTAAGTCTCTGAGGCTGGATTTGAACTCAGATCTTCTTGACTCCAGGTCCAGCACCCTATTCATTGTGCCACCTCAAGGTTCATGGCATCATTTAATAGAGTGCCCTCATTTTTTAGATAATAGGATTATAATGTCAAAGAGCTAAAGCTAGAAAGGATGACAAAAGCCATATAGTCCAACCCCACTATTTTACAGAAGAGGAAACTGAGTCCCAAGAAGGTTAATTGACTTGCTTAAGGTCACACAACTAGTCAGTGGCAGAACCAGATTTTGAGCCTATGCTCTTTAACAGAGATCCAAAATTTTTTCAAAAAATTTATTTATTTAAAAAATTTCCTCTCCCCCCCCAATATTCTTTCAACAACACTAGGAGAAGAAACTGATGGGGACACCCTGGGTAATTTCAAAGATTTGGGAAAGCCAAGGGAATGCATGACTGAAGCACTTCATGACTTTGACTTCTTTTTTTTTCAGGGCAATGAGAGTTAAGTGACTTGCCCAGGGTCACACAGCTAGTACGTGTTAAGTGTCTGAGGTCAGATTTGAGTTCAGGTCCTCCTGAATCCAGGGCCAATGCTCTATACACTGCACCACCTAGCTACCAACTTTGACTTCTTTTGCATCAAACATGAAAGACTACAAAGGATAAGCAAGCCCATTTTGTAACAGACGGAGAGCAAATCATTTAAGGAATGATTTGTGATTAAGATATTCCATAAACACCAAGAAATCTTCTTTTAAAAAATATCTCAGCTTTCCTCAGGAGAGGATGACACATAACAGGCAAACTCTCTGATGTGTGCTGTCTAAACAGCTGAACAAGTTCTTAGGTTTGGAAAGAATAAAAGAGAAGATGGAAATGGCAACACATTTTCTATTATCTGCCAACTTCTTTGGGATTCTTATCATGATGGTATCCAGGTGTCCTTTAGAATGGGGACAATGTGAGAGGAACAATGGAAGGGAGACAGGGAGAAGGCAGAAGGCAGAGTATTTTTGCTATAAGAACTGAACAAATGGAAAATCACTGAAGACAGATGGGGGGCCCTCAATTCTTTAGTCACATGGTGACATCCCCTATTATGTATTTGAGAAGAACTGTGGAATTCATGGGCAGGAAGATCTGTACACTTGTTGGCTAGAGGCAAATTCCAAAGAGACTCAAAGTTCACAGATGCAATCTCTGAGAAACTTAGAAGGTGCCAGGAAATGAGAGTCCTGACCATCTAATCTTTGTCCCAGGGCAAGTTAGATATTTTTTATTGGAAATGAAGAGGGACTATGATAAGCAAACATACCCTAGGGAAGCTAGACACAGAGAAAGTTTCTGGAGGGCAAATCAGGGGACACATCAGCTGGCAAAGAGGAATTTCTACATTTCCCCTAGGACACCTGTTTGATGAAAATTGTTTTTTAGAACCAATGGATGTGCTGTTAAACTCTCATATCCCATATTCTCAAAGGAAGCTACTAACATGGGCCCCAGAAGGAACAGAGCAATTATAATCTGCTCTCTTGGCCACTTCTTGGAGAGAATGGAAATAGGTTCAGATAATACTTCTGTAGACCCAATAGCTTCTATAAGGAATTGCTGTTGAGTCAGGTGCACACTGAGAACATTTTCATTTCTCCAGTGTTACTCAGACATGTTTATATTCACATCAGAAGACTGCATGTAAATGAAGAATTGAGTGTTCAAGAATACAGCTTTTCACAAAGCCAGATGCTAAAATGCATGGCTTCCCTCCATGTGTTCAAAGTACAGATGTCCCTGCTCTAAGGCAACATAGCAAAACCCTGGAAATCTTCTGAGAGAACCAGTGACTCAGAGAACAGCAGGTATGCTGAATGTTTTTGTGTTTCTGTTATGTGTATGTTTTCTGGGGTCTGTTCTGTTCTTCCATCTTTGGACAGGGAGCTCTCCAAGGTCAGAATCTAGATTTTCCAGGATATCCTGAACTGGAGGCTTGATGCATTTCCCTTTTATACTTTCCAGGCTGGCTTGATGAAGAGAACAATGAGCTTGGACTCTGGAAGACCTAGGTTCAAATGGACACTCAATGACTGTTCATCACTTAACCTCTGGTACCTCAGAGAACTTCCTTGTACTTATCTCCTAAATCATAGATTGGTCATGAACTTTCTTAGAGGAGAGATTTCCCCTCTTTTGGTATTCATTATTTCCTGATCATCTCCCACACACAACTCAAAGTATACAGAGTCCATGGTGCTAACTAGTATGAACAAAAGATGCCTTTAATGTATGACCAAATCAGAAATGATGTAACTGAACTCAGGTAAGGAAAAGGGATCATTTCAATTTTCTAGGTGCTAAGATAGTACAGTAATTATAAAGAGGAATCAAATGAATTCTTTGGATTTTTTATTGGGGAAAGGCAGGGAATTGAAGTAGGGAAGGAGGGAGAAAAAAGGAGTGAGGGAGGAAGAAAAAGGAAGGAGGGGCAGCTAGGTGGCACAGTGGATAAAGCACTGGCCCTGGAGTCAGGAGGACCTGAGTTCAAATTCGACCTCAGACACTTGACACTTACTAGCTGTGTGACCTTGGGCAAGTCACTTAACTCTCATTTCCCTGCAAAAAAAGGAAGGAGGTAGGATAAAGAGAAGGAAGTAAATATTTCTTATTACATTGCTTTAAATCTGGGGTCTTAAGTATATTAGAATGGAAAACTAAAATTTAAAAAGAAAACAAACAGAAATGGAATAGTCCCATATAGTTCTGGGCTGTCCCTAATGGATTCATTATTTCTCCAAGGAGATAAGGCCTCCTCCTCAGTCTTCAGTGATTTTCCATTTGTAGTCTTGGTTGTGAATATAAATGTGGAAGGGCTAAGAAATCATTGAGACTTTCCTGCAAGCCCTCAGTGGTCTAACTGGTTGAGTTGGAGATTAAGGTATAAACACACCCCTTAAAGCACTCTGAATGAAAGATAAATGAGAATGAGATGGTGGCTGGTGTTTGAAAGGTTCTCAGGCTTCATTTTTTCACATCTTTCAGTCATCCATTCATCACCAAGCACTGACTTTTGAATTTCTTACATTGAAGCTACCTCTGCTTCATTTCCTGATCCTCTGTGACCTGTCTCAGTTCTTTCCAAATTGACTGAGTCGATGACTTCTAACCCAAAATTCTCTTCAAGACCTGGGTTTTTTTTGGATACAGAAAGAAAGCCTAAGATATGGTTATTATCCTCAACCTGTAGGTTTCCCCTTAAAAACAAACTCTTGTGGTCCATTATCAGGGATTTTCAGAAGAATCAGATGAATTAGACAATGCTAAAAGAAATTGTAAATGTACCATTTTATTTGATGTGTTTTGAAGGCCATGTGGCCTAGGGCCAGAAACATGGAGAAAAAGTTAGGGACACCAAAGGAAGGATATGTGGGCTATTGTATACCTAATCTATTTGACAAAGAACGTACAAAAAGGTATAAAACTCAGCATTATATTCAAGAATAAGTCACAATTATTTTCTGTAAGAAAAAATTGTTTTTTAACAAACTCTCTAATTTGAAGAATTAGATTGCTTTTGCGCAGTGGATAGAGCTCCAGCCCTGGAGTCAGGAGTACCTGAGTTCAAATCTGGCCTCAGACACTTAACACTTACTAGCTGTGTGACCCTGGGCAAGTCACTTAACCCCAACTGCCTCACTAAAAAAAAAAAAAAAAGAATTAGATTGCTTTCCAAACCATCATGCCTACTTGTATTTGATATTAACTCTATCTTTTATATATTTCCCCCCCAGAAATTGAAACCACCAAATTAATGAATTGGAAATGTTTGTTTCTAAGCACAAATATGAATTTTAGAGGTTTATAATTATTGAATTGTGTTCTTTTAATAAAGTATGACATCTCTATATTGTAGGAAAAAATCTTTTAAAAAGATCATGGACATCATACAATGATAAGCCTGCTGACAATTGGAATTCTTTCCAGAGATTTAGATAGCATTTTAAAATCTCATAGACATAGAAACAGCAATTCCAACCTTTGTCTAAATGAGAATTACTAAAATATATCCATCCAAGGCCATCTCTGAGCAAAATTATGAAGCGGACAGCTATTGAAGATTTAAGCCACTATAACAGCTTTAAAAATCAGATCTATGCATGAAGGTTCCTAAATTTGTATCTACAATCCTGCCCTTTTTCCAAATTGTCACCCAACATTTCCCATCTCCATTTGGATAGCCTTTTAGCACCTAAAGGCAACATGTCTAAAACCAAATGTATTATCTTCCCCTTCAGACCAGACTGAGAAAGCCCCCTATTTCTGTGGATGATACAACCATTCTCTTAGCTACCCAGGTTCAAAATTTCATTCATGTGTGGTGGAAAGGTCACAGATTGGATGGGGGGAGTCAAAGGGCTTGGTTTGAATCCTAGCTCTGCTATACTACCTGTGTGATGTTGGGCAAATGAGTCACTTAATTTCTTGGCCTTGATTTCCTCATCTACAAAAGAGAATGGATTGGATGAAATGATCTCTAACTACTACAATCCATTTCATCAATATTTCTTCTTTGCTTATGCCAGTCCCTTTATCTCATTCTGTCCATCAATAAACATTAAGTGTGCATTATATCCTAAGCACTGTGCTAAGCACTGGGGTTGCAAAAAGAGGCAATAGATAATCCCTGCCCTCAAGGTGCTCACAGTCTAATGGGGGAGACAACAAGCAAAGGAGTATGTTTAAACAATCTGTATACAGGATAAACAGGAAATAATTGAGAGGGAAGGCATTAGGATTAAGAGGAGTTGGGAAAACTGTTCTCTTTGAGAAACCTTTTGAAAGCTTATCATTCTTCAACAAGTATTGCCTCACCCTTCTGGGAAAGAGTTCCTAATTTTTCCATTCAGAAGTGACCTTTCCCTGTCTCTGAACTCCTGCAGAATTTTGACTGGTACTTTTCACATATTGTCTTGTTATATAGTAATAAATCATGTTTGCATAAGTACATAAAGGTTTACAAAGTGCTTTCCTTCATAAAAATCCTTTGAGGTTGGCATTATTTCCATTTTTTGTATGTGGAAACTGAGGCTTGCCTAAGTGAATCCATTTTCCAAGGGGTACCTAGTTGGGATTAAGGCTAGGATTCCAGCCTAGTCAAGCATTTTGCAAACCTTTAACTGTTATATAAATGTAAGCTGATGTTGTTGTTTGTTGTTCATTTTGAAAGAGGACCAGTGGTATTATTGGTGATGTTTTGCTTGTCAGTGAATTGGATTTAAGGGAGGCAGAGTTGTATAGAGTCGTCGGCTTCACTTTTTCTTCCAGAGTCATTGAAGTACCATGGCAAGACAAGAGTTAAGACAACCAGTGATGGCCCAGGATGCAGTAGATGACCATGGTGTTTTGTTTTGTTTTGTTTTTTAGTGAGGCAATTGGGGTTAAGTGACTTGCCCAGGGTCACACAGCTAGTAAGTGTTAAGTGTCTGAGGCCGGATTTGAACTCAGGTCCTCCTGACTCCAGGGCTGGTGCTCTATCCACTGCGCCACCTAGCTGCCCCGACCATGGTGTTTTTGATGTCCGACTAAGCTCTAAGTGCTCCATAGCCTTCATGGTAATTGGAACAAATGGAAGCTATTAATTAAAAGAAGGTCACTAAATCTCTGAAGAGAAAAGGTATCCGAGGCTTTTGCCTCCAATTCAGCAGGGCCAGTTATGAATGAAAGAACCCATTCAAGACGCTTCAGACACTTCCTGGAGGTCCTGAGGGAGCCTGAAGCTGCCAGCTCAGGAGCACAGATGAGCCTCTCTGGTTGAGAATATGTCCTTTAACACTTTCCTTCCATTCCTTCTTCTATGGTGCATGAAAAGGCAGTGGTGGTATTGAGATATCTCAGGAAATGCAGCATTAAGCAAAAAGATCTGTGGCAATGGATATATTATATGCAAATAATTTATTTCCTCAGGGTTTTTTTAAAAAGGGATCATAGCAAGTTTTATTGCACATGCTCAGAATTGACACGGGAGGAATAAGTGTTTTTTTTTCTTTTCTGAATTACATTTTTTCATTGACTTTCTTTACATAGTCATTTCCTAATGACAGTGATGCAAATCAACATATTGACCACATCTGGCAACACGTGCATGATGCTGCACCTGGAGTCTACCATGTCTCAATGCTTTATCCCCAATTTCCTGAACTGACAACCGGTCACTGCATTGACCAGAATTCTAATATTTGTCAATGCTGTTTTCATTTACCCTCCCATTTCCATTAGGCATTAGAGATGTTTGAAAATATTAGCATCTCAAATTCTATGGGGCCCTTCTTATAGCTCCAAGCTGTTGAATCTTGAGGCAACTGAACCACACTTTCAGCAAAATGTATATGTTTTGGCCATAAAAAATGCTGAAATGGAAAATTTCAGAGGAAACAGAGAGAACCTTTATGAACTGATGCAGAGAAAAGTGAGCAGAACTAGAATAATTTATGGTGACATCAGTTATAGGAAAAAAAACAACTTTAAAAGTCTTGAGAACTTTGATTATTGCAATGATGAGCCATAAGTGCAAAAGAATGAAGATGAAACCTACCCTTTGTCTCTTTCCAGAGAAGTGATGAACATTAAGTGAACTTTAACTTTATGCAGAGACATACATTTTTGGACATAGGTAATGTGGGAATTTATTTTGCCAGACTGTAGATATGTATTGAGGTATTTTTATTTTTTTTTAACAATTTGCTCTATATGTGTATGTGTAGGGGGGAGGGAGGTTTGGAAGGGATAGAGTAATAAAAATACTTCTTATTAGAAAAATAAAGATAAGCAGGAAATAAACAGGAAAATGTCTATATTTTACTGGGAACTATAAAAGTTGTTTTAAAATGGCAGTCATGCATGCATGACTGCCTTTTCATAGTGATTTAGCAACTTAGTATTCTGTGATTTGCTCTAGTACGTAAGTTTTGATGATTTACTAATGCTGTCTTAGATTTTTTAAAAATTTGATTAGAAGATCATGTATAACCACTCTTTTGTTTCAGGTCTGCTTGGACTGGAAAAGAATTGCAGTACTTGGTGTGGTGACTTTAATTCTACGAGCCCCGCCCCCGTCGCCCCCAACAACTCATTATGGGAGTATCTACAGCTTTTATACGGGGTTTCCCAAAAATAGTGCAGACTTATGCTTTAGACTTAAATCTGGATAAAGCACATCCCTAGACATTCACTGTTACTATTTGCATTTCTTAAGAACTTTTCTACTGTCTGAAAATATTTTAATACAAATTCTGGAATTTCCCCCAAGATTTTCTTTGTACATCTCATAAGACACGTGACATTCCATTGATTTGCCCTCTTTATTCTCCACATAGGACGAGTCTGACAGATGATAAGATGGGAGAGATGGTGATGGCAACCAAAGGCTTACTCCCTCCTCAGAAGGAGCAAAGAGTGAATCAGGTTGTTAATGAAGCTGGTATTCAGAAGAATTCTAAATGGGAAGCCAAGTGTAGGAGCTTCATGGAATGTACTTTTCCTTATAGTCTAGTTGCATGAATATGCAAAACAGGGAGGATGTTGGTTTTGTTAAACTGCCATTTCTTCCAATGAGGAATAAAGGGTCACACAGTGTATGCGCTGCAGAATAAGCCGTGGCCACTTTTAAGTCTTTTGCCTCTTGAGCATCCAGCATATTGCCAGATGCACTTGGTGGGATCTATAGCCATTATTTGGAAATTGTACCTGGTCATAACAATGAGGGAATCCTGGGACACTTCAGCTTTCTTGGGAATTGAAAAACTCCATAGAAAAAAGCTGTAACCTGCCTGCCCTAGCCCTTACCCCCTCTTCCCCTCTACCACCTCTTCCATTACCTCCCCAGCTTTCTCTCTGTAGGGGATGGAACTATCTTAGGTTCCTGAGTACCAGTTCATGTATAGAGCAAGAATACTAAACCAGAAACCTTCAGAACCATACATTAACACACACTCACACTCGGATGGCATAACAATAAATTGTTTTTATTTGGAGAAAAAAAATTGCCTGGGGGAAAGTTAATTTTGGAACTGAATAAATCATTACCTGGTTTTTAGTTCTTTCAAGTCATACTTTATAAAATCCTCTTAGATAAAGCATGCAGTGGAATGAATGTCTCCACTGATTTTTAGAAATAAAAAAAAATCAGTTAGAATTTGCATGTTGGATACTGTTGTTGAAAAAAAGTATCTAATGCCAACTAGTCAATATGGTATTTCAAAAGTGCAATTCAGTAATCATGGGAGGAAATAAGCTTATCATCATAATTTTAAAGAAAACATGTCACATTCCCTAAAGAAAATCAATAGAATTGGGGAGTCATAAGGTTCAGAGCCATCAGCAGGGATGAAGACCTTGCTGTGGCTGGGACAGAATTTACTTGATGTCACACAAGAGGGCCACTCCTCTCAGAATCCAGTGGTCTGGGGACAGGATGGTCCTCAAATATACCACTGTGATGAAGGTTAGATCCGTTCTCCGTGGTTTTTTGTAAATAGGACACACATAGAGCTTGGGGTCCTTGGGACCTGTGGAGTTGATAGCAAATATATGTAGCACTGGAAGCTGTGTGAAGAGCACCTTTGGGGTCGATTCAGTGAGTTTCCCATTCCTCCTGTCCCAGGCAGCTCCATCCAGATATAGTCCATAAATGTATACTCCTTCCTGAGAAAACAAAACACAAGGGAATTGATGGCTTAAAAATATGTAAGTTTATCGGGAAATGATGACCTATGAAGAGCATTCAAGCTTGGGGAAAGGAAAAAAGCTCAAGTATAACTACTAAAGGAGGGGATTCATTTCAGAGCTATCATGAGACATGCTTATTCCCAGAGCAAATTCACTTGAGCTGGGGGAATGGAAAGATACAAGTTTACTGGGAGAGAGGTGCCTCATCTCTCTGTGAGGAGGGTTTGGGAGAAAGATGAGAGAGAGTTCCCAAGTGATAGGGAACTGGGGATTATTTTACCACAGTGGTATGGTGTGGAAGGGGATTATGGCAGTGGGCATCACAGGGGAGAAGCCTGTCTCCCCTTCCTCCCCCTCCCCCCATGACAACACCCTGCGGCCAAGATCTGGTCACCTCATGGTAGTTACAGCTTTTATTGGGCCAGGTTTTTTTTTTCTTAAGGTCCATGCGATTCTAAATCCTATGATATAATCTGCAAATATCATGTAAAACATGGATAGTAAAATGTCGAACTGAATTTCCCCCAGCTTATAGAAGAGTGAGGGTACAACCTATGCTGAGGGAAAATAACTACATTATAAGAATCCTTTTACCACTTTTTTCCATTTGAAGTGGGGGAATTACTCTCTAATTCTTGGTACAAAGCCACTGAAGAGCACAAAATCGCAAAAGTGGATTGTACAAGTACACTAAGAGTAAATTTCTAGCCTATTACTTCTGCAAAGGCTGTGAGCCACCAGTCATGGTTCTCATGTTGGGCAATGCAGAGGCTGAAGTGGGCCTAATTCCTCTGAACAACAAAGAGGAATTACTGATAACAGCCTCTGATAGGGGAAGAAGAGTCTGGGTCTAGGAAATGGGGTTTAAGGTGCTAGTTAGTTACTGTGTTGAAATGGAGGGCATGCTTTATTTTGAAAAATTATAGGGAGACAGGGTGATGTATTGGAAAGTGAATTAGATTAGGAAGTAAGAGGAAGGGATGGATTCTAGCCCTGGCTCTACCCCTGAGTAACTGTACATCTGTGGAAAGTTACAACTCCCTCCTGGACCTCAGTTTCTTCATCTGTCATTTGAAAACTACTTGTAACTTGAAGATTCTGACTCAGTGATTCTCTGTCATAGTAATCATTACCCTTTTACAAAGGAGAACAAAGAAAAAGGCCTCAGCAAAGATGAACAGAGGAGGTGAAAGAGAATGAGATTACATTTCATAGTGTGAAATATGAAAAACTGTACCAGAGTGTAAAGCACCAACTACAATGTACAACCTCCCTGGGAGTCAGCTACCTAAATGCAGTAATCCAAGAAGTTAGTTTGGTTCTAGGCCATCATAACAGACATGTAATGTTCACAGGGATGGAAGGTCCACTCTGCTCAGACCACATTTGGGGCACTGTGTCCAATTTTAGGTGCCACATTTTAGAAAAGGCATTAACGAGTTAGAGCCTGCTTGGACTTGGACAAGAATCACAACACTTGGTCTGGTGACTTAAACCCCCCCCTACAGCTCATTATGGGAGTAGCTACAGCTTTTATACAGGGTGTTCCAGAAGTCTTAGTGCAGACTTAGGGTTTAGACTTCAATCTGGATAAAACACAGCCCTAGGCATTCACTGCTGCTGTTTGCCATGAGGGGAGAGAACATTCAAAAACATGAGTAAGGCCAGATCATGAAGGGCCTGGTGTGCCAGGCTGAAGATTTCAGATTTCATTTTGTAGGCACTTGGCATCCACTGAGGCTTCTTGAGTAGGGTTCTTGAAAAGGACTAGGGATCAAGGGAGAGACTAACCCTCTTCTCAGTTCAAAAGAGTCATTTTGTGGGGAAATATGTGATCTTGCAATTCTACCACAAGTGCTGAGATCTGAGCAACCTCAGGCTCATACTTATAGGGGACTTCTCCATGGGGGCTCCAAGTGTTTGATAGCCCTTTTCATGAACCCTGACAGAATGGAGAGGAAAGGTGGTGGCAGGAATGAGATCTCTTGGTTATGGAGGAAGGAATGGTCACAGGGAGGTTCATGGCTCTCCAAAAGCATGGAGTGGGGCTAGAAATCTGAGCCCTGCCTTCTGAATCAGACTCCCAGCAACTACCAAGTGACCTCCCCATGGTACAGACCAGAGGTGGCACTACGATCTCTTCTTTAGTTTGTCTCAGCACATCATTGTGGATTGTCACCGTATCCAATGCCCAGCCCTTGTGGGCTCGAGTCACTTCTTGCCTCATTGCTGTGAGAAATCCTGAAAAAGAAAGAGTCAGCTGTTTGGAGGGGTATCTATTTCATAAAAATAAGAAGAGTTCAAACTCCTTCAGTAACCCTGCTCAGTTACCCAGCTGTCAATCATCAAGTTGCAATCTGTATCTAAGAGATATCTTTCTGCTACAAGACCAACCTCCCTGAAGAGAACAGTGATGTCTTCTTCTTTGAGAGGTTATTCATCAAAGCAACACCTTTCTGGCCAGTGAGTCATGGGTACTGACTCCCATGTCCCTGGAGTTCTGTCAACAGTATTCCTGCCAGGAAGAAAATTTGTCATATCGTCTAGATAAAGTGAAGTCTTATTTGGCATCCCTGGTGGGGGGGGGGATGTAGCACCCATGGCAGGGTACTCTTTTTGCCTCAGGCAGGGTCCCCATACAACACACTTTCCTGGAGATTTCAACTGGACACATTCCAGAGGAGTCCTAACCAACTTAGATAGTTATTTGGGACCTGAGACCCCTTAAGCCCTGCTTGTGAATGGCCTCCATCTGAAAAATAAAATCTTGGGATATGAGTCAGATATATTCTAATCATAGCATTCCAATTAATGCTGGAATTAAACTATAACCAAAGCACATTTTCCATTTACTGTAGATCATGACTCGCTATAATGGAAAAATTTAATTTAATTTAATTTAAGGAATTGGTAAGATGTCCAATGTTAGAAACTTTAATTTTTATCATTATGTGTAAAGAGAGGTACGGCAACCTAATACCAATATTGTCATTGTTTTAAGATTAGATTTGCTATATTTTGCTCTCCCCAAATCTGTAAAAGTTCATTATACAATGATCCTCTTTTAAAAGAGCCTTGCTGAGAAGGCCATTCAAAAGCAATTCAAAAGTGGCATTTAATAACAACTGTTATGTCCCAAACTTCAATGCAATATCAAGAAACTGAAAGAACTTTATTGCCTCCAGATCAAATTTCAGAATAATAATGGGAATCAGTAGATAAAGCAGTGGACTTGGAATCAAGACAACCTGAGTTCCAAACCTCCCTTAGACACTTATTAGCTGTGTGACCCTTGGCCTTCATTTCCCATCTGTGTTCTGGGCTCTATGTTCCCTTGTGTAGCTCCAAAGCTATGATCCTACCACAGAATTCCTTTTTGTTGGATCAAACAATTGGGCCTCATGAGGATACAAATCATGAACACTTTGGCATGTCAAAGGATGATCTCATCAATGTGTACACCCCTTTCCTCCAAGATACTATGCAATTCTTATCTATAGCTTACCACAAATCCTTTACAGAGAAGCTGCCCAATGTGCTGAAGGCCTTCATGGGCAGCAGTGCATAGAGGCAACTAGGTGGCATAGTGGATGGAAGGCTGATCCTGGAATCAGGAAGACTCATCTTCCTGAGTTCAAATTGGCCTCAGACAATTACTAGCTATGTGACCCTGGGAACGTCACTTCATCCTGTTTACCTCAGTTTCCTCATTTATAAAATGATCTGGAGAAGGAAATGGCAAACCACTATAGTATGTTTGCCAAGAAAGCCCCAAGTGGGGTCACAAAGAGTCTGACAAAATTGAAATGACTCAACAGCAACAGCAATAACAACAGTGTAGAATTCTGGTTAAGGAGAATTCCCAATATATATCATTGTGCAAAATTGTTCTACTAGAATTTATTTTATTCTAAATTTATTATAAATCTTGGAGGGTTCCTGGTGATCCACCCTTAGAGGCATGGGGCAGAAGCAGAAGAAAAAGCCAGTCTCCCTTTTAGTATAGCGGGAGAAGCAGTAATGTCCCAAGTGTTGCTTCAAGCAATATTGAACCAAGTTCTCCCAAGTGTCCAAATGTCCTCTGGTATTAAGTGAGACTCTCAAAGAAGAACATGAATTTCTTAGTTTACTGAGGTACGATTTAGCATCCTGCCAAAGGAACCCAAAATTCCATAAGAAAAATATCAACCATTTAACCTGAGCAAATAGTTGTTGCAGGCAAAGACTTGTGTAGGTGAACAATGTAACCTTTTGGGTTCATGCAGCAGAACCCTTTTCAAGGAAGAAAGGCTTTTTAGCCCACAAAGCAAAGTACAGCAAATGTGACAGTAGCCACTGAGCCTCAAGTGCATTTTTGGGACAATCAGCCTCATCAGTAACATGCACCCCGTAGGCACTTAACCAAGGGGAACTGATGACTGTGATGTTCATTTTAAATTCTAGATGTCCTGCATTTACAGAAGGATCCAAATGAGTGTTTGGGGTGTGTGTGTGTGTGTGTGTGTGTGTGTGTGTGTGTGTGTGTGTGTGTGTTCCCTTTATAACTTCATGTCAGGTTTTGCTCTTGGTAACAAATGGCTGCTGTTCAAGTGGTTCTCTGATAGTAATCTTATCATCAGTCAGTGCTGAGTCTCCATGTGGTCTATGACATGAGATTAGGCATAGTAGGTCCGAGTGGATTTTAAGTTCGGTTGGGTTCAACTACATAATACCACAGAATCTTTCATCTTTGAAGGGGGTTTGTTCCATGTGCTTGGGAGGTCATAATTTACTGGGCATGAAGCCTGATTCCAACCATCCATCTATTCAAGTAGATGATTGAACTCTCCTTTGGAATTTTAAGTTTCTCCCACATTGTAAATTCCTATAAGGCAGGAATGATTGCACTCACTTTATATTGCTCTTGGCCCAGAATCAGGTGCCTTTAGTTTAGGTGAGGAGTGAGCCAGGTTCTCCCCTCAATAATGCACCTACTACATGGGAAATTTTCATGGCATTAGCTGGAACGTTCTTCCTAATGGCATCATTTCTCATCTTATCTTCCCATTACTAGCAAATGTAAATGATGTGAGCAACGTGGTCACGGAGTTTTAGAGATGCTCAGTGCACCATATAAGCCTTTTATTTTCACCTACAAATGGTAGTAGCACACACAAACTCAGCTCAGATATAAAACTTACATACAGAGAAGATACAGTCTCTCCCCTTGTGTCTCTTAGAATAGGATGAGGGATGTATATTATTATTATTATTATTCTTTTTGGCAGAGCAATGAGGGTTAAGTGACTTGCCCAGGGTCACACAGCTACTAAGTGTCAAGTATCTGAGGCCAGATTTGAACTCAGGTCCTCCTGACTCTAGGGCCGGTGTTTTATCCACTGCACCACCTAGCTGCCCCCTAGTATTAATCTTTATGTAGATAATTAGAAAAAATTTATTAGTACTAAAGACCAGATAAGTGGGAAGTGGGGGGACAGGACAGAGGGAGTAGATCTGGTGTGCCATGTCTCTGGGTTACTCTCATCCTGAGCACATGGAGGAGAGCTCTTGCTCTCATTACAAACCTTGTTGCTTTGTTTTGATTTTCTAAGAAGGTGGTGACATGGATCTCAAAAAATGATTTGGTTTTTGAATTGTTATTGAATTTTTTAAATGAATGGCTATCTTTCTTCTAGAATAAAACTGCCTCTAATGGAGTCAAAAGCTGTATTTTCTGCAGCCTGCATAACCTCAAAGACTACCTATTGATAAATTTTACTTTACAGAAGCTTGAGGAGAAGGACTTTTATTATGAGATCAATCCATCCTTTAATAATTAATATACAAAATAACATTACTTTAGTTGTAGAAATATGAGTTATCTGTCCATATCTGTTGCTTTGAGATAAGCGAGGCACAAATAAATGAAAGAAAGTTATTAAAAAACCCACATTTTATTTTTTTCACATTTTATTTTTTGTGAAATGACCCACTCACACACAAAAAAAACCAGATGGTCAAAATGTTCAGCACTTGAATGTTATTTGGCCTAAATGAACACTTCCCTTTTTCTTTTTAATTAAATATTATTCCAGACTTATAACACATTTGAATTTTTAAAACAACTATCCAATTTCACCTAAAGAGGAAGCATTGGCTTCCCTGATTCCTGCCTCCCCCTATCACTGTTGGGCTAAGATTATAGATGGAAAATTTCTGACCAAAGCAAATTTGTTAATCATTAATCTCTGTAATAACAGTAATCTGAAATTTCAGCATTCTGAATAAAGTTGTTTGACTTGTAGCGCTGGTTCAGCTTTGTAAAAAACAGTAGTATTCTTTCCTTTCTATATCGTCTCACCCAGCTAGATTTTGGAGTCAAGTCAATAAGCACTTATTAAATACCTACACTGTAACAGGAACTGGGGAAATGCTGAGGATGCAAAGGCAGGCAAAAGGCAGTCCCTGCTCTCCCAGCATTCACAGTGTAATGGGGGAGATGTGTACAAACAAGATACATAGAGGATGGAGCAGGGATAATCACCAGAGAGAAGGCACAAACATGATGGGGGGGGGGAGGGGTCGGGAAAAGTAAATTTGGAAGGCAGCTGGTGTTTATTAATTATCATGGACTAAGAGTAGGTAAAGTTTCTGTATCAAACATTAGCACCTTCTGCATTCAAATCAGTATAGAAAGAGCTAAGTACTGGATGGTCCACGCTTTTTTCTCTTCAGTTTTTCAGGCTCTGGAGATCATTTTGTGATTGGAAGGCACATGAATCTTGTATCCCTGCCCCCCACCCCCACAGGTTTATGACAGCCCACTCTCTCCTAACCTCCAACACAGGGACCTTTTTTTTAAAAACTAAAATCACCAGAAAACAAGAGTGGAACTCAACAAAGAGAAGGGCTGATAAAGGTAGGAAAATTCCTTTTGAAGTAAGGAAGGTGGCTTTTTTCCTTCTGTCCTCAGGCAGTTTGACTGATCATTATTGATCCAGGCTCAGGACTGTTTTGAGGGCTACTAGAGTCAGAGCAGGAATATCCAATCCAACCCAATCCAGCAGTCATTTATTAAGCATGTATATATCCTGCTATAAGAGCTAGGTGCCCATATAGACAAAGACAAAATGAAAACTAGTCCCTGCCTGCAAAAAGCTTATGTTCTATAGAGGGGAGGGGAATGTGTAAACAGATATGTTTGCAAATAATAATTTGAGGGGGCAGAAAATACTAACAAATAGGAGGGGCAGAAAAGGCTTCCTGTAGAGGTGGTGCACGAACTGAGTCTTAAAGGGAGTGAGGAATTCTAAGAAGTCAAGGTGAGGAGGGGGGTACATATTGTGGGCACAGAAGACAGCCTGTGCAAAGGCAGAGACAGGAGACTGACGGCCAAGTTTGAGGATTCTCAAGAAGGCCAGTTTGGCTGAAACGTTCAAAGTATGAAAGGTGGTCATGTAAAATAAGTCTGGAAAGGGAGACTAGAGCCAGACCATGAAAGCTTGAAATGCTAAACCGAGGAATCTGCATTTTATCCTAGGGGTAATAAGGAGTCACTAAAGTTTCATGAGAAGGGGAGTAGCAAGGTGAGATCTGTATTTTAGGAAGAGTTCTACTTTAGACATAATGAGCTCATGGGCCTTTGGGCATATTAATGAGTATACCAGCTGGAGCTGTGGGGATTAGAGCTCAGCAGAAGATTAGATACAGATATGTAGATTATAGAGACATCTTCAGAGAAGTGACAATTGAACATTTTGGAGCTGATGAGATTACTGTGATAGAAAGTTTCTACAACCATTCTATGGTTAATCTAAGGGAAAGCTCTTGATATCTCACACTCATATGCTAGGGAGCTCTGCTTAGAGAAACCATGATTTTGGGTTGCAGCTTTAATGTTCATAACCTTCTATTTTACCACTCTTACCTTGATACAAAAACAACTAGGCTCCATGGATTCTCAAAGTCCCTTATAATCCTAAATTTCCACTGGCCTTTTGGCAGTTCTTACACTGAAAGAATTGGAAACTGTGAATATCTTTAAAATAATCATTCCAGGGCAGTGAGGTGGCACAGTGGATAAAACACTGGCCTTGAATTCAGGAGGACCTGAGTTCAAATTTGGCCTCAGACACTTGACATTTACTAGCTGTGTGACCCTGGGCAAGTCACTGAACCCTCATTGCCCCATCCAAAAAAAAAATCATTCCAGAATTGTCTGTTGATGGGAAAGGCCTGAAAAGTTAGCTATGTGCAAGAGATTTAGAGATTCAAAATAGAAAAGCAAATGAATAAGCAGCCTGAAGGATGAGATTGTCTACCATCTTGTTCGGGCCAACACCCTACCTTGCTTAAACTCTTGACTTGTAAGAGAGACTGAGCTAAAAGTGGTAACTAAAGCCTGCTATGGCAGTGATAAGCTGGTAAAGGACCAAAAAAAATCTTATCATAGGTTGGCTTCAAGATGGTGCCAATCTCTAGATGTTTACAAAGGAATGATACTGTGCGGCCCATTCTAATATAGAGGTATGAGACCTAGACCCACTAGTGACATCACATTCCACTTCTAGCTCAGTTTCATTAGCAGCACTCATGAGTTACGCTTCCAATCAAATGGCAAAACATGGTCATCAACAATGAGGTGTTGAAGGGCACAAACAAAGCCAGCTCACCACCGCTCAACTTCCGGCTGAAATACAAGCATACATTCTCATTCTCATATTCATTCTCTCTCTCTCTCTCTCTCTCTCTCTCTCTCTCTCTCTCTCTCTCTCTCTCTTTCTCTCTCTCCCTTTCCCTCTCTCTCCCTCTTCCACCTTCTCTCTTTCCCTATTTCTCCCCCATTCCCTCCATACTTTTTCTCTCCTTTCCTTCCTCTCCCCTTCTTTTCTCTTTCCATCTTTTCTCTCTCCTCCTCCTTACTCCCCCCTTTCTTCTTCTCTCCTCTCCCTCAGCCATCCCCACAATTTTGTATGGAGAACACTTGGGGCAAGGTGAACAAAAGAAATCTTACAAGCAGTCTCTCTCTCTCTTTTTTTTTGGGTAAGGCAATTGGGGTTAAGTGACTTGCCCAGGGTCACACAGCTAGTAAGTGTTAAGTGTCTGAGGCCGGATTTGAACTCAGGTACTCCTGAATCCAGGGCCAGTGCCTTATCCACTGCACCACCTAGCTGCCCCAAGCAGTCTCTTTTTAAGCCACAAAGTATAGGCTCTGATTGATGAGGAATCCCAGAACAAGCAAACTGGCTGCATGTAGCAATCAGATGTAGGATCTCTAAACTGAACAGCTTTATTTATAAAACAGAAACACAGAATTGTACATGTGAAGTTTTCCCTTCAGTTCATCTGGTCAATTGCTGCACAACTGATTGTTAAGATGGATGAAAATATCTCGTTAACTGTGCTGTGGTTGACCCAGGACCATCATATGTAGAAGCCCAAATGGCACATACCACAAAATGTCCAAGAAAACAATACATCACAGAAACAGCAGCCTCAGACATTAAGCGGTCAGCAAATTATTCATATACGAGGTGATTCAGTGTCTCTTTAGTCACTCAGAGTCATGGTATCATCATTTGCAGCAGCAGAATCACTGAACATCAAGGGAAAAGATACATACAACCTGTATCTGACATCATATTGTATTTAGGAAGATGGTCAAGTGAAATGGACATAAATAGGAGAAATATTTTCATATAGGAAAGGAAGCTATCTCCTGATTGGTAATACTTAACGTGTGTTTGTAGGGAAATCATTGTGCAATTGTATTTTAAATCTGTTTTGTTTTTCTTTTGTTTTAGTGCAAGCTTGTAATTTGATCAGCATAGGGTACTCTTGGTGTGGAAATTCCCTTCATGGATGCAGCTCAGGAATTTGCCAGTAATTTTGATTTTGTATCACCCTCCCCTTCCCCTGCCACTTGTCTCCCCAAAGTACTTTCTCCTTCTACCCTCTCAATGGGAAGATCTTGCCCCATACTTTGCTGAGAAAACAGAGCTCTCTCTCTCTCTCTCTCTCTCTCTCTCTCTCTCTCTCTCTCTCTCTCTCTCTCTCAGCTCTCTCTTCTTCTTTCCTACTCTATCTCTCATAACAGAACTCATTATTTGCACTCCACCCCCCAACCCATCCCTCTTCCTAACTTACCTATTTCTGTCAAAGGCACCAATATTGTTCCAGTATCCCAAATTAATAACTTCCATATTATCCTTGACTCCTTACTCTTCTTTCCACAAATCCAATCAACTTCCATATCTCTCTCCTCCAAACCCTTATTTCTATTATTGTAGTTTCTATCTTAGTTTAGGACCTCATAACCTTTTGCCAAGATTATTTCAATAGCCTCCTCATTGGTGTACCAATCCCAGTCTTTGAACAACTGCAGTGATTTTCTTTAAGCACAAAACACATCATGTCACTCCCTTATGAGGAGACATGGGAATGGGCAGTTTATAAAATTCCCTTCCAGCTCTAAGATTCCATGATTCCAAGTTAAGTGATTTGTCCAAGGCCATACAACTAGTCAGTGGCACATATAATTTATGTGGAACATATGATTTATGATTTAGTGTTTAAAGGAAATTAACCAATTGTCTAGTTTTATGTAGAGGAAGAAACTGAGGTAGAGAGATTGAGAGACAAGATCAAGGTAACACAGAGCTAGAAGTTCAGTAAGTTAAAACACTCATTTCTCTCAAGAATAAAACAAACAGGGGCAGCTAGGTGGCACAGTGGATAGAGTACCGGCCCTGGAATCAGGAGTACCTGAGTTCAAATCCGGCCTCAGACACTTAACACTTACTAGCTGTGTGACCCCGGGCAAGTCACTTAATCCCAATTGCCTCACTAAAAAAAAAAAAAAGAATAAAACAAACAAAAACTAATTTCTCCTGACACTCAGGTCAGGACCCTTTTCACATCATCACACTTCCTTTAGATTCCAAAACCGATTAGAAAAGTACTATCATAGCACTCTCAAATCATGTGATGCTCCCTACGTGTTTGCATGGGGGAGATTGAATGTGTTTCTTTTCTGACTTTTGCCAAGGCCCACGGATTGCATTTCCCATTTTATGTGAAGAGAAAGGAAAGGAATAAAGAAGAGAAAGGAAAGAAAGCAGAGAACAAATGAGAGTCATAGAAGAGTAGCCCTACGGCCATTTCAGGTATTAGCAGAAAGTAATAAGAGGTACAATTTCTTTTCCAGGGCAATTGGAACAGAAGACTGGCTGTAGGGATATAAGCTCCAAACCCTGAGGAGCTTGGATATAACTGGGGTCTTTTTGAAGGCTTCCCTTGAAAACAAGAGAAATATGGAAGGGATTAAGATAGTTAATGGTTAAAGGCAAATGAGAGAATGTTTAGATCCCCCCTACCCCCAATCCTTCCCCTTCTTTTCTTAACATCCCTAATTCTGTCAGAAGTATCACTGTCCTTCTAATCACTCAGGCTGGCAACTTGAGAATCTTCCTCCCTTCTTCCCTTCCCTTCGAGATCAGTTACAAAGTCTTGTCTTTCACCACAATATCTTTGTCTTAGGTTTTTTTCTTTCTCCTCACACAGCCACCATCCTAGTTAGATCCTTCACACTTGGACTATTGAAATAGACTCCTAGTTGGGCACCTGCCTCTGGTCTCTCAATTCTTCAATCCATCCTCCACTTAGTTGTGAAACTGATTTTCTGGAAGGGAAGTGACCATGCTCGATCAAACCCAGTGGCTTCTTCTCGACTCTAGGATAAGGCACAGAGTTCTTGGTTTGGTCTTTGGGCTTTTCACAGTCTGGCACCAGCCTGTCACTTCTCGCTTATGGTGCCTCCCTCTTCTTCATGTGCTTTACATTCCAGCAAAATGCTGCTTGCTCATGCTGTTTCGTCTCCTATTTCTGGGCTTTTTTTGCATGGAGAGTAGCCTTTACCTGGAATGTATTACTTACTCACCTGCATCTCTTAGCATCTCTACTTTGCTTCAAAGCTCAGATCCTGTTACATCCTGGAGGAAGCCAATCCTGGTTCCCCATCCCTATCCTCATGCCAAGTTGTTACTGCCCTCCTTACTAAAATCCCATCTTTTACTGAAAGCCTTCCCTAACCTTTCTTAATTCTAGTGCCTTTCCTCTGTTAATTATTTCCCGTTTATCCCGTTTGCTTTGTATATATTGTTTGCATTGTCTCCCCATTAGACTGCCTTCTTTGAGGACAGGGACTCTTTTTCCTCTTTTTGTTTCCCTGGAGTTTAGCACAATGCCTGGCACATTGTTGTAATTGTTGTTCAGTTGTATCTGACTCTTCTTGGCAAAAATACTGGAATGGTTTGCCATTTCCTTCTCCAGGCCATTTTATAGATGAGGAAACTGAGGCAAAGAGTTGGTTAAGTGACTTACCCAGGGTCACTGAGTCAGTAAGTGTCTGAGATCAGATTTGGATTCAAGTCTTCCTGACTCTATGGCCAGCACTCTATTTACTGTGCTACCTAGCTGTCCACCTGGCACACAGTAGGTACTTAATAAATGTTTGTTGATTGATTTCCAACAAAAATTACTTTTGTATTTATTTTGTATTTAATATTCTACGTACATTTTATTTCTCTTCACTAGAATGGTGGAAGGAAATGCTACTTGAAGGCAGGAACTCTTCTTTTTGCTTTTATATTTGTAGGGCCTAGCATAAGATCTGTCATGAGGTAGGTCGCTCATAAATAGCAGCTTAATTAAATTTGTATTACCCTAACCTCTCATTTAAAATTCTATTTTAATTTACTAATCAATAAATTATCATTTCAAATTAGTGCATAGCTAGTTTGATAGAGTAATATTGTTTTTATAGCTAAAGGACAGATTATTTGAAATCACCTGACATTCCATTATTTAGGCCTATGGAAAGCTTTCTATTTGGAGTATGTGAGCCTACATAGCACAAATATCACCCAGCCTGCCCAAAATGTGGATATGTCATCCAGAAGGAGAAATGTCTCAAATGTAGAAATTTCTAAAAATGTTAAAGCCAGGATAAAAAAAAAAGTTTCTTGCTATTTTTTAAGGGAAGAGGGCAAATGAAAAATTTTACAAAAAATTAATATATAAGCAATACTTATTTGTAGTATCTTATACAAATCTCAAGTCACTTTGTAAATTCAGGAAAATTAAATTGTATTATATGAAATTTGGCTTGCTTATGAAATTATGTTTGGCATATTAACTTTAAAAGTATAGTCTATTCAGACAATATTACAAATTTATTAACTGAATTTACTGTACAATGTTTTACATTATTGTTATAAATGGAACTATAAAATTCTGTACTTTTAGTCAGTTGTTATATCTCAGGTTTTGGCAGAGAAATAGTCAAACTGGAGAACAGAAGAAATGGTCAACATAGTAAAACCTGAAAGTTATTATGTTTTCTGGATTTAATTGCCTTCACAGTGTCAGGCACAGTTTCTGGCATATGGAAGGCATTCAATAAATGTTTGTTAATCAAATGAAGAGATGAATGGAAGGCCTGCTTTTTAGTAAAGAAGCTAATAAAAAAGGAAAAAACCCTTCCCAACTCATTGATTATGACTTTTGCCACATGATATTTTGTCTAATCAGCCTAGTTTTTGGAGTAATTACTATCAGTAATTTATGTCTCTTGAAGAATGCTCTATCTATCCATCTATCCATCCATCTGTCCATCCGTCCATCCATTCATCCATCCATCCATCCACCCACCCACCCATCTATCCATCCATCCATCATCTATCTATCTATCTATCTATCTATCTATCTATCTATCTATCTATCTATCTATCTATCTATCTATCTATCATCTATCACCTACATGGCCTGAAAACTGAAGCTTTTTTCTATTCTTCCATGCATAGTCTCATATCTTGATGTAGTGTTAATATTTCCAAACATGGATCAATTTTTTTCACTTTTTTTTGAAAACAGAGGAATTTTAATCATATTAGAAACAAAGAATTAGAGACATGTTATATAAAGGTGTCACTGCAACATGTGAAGAATAAGAAGCCTTTGTGAACTTTAGGTGGGAATCTGGTGATTAAAAATTTGCCTTCATCCTCACTGGTTTGATCCCCCTGCCTACATAACCCCTTGCTGAGGAAAGAAGGAATAGTGACTTCGAAGAGGATGTAATTTGGGATTAAATTCCCAGAAATCAATCCCAAGGCTACTAGATTGGCTTGAGTGTGTTCTCTAGGTTTTTAAGCCTTGTAATGGGACAATTCTCAGGAATTGGGAGTTGTATAGAAGCCACCACAGAAGGAATTGAGATTTACTAGTCAAAGTCAAGGTTAGGAGAGGGGAGGATGAAGAGCCCATGACTCCTTCAGTGGAAGGAATCACGAGGAAGTCACTGAGGCACACCAGACTCCTGGAGTTGTACTGCACTGTTCTGCTCTGCCAACAAAAGAGCTCTATTGCTCTCTCTTCTTTTAATCTATGTGGGTCAGTGTAAAACACCACTCCAGAGGATCCAGCTCTCCCTGCTAGGCAGCTAGGTGGAGAAGTGGATGGAGTGCTGGACTTAGAGTCAGAAAAACCTGGGTTCGAAATCAGCCTCAGATACTATTATTATGATATGGTGCCTAAAGGCAGCCTCAGAATGAGAGAGGAGCTCCTATGTCCCTGCAGATCAACTGCCTTGGCTTCCTGAAGATGATAACAAAAAGCAGATAAATGAATATTTACGTATACTTTGATATATTGATGACTTTTCATATGTGTATATATCAATATTTTCCTATCTACAATGCTACATGAAATATTAGACAGTTAAAAATATTTTTAGATTCATATATTTCTTTTTCTTTTGTGGGGCAATGAGGGTTAAGTGACTTGGCCAGGGTCACACAACTAGTAAGAGATGCATATATTTCTTGTGAGCACTTACCTTGGGGATTAAAGAAACCAGTCATCCAAAACACATTTGGCCTTCCTTCAAATATCCAGGTAGAAAATTGAGCATTCCTCTCCAGAAGTTCAGTAAACCAGAACCCGAGTGTTGAGGAATCCCAGGATATTCTTTTCCATAATGCAGGGATACGGGCATCATACATGTTATCAAGTGCATCTCTCAAATTCTGTTATGGCACAAATAAAAAAACGTATGAAATAGACAATTGAAACAATGAAACAACAATAATTTTAGGGGACTTTAAGGACTCACCTCACTCATGATGATAGTCCCTTCAATGGCTAATTTTAAATCACTGAGGCTGCTCCTAAGTCTTGAGATGACTCTTTGCATCCTGTCAATTTCTTGTCTAAGGAATATGTTCATAGAATTAAGATGTCCCATCTTCACTAGGCGAGCTTTCACCTAAAATAGAGAGCATACAATACTATTTAGCCAACTTGATTATTTTAATATTTCTCCATGTGCCAAAATGTCCACAATGTCTGTAATAGAATGAAATACAACAATCAATTCTCTATTCTCTTGGTGTCAGAAGGCAGATAGTATTTGAACTCTATTTCCTACTCAACCATTTACTGGAAATGTATTTTGAGAAAATGAAAGATTGCACCTTTGCTTTCAAATGGTAAATGAATTGTTAAATATCAGTTAGATTTTTTTTTGCAATTTAATATTCTCAAGAATGCAACTCTGATTGTCTACCTTCACAATCCTTGTAGAGTTATTGTTAGAAATTTTACAGAAAAGTGAAAGGTATAAAATCTTTATAGAATAGTTAGCAATGAGTATGAGTATGGCTGCCTGAAGTTGTCTCCATATGGTGTGGTTTTAGGGTGGTGACACAGAGCACTTCTTAAAAGAATGCAACTGAAAAATGGACTTCTAGGAGGACAAAATCAAGTATCTGTCATGTGTTCCTTTAGGTGGGTTGATTTGGAATTTTGAAGGGTTCAATAAAAAACCTCTAGGAATATAAGCATTAAAGTAAAAATAATGAAAAGCCTGAATAAATAAAAGAATCTCAACTATGACTTTGGTGCTGAATATGCAAGGGAAGGTTTTTTTTTTAATAAAAACCCTGGCTCAGCACCATGCTCTTATGTTTGGCAGATAGGCTTTCTGCTGCCCAATTACGATGGAGGTAATTTTGGTATTAAAGGGTCCCTGAAAAGTAGTCTAGTCCAGTGTTCCTCAAACACTGGGGTTTAAAGCCCCAATTCTGGTGAACATAGCTTCTGGTTTGGAGTAGGTTGTAGACCAAAACAAGAAGGGGAAATCACTTTATCTTTTCACTACCTCACCTCATCATTCTCATATATAAAATAAGATCCTAAGTTTCAACTAACCTTTCTCTGAGTGTCATTTCTCTGTCCTCTCTCCTCAGTCCCACATCAGCATCCCTGAATGTCTACATGACATCTTCACCTATTTATTATCATGGTATCTCAAACTCATTATGTCCAAAATAGAGCATCTTTCATCCCAAATATGTTCCTCCTTTTGACGCTCCTATCTCTGTCAGTGAAAGTCTTCTTTATCTAGCCTTTATGTTTGATACCTTGTGGTCATCTTTGTCTTTTCTTTCTCCCTTCTCTTCCAAACTCATTATTTGTCAAGTACTGTTGATTTCATTCAAACTATCTTTCTTGAGGCAGCTGGCAGTGCAGTGGCTACAGTGCTAGGCCTCAAGTTAGAAAGACCTGAGTTTAATTCCAGTCTCAGAAATTTACTAGCTTTGGGACCTCAGACAAGTCTCCTAGCCTCTGTTTGCCTTCTACGGTGATGTTGTAAGGATCAGATGAGACAATATTTGTAAAAAGCACTTAGCATAGTGCCTGACACATATAAATGCTTGTTCTCTTCCTTTCTATGTCCACGGCCACCACCCTAATATAGGTCCTTATTATCCCTTCCTTGTTAAGAGCCTACTAACAATCCTTATACCTCTATTCTCCTCCTCCAGTTCATCCTACATAGTCCTCCAATGTTCTCCAGGGCTAGGACCTTTGGCAATTTACAGCACAATCTGGTACACAAGACAACACAGTAGAGGGGAATACAAACAAATACAGGAAGAAAGCCACTCAGGGACACAAGGTATCTGAGGCTGCATTTGGTGGTGATGGTGGTGGGGTTGTACCTGTGATTTCACTGGTTTAGACGACCTTTGGAGAAAATATTCCCTTTACCAATACAACTGTTGGAAACTTGTGGTACTAGAGAGTTGCTTGCAGGGCAATGAGATGCAAATGACTTATCCAGGCTCCAACAATTAGTAGTGTCAGAGGCATGACTTGAATTCAGATCTTCTTGATCCTGAGGTCAATTCTTTCTCCAGTATACTAAGCTGTCCCTAGTCTGAGAAGAGCTGCACTACCCAGCCAAAAGAGATTGACCTAGTTTCCTCTATCCCTTTTTTCTTTGTTTTTTCAGTGAGTCTTTTTATCCGCATAGTGACAGCACAAACACATTCTGTACATTCCAAATTTTACAATTACTGCAAAATGATTAATGTGATTTTTGAAAGAATACTGCTGTGACTGTGATTTAAAGTACATGTCAGAAATGTCAATTGGAAAAGACTTCCTTTCCTCCCCAAGTTTTCTATAGCCCTATTAATGTCATAACACAATATGACACAGTGTTTGAGCTTGCACAAACTTAAAAGCTTATCTCAATATGTGGCCCTTGGTACTACCTGCTATTGTATTAAGGGAACAGTCAAAATGATGGTGGGTTGGGGACAGTATCGCTGATTTCTACGAGGCACTTTTGTTTGCATTTTTCAACGTTTACAAAACATGAGTATATTTGGTCAGTAGCCCTTTATGCTCAGACCTCCAAACATAATCCCTGTGTTACTAGGGGGTCAAGTGAATCCAAATTAAGGTATTTCAGACATCAGTTGTTGAGGTCTTCCTTAGCCAAATCTCACTAACACTCTTCAAATCCAATTTTTTTGATTCCTCCCCCCCCCCAAATATGAGGCTGTTTAAATAGTACATTCACCAATATGTTTTGGCATCACATTTCAGATACAAGGACAGCCAAAAGTATCCCTTTTTCTAACACACAGCACTGTTCTCTCTGCATCTATATGCTATCAGTAGCCTTGGAGCAAAATAGATGTTGGTTTTCTCCTCAGGGAAATGCCAAAAGCTATTTCTTTCTTGCCCCACAAACCAAATGCCTTGTCTTCTGAATGCGCACCATGAGATATGACACATGGCACTACTCCATATCTCTCAGGCACACTGGACATGTATTGCTTTGCATTCCTGTGATTTGGGTTAGTGTCAACCCTTTACTAGACTACTCCAAGAGAGCAGGGAGTGAATATTACCTAACCATGGTATATCTCCTACTACTTTTCATAGTACTCTGTATGATTTAGGAGCTTAATGATACCTTAAAAAAACAGAATTGGCTTAATGGTAAAAGAGGTACAAAAATTCACTGAAGAACTACTAAAACAGTAGAATAGACCAAATGGTAAATGAGGTATAAACATTTACTAAAGAAAAGAACTCCTAAAAACAGAATTAGACAAATGGAAAATGAGGTACAAAATCTTACTGAAAAAAATAATTCCTTAAAAATAAGAATTGGGAGGGGCAGAGCCAAGATGGTGGAGGAAAGGCAGTAACTTGCCTGAGCTCTCCCCAAAATCCCTCCAAATCCCTTCAAATAATGCCATAAGACAATTCCTTGAACAGCAGAACCCACAAAAGGACAGGGTGAAATCATTTTCCAGTCAAAGACAGCTTAGAAGGTTGGCAGGAAAGGTCTGTTGCACCAGGGTGATGGTGGAATGCAGCCCAGCACAGGCCGTCCTGGAGGAGAGCCAACCACAGTGTAGGCCACATCAGCAAACCAGGCCTCGGGAGCCTCTGAATCAGCTGCAGCAGCAGCTGCTTCTGGAACTCAGCCCATGGACAGTGAGGGGCTTGAGTGGTTGGCCAGGAGAAGGTTACAAGGGTCTCTTTGATGGCACTGAGGTGGGACTCTGTTGTTTTGCCTGTGCTTGGATCTGGGTTGCAGTCTTGGGTGGTGGTCCCAGGAAGGGAGGAGCACAGGTGTGCCAGAGCTTGCAGGTACAGGGTTCTGTTCTGGGTTCCAGGGCAGAGAAGCAGACCTGAGGTTGTTTGCACACCAGAGCACAGGACAGAAGAGTGGTGAACATACCTATCTTTGGGTCATACCACCTTGGGGGAACTAAGGACTTACAAATTCCTAGAAGTATCTTGGAGAACAGCTGCTCAAACCCCCTGAAGCTTGGGACAGTACACTCTCCTCCCTAGAAGCAGTGTCCCACTTTAACAAAGATTTAAAAGTCAAGAAATAGGCTGGCAAAATGAGCAAATAGAAAAAAATGCTGACCATAGAAAGTTTCTATGGTAACAAGGAAGATCAAAATACACCCTTAGATGAAGATAACAAAGTTAAAGCTCCTACATCCAAAGCTTCCAAGAAAAATATGAATTGGTCTCAGAGCCATAGAAGTGCTCAAAAGGACTTTGAAAATAAAGTAAGAGAAGTAGAGGAAAAAATGGAAAGAGAAATGAGAGTGATGCAAGAAAATCATGAAAAAACATAAAAAGCTTGATAAATTGAATTGGCCAAATGGAAAAGGAGGTACAAAAGCTCTCTGAATAATTACTTAAAAATTAGGATTGAGCAAATGGAAGCTAATGACTTGATGAGAAATCAAGCAACAATAAAGCAAAACCAAAAGAATGAAAAAAATAGAAGGCAATGTGAAATATTTCATTGGAAAAACAGCTGACCTAGAAAATAGATCCAGGAGAGATAATCTGAAAATTATTGGACTATCTGAAAGCCATGATCAAAAAAAGAGTTTAGACATCATTTTCCAAGAAATTGTCAAGGAAAATTGCCCCGATATTCTAGAAGCAGAAGGTAAAATAGAAATTTAAAGAATCCGAGGGCAGCTACGTGGCACAGTGGATAAAGCACTGGCCCTGGATTCAGGAAGACCTGAGTTCAAATCCGGCCTTGGACACTTGAAACTTACTAGCTGTGTGACCCTGGGCAAATCACTCCCCACCAAAAAAAAAAAAAAAAAAAGAATCCACCAATCACCTCCTGAAAGAGATCTCAAAATGAAAACTTCCAGGAATATTATAGCCAAATTCCAGAGCTCCCAGGTCAAGGAGAAAATATTGCAAATAGGCAGAAAGAAACAATTTAGGTACTGTAGAGCCACAGTCAGGGTAACAAGATCTAGCAGCTACCACTTTAAAGGATCAGAGGGCTTAGAATATGATTCTCTAGAGGGCAAAAGAACTGGGATTACAATCAAGAATCACCTACCCAGCAAAACTGAGTATAATCCTTCAGGGGAAAAATGGGAATTCAATGACACAGAAGACTTTTAGGCATTCTTGATCAAAAGAACTGAGCTGAATAGAAAATTTGACTTTCAAATATAAGACCCTAGGGTGTGGCTAGGTGGCACAGTGGATAAAGCACCAGTCCTGGATTCAGGAGTACCTGAGTTCAAATCTGGCCTCAGACACATGACACTTACTAGCTGTGTGACCCTGGGCAAGTCACTTAACCCCCATTGCCCCACAAAAAACCCCCCAAAAACCCAAATATAAGACCCTAGAGAAGCATAAAAAGGTAAACAGGTGGGGCAGCTAGGTGGCGCAGTGGATAGAGCACTGGCCCTGGAGTCAGGAGGACCTGAGTTCAAATCCAACCTCAGACACTTAATACTTACTAGCTGTGTGACCCTGAGCAAGTCACTTAACCCTCATTGCCTCACACACACACACAAAAGGTAAACAGGAAAGAGAAACCATGAGGTATATTAAATGGTTAAACTGTTTACATTCCTACATGGGAAGATGATACTTGTAACTAATAAGAACTTTCTCATTATTAGGGCAGCTGAATGTAGTATATTTAGACAGAAGGCATAGGTGTGAATTGAATATGAAGGGATGATATCTTTATCATTTATTTATGTATTCATTCATTCATTTATTTATTTCATCTTTGTATTCATTCATTTATCTATCTGTCTATCTATTTATTTATTTGGGGTTTTTTGCAGGGAAATGAGGGTTAAATGACTTTCCCAGGGTCACACAGCTAGGAAGTGTTAAGTGTCTGAGGCCATTTTTGAACTCAGGTCCTCCTGAATCCTGGGCTGGTGCTTTATCCACTGTGTCACCTAGGTACCCTGATGATATCTTTAAAAAAACAAAATTAAAGAGTGAGAGGAATGCACTGGGAGAAAGGGAAAGGGCGAGGTGGAATAGGGTAAAGTATCTCACATAAAAGAAGCAAGAAAAAGCTCATGGAGTGGAGGGGAAGATGGGGAAGGAGCTGAGGAGTAAATGAGCCTTACTCTCATCAGAATTGGCTCAAAGAAGTAATAACATACACACTCAATTGGGTATAGTAATCTATTTTACCCTGCAGGAAAGTAGGAAGGGAAGAGGATGCGGGTGGGGGTGTGTGTGTGAAATAAGGGAGGGCAGATTGGGGGAGTGGGCTGTCAGAAGCAAAACACTTTTGAGGAGGGATAGGGTAAAAAAAGATGGAAAATAGAGTAAGTGTCATGGGGAGGGAATAGGATGGAGGGAAATACTGTTAGCAATAGTAACTGTGAAAAAAATTTGAAGCACGTTTGTCTGACAGGTCTCAGTTCTCAAACATGTAAAAAACTGAGTCAAATTTGTTAAAATATGAGTCATTCCCCAAATGATAGATAATCAAAAGATATGAATTTTTCAGATGAAATAATCAAAGCTACCTATAGCCATATGAAAAAAGTGCTCTAGTTCACTATTTTTTTTTTGGTGAGGCAATTGGGGTTAAGTGACTTGCCCAGGGTCACACAGCTAGTTAGTGTTAAGTGTCTGAGGCCAGATTTGAACTCAGGTACTCCTGACTCCAGGGCTGGTGCGCTATCCATTGCACCACCTAGCTTCCCTCTCTAGCTCACTATTGATTGGAGAGATGCAGGTCAAAACAATTCTGGGATACGACCTTATAACTGCTGGATTGAATAATAGGACAGCAGAGGAAAATGACAATGTTGTAGTAGATATGGTAAAAATGAGACATTAATATACTCTTGGTAAAGTTGTAAAGTGATCCAAACATTCTGTAGAGCAATTCAGAACTATGGTCAAAGGGCTATAAAACCATGCATACTCTTTGACCTAGTAATACTACTACTAGGTTGGTTCCAAAAAAAGATAAAAAAGTTGAATTCTAAATCGAGGAGATGCCCATCAATTGGGGAATGGCTAAACAAACTGTGGGATGAGGTTTTGATGGAACACAATTGTGCTATAAGAAATGATGAGCAGGATGCTATCAGAATTATATATGCTGAGGCAAAGTGGAATGCATTGTATACAAAATAATAGCAATATTGTAAGATTAACTGCTGTGAATGACTTAGTTATTTTCAGCAATACAATGATTCAGGACAACTCTGAAGGACTTATGAAAAATGCAGTCTATCTCCAGAGAAAGAATTGGTGGTATCTGAATACAGATTGAAGCATAATTTTATTTTAGTTCCTTTTTCTAAAGTTTTTTTGTATTTTTTTCATAACCTGACTAATGTGGAAATGTTTTGCATGACTACGCATGTATAACTTATATTGAATTGCTTGAGTTCTTAAGGGGGGGTGGGGATGGAGGGAGGAAAAGAGAATTTAGAACACAGTATTTTAAATGTTGGTGTTAAAATTTGTTTTTACATGTAATTTGGGAAAAAATAAAATTCTAAATAAATAAAAAAACAAAACAAAACAAATTAGAATTGCACAAGTGGAAGATAATGATTCCATGAGACATCATGAAACAATAAAACAAAGCCCAAAGAATGAAAAAAATAGAATAAAATGTCTCACTAGAAAAACAAGTGATCTAGAAAATAGATCTAGGAGAGATAACTTAAGAATTATTAGGCTACCTGAAAGCCATGAACAAAGAATGAGACTAGACATCATATTTCAAGAAACTGATAGATACAGAGGGTAAAAAAGAAATAAAAATATCTATTGATCATTTCCTAAAAGAAATCACAAAATGAAAATTGCCAAGAGCATTATAGCAAAATTCCAGAGCTTCCAGGTTAAATGAAAAATACTTCAAGTATCCAGAAAGGAAAAAATTCAAATGTTGTACAGCTGCAGTCAAGATCACACAAGATTTAGATGTTTCCATGTCAAAAGAGTAGAGGGCTTGGAATATGATATTCTAGAAGGCAACGGAATACAACCAAGAATACAACCAAGAATAACCTACTCAGTAAAACTGAGTATAATCCTTCAAGGGAAAAATGAATATTAAAGAAATAAAGGACTTTCAAGTATTCCTGATAAAAAGAACAGAGTTAAATAGAAAATTTGACATCCAAACAAAAAACTCAAGAGAAGCATATAAAGGTAAACATCAAAGAGTGAACATAAAGATGATGCATGTAACTTTTAAGAACTTTACCAATATTAAGGCAGTTAAAAGTAGTTTATATAGACAGAGGGCATGGGTGTGAATCAATTACACTGGAATGATCTCCAGAAAAATGAAGGGCTGAGAAAGAGGGATGTGTTGGGAGAATGGAGAAGCAAGAAGTAGAATGGGGAAAATTTTTCTCACATCAAAAAAATGTGCAAGGAAGAGCTTTTATAGTGGAGGGGAAAATTGGGGGGGGCAGGCAATGCTTGAACCTCACTCAACAGAATTGAGGGAAGAATATGTTTACACACACCATATAGGAAAAAAAAAACATACCCAACAGGGAAATAGGTAGGGAAGGGGATAAGAGAGAGGAGGAGATGATAAAAAGAGAGGGCAGATTAAGGGAGGCAATTGTTAGAAGCAAAATAGATTTTTGGGGAGAGATATGATAAATAGAGAGAGGAAGAAAGTGGGATGTAGGGAAATACACAGTAATCATAACTGTGAATATGAATGTGATGAATTCACCCATGAAATGGAAGTATATAGCAGAATGGGTTAGAAACCAGCATCCAACAATATATTGTTTATAGGAAACATATTTGAAACAGAAAGATACACAAAGACTTATAATAAAGGGCTGGAGTAGATCTAATTCAGCTTCAGCTAAACTAAAAAAAGCAGAGGTTACAATCATGAACTTAGACAAAGCAAAAGCAAAAATATAGCTAATTAAAAGGGATATTCAGAGAAACTACATTTTACTAAAAGGTACCATAAACAATGAAGTAATATAAAAAATTTTACAGGAAGTTTCTCCAATAAAAGGCTTACTTCTCAAATATATACTAAGTATAGAACTGAATCAAATTTATAAAAATAAGAGCCATTCCCCAATTGATAAATGGTCAAAGGATATAAACAGGCAATTTTCAGAGAAGAAATCAAAGCTTTCTATAGTTATATAAAAATGTTCTAAATTACTATTGATTAGAGAAAGGCATATTAAAACAACTCACACATCAGAAGTGACAAATGCTGGAGAGGATGAGGGAAAAATAGGCACACTTGGTTGGTTAGTTGGTTGTTGTCCTTCATTCTTGACTAGGACCAAAATGACATAACTTTGTTGGAATCAAGGTACAGTGTGTCCAACTGTGGCTGATCAGATCAATACAAGCTCAAGAAGCTCTACCATAGGTTGGGGAAAACAGTCCACATGAACATTTGGAAAGATGTCTAAATTTGTACATCATGTTTCTTCTGAACTACTGCAATTCTTCTTCACTCATAGAGCACAGTTCCCTCTTGGAAGCAGGCATGCCATGCTAGGCAGTCCCAGAGGGTGTCCCTGTATCCCTTCTTCTGATCTCCACGTGAGTGCTTGCCTTATGTGAGCTGTGTCAAGAAATTTTTATGCAACCCCAGGTATATAGGTATATAAAATAGATACACATAACCTTTTACTATTGCCAAATTTTTCATGACCCCGACATTCAGTTATGTAACCCCGTAAGAGGTTGCAACACACAGTTTAAGTGTTGTTTTAGGCAAACATACATTTGGTATTTGAACAATGTAGCCAGCTCATCAGAGTTGTGCACTCTGCAGTAAAGGATGAATATTTGGCAGTTTAGCTCAAGAAAGGACCTCAGTATCTGGTACCTTATCTTGCCAGGTGATCTTTAGAATCTTCCAAAGAGAATTCAAATGGAAGTGATTCAATGTCCTGGCATGGCACTGGCACACTGTTCAGGTTTCAAATACATACAACAATGAGGTCAGCAGAATGGCTCTGCTCACTTTCAGTTTGATAGTCAGTCTAATTCCTTTACTTTTATAGAGATGGACAATGGAGTCATCCTTGAACTCCTGGGGAATAACCTCCTCTTGCCATATAACCTGGAAGATTTCAGTCAGTTTTGTATGAACACTGGACCCTCTGACTTGTAAATCTCAGACGGAATAGAATCAGCACCAGGTACTGTGCCACACAAGAAAAGCCTAATGACATTAAAAACCTCTTATCCAGTTGGAAGTTCAGCTAGAAAAGGACTGACTTTGATCTAAAGTCTATGCTCAATGGCATCAGCTTTGATTGATGACAGTCTGTTGCAAGTATTCAGTCCATCTCTCCGGGATCATGTCCTTATCACTAATCAATGTGGCTCTGTCAACAGAGTATTTGAGATGCATCATAGGTCTCTGGCCCATGAATAGACTTCAGGACATCATAAAAGTGCTTTGGATTGTTACTATCAGTGTAAAACTGAATTTCATCTGCATTCTTACTGAGCCAAGAATCCAGCATCTCTCTAAGCTTTGCTTGTACTTTACTTTTTTTGTGAGGCAATTGGGGTTAAGTGACTTGCCCAGGGTCACACAGCTAGTAAGTGTTAAGTGTCTGAGGCCAGATTTGAACTCAGGTACTCCTAACTCCAGGGCCAGTGCTCTACCCACTGCACCACCTAGCTGCCCCTGTACTTTACTTTTGATGGAGTTAAATACTACCTTTTTTGAGATGAATGAACTATTTGGCTGATAAACCCTGTGGAGTTCTTGTTTTTCATTTAGCAGCTTATGAATTTCCCTAACATTTTTGTCAAATCAATCATGATGTATGCCAGTGTTCTGGCCCAGATGAGTAAATGTGATGCTATACACTAAATCTTTGAAAGCTGCCTACACCTTTTTCTTTTCTTTTCTTTTTTTTTTTAGTGAGGCAATTGGGGTCAAGTGACTTGCCCAGGGTCACACAGCTAGTAAGTGTTAAGTGTCTGAGGCCAGATTTGAACCCAGGTACTCCTGACTCCAGGGCTAGTGCTCTATCCACTGCGCAATCTAGCTGCCCCCCTACACCTTTTTCTAATCCACTGTTGCCAACTGTGTGTTTGCTCAGCTTTCCTCCAAGTTTGCAATGAACAATGTTACTTCTTGGAGAAGTGCTCTAATCTCTTGATATTAAGTCTTCTGGTATTCTTTTGCTGCTGCTTTTGTTGAATGCGAATATTTAGCTTGGGGAGGTTGTCTATGATCAGTCCAGCACTCTGTACTACACATTCCCTTTGTCACCTCACATCCTCTCTATCTCTTCTTCTTACAATTACTCAGTTTATTAAATGCCAATGTTTTCTGCAAGAGTACATGCATGAAGTTTTATTGTGTTTAGGTATGTTGGTGATGAGGTCATGAGATGCACAAATCTTCAACAGTGACTGTTGCTGTTCCTGACTACCTTCCTCCCAAGGACTTCCTGCCATGTCTGATAGTCTGTGCCTACTCTGGTGTTAAAGTCACCCAGAATTACAATCTTGTCCTCTTTTGGCATGAGGGTCTCCAAGTCTTCATAAAATTTTTCTTTGACTTAATCAGGATTCATCACAGCAGGGGAATACACACCAATGATGGTGGTGTGGCACTTTCCTGCCAGTGGCAATTGTATTGTCACGAGCCTGTCATTCACTCCTTTTGGTAAGCATATAAGCTTACAGTTCAAAGGCAATACCTCTGAAGCATTCAGCATAAACAGTGGAGTCAAGCAAGGATGTATGCTTGCTCCCACGCTGTTTGGAATTTCCTCTCCATGCTGTTGCATCATGCTTTTGGTTCGTCAACTGATGGCATCTATCTGCATTCCCGGTTGGAGGGAGGCCTGTTCGATGTTTCATGTCTGAGAGCCAAAACCAGAGTGAGAAGTAGCACCCTTAGAGACCTGCTTTTCGCCGATGATGCCACACTTGCCTGTCACTCAGAGCATGAATTGCAGACTTTGATGGATCGCTTCTCCCAAGCTTGCACGGACTTTGACCTAACCATTAATCTTAAGAAGACGAAAGTCATGTGTCAGAGTGCTATGTCGCCTCCATTGATACACATCGGTAGCTACCAGTTGGATGTCGTAAGCCAATTCTCTTATTTTGGCTCTATTGTCAGTGACAATTTGTCACTTGATTCCGACATCAATCAGAGGATTGGGAAAACTACTTCAACCATGGCTAAGCTTGCCAAGCGTGTCTGGGCAAACAGTAAACTGACAAGACGAACCAAATTTGTTGTCTATGGAGCATGCGTCCTGAGTACCTTACTGTATGGCAGCGAAACATGGACTATGTATACTAGACAAGAGAAGAAGCTTAACAGCTTCCATGTGCGCTGCCTTCGGTGCATCCTTGGCATATCTTGGTCAGATAGGATCACCAACACAGAAGTGCTCCAATGCATGGAACTTCCGAGCATCTACACGCTACTGAAACAAAGATGGCTGCGCTGACTTGGTCATGTGCACTGCATGCAAGACGGGCACATTCCTAAAGACCTGCTCTATGGCGAGTTAGCCTCAGGCCAAAGACCTGCTGGACGCCCCCAGCTTCGCTACAGAGATGCATGCAAGAGAGACTTGAGGACTCTGGGAACAGACACTGGCAGCTGGGAGGAGATGGACAAGGACTGTGCCCAGTGGAGTTCAGTACTCAGGAGCAGCTTGCACGCAGCTGAGATGGGCCTTCAAGCTCGGGAGGAAGAAAAATGAATGAGACGCAGGAACCGACGGGCAACAGAGAGCGCAGTTTTCCGATGTCCTCATTGCGGCAGGAGCTGCGGCTCCCGTATCAGACTGCACAGCCACACTGTGGACTGTGGCTCTTCATGGCGCTGATCCATGGTCGTCTGCGACTGGTGGAAGCCTACTAAGCTTGCTGACTAGATTCATTTTTGTTGCAAAACCTACACCAGCTTCACATGCATTCCTCTTCATTGTGGCCGCTCCAGAAAAACATGCATCTAGCTCCAATTCTGGTAAGCTGGCCTCCATTTGCTAGCCTTTTTTTCACTCAGGACTGCTATTTGGATGTGATACTTGAAGAGTTTTCTTGCAACAAGAGTTATTCAAGTCTCAGGTCTAGATTTCATGTTGTCCATAAGTATGTGCACATTCCATGTACTTATGGTGAATGGAATCTTCACAAAAGTTTTGGTACATATTTTGTGTTTTGACTGCAGGGTGGGATTCTCAACTGCTGTGGCAATCAGACCAAGGTTGGAGGATGCAGACAATTTTTAGGGCACCTTTTCTAGCCCATTCTTCATAACAGAAGGTGAGCAGTGTGGTCTGTTAAAAAAGGCTGCTCAGACTCACAGGGGACTGCCAGATCCCACTGCTGTGTCAGTCCAATGAGAAGATGACCCTATGACCTGGACTGTGCAAGGTTGTAACCACACGACTTTGAGGTAGGTAAAAATGGTAAAATGGTATAGGTGATGTCTTTTGATTCCAGCATAATTTGGATTTAAGTGGGGCAGAATTGCACAAAGTCATTGGCCTCACTCTGTCCTCCAGAATCATCAAATTCCAGTGGCAAGACAAAGTCAAGACAACTGGTGATGGCTCAGGATACTGTGGATGATCTTGGTGTCTTTGATGTTTAACTGAGCTCTAAGCGCTCCCTGGCACCTGCTTCAGCTACCTTCATGGCCGCTGGAACAAATTGTTCTTATCCATCTATTCTGCCAGGAGAAGTCATCACATACTTGGAGTAGACACCTCTTTAACTCACCCAAGGTTTTGAGACCCCTCAGTTACCCTCAAACTGGTTTAGCCTATCTGTCAAGATGGTTTACTGGGGTGTGGCCACTGTACATGCTACAGCTTCTTGGAGCCACAGGTGAGAGTTGGGTGAATCAGGTGGTCACAAATAGTGGAAAGCAGTCCTAAAACGGGCTCAGTAGCCCTCATCCCTACTAATCTTACCTGTACACGCCCCATCTCCTGAACTGGTCCAACTATTCTGGAGAACAATTTGGAACTAGACCCAAAGGACTATAAAACTGTATACTCTTTGACCCAGAAATACCACTACTAGGTCTATATTCCAAATAGATCAAAGAAAAAGGAAAAGGATCTATATGTACGAAAATATTTATAGCAACTCTTTTTTGTGATGGTAAAAAATTGAAAACTGAAGGGACACTCATCAATTGAGAAATGGCTGAACAAGTTGCAGTGTAGGATTGTGATGGAATGTTACAATGCACTCTATTACTATTGTGTATTAAGAAATGGCAAGGGGGTAGTTTGAGAAAAACATGTCAAGATCTATATGAATTGATACCAAGTGAAGTGAGAAAAACTGAGAGATCATTGTGCACAGTACAATAAGAGCAATGTTGTAATGATGATCAACTGTGAAAAACTTGGCTACTCTGATGAACACAATGATCCAAGACAATTCCAAAGGACTCTCAAAAAAAAATGCTATCCACCTCCAGAAAGAGAACTGATGAACTGTGAGTGAAAACTGAGGTATAATTTTCTCACTTTCTTTATTTTTCTTGTTTTTTTTTCCCCCTGGGGAAATAAGGAAATGTGATTTGCATGATTTCAAATGTATAATTGATATATTGCTTGCCCTCTCATTGGATGTTGGAGGGGGTGGGAAGGAGGAAGAGAATTTGGAACTCAAATTTTAAAAATAAATAATAAAGAAGCGGGGGGTATACTTCTCTGCTATAAAACAAGGCATTGGGGGCAGCTAGGTGGCACAGTGGATAAAGCACTGGCCCTGGATTCAGGAGGACCTGAGTTTAAATCTAATCTCAGACACTTGACAGTTATTAGCTGTGTGACCCTGGGCAAGTCACTTCACCCTCAATGCCCCGCAAACAAAACAAAACAAAACAAAACTACATTGAAAGACTCAAGAACTCTGATTAACTCAATAATCAACCATGATTTCAGAGAACTCATGATGAATCATGCTACCAACCCCTGGGCAGGGAAGTGGTAGACTCAGGGTATAGGTTAAGACATCAAACAAACAAACAAACAAAAATCAACAAAAAAACAAGGCATATCTAGAATTGTAGAATTGGAAGACAGTTTTCTTTTTCCTTTTTTTTCTCCCCCAGATATATGATTTCATTCATGTGAGGAATTCCCTTGCATGGAAACTCCTTCCATTTGCAGTAGACTTGTAACTTTTCTATAACATAAACTTAGAGGGCTGCTTGGGAAGTACCGAGATGTTAATCAACTTGCCTATGGTCACATTGCTAATATGTGTTGGAAGCAAGAACGGAGCCCAAATTTTCCTGACGTTTATCCACTCGAATAGACCAATAGACTCAAAGAAAGACATCTTAGACGTTATATGATACAATGTCTCCACTCAAAGCAGGAATCACCTAAAAACATTGTTGACCAAATCATCTAGTCTCTTTCTGACTGAACACCTTCTGGGGAATCAATAGTATTGGAGGGCTTTTTAAAAAGACAAATCTTCCTTAAATTGAACAAAAATTTACCTCCCTGGAACTTTAGCCCATTGGTTTAACTTTTGCTCATTGAAAGACAATTCTGTAATAAGAGCTAGGTCTAACTTGGGGGATATCATACCTCTTTTCTAGCCTATTCCCTCATCTGTAACGTTGGGAATATAATACTGTCACTTCCTCCCTGATTAAGTTGTGAAGGTTAAAGATGTTGTTGACAGTACTTTGTAACTGTCACATGCCACATAAATGATTATACATACAAGTCTGTTCCCTCTTTCACATATTAACTCTTTGTTTTTTTTTGTTTTTTTGGCAGGGCAATGAAGGTTAAGTGACTTGCCCAAGGTCACACAGCTAGTAAGCGTCAAGTGTCTGAGGCCGGATTTGAACTCAGGCAGGTCCTCCTGAATCCAGGGCTGGTGCTTTATATACTGTGCCACCTAGCTGCCCCCCACATTTTAACTCTTAAAATACTTAAAGAGGCTATCTTACAAGTACTAGATCCTTCCTACTTTAGGTTCATCATCCTACCTCCTTCAAACAATCCTTGGGGTGCTATGGTGTCTAGTTTGGATACCTTCCATTGGATGTGGTGCAGTTTGCCAGGGTACCTTTTAATGTGGAACTTAAACCTAATACAATACTCTCAGAACTACTGTTCAACAACAGAGGACATTGGATAAGAACTTTTAATCCAGGTCAAGGCTCTGAGTCACATTTGGCTTTGAAGCAGACCCCTTCTTTGATAGTGGGTTTGGCTCATGTCAGTCACTCATAAACAAAAATGGATCTGGGTAAACTGTCTAAAGGCCATCCTGGTTCTCCATGGGAGCTGGAGGAAGGGAGGAAGCAAAATACTAACCAATTCTTCTCTAAATTTAATTCAGATCAACAAACATTTATTAATTATCTTTGCAAGGCCCTATGCTAAGTGCTGGGAATACAAAGAGAAAAACAAAACGGTTCCTGCTGTAACTGTTACACATCACTAAAATATCCAGGCAGACAGAGCCAAATTCCATCTTGTGGCTTGCTCAATAACTTAATAACTCATGTTTATATAGCATTTTAAGGTCTGCAAAGTGTGTTATCTCATTTGATCCTCAACATAACCCTGTGAGGTAGGCACTGTCATTGTCCTCATTTTATAGATGAGAAAGCTGAGGTAGGGAGAATTTGAGTGAATTGCCCAGGGTCAGTGTCTGAGGCAGGGTGAGAAGCTAGGTCTTTCTAGCTTCAAATCTAGTGTCCTATCCAATATACCATCTTGTCTTCCTGATTTTCCCTAATCCAGAGTCTTTCTGGGAAATACCATTTAATTCTCCCCAATGGATAGATTCGACCTATTCCTCTAAATGACAGGCGAATAATAAAGACAAAGAGGATATTCAGAATATTAGAAAATGGGCATAGAATCCCAGCACCTCTTAATAAATGTACTAGGAAATAGTTATAGCCAAACTTCCTGCTGAGTATCAATTTCACCATCAAGGCTAGTCACAATCCCCAGGAAATTCATAATCCTATTTGGGGAAGTCAGGAGGAATCACAGAATAATAGATTAGAGCTTGAAGGGAACTTGGAGGCATCTAAGGCATCTATCTAAGAAGCATCCATCTCTCTTTTTCTAGATAAGGAAACAGAGACCAAGAGAAGCTTAGTGATTTGTCCAAGGTCGCATAGAGAGTCAATGTCAGAAGTGGGATTTGAATCTAAGCCCTCTGACTCCACCTCCAATGCTGCTTCCTTTCCCAGTGGCCTTCTAGTCGCCTCTAGTGGCTATTGCATTTTGTCATTGCTGAAGTTACTATCTTATTCCAGTAGGTCACTGCTGCCCAGCTCCAAATACTGCTTGCTATTTCTCTCCTCTATGGTTCCATGACAATGAGAGTAGGGAGCAATTTTTACCTCCAAACAGGGGCCACAAATTAGCAACATTTCTTCATGTCTTATAGTGTTTCTTCCTTCTTCTTCAATATATAGTTGAACTGTATACAGATAGGGTTAAGACTCGTGAAAGAAGCAAAATCAGAGTAGACATGATGGATTGAGAGAACAGGAGGTCAGGAAGGAACTAGAGTCCACAGGAAGGATGAAAAACAGGTTTAGGAGGCATGAGGCAGAGGAATGGATAAAAAGACAGAAGAATATATCAAGAGAGGGGGATGTTAGGGTTTGAAAAGATGGATATATTACAGATATGAGTGACAGAAAGATCTTAGGAATGACTACCCCATAGAGGCTGAGGTTGAATAAAGATGTAGATCATGGGAGTTAAGGTTTGATGAGGCCAAAGTGTACAACAAGGTATCAACAGGGATTTTGATGAAGATTAAGATTGGGATAGAAAATCAGATGAACTGAAGTACTTGAGAAAGGAGAATGACTTAAAGGCCAGCTGATGATAGCAATAAGGAACTGGACCAAGATCCTCTCAAGGGCACACTCCTGACTCTCCTCCTTGGTCTACAATGCCCCAGAAACCTCTTCAACCTGGAAGGGCCCTCAACACTTGGAATTCACACTCTAAAAGTATCCTCAGCCCTTATGGCCTCTCCCTTTGATTGACCGGTTCCTCTCAGAACCTCCATTTCAAGGAGGACACACTAGCCAGTAACATTTGCATTCCTCTCTGGCTGCACTCCTGATTTTCTCAAGCTTTTTCTACAATGCTTTCATCTCCCCTCACCCCCATCAGAATGTATGTTCTTTAGTGGTAGACCTTGTCTTTCTTCTTCTAAATGTATTCCAAGAATTTGTCACAGTACCTGGCCAATAATAACCATGTAATAAATGCCTGCTGACTTGACTTGTTGACTTAGATGGCATGAACCTCAAAGGAAAAGAGATTCCTGAGTAATGGAGACAGACAGAGAGTGTGGAAGTGGCAGGCAGGGGACAAGGAGTATACAGGCTCTTGTTCCAGACCCACACTGTAGGGAATCTTGAAAGAAGGAGCAATGAGCCCTGGAGCCAGTGGCCAAGGACACACTGTCATCTGGGAAAAATTCAGGTTTCTTTGACTTGAAGAATATGGAAACAAGGTGAGATGAGAGTTCCTTAATGATAGAGTGGGTGTTTGAGAAGGCTCAACAGTAAAGGAGAACAAAGGAGGAAAGAGAGTAAAGAAGGGTTTGGCTGAGTTGAAGAGGAATGAGAGTATAGGGAGAGGTAAGGGTGGGGAGTGGAGAAAAAGGTTTTGCCTCAGTATGTGGTGACTCAGAATCACAGAGATCAGAGGAACAGTAAGTAGGGAAGGAAAACAACAGTTATCAAGTATTTTGTTAATCAAAGCAAGGGAAGGGAGGCTTGTTGGCAATAGTGATTGGGAAGGAATTGGAAATATGAATAGAAGCTGTTTAAGTGACTGATGAATTCAGGAGTGCAGACTTTGACAGAATTTATCCTTATCTAGCCTACTGATGATTGGTGTAGTTAAAGGTATTTAGGGATTGCTCACTTTAGTATATTTATAAAAGGCTCTAGATCCCTTTGTCTACTTCAGCATTAAATCTCATAGATCCTAAATCTCTCTCAGTCTCCAATTTGAGCCTAGCACAGTGCCTGGCACATAGTAAGAGCTTAATAAATGAGTGCTGATTGACTGATTCTAGTTGAGCTGGGCTGAGGTAATAATAGTTTCACAGGGTATGCATGTAGGATAGAAGAGTAAAAAAATGAGGAAGGAAAATAGGAAAGTATTTGAAGGGAGGTGGGAATGGAACACAGAAAAAGAGGTATTTCTCCCCTCTCCAATTCAGGAGCAATTCTCCTGATAATACTGCCATAACCACACGACTCCTTTTTTCCAAAACCTACAGTGATTTCCCCATTGCTGAACAAATACAATTTCAATCTCTGACCTTGACATTCAAAACACTTTCCAAAATGGCTCTAAAACAACTGTCAGTCTTTACCTCTTACTCTCCTTTTTAAATAAAGAGTATAACCAAAGTCATAGCACAGCTTTAAGTTTTAATAGCTATTTAACCTTGAATAGCTGAAAAATGCCCTCAGACTTTAGGGAGCCCCTGTACTGGACATCCCAAACCAACTGGGCCACTGTTCCTGGTTCTTATTACGCCTCCTCCCATTTCTGCCTTTGTTCACGTTATCCTTTATGCTTGAATTTACCCTCTCCCTATCTTGTTTCTCTGGATGTTGAAGTATCTTCCTTCCTTGAAATCCCAACTCAGATGCTATCTCTTCCATAATGTCTTCCCTGATGACTTCCCTCAAGCGAGTATTTCCTTCTACATTTCACATATATATGTATATTTAATTTTTTCTTTTTCTCATTCACTTCTGAGAATCATCACACCTCCAGACTGAATCTTCCTTTGTGATAAAGAAAAACAATTATATTCTGTCCCAGAAAGGAGTTATATTCCACAACCAGTTCTTTGGTCCCTTCATTTTCCACCTAATTATTCAGAATTATACTTCCTTTTTGGTGATCATTATATATCTTGTTTATTTTTCTGCTTATTTTACTCTCTTCCTATTTCTTTTAATTCCTCATAGTCATAATTTCTTACTGTATAGTAATATTCCAATACATTCATCTGCCATAGTTTGTTTTTTTTAAATCCATATCCCAGTTCACAAGTACTCCCTGTATTTCTATTTCTTTGCTATTACATAGCTTTCTGCTATGAATATTTTGGCATATATTGAACTTTTATTTCTGTCTTTGGGAGTGCTGAATTAATGAGATCATGGAGTCAAATGACAGTATAATAATTTTTCTTGTATAATTTCCCAAATCTAGTTAGATGGTTAGATATGGTTAGATAATTCATAGTTCCACCAACAATGTTTTAGCACATCTGCCTTCCCACTTAAATTTCTTATAACACCTTGCCTGGCTCCCTTCTGCCCTTAACACAGTCTACTTTTTATCATACTTATTTGTGCCTTTGTTTTATTCCTTCCTCATCCATTAGCAAAAGGACTACATGATTTCATTTCTGTACCCCTAGTGTCTTGCACATAACTGGCGCTCAATAAATGTTGCATTGCACTGAATTGAACTGAAGCATACTGGCTCTGGAAACATAAGACATATACCGATATTTGATGACTCTTGGCCATGCAAGTGAGTAACTTATCAGGATGGAAGAGACAACAGATGCAACAGAGAAATTCAGAATGAAAGAAAAGCACAGCTTACCTCATGGGGTACATAATCAGGAGGTAGTTTGCTGAGCATATCTTCAGCTAGTCTGTAAACGATAGCTTCCCGAGTTTCTCCTGCTCCTCCTCCGCTTTCTTTTGGTTGAATATTGGTAATCGTTTCCAGAACACCAGAAGCAGTATTACTTTGATACCTGACAAGAATATTAAACCCTTCAGAAAATACCGAGGCAGGGGGTGGGGGTGGGAAACACCCACAGGGATTATTATTACTAAAACTAAAATATATAACTGGTGGAATCACAAAAATTAAAGAGAAAAAACCATATGAGGCTTTTTCAGAGAATCAGAGATTAAGGTATCTATCTCTAAAGATCACCTGGAGGGACAGTGTAACATAATGAGAGATAGGTGCTGGACTTGGAATCAAGAGGATCTAGATTCAAATCCCACCTCTAACACAGCATTTAAGGCTCTTTACTGGCCGCATCCTACTTCTCCAGACCATATTACTCCCTTCCACATACACTATAGTGTAGCCAAATTGACCTTCCTCTCATGTTTGCCTGACTTTGTCCTGCCTGTCACTGCCGCATGGAGTTCTGTCCTCACCTTCATTTCTTGGCATCTCTTCCTTTCCTTCAAGACTCAGTTCAAGCACCCCTGCTACATGAAGTCTTTTCTGGACCCCACATTTCCTGTTGCCACCTCTCCCCACAAGATTACCTTGTATTTAAAAAAATGATTATCTATGTGCATGTTGTTTCCGTGAGGACAGAGACCATTTCATTGTCATTTTTTGCATTCCCCAGTGCTCCGCACAGAGTAGTAGCTTAATAAATGTTTGCTGACTAATATTTCTGTGATGGCAGGTATATCCCACAACCTCCTTGAGACTCAGTTTCCTCTGCTTAAAATAGGGATCATAATGCCACAAGGGCTCCTGTGAGGTCCAAATGAGAAAATCTTGTAATGTTATAAAAATGCCAATTAGCATTCTCTACCACATAACTTTGCTTCCTACAAAAACCACAGATAAAACCCAGGTAAATAAGACTCTAGCCTATTTTAGAATACTGTCAGGGGAAAGGAGTCTACAGACTTCTACTGTAACCCGAGCAAACTGTGAAAACCTGTATTGTCAAGAAGTTCTTCTGTACATTTATTTTGTAATCATCCTAATCAGCCTTAATTTATAATCTATTTCCCTGCATTCATCAGCCCATTCCTCTTCTTCCCTCAAGTCCATCAGATACTTGAAGACCCTTTGGCCTTCTGTCCTGCAACATTCTGTTCCAACTGTGGTTCCACTAGTCTTTCCTTTTGGCTTCTTTTACCTTCTTCCTTGCCAATAATGTCTGCATAAAGGTATTATGGCATTATTTGGAGGTTTTTTGGAGTGATCGTGGTGTGAGTTCTGAGAGCTTACTCTCATTAAGGTATTCTTAACAATCCAATTGCTGGTAGGTCAAGAAGATTTTGTAGGAATGGGAATATGATTCTTCTTTAGTTCTCTATTTCAATATCCAAAGAATGGATTTATTTTAGAAGACTCTTTTGACACTGTTCCTTTCAAAGGATCAGCCAGCTTTTCTTTAAAAATTTGGAGTCATTTTGCATTTTACTCTAACCTCTGTGTTCTTACTGACGTCTACAAAAACACTGTTTGACATTTTAATAGAGCTCACATTAGGAAGTCTTTCTGATAATACTCATTTTTAAGTTCTTAATGTCTTCCTTTAGAACATGCTCCATAATCAGAGCTAAGACAAAATGTTTAAAAATGTTCTTTTATTAATGTGAGGGAAATAATTGAGTTAAAAGACAAATACAAATGGTTCAACTGTAATGTGATTGATTTCCATAAGCTGAAAATCTGTATTTTCCAATGTTTTTGCTTATGTCTTTTTAAAACTCATTTTTCCTTATACTGTTGTTTGTTTGTTTTTTAAGCTCAGACCCAGGATTTCATTTGTATGGGGAGGTCCCAGTGAGGTAACGCCCTCTACCAATGCAGATGAGCAACTCTTCTGCCAATTGAGGGTATTTTGAGTTTAAGTGACTTGCCCAAGGCCATGCAGCCAGTATATGTTAGAGACATGACTTGAACCTAGGTATTGCTGACTCTTCTATCCACTATCCCCTGACGCTTCTTGGACTATTTGTAGAATTATAATATTGCCATATATGATCTCTAAGTTTTGGGTAGACAGGGTTGGTAGATGATCTATCAGTTGTATAGATTTTTAGATCTGGAGGGAACCTTAGAGATCATCTAATCTGACCGTCTCGTATGACAGATGAAGAAACCAAACCCCAGAGAATGGAAGCAATAGTCACAGAGTCACTACAAAGTGTGCAATCGTTTGAGGCAGAGATGGTACTCAAACTCAGGTTTTCTGATCCCGGGTCTTTTTCTCTTCCCACTGCATAATGTTGCTTCCTTATTTATTTACTGGTCAAAGTAATTGTAATGCTATCTTCCTCATGAGGGTGCCCAATTTAAATTACTGAAGGATGACAATTTTGCTGCCCTTGTATAAGCACAACTCACTTATTTTAATGCAAATAACATGAAATTAAATCTATAGGCAATATTAACTGCCATATGACCTCCTCTTCCTGGATTGATTTTCTTATATGTGTGTAGTTATGCCCTATTTATCCATCCAATCTTATTTTGGGATACCCTTTTGATCCAGTCATTTATTGTCATCCTTGTAGATCATATTTATTTTTACTTCTGGGCTTTTGTTTATGTCGTTCCCCATCAACCTCCAATGATTTAAATCCTAATCAGCCTTCGGAGTACAGCCTTAAGTAAGTCTTTCCTCTAACTACTTCAGCCTATCCCAGTCTCTCCTTTTTCTGAATTTTTAGTATATGCAAAGTTAACTGTTCTTTATTTCACATATTAATTTTGTCTTCCCAGTCAAGCTTAATATTTTTTTGTACTTCCACTGTGTCTAGCATGTTGAGTATATAGTAGGCACTCAATAATTTCTTGGTTGCTTGATTTGTTGGTCCATCTTGTCTCTCTGTTTGGAATGTAAGCCCTCTGACAGTGGGATCATGTGTCCTCTTTGACTGTACTATGCAAGTGTTCTTCAAATGTAATTGTGATGAAATTGTAAGACTAGATTTCCAAAGCACCAAGGAAACCTTCATATTATAAAGACTTTCACACCCAAAAAGACTTTCACACCCATTCCAGAAATGTAAGTGGAAGATCTAGGACCATGACATTGTGCAGACACAGGTTCATAGAAAATAAAGCCTGAGTGAAATATTTATCAGCAGTGGCCTTCTCCTTTGAAAGTAGTCAGCATAGCCTAAAGAAACAAGCAACAGGGACATCTTGATTCTGCTGGTCTTATTCTGATGATTTTGCTAACAAAAGCTTGTGCATAGCTGAGGAATTTTAGGTCTTTACACAGAATAGTGTGGGAATTCTTTTCTTTATTATGCTGTATGTGAGCAAATGTGCCTTCCCTAGAGTTCATACACTCCTAAGTAAATATGTTGCTATCTCTGTGAACCTTTTCAATGCCTTTGTTTTGCAAAGATCTCTTAAATAAATAGGCCATTCAGAGAGAGAGAGAGAGAGAGAGAGAGAGAGAGAGAGAGAGAGAGAGAGAGAGAGAGATGGCGGCTAGCGTGAAGGAACTATAAAGGTGAAGAGAGCATTTGTTGTTCAGAAGGCTATTTCCTGGCTATGCCTGGGATGTACCAACATCTCATCTGTATATCCCCAAGTTGTTACACATCCTCAGGAATGGCATAAAAAGCAACTGATGAGTTAACTACTTTGGAGAATTTTATAATATTTATAACATCAAATGATTGTTGAATTGACATGTCTATTGTAGAATGCTGGGGTCTTATGCACTATGGTCCCCAATTACCCTTTTTTTGGTGAGGCGATTGGGATCACACAGCTAGTAAGTGTCAAGTGTCTGAGGTCAGATTTGAACTCAGGTCTTCCTGAATCCAGGGCTGGTGCTCTATCCACTGTACCACCTAGCTGCCCCTCCCCAATTACTCTTTTTTTTTTTTTTGCGGGGCAATGGGGGTTAAGTGACTTGCCCAGGGTCACACAGCTAGTAAGTGTCAAGTGTCTGAGGCCAGATTTGAACTCAGGTATTCCTGAATCCAGGGCGGGTGCTTTATCCACTGCGCCACCTAGCCACCCCTTCCAATTACTCTTAATCTTGGCTAGATTGAACATCTTATTTGTCTGAATATTCCCTCTACCAACAGAGACTTTAACTCCTGTATGTTTTCTTACCCAGGCAATTTTTTACTCATATCTTCCCATAGATCATCCATAGGGGATTTGCACAATGCAGCTAAAACCTCTCTTTTGCTGCTAGGTTGGTAGTTTGTTCAATTAGTCTATCAAACAAACGTAACTTTGGTGGTGCAGAAAGTAGATGAACCTTGACCCTGTAAATACAGACCCAGGGAGAGTTCCTATCCAGGGTACTGCAGTTTATACAGCCCCAATTTAGCAGTAAAGACATAGTAACAGACAAGAAAAATGCAAGCCAGCTGAAACAGAACTACCTATGAAATGGATAATTAAATCTCTAATAAGTTATTAGAGTATCACAACGAAGAAACCAAACAGAGCTTTGTTTTGATACATCTTTGTACATGAAATATCAATGAGCATGAATAAAGATCTAATCCTGAATAGAATGTTGGTTGATACTGAAAGTACACATTTAAATGTTTCCTGTGAGGAAATGAATATAAAAGTTATAATGAGGCAGTTGATGAATTTACAGAATGTAAAAAGACATGCATAAGCACTAATGGGAAAAACAGTGAAAATAAGTAACTGTCTTTGGCATCAAAACAGTTGAATTTGCATAGTACTTAGTACCTTATAAATCTAGATAATAAAACATGAATAAAGTATACATTTTTATGGTTCCTGTCTCCAAGGTACACAAGCACTTGGGAAAGAGTTTACTTATTCTAAAGTATTCATTTAGTTTGAATCTTCTGTTGCACCAAGAATCATGTATTCCAAAATAAAGGTAAGAGTAAGATTTCTTCCTTCTTTTCTTCTTCCTTTCCTGCTCCCAAGGAAGACCAGACACAGCTATGCAGAGAACATAAAATTCACCACTATGGTCTCTTAGAATGTTTGGGCACTGAGGTTAGGTATACTTGCCTGCCCAAATACATTTATCAAAACCCTAAGGCTATCTCTACCTCGACAATCACTTCTATGGCTTCTTTGCTGGCCTCTCTTCCTCTCCTGACCTTTAACTATGGGTATCCCCTAAGGCTCTCTCATTAGTCCTCTGTTTCTCTTCCCATGCATACTATTTCAAGATTTAGTCCACTCTCATGCCTTTGCTGCCTTCTTATGACTTTTAAATCTTACATATCTCAAAATCCTTTATTTCCAAATGCCTAGAACATCTCCATTGGGATGTCTCAGCAGTACCTCCAACTTAACACTCTAAACTGAAATCATTAATTTTCCACTTTCCTAATACAACAATCTCTCTCTCTCTCTCTCTCTTTCACACACACACACACACACACACACACACACACACACACACACACACACACACACACATGCACACACACAAAACCACCCTGGCTTCTTGGCCCAATTTATTTATTCCCAGACTAGACTAGGATCCCTGGAAATATTTTTTCCTTCTATGTGCTACAGTTCCCAATCCAATTGCCATGTGCATATGCCGGCATATGTAATGATTTTCCATGGCATACTAGCCAAGTCTGTGGAAAGATATCTGTCAGGGCAAGTGTGTGAATTGGGGAGAACCTGTCTTCTCCTTCTTGAGAGAGTTAGGGAGTGGATGAACACCTTCACAAAGGTTTATTTACTGATTATCTGACAGACTTTCCCTATAAACAAGTCCTGGTGAACACCTCTTTTCCCTTTCCTTGCCATTCCCAGAGGCACTCCTAGTCCAGTTACTTATTATCTCACACTTGGATTACTGTCACTGGCTCCTAGCTGATCTCTTTGTTTTTTTCTTTCTTCCAACCCATTTTTATATCACCCACAAGATAAATTTTACTAAAGTACTATTTTAGTCATGTTACTCTCCTCAAAATCTTATAATGGTCTCCTATTACTTCAATTGCCTACTTCTTTACTGGGTTTTTAAGACCCTCTATCATCTGACTCCATTCTGTGATACAATCTTATTTCCCTCTACAATACTCCCCAGTCTTCTAAAGCCAACTTCCTTAATGTCATCTACAATTCACAGTAATTCATGTCTCCATGCTTTGCTTATGCCATTCTCCTACCCTGGTGTGCTTTTCATTCTCCATGCATTCATGTCCTATATCCATGAGGTTCACAGGAGATAATGTGTGTAAAGCATTTTGCAAACTTTAAAACAATGCCTAAATTTCAATTATTATTCTACAGTAAGATCTCTAGTCTGATAATGACTTCATTCCCTGAGTCTTTTACTGCACTTCTTTTGAGCTTAAGCAATGTTCATAGAATAATACAGGAGTATACCGGTAAATGTCCCAGAAAAAGGTACACATACACTTTTAAGTTAAATCTGCATTATTAACAACACTTTCATAAGTCTAGACGATGAATAAAACTCAACAATGGTGTCTCATGTGCTGGTTAGAGCTGGCTCCAGCACAACCCTGCCTATATCCTACAAGGTCCCACTCAAGTCCACTTCTTTTATGAAGGCTTCCCATCCTACTCTATCTAATCTCTCTCTGAACTCTTATTGCAAAGGTGACAGGCTGCACCTTTCCCAGTGTGTGGTTATACCTAAGAAAACAATCCCCAATGCAATAAGTGAAGTAGATACATCCTGGAAGGTAGAATCATGGAATTATAAATTTAGAACTAGATAACTTCTAACTCCATCATTTCATAGATAGAAACAGACTCAGAGAAGTTAGGTAGTTTGCTTAAAGTCATCTAGGTAGTGAGTCACACCTAGGTCCTCTGACTTAAAGTCCAGTGTCTTTCCCATCATGATGCCCCCATCCCCTCACTTCAGACACAAGAATTTCAAGTTATAGCCCTGGTAGGGAGATAAAATGAAAAGCATAGGTTGCCAAGCTGGGTTTATTATCAATGTGTCCTGTAAATTCAGAAAGACTAAGAACTTACGTGATATCAGCATTAGGATGGAGACCAAAAACTTCAGGATTGTCCATCGAAGGAAGTGACTGTATATATTCAAAATATTGTTCTAAAGTTTTACATACTGGGATTTTATAACCCGTATAAAAACAAAATGTTGGCTCGAACATCTTTTCACTGAACCAAACCTATGTAAAATTTAAAAAAAATGAAAATAATAAGCATCTAAGTATAAAGGTGGGGGGTAGTCATATCCTTTTTACATTGGTTTTGATTAATATTATTCTCACTGCTGAAAGAATAAGTAATGACAAATGAATACTAATTAAACAAGTTTACAAATGTAGGTCAAAACAGAAACACAACTGGACATTAGCCTTTATTTCATACTAATAATAGCATTTAAAGTGCTTTTCACACAATGGCTTTTTAAGGGATATAGTACAAGTATTATTATCTTCATTTGACAAATGAGGAAGCTGAAACCCAGACAGGAGAAATGACTCGCGTAAAGTCATGTTACAAGTAAATGGCAGAACTGCAGCTCAGGTCTAAGATTTCTGACTCCATACTTGGTTGCTTCTGATGTTTTTCCCACATCACACTTCAAGAAACGAGTGTTTGCCAAGGGGGAAGGGGAAAAATGTTAAACTCATTAAAATGCTCTCTTTAATAGGATGGATCAACTTTGGCCTCACTTTGTAAACAGTGTCAAAAATGTGATCAGAGCTCAAGGAAGCAATTGCATAAAACAATCATCTGAGAATATGCTCATTCCATCCAACCACCCAATTAGGGCTACATGTTTACAAGGTTATGTTACTACACAATCCACTATTTGATAGCCAGAAGATATTCCTCCTGTGAAAAGTCCATTGATGAGCTTGAAAAGAAGCATAGTACCCTTTAAGATGATGCTGAAGTGTAGTGGGAGAGCTTATTTCTTGACTATGTGGAAGGAGATCCATGAAAAAGTAGAGTGGGTTGATGTAGAAGGATGTGTGTGTGTGTGTGTGTGTGTGTGTGTGTGTGTGTGTGTGTGTGTGTGAAATAGAGACAGACAAACAGAGAGAGAATGTATAAGATTGAGGAATGGTATGAGAAAGATTGAGTGGATGTTAGGATAAATCCAAGAAGACCTAGAACTGTGTTTTACTGCCTCCTACCCTCTATTCCATGAAGAGATCATGAATGCAATGATGAAATATGTTATTTGGATTTTATCTTGTCCCACTTATCCAAGTAGGCATTTTCTGGGCTCCCCTTGAACTGTTTTGGGAAAGGTGAGGCAGCTCCCAAGAGGATTGAGAGCATGTTAATGACAGTAGTGTAGCTGAATATTTATGGATTATCAACTATTTATAAGACACTATGCTAAGCACAAAGAGGTATACGAGATATGGTCGTCAACCTTGAAAGGCTTCAAACCTACTTGGGCAAGACAGGATGTATACCTAAGAAGATTTTAACAATAAAAGATAGCAATCTTCTGCACATTAATGAGAGATACTGGCAATAACTTCAACAGGATCTCAGAGGTGGGGATGGTCACTGAGCCTTTTGTGTAAGTTAGGATTTGAAGTGAGTCTCAAACTTAGAAGGATAAGTCTTAGATAAGTGAAGAAGAGGGGAAAGACTTTCTAAGCAATTCAACAGCATGGGCAAAGGTGTGGGAGGTCAGACCTGGGATGAATGAAGAGTATATCAGTTTGACTAGAGAGGGTTTCATGAAGAGTAGTAATGGGAAGTAAAAGCTGAGAGTGTTCATAGGGACCAGACTGTGGCACCTCTTCCCTGTGTGCTTGCCTGGGGCACCTCCCCTTCTAAGTTACCTTGTATTTATTTTGTATGTATTTATGTGAATATGTTGTCTCCTCTGATAAAATATATGCTTCATGAGGGTAGGGGCTATTTCATTTTTGTTTTTGTATCCCCAGCCTCATACACATCATAGGTGCTTAACAAATGTTTGCTGATTGAATGAATGTTAACTTTAGGAAATTGGATTTAATTCTGAGGGTAATATAGAGTCATTGAAGGAGCTTATGAGGCTCAATACTGAATCAGGAAGACTAATCTGGCAGTAGTATGTAGGATGGATTTAGAGGTGATGAGGATGAGAGAAGACTGAAGAGGAGAAAACCATTCTTCAAGGAGGGAAACTATTACACAAATCTTGATATGAGATGATAAACACCTAGACTTGGGTGGAATAAATGGTTCTGAAAAAATGACAGCTACAAGAGACATTACTGTACAGGATATTCCAAAGGATTAGCATGCTTCCCTGAAAGAGAACTTAGATAATCAAACTCCCACATTTTACAGCTCTGGCACTTGAGGACTTGGGTGATAAAGTAACTCGTCCAAAACCATACTGTCAGCCAATTGCAGAAACTAGACAACGGGAAACCCAGGTTACTGCTCTTTCAGCTATTACACACTATCTCTTTTTTTTTTTTTAAGTGAGGCAATTGGGGTTAAGTGACTTGCCCAGGGTCACACAGCTAGTAAGTGTTAAGTGTCTGAGGACAGATTTGAACTCAGGTACTCCTGACTCCAGGACCGGTGCTCTATCCACTGTGCCATCTAGCTGCCCTTACACACTATCTCTTACCAAAATAAGAAAGTGGATTTCATAGTAAGCTTACTTTTTTTGAAAAAAAATTTTCTTTTATCTCTTCTTTTTTTATAACACAGTTAGTTCCTGATATTGTTCCCCTCAACCTTATAGAATTCTCCCCTGAAACAGAAGTTAAGCAAAACTAATTCACAAAAACTGATCTTAGTCTGACAGCATGTGTAATATTCCACTCTTGTAGACTTTCATTTCTTTATCAAAAGAGGGAAATGGGGCCAAGACTGGTCATTGTAATGAATCTGAGTTGTTACCTTTTAATATGTTTTTGTTTACATTATTACAGTAGTTTTAAACTGCCTAGAAAGGTTTTTCATAAAGGAAAAATTGAAATAAATATATCTTCCTGGAAAAACTTCAACTGAACAAAACATGATACCCCTGAATTATTCTGATTAATCAAGGTTTGACTATATTTAGAATAATCCACACCCAGAGCAATTAGTTTGTTTGTTTTTTAAGACAAAGTATTACTTATATAGTCCAGAACATAGTGAATGCAACACAAGTCAGTCCCACAAACAATAATTCCCAAACCATTTACAATTTTTTTTTTACAAATGCCTTTGAAATGCTCTAATGAAGCCTGCTGCACTCCCCTCCCCCACAACTCAACCCACTTTTTGCCTGGTTCTGACACTGTCAGCAAAAAGGGACTTTAGGTGAGTGGTGGTAGGGAGGAAGCCCTGGGTCACTAAAAAAAATCCACAAAATAGATAATTCACCTATTAGAAAACTGATAATTGAGGGGAATTCCCTTCCAGAATACAATTATAGTACAGATAAAAATGCTGATCTTTATTCAGTAATTCTGCACTAAAGTTAATGTAAATAAAGATTAATTTATATGCTACAAACAAAAAATTGTGCTATTAAGACCTAAACTGTGACAGTGACTATAATACAATGTATTCTTACGTTTTTTCCTAAGCTGACTTACTCTAGCAAAGCAATTGAGTAGACGTTTATCAAAATCGTCTGTGACTCTGCCTCCATATTGTACTTCTCCAATCATGTAGCGTACTGTAGTCCACGATACTCCCTGTGTTTTTTTAAAAAAACAACTAGTTATAACCAATGTCAATAAAATGAATAATTATAAACATCCTGGGGTTTTGATTTCAGGAAGAGAGTTGAGGTAGTTTCTTGAAAATTCTAAATATAGTCACATGAAAAATTTTATTATGGATTAATCAGAGTTCACTTATTTACCTTGTTAAATAGTTTACAATTTATTTTTTAAAAATCTATAACAGGATGCACTAGCGTATGTGTGTCTTATAGGTTATCTCAAGTAAGACATTTGGTGAGATGAAGTATGATTTCACAGTTTTTTTACTTCCTTTTCCTGATTCATGACCCAAGTCAGTAAAGGTAGAGAGAAGTGGGAGTAGTGAGTGTGTATGTGTGTGTGTGTGTGTGTGTGTGTGTGTGTGTGTGTTTCTCACTTAGGGTGGGTTAGCAATGGCTGAATAAGAAAATTGTTGAAGGACAATCTATCCCCCAACTTGGTGTGAACTAGCAAGATCAAAAGTGTCTCATAAAGCAAAAAGAGTTCACAAATGCTGATTTGGGGATCATTAAGGACAAAAGGGATAAGTACAGAAAAGATACTACTCACTTTCTTGATATCACATTCATCAAGGTGGTTCTGTATAAACTGAACACTGGCTGTAAAGTCAGCTGAATTAAATTCATAAGGAATATTCCACCCTAAGGGACCAAACTTGCGTCGTTCCTTAAAAAATAAACACAGAAAAACAAACGTTCAGTGGAACTTCCTTTTTTTTTCAATCTGATGTTTGTTTCTTCTTAATGGAGTGAAATTTAATAAACAAGAACAGCAAGAAGTACCAGAGATGCCTAAAGAAGTTGACACCATCTTAATAAACCACCATGCATACATCAGCCAACAATATTTTTTGGTCATTCTATACCCAAACAATACTGAAGAACAGACCTCAAAACCATTGACTTGAAGCAGAACCAGTTATCTCTGAATTTAAAAGAATTCAACTCCATTGTTGATTCATAAGAACTCATTTTATTATTGGTACATTGGGTTTTTGATATGTCCAAATTTAAAATGTTGCTAGGGTCTCTAGTTTTCACTTTTAAGAACACTGCTTCTGTAGTTGAAGGGCATTTAAACTCTTTCCTAGTTCCACTGGGTAATTTTGTAATTGGAGAGAGAGAGAGAGAGAGAGAGAGAGAGAGAGAGAGAGAGAGAGAGAGAGAGAGAGAGAATGACTGTTGATACAAACATGATATGCCTGTCAAAACTTTCATGTTACTGCACAGCCACCACTCTAATAGCTCCCTTGGTGCCTGTCCTTTCTGGTTACTAAATCAGGTTGAAATGTTACCATGAAAGGATAACAGGCAGGGCAGACAAGATCCACAGAAAGCTGAACTGCTGGCATAGGACAAGGGTCCTTCCATTGTGCTGGTTCCCTGGAGTCTCTCTGAGTGGTGTGTAAGTGTTGGTATTGGTATTTCTGGGTCTCAGACATTTATGACAGTCATACAGATGAACCCTAGTGCTACCTACCATTCATTGCCTTCTCCTGTGTTAGTGTATATCTGGGCCTATAACTAGTGCCCAACTAATTATTTTTATCTTAGTAGCAGAAGCCACTCATTAACATGGAGCCCCAGTGCTTGAGGTGGAGGGTACAGATAGTGTCATGTAGTATCCTATACACTAAACATGTAGAATCAGACATCTCCTGAGTGCCCCTTTGTCCTTTCCCTTCTTGCTGCTTCTCTTTGTTTCTTTAATCATATTTCCCTCTCTTCCCCACCTCTGAGCACAAAGTACACTGGGAAGAGCATGGTGAAGACTGGTTGTAGAAGGACCATTCCACTTTCACCCAAAGTCCTGATTAAATCCTTGTTTTAGGTAGCATATGGATCACTTCTGATCTTTGAATTTAGCATCTCATCTCCCAACTCTGTCCTCCATGCCTGAAATACGCCACTTTCCCAAATCCACCTAGGGTCCCTAGGTTTTTCCAAGGCACAGCTCCACCTGGGTGCCAGGCACTGCACTAGCAGCTGGGCAATACAAAGATACCAAATGAAAACAATCCCCATCCTCCAGCAGCCTACATTTTATTGCCCATTGACTTTTTGACCCTATCTGAAGGGCTCTACTAAGCTATGCCTTTTCATAACCATTGTGAGCAGTTGTACGACATTTAGAAAACATGCTATGAGTTTGATTCGCTTACTTATTAAATAAATGCACCTAGGTCCGGCATGTACATGGAAAGGCCCTTGCCCTACTATATGTACAAAAGATAAGCTTAAAAAGATCCTGATATGAGACACTCAGTTCATTGTAAGTGGTGGTCAGCTCTGACGTGTCATGTATGAATGCTAATTTGAAGCCTTTAAAAACACATTAGTCTCTGTTTTATAGAAATCAAAAGATTAGGTGTTATAGTTCCAAAAATGTTCACAACTCAACCAACTTAAACCATAAAGTATTTATTTTGGGGGTGTGGTGGCCTGAACCTGTGATTTCCCTCTGTCAATGCAAACTGGATGTAATTTATCTGTAACTTAGAGTCTTAGAGTGCACAGGGAGCCCAGAGGTTAAGTGACACACTCATGGTCTCAGGGGCAGGATTTGAACCTGGCTCTAAGTGTTGCAATTAATAAGGTTTGCCCTTATAAATTTATCCTTCACTAAAAGGAAGTTTTTATAGAGAAGAATGAAGTCACTGTCTGCTATGAAATTTTGTATAGAAGAGAATCATCACCTAATGAACACAGCTTGAAAAACTGTGAAGTGACATTGAAACAAATGTACAAGCTTCTTTCTTCTCCTGTGAGCCCCTACCACACTGCTGGGCACACAAGTCTTTTTTTTTTTTTCAGGACAATGAGGGTTAAGTGACTTGCCCAGGGTCACACAGCTAGTAAGTGTCAAGTGTCTGAGGCCAGATTTGAACTCAGGTCCTCCTGAATCCAGGGCTGGTGCTTTATCCATTGAGCCACCTAGCTACCCTCCTCCCCCCCCCCACAAGTCTTTTTTTGTTAAAAAGACTGTCTGATGGGGAGTAAATGAAAAGTGTGTCTCCTCTCAATCTTCTTCCACCATACATGGGAGACCAGGTTCTTGTAAGGGTTCAAAACCACTATTGAGCAGGGTAGAGGAGTCTGGTTTGGTTCTAAGCTGGTATACCTTTCCTCATCTTATGTAAATATGTATTGTTTAACCTTTATTATTTAACTTCAAATCTGTGATTAGGATATTTTCAGAAGTCTAGTACCTAAGGTATGAACTGGAATAAGCTGGACTTCCAATGAACACCAATAACAAACCTTTTTCACATCACCAGCCTCTACAGCTGAGGCAGGTTTATATGATCACAGAAATGGAGGTAGGCAACTGCCTTAGGGCTGGCATACTTTCCTCAATCATGAACACTGAAAAGAAAAGGAATCCTATCTATTTTAACAAAAAAGAGGTAATATCCATTTCCTCCCTTTTTGAGAGGAAGGGTGGAAATTGGATATTACTTTTACCTATGTGATTTCCATTTAGACATGGAACTAAGTGAAAAGGAATTTTTCCTTTCCCAGAGCTGCTTAAATTGACGTCATGAAAACATTACCATTTATATGTACTAAGCAATTGCAATTTAGTTATCTCTTAAAATGTGATCTTTGACAATTGCTCAAAATGCCTACATTTGTTTCACATTTATGTTCCTTACTGCTGATTTTCATTTTAGAACTTTTCTTTCCAAGCTGTTTTTTTTTAATTTTCACTTAAAGAAAAAAGAGTTGTTTCAGATCATAATGAGGAAAGACGGTTAAATTTTAGGTTTTCTTTTCCAAATGACTTTATTACGATTCTTACAATTTGCTTATTGGTTTCTACTGGCTTTTGTGTAGTCTTTGCATAGACTTGGCAGTTAATGAATGCTTGTTGGATTGAGTGGAATTCTAGAAAGTGCATCCATCGTTTTTTTTTAAGGGCCAAGACTACACAATAAAACCAATTAGAGAACTCAAAACTGCCTCCTATCACAAAGATGTTATAAATCTATCTGGATTTCAAAATCAAGGGCTTGTTCAGTTTATTTGGATAACTATTTCTATTCTTCGAATCAGCTAGTATTTATGGTGTGTAGGGTGCTGTTTGGCAACGTGGAGATACAAAAGAAGCATGTTATAAAACCTCTGTCTTTGAGGAGTTTACAAGTAAATACAGTTGGGGAAAGAACACATAAATGAAATAGAGAACAATACCAGATAGAATCAAATTTAATGTGGCAGAGAATATACATATTATGGGAGGTAAGAAAAGGAAAGATCGTTGTGGGTCAGACATTTAACTGAGGGACTTCATGGAAGAAGTGGGCTCTGAAGTTGTTGTTGTTATTGTTGTTTGTCCTTTGTTCTTGAAGAGGACCATGACCTTGGGGTGATGTCATGACTTGCAGTGAATTGGCTTTAAGTGAGGGAGGGCTGTGCAAAGTAGAAAGAGGTGGGTGTAATCTCCTGTGGAGACAGAGCAGTTTTAGAGTTCAATCTAGGCTTCAGACACCCTATTGACAGGGACCAGCAGAGGGCAGTCTTCTTTGGTTTGGTCCAAAAGAAGGGCAAGTGAGAGTTCAGAAATACTGTACTGGGGGGAAGTCCAGTTGAACTGGAAAATGAAAGGAGAAACCGAGTACTGTATTCCAGAAGAGTCAGACAGGAATGATGAGTACCAGACCACAAGTGAACGCCTGGAAGATGAACCAAGAATCAGAGAAGGCAGAGCTGGACAGGCTGGACAGGCTGGACAAGCACACTGGTTGGAAGTCAACTGGGAAGGGCAGAGAGAGTCAGAACACAAGTCTTGAATAACGAGAATCGCCTCTGACTGCACTGTGGGGGTTCCAAGGGAGACTGAAACTTTGAGGGAATCTTGGGCTTGGGTAACAACATGAGGATAGCATGGGCATGAGCCCAGTCTTTTCAGGGCCAGGGCCAGGCCTCTCTGGCTTCTGTTTGGCGAGCAGCAATGAATAAGGTTAGGTAAGTAATGTGGAACTGGAAAAGGATTTGAGTGCCAAAAGAAAGAGTCTGAGCTTTATTGGATATGCATTGGGATTCATTGTAGGGTTTTAAAGAAGAAAGTGATAAGAGCTGTTTTTAGAAAAACCAAGATACTACCCGCTACATTTATTAAGTGCTCGCTGTGTGCCGGGCATGGGCTCAGCTCCTTAGAGATATTATCTCACTTGATCCTCACAATTCTGGGAGTTAGGTAAGTGCCATTATTATCCCCATTTTACAGAAGAGGAAACTGAGGTAAACAGAAGTTAAGTGACTTTGCCCAGGGTCACACAGCTACATTTGAACTCAGTTCTTCCTGACTCCAGGCCCTGGCACTCTATCCACTGTGCCACCTAGTCACAATTCAGGAAAGGGATACAGGGAATAATGTAGACCTTTTCCTTTGGACCCCCATCAATCATTCCACTGCTGCCACCATAAAAATCAACACAATGTTTTACAGGAAAGATAGTCTGAATTAGAAAGAATATCTCTCTCTTCTACAGTGTAAAAGTTATTGTATGAGGCAAGGCCCCCCAACTTAGAATTCAGGCTAAAAAGATAAAAGTGTAGGGCCAGGCTTATTAAACTGGGGTCCTTATCCTTTTTTTAAAACTATGGGATCTTCATTTTAGTATCATTGGTTTCCTTTGCAATCTTTAGTATTTTATTTTATGCATCTATAAGCAAGATTCTGAGAAAAGGTCCATAAGGCTCTACCAAAGGGGTCCATGATACAAAAAAAGAATAAGTATCCCTAATTTAGGAGAGAAATATGATTAAAGTTAATAACATCACAAAGTTAAATATGGATTTGTTCACTAAATTCCAGAAAACCAGCAATAGTAGATAGTAATCTAAATAATGTAGGCTTCTAGAATTTAGGAGAGAATGATAAAGGGGAAAGGACCTTATTAAATAATCTAAATTCCTTACACATTCCATATAGAATTCGAAGAGTAATTGTTCACATTATATTTATCACTGCATATTTATCAAGAAGGGGAAGAAACTACATCTTCCTCCAATAAGCATCATGGAACAACTGAATTTTCACTACTTGGGATGATAACACAGAATACACTCTTTGCAGATTTGAAATCCAATAACAAGCTTAAATAAGACATAATTGTTTATGAGATAAATTTATCTTTTTTTTTCTATTTTGCAGGGCAATGAGGGTTAAGTGACTTGCCCAGGGCCACACAGCTAGTAAGTGTCAAGTGTCTGAGACCGGATTTGAACTCAGGTCCTCCTGAATCCAGGGCCAGTGCTTTATCCACTGTGCTACCTAGCTGCCCCTAAGACATAATTGTTTATGATAAGGTCTGCTAAGGTGAACCATTATCAGATAAGTTTACAGTGTCTTAAAAGATGGAATTTAAAATTCAAGGGCTATAATAAAAATTTGAGAAAGCAACAAAATATCAGCTCTATTAACTTTTCTCATGATGAATGATGACTAGTAGAGGTGATTATAAATATGTACTGGCTTTAGACCTCTTCTTTAGATGTGCATAGGTCTTACAATAGAGCCCAACAAAGTGGTTTGTCCTAGGGGAGAGAGATTACTGGAAAGGACATATGACTAATAGTCTCCAGAGTGGGCAACTAAATTTTCTGTCACCTCTGTATAGAACAGGGTTGACTGGCCACCTTCCTGAGCAAGGAATAGAGATGGCTCTTGGGATAGTCACATTACTCTGTCCTTTACCTGAATTTCAGTCTAAAAAAAGGAGGAGAATGCAAGAATAAGTTAGAGGTCTCTTCTCCCCTCTGTGCATGAAGGGCACATGTTTCCTGGTATGGAGTAGTCAGCAGTGTGTTAAGAACAAGTGGTGTTGGGGATCAACCAAATCAGAAGAAGCTCCCTCCCACCCCCTAATATAGTTCTAAATAAAAGACCAAAATAATTGGCTATTACCTAGTAATTACACTTAAATTGATTTTAAAATGAAACTTGAACGTTTCATATGTTCTATTAACACAAATGGATTTTAAAATGCAAAATTGAGTTTTGAAGTTCCTCAAATCTGGGGAACCGAGAGTCACTTTCCGCTTTGCCATGATGCTTGTTTGTCTCTGAGAATGGTGCATTAAAGATATGAAAAGGGGTTTAACTGCCAACACTGCCAGCAGAACCAAAGAGCAACTAATCTAACAGGTTTGTTGTTTGGTGACTATTATGTCACTTGATTAGGAAGAAGTGAAGAGCCTAGGGAATATCAATATTATCTAAATAAGAAATATATCGCAGGCAAGAAATGCAAATAACAATAAGAAGAAATTAAATTTACTTAGCTTTGGTTAAAGGAGAGTCTCCTACAGTGACTCAGTTTGCTATATACTGAACGCAGAAGCTGCTTTTGGATACCTGTACGGTGGAGTGTAAAAAGGCCACAGTATACAGCATTGGTTTCCACATGGGCAGATTGCTGACATCCAGGAGGTCTTGATTAATTCCAGCAAATGTTCTTTTCAAACCTGCGCGTACCCCTTGGGGTGGTTCATTAGTGAACTTTATAGAAGTCTGTCATAAAAAGCAAATATATTAGCTTTACTTATGAAAAATTCACACAAGGAGACAAAAACTCTAATTAAAAAGAAGTCAAACAACATATTTATGATACATATAACTTTAGCTGAAATTCAGCCAAGTACTCACTAATTAAATTGAACATAGCCAATAAGCCATAAATTAATATCTAGTGTTATAATTCACTTGTGGGAATGTTAACTACATAATATTGATGACAGCATTTGATTTCAACAGTGCAGATTCTGTTAGTGTCCTGAACAATTCTGTGTTTATCCAAATGACTCCACACTCATTTGTAGAGGTGGAGCAAATTAACAACTGATATTTCCACAGTCCTGTGAAATTTCCAAGAGCTTTCCTCAGGTCAACTCCTTTGGGGATAGGTAGTATATAATTATAACCATTTTACAGATGAGGAAACTGAGAGGAAAATGACTTGCTTAGGGACCCAAGGTTATCACAGACTCCAGATGTCTTGTAACCAACCTGTAGCAATGTGATGGGAAATTTGTCATGTGCTTCAGTAGTTATCCAGACTCGGAAAGTCTCATTACTAGCTTCAGTGGTAAGCAGCGTTTCTAATAATTCCTCCATGAACTCTAGACCAAGGTGACAATTCTGAAGTAAGACCCAGCCGCCCTGTATCCAAAACAACAACCTGTTACTTGATTTTGGCAAAAATCTGGAACAAAAACAGTCATAGATGTATTTTTTGCATTGTTGTAGACCAGATGTATAAATTCTTTTATCCTGTATATGGTTTAATAACTCATTTTATGTTTTCATATGGTCATTTCATTTGTTACTTTGATGAACTAATAACTTTCAAAACCAAATAGATTTGAAATCATTTTCTGCATTATCCAGCCAGAGAGGAAAGGAAGGAAAACGGCTAGCCTGAGTTATGTAGTACAGTGTGAGCACCATCTAGTGATGAAAATGGGTACTTTGCAGGCTAGAATGCCCATGCCCTAAACTTACGTTTTCATTCTTTATAATAAATCAAGTAATAAAATGTGTAAGAAATATAGCAGCCAAGAACAGGCCAGAAAACTCAATACATATTTTTCTTTTTATAATTATTTATTTATTTAGAATTCCCCCCACCTTACATGCAAAAACAAAATGTAACATTGATTTTTAAAATTTTGTGTTCCAAATTCTTTTCCTTCCTCCCTATCCCCCCTTAAGAACCCAAGAAAGTCAATGTGTTATACCTGTACAGTCATGCAAAACATAGCAGACAAAAAAACTTAAGAAAAAGGAACTAACAACAACAAAATATACTTCCATCTGTAATCAGATACCATCAGTTCTTTTTCTGTAGATGGATTGCATTTTTCATGTCTTTCAGAGTTGTCATAGGTCATTCGCAGCAGATCATCTTACAATATGGCTATTACTTTGTATACAGTACATTTCACTTTACATCAGCTCATGTAAGTCTTTCCAAGTTTTTTCTGATAGCATTCTGTTCATCTTTTTTTAAATAGTAAACTACATTTATATACTACTTTAAAGGGAGATTCCCTTACAAAACACTCATGAGGTTGATTACGACAATAACAATCGCAGCTAACATTTATATAGTACCTTATACCTGACAAAGAATTTTCTTCACACTAGCCCGGCAAAGTAAATACCACCACCACCACCATCATCATCCTCATCCTCATCTTACATTGCTCTTGCCTCTGCTTCAAAATTTTTTCCCAGTTACTATCATTGTGTTTCCCTCGATGCTCTTCACTCCCCATGATATTTACTCTATTTTCTATCTTCTTTTACCCTATCCCTTTTCAAAAGTGTTTTGCTTCTGACTGTCCCTCCCCCAATCTGTCCTCCCTTCCTTCACCCCTTTCGCCTTATCCCCTTCCCCTCCTACTTCTCCGAAGGGCAAGATATATTACTATACCCACTTGAGTGTGTATGTTATTCCCTCTTCAATATATAACTTTTTAACAAAGATTGATCCACTAGATTAATATTCTTTTACTTTTGTAATATTTTTGGAAAATTACAAGTTATTGCTGGAAAGTCGTGATTAAATCCAAAATGAAGGCAATGGTCTGCCATTATAGTGCTGAGCCTGGTTCTCTCTTCCCCTAACCCATCCCCCTACACAACTTAAGAACAAACCAAACAGTCTAGTTGTGCTATTAGACTGGGTCTATGTTCTACTCATTTTCACATTTTCCCCCAAAGTTTAACATGGACTCTTTTGTACATAATAAGCCCAAGCAAATGAATGCTGAGAATTAATAACAAAGAAACTGGAAAACCAGACAAAAAATGAGGGATTACAGAACTTTGAATTTTTATGCTCTTCCTGAGCACAGAATACCCAGGGACAGGGAGAAAGGAGGGACTTCAAGTGTCTCTTGTCTTACCTCTAAACTTTCTTCCCATATTCCCTAGGAAACCCCTTTACTCTGCCCTGTTGAATAAGATCAGACTTAGCAAGAATCTGTGGGCTTTGCATAGGCATTTTTGTACTATTATTGATGCAAGATTTTTCACGGGCATTTGTGGGGAAATTCTAATCAAAGGAAGTTTTTTCAATATCCTTTACATTTTCATTGGGACATATGTGGGTTGTTTTTTTTTATTTTTTAACTTTTTCCTCCTTTTTGGAAAGTAGAACCCAAATTACGATTCCTTTTTTTTTTTTTTAAATCAGGAGTCACTTTACAAAGTTTTCCCTTTCAACAAATAAGAATTATACCTCAAATATTTATGAATTCATCACTATCTGCGATATTTATTAAGTACTCACTTATAAGTGGCATTGTGCTAGCAAAGATCAACATCACAAGTCACAAGGCCATTCTTGCTCCAGAATAACATTCTTTCTAAATTACATTAAAATGCACATTCGACCAGGCCAGAACTATATATCCTCAAAAAATTAAGCCCGAGAAATAACTTGGTAAGGACCAATTTCCTGAATATTGTGTAGACATTGTGTGAACTATGTATTGTATTCATGATTTTTATGTTAAGAAATTCCAAAAGACTTAGATGAACTGATGTATAGTGAAGTGAGCAGAATCAAGAGAACCCTGTGCACAGAGACAGCAATACTGTTTGATAATGAACTGTGAATGGCTTAACTATTCTCAGCAATACAATGATCTGAGACAACTCCAAAGGACTATTGATGAAACATACTATCTATCTCCAAAGAAAGAATTGATATTAATGGAATAGACTGAAGCATGCTATTTTTCACTTTCTTTCATTTTTTTCCTTTTACTCATGTTTTCTTATACAAAATGACTAATATGGTAATGTTTTACATAATCGTACATGTATAACCCACATCTTATTACTTACTGCCTCAGGGAGGGAGATGGGAAGAGAGGGAATGAGGGATAAAAATTGGAACCCAAAACTATAAATAAAAATGTTTATTACTTTAAAAAAAGGAATTCCATTCGCATTTTCCCTAATGTGGGAAACAAAAAATAGACAACCATATATTTGGAGCTGAAAGGGACTTTATAAATCATCTAATCCAAACCCCATTTGTTATGGCTAAATAAACTGAGGCGCAGAGGGGTGAAGTGATAACAGTATGTGATAGAGCTAAGATTTGAACTCAGGCCCTCTGATTCCAAATCAATTGTTCTTTCTTCTGTATCATACTGGTACAGGAACTTATAGTATCAGGAGCAGTTAAAATGAACCTCCTGGATGTAAGTATCAAGGTGACAAGTTCTTCACTCAAGGGAAATGGCAGCAATCAAGATCCAAAATTCAACTGAAGATCTGCTCTATAAAGTGAATACTTTGGTTCACCAAGTGAAAATGCACTGAATACATATAATTATTTCCACGTGATATTTATTCAAGCTAATTAAGCAAAAAAGATTGAGACTTTGGGTTTTCTAGGGATTAATGACTAGCTAGAAGAGGTTGATGACCTAAAGTAATGTTTTAGGCTGTTAAGCCTTCTCTAGCCATTAATTTCAATGAATATGTGGCACCAAGGCTATTATTGGCATTATAAGATGGAAAGTTTAGAAATAAGCCAGTGAATTTATTTTATCTTATTTTATTTTTTAATGGTGCGATTTCTTCAATTGCTATGATAGGTCCAGGGCATTCCAAGAGAATTAATGGTCTGTGTATTTATTAGGTTTTATGTGAATTATAGCTCAAAATTCTATTCAGCTTGCAGTTATTAATAAAAATTAATATCAATACTTGAACTTAGCATTCTCAAGTGCTTTCATATTTGCCTGAAACTATCCTTAATGAAAAATGAATGCCTGAAGTTAACCAAAATCGAAGTTTAATTGTCCTCATCTGTCACTTCAAAAGTGCTATATGTCATTACTATATCATGAAATTCCAAGACTGTTAAATTTGAGTCTCTGGGAATAGAGAAAGGGCATATCTGCATGATAGCCTGAAAAGTTTTAATGACAAATAAGCTGAAAACTTTCAGTGGTCAGAGAAAGCAGAACCTCAATCACAAAACCAGTAAATGTCAATAAGAAATTGGTTTGAAATTTAAACTTTTTTCATAAGAAATATATACAAAGATAATTGAAAATTTATTAAACATATAAATAAAGATGGAAAAATATACTCTTTATCACAAGGATATATGTTTCATTTCCATGTCTGCACACATCTACCTGCTTTTTCAATTGTTGTTCATGTAGAAGTATCTAAGGGCAGAGATTTCTAACCTGAGCAACAATTATTAAATGTGCAGGCCATACCATCCAAATGAATGGGCAGAGGGAGAAATAAAAGATGACAAAAGAAAGCACCTATACTCCTTCTTCCTACATACCTGTTGCATTGACATGTGTACTAGTTTTCGAGCATGAACTTCTTGTCCTTGGCCCATAGAAATTGTCCTGCATTCTGTAATATATGCAAAATGCTATTGTTACGTATCCTCATCTTCTGTAACAGTGACACAATTAGGTTTGATTTTCTGTCCATGTGTCAGTTAGGGGGCAGCTAGGTGGTACACTGGGTAACCTGCCAGGGCTAGAGTCAGAAATACCCAAGTTAAAATGTGGCCTCAGCTACTTAGTAGCTGTGTGACCCTGGACAAGTCACTTAACCCTATTTGCCTCAGTTCCCTATCTGCAAAATGAGCTGGAGAAGGAAGTCGCAAACCATTCTAGTATCTTTACCAAAAAAACCCTAAATGAGATCACACAAAGTCAGACATAACTGAAATGATGGAACAATGACAACCATGTATCAGAGTATACAATAAGTGCTTAATAAAGAGCTGTTGGATCTGTTTTGAAGCATTGATGGAGCCTTACGGTGGGTCCAGAGGGGACTCTTTTAGTGTTCATTGTCCTATCTCAACAAAGGCTAAACACTCATATAAAACTCCCTGACACAGCTCCATTGGTGTGACCCACAGGGGGCTGCAGACCATTCCAACCTCACTGAACCTCTCTGTAGGGAGAATCACAGTCCCCGCTGAGAAATGTGCACAAGAGCATCTGTGTACATTGTTGGGTCATATGCTTTCTTCCCTCAAGTTTTACTTCAGTGCCACACTGCAATGTGGAGTATGGGTTGTAAAGAATTAATTGTTATTTGAGGTTTTTATGCATCGGCGCATACTGGCCTGGGGCTCCGCAAACCGCACGGTGCTCCACCCACTGGTTGTAGCTGTTGCCAGGGCTCTGGCACCTCACGTCATCACCACTCGCCACCTACGTGGGCCTGGCAAAATTATAATGATTGGAAGCCTAGTGAGGGCAGTCATGTGACTGTCAGAGCGGCCATCCCATTGGCTGGGGCTGTGTGGGGTGTTTCTAGGTTTGGGGGAGGAGGATTGGGCAATTGAAGTGCAAGCGTTCTGCTGAGTATTTTCAGCTGATTCCTGGGCAGTGGTATTTTTTCAGGTATTATAATTTCCCTTTCCCTATTTTATTTCCTTTCCCTTGATCCTACTGATCCTGTTTGTGTTTTGTTTTGGTTTTTTAAGTTCGTTCTTGTTAAAATAAATCTTGTTCTGTTTTGAGGGAGGCTGCCGGTCTCCTTCCTTGCCCCAATATTGCGGTGAGCCGCTTAGCTAGCACTCCCCAATTAAAAATTGGTCCGCACAGGGTTAAGTCAAGCTCAGTCAGGCCCTGTCAAGTGAGAAGGGCTTTGAGTAGGGGCACAGGGATGGACAACATATCCGTTATGGGAGGGATAGTTCCATTTATCACCAAGAGGCTGATCACTGGGGAATAAGTTGTTGTTTTTTTTTCCCTGCCAAAACTACTCATGAAGATTGATCTAAGGTGGATTTAAGGTTTAATCTGCATTGATGGTGGTGTTCACACCGACAAGATCAAAGGAGCTTGAAGTATGATGTGGATGTTCACACCATATAGTAGCAAGTGAGGAAAGAAAAACACTAAATAAAGTAAATCCAAGTATATTTCTTTTTTTCTTTCCTTCATCTTCCTTCCTTCCTTCCTTCCTTCCTTCCTTCCTTCCTTCCTTCCTTCCTTCCTTCCTTCCTTCCTTCCTTCCTTCCTTCCTTCCTTCCTTCCTTCCTTCCTTCCTTCCTTCCTTCCTTCCTTCCTTCCTTCCTTCCTTCCTTCCTTCCTCTCTTTCTTTCTTTCTCTTTCTCTCTCTTTCTTTCTTTCTTTCTTTCTTTCTTTCTTTCTTTCTTTCTTTCTTTCTTTCTTTCTGTCTTTCTGTCTTTCTGTCTTTCTTTCTGTCTTTCTTTCTTTCTTTCTGTGGGGCAGTGATGGTTAAGTGACTTGCCCAAGGTCACATACCTAAGTATCAAGTGTCTGAAGCTGAATTTGAACTCAGGTCATTCTGCACCACCTAGCAGCCCCCATGTATATTTCTGAGGTTATAGGTTGGACTTGTTTACTTTCAAGTTATATTGAATTTTCATCTCCTATCATACAGCTGGCGATTTCCCCTTGTGCACAGAGCACTCACTGACATCTAAAGGAGAAGGCAGTGTGGAACAACAGCACTGGATTCAGAAAATGTGGTTTCAAATCCTGCCTCTGACAGTACCTGTCAGAGTAACCTTGGGCAAGACACTCAATCTCCCTTGTTCCTCAGTTTCCTTATCTGTGAAATGAGAGATTTACACTCCATGGCCTCTGAGGGCTTTTTTTGTTCTTGATATTTGATCTATACAAATCTATCAGAATTATATAGGGAGTAGCAGAGAACTTTTAAATTGGGCTCTTTATAGCAATCCCTATCAATTGTTTATTTTTAATTTTGGAGGGGGGCAATGACAGATTATTTATATCATTCATACTTAAAGTTTCCCATGTAGAAAATTCTTTGCTAAGTATTTAAACTACAAATTTAAGTTGGAAACTAGAAAAGCAAGCAAAAGTACAAACAGATACTCAGAAAAACCTTAAGCAAATTTGTAAAGCAGGGAATTTTGTTTTCAGTGCTTCTCTAAATCTTCTTACTTGCCTTATTTTGTAGGTACACACCCGGTACTCCCATATTGCCTTTTAGAAGCTCAGAACTCTACCAGCAATAAACACAAAAGTCCATGTTTCCTTCTCCAGCTTCCTTCACTCCCCAATAAAGCTGCTGTCCCATGACCCATTCCATTAGTTCTATAAGGTGACAGTAATCTAATGAGAAAAGTTAGACCAATCAACACGAGCTTCCTTTTCATCTCAAAAGTCCCTGATGGTATTTTCCACTCTCTTCTCCTTTTCCCTGGTCTCTGATAATAAAGTGGTCCTTCTCCTTGCCAAGACAAACCCACGTGCCCATGATCTCATCACCTCCCATCTTCTCCAACACTGTCCATCAGTCATACATCTTCTCTAATGGCAAACTTTATCTACTAGTTCCTTCCTTACTGCCTTCAAACTTAAGTCTCCCTATCCTTCAGTGGGCCTTACCATCCTCTCAAACTATATCCTATAGCTCTCTTCCCTTTCTCATCCAAATCCAGAAAAAGTTTTCTCAAATTTCATAGGAAACTGGGAAGATCTCCACAATCTAATACAAAGGGAAGTGAACAGAATTAGAACAATTTACACAATGACAACATTATGGAGAAAGACAACTTTGAAAGACTTTAGAGCTTTGATTAATACAATCACCAACCAGGAGTTGAGTGTACTTTAGATGAATCATGCCACACACCTACTGCCAGAGAGGTGACTAAAATGCAAAATGAAATATACATATATACATATGTGCATATTAATATTTTATGTCTATGTGTGTATACAAATATATGAATATATAATTATGTTATAATAATATATGAAACATGTATATAACAACCAGTTCTTTCATACACATGCATACACATATGACATAGCCAAGAATCTGTTTTGTTTATGTGTTCTGAGGATTTTATAAAATTCTTCATTCTGGGGGGGACTGTGGGAGGGAAAGATAATAAATCCTTATAAAATGAATTTTTATAAAAAAGAAAACATTTTCTACTCTCATTGTATCTACTTTTCATATCAGGGCTCAATCTATTGCATGCTGGCTTCCAACCCCATCACTCAACAAAAACTTCTCTCTCCAGAGAAAGCTCTGGGTTTTAAAATCTGATTTTTTTCTCAGTTCTCATTATTCTCAACCTATCCACTGCACTTAACACTATTGACTACCCTCTCTTTCTGGATACTTTTTTTTTTGGCAGGGTAATGAGGGTTAAGTGACTTGCCCAGGGTCACACAGCTAGTAAGTGTCAAGTGTCTGAGGCTGGATTTGAACTCAGTTCCTCCTGAATCCAGGGCCGGTGCTTTATTCACTAAGCCACCTGGCCGCCCCCTGGATACTTTTTTTCTCTGGAATATTGTGACTGTCTTCCAGTTGGTTCTCCAACTTCTTGACTGCTTCTTAAGGCCATTTGTTGACGCATATTCTATATCATGTCCCTTAACTGTAGGTGTTTTCCAGTACCCTGTCTCAGGCCCCTCCCTATGCTCTCCCTCTGAGATGTACTATTTCTTCATCTATCACACTGCATCATCACCATCATCACCATTAACAGACATGCTTTAATATGTTGAATGTCAAAGTTCCTGAATCTTCCTCCCCGGTCCTCAACCTCTGAATTCCTTTAACTGTTGGTCTGAGATTTCTTGCACCCAGTCCACATGTTCCTATACCAACAACCTTCTCCTTAACCTCTTCTCCACCTAAAAGGACTTTGAATTTGCTGTTTCCTGCCCTGTTCCAGATGTCCAGGGTTCTGGAGATAGCAGAAACTCTGGGCCATGAAGTTGCTAATTTCCCTCTTTGGGAGGATTAGGGGTACAATGACAGTATTCATGCAGCAGAGTAGGGAGGTGCAACACAGACCAAATTCAGAAAACGTTATCTCAAATTTCATAGGAAATGGGGAAGATCTCTATGATCTAATGCAAAGTGAAGTGAGCAGAATTAGAACAATTTATACAATGACAATGTTATGGAGAAAAACAACTTTGTTTTTCAAACAGCAGAGACACTGAGTGCAGAGCAGAAAAGAAAGAGACGGTGAATTGCCAGCATTGGTGAGTGCTCGGGAAAAATGTAAGGAGGGATAAAATGAAGCATCAGCTTTTACACAGTCTTTCTTGATCCCCTCAACTGCTGGTGCCCTCCCTCAATAATTGCCTTGTAATGATTTTAGATTCTACAGAGGGCAGTGATTCTTTTAATTTCCTCAGTATGTAAAAACTGCAAGAAATGTACAGAATACTTTTATATTTCTATATTGGCACACTTATTCCTAAACCCTTGAAAGGGATAAGAAGGCTAAATATTTACTTCATCCAACTCAGTCTCTTTTTTTGGGGAAATTTCTAAGAATAAATATAAAAAGGGAAATTCAGGAGCTAAGCCCATACCTAGTTTAAGTTTTTTAGCGAGTGCATCAATTTGATTAGTTGGATCAGACCCCATGGACAGGAAACATATGAGAGGTGTTCGTGTGTCACTTTCTTCCCAAGTTTTCTCGAGGTTTAAGATGACTGGTTCTGTGTATTTCTCTTCTAAAGAATCTGCAATATATTTTCTTGCTTGGAAAACAGTACGATCTGGACACCAAGACCTAGTTTGAAGAAAATAAATTCAATGTGTTCAAATTTTGTTTTTGGCGGGGCAATGAGGGTTAAGTGACTTGCCCAAGGTCACAGAGCTAGTGGGTGTCAAATGTCTGAGGTCAGATTTGAACTCAAGTCCTCCTGAATCCAGGGCTGGTGCTTTATCCATTGTGCCACCTAGCTGCCCCAATGTGTTCATTTTTGTTGTAAGTTCAAACATTGCAAATTAATGAATAGGAACAGGGAAATCCCAACTTTTCACTTTTCAGATGTGTGGAAGAGGGAGTGAGAATATGCTCAGGAGACAGGGCAGGATGTCTTAAGGCATGCTGAAAAGAGGCTCTCCCTGTTCAGTCACTAAGACCCCGGCCTGCTTAAACTTATAAGACAAGAAAATCTTAAAGTTAGAAGGAACTGAGATATAGTGAGGAGACCTAAAACCTCATTCTATAAGTGAGGATATTTGTTTGTTCTAAAACTGCTTAGCAAATTGATTAACTAATAGTTACATGAGAGAGACATTAGCTTCAGCTTAGTAATTCTTCACTAAAAATGAATATATTCCAGGAGAGGTGCAAGGGGCAGTTTTTCTTTCTTAACTGTGGCATCATAGGTTGTATTGCTAGACACTCTGATGCTTAATGAGGCACAGTCAAGGTGTAAAAGGAGCCCTTAAAATTAAGAAGACAGGGCAGCTAGGTGGCACAATGGATAAAGCACCAGCCCTGGATTCAGGAGGACCTGAGTTCAAAACCAGCCTCAGACACTTGACACTTACTAGCTGTGTGACCCTGGGCAAGTCACTTAACCCTCATTGCCCTGCCCTCCCTCCCAAAAATTAAGGAGACAGTCAAAGTGACTGGATTTGGAGTAAGGAGCCCTGGGATCTTATTCTGATTCCCCTCATTACTCCTATGTGACCTTGGATAAGTTACTTCATGTCTTATAAAATGAGGAAGTTGGACTACATGTCTCTTAAGTCCCTTCCATCTCTAAATTCTATGGTCTGTGATCTAAGTCAACACACATATATTAAGTCCCTAATATGCATATGCTTTATAGGGTTCGATGGGAGGCAAAAAAAAAAATGAGTGGGTAGAGAGGCAGGGTGGTCCAGAGTAATGAGCCCTGAACTACTGTGAAGTCTTAAAATTAAAGATGGAGCCTGACTGCCACAGTCCAAGTCACTTAACCTCCATGGGTTAAATGTTTAATAACCAACTCTTTCCCTCCTATCCCACCATCATCAAATGAATGCTACACAAACACTTTAACGTTTAACATGCATTATTAGCATTCTTTACATCATATCATTAAGTCTAAACAATCAGCAAAACAATAAATCAAGACCTGATTTGTACCATCTGCCAATTTCCAAGGTGTAAATAAATGCTCACACTGAAAATTTAACAACTGGCTCTTAAACACCAGCGGGAGCTGGCTCCAACACACCTCTGCTCTGGCTCTAAGTCTATGATCTGAGAGGACTAGATCACTTCTTTTTTTTTTTTTTTTTTTTTTTTTTTTAGTGAGGCAATTGGGGTTAAGTGACTTGCCCAGGGTCACACAGCTAGTAAGTATTAAGTGTCTGAGGTACTCCTGAACTCAGGTACTCCTGACTCCAGGGCCAGTGCTCTATCCACTGCACCACCTAGCTGCCCCGACTAGATCACTTCTAAACTCTCTTCCAGCTTTAGATCGATGATTTCTGACCTCGAGGAGTTTTCAATCTAGCTGGGGAGGCCAAGTCCACAAATGAAATTACTCAAGGGAAGATTGGAAAAGAAGCAAACATATAAGTGAAAATCAATGTAGTACTTCCAAACAACACATCCAATATGGGAAATTTCTCTTGCTGAATTTCTTAGTATTAATAACAAATTTTTTTAAAAGAGGGAAGAAGTTTTTGTTACTTTTTTTTCTGGTTGTCAAAATAGTACTTGCCATTTCAGCGGACCAGGACCCTTATCTTCTTTCTATGGTGTCATTATGGTATACTTTATAAACTTCAACTGCATTTCAATTTTGTGAAAAACTTTCATTTGGAAAAATATAATTTTTGTGAATTATAAACTATTTCTTCAAATTCTAATATGAAAAACATTAATGCCAAAACTTACAAATATGTAACTTTTTCTTTCCTTTTTTTTGGTTGTAAACAGACTGAACAGTCGCCACACAGAACTGTATTCCAGAGTTACCTGACATAAAATCCTTCCCCATCAACCTCAGATTGCAATGGTAATAGAGAAGATAGAACAATGTATTTAGGAGTTTGAATCCAGCTTCTGAATCTTGCTATTAGTGTGATCATGGGCAAGGCACACTCTCTGTTCCTCAGTTTCTTCATCAATAAAATGAAGGGCTTAGATTCAGTGGTCTTTGTCGATTCCAACTCTAGATCCTATGAGCTATGATTTAGTAGGGAGTTTCCTGGGGCGCACTAAAGTTTAGGTGACTTGTCTAGGATCATTCAACTAGTCACCATCATAGGTGGGGTTTGTACCTAGAACTTCCAGACTTCAAGCAGTACACTCTATCCGCCATACCAACTGCCAAGAGTCACCTATGTCACTTATGCTGAACTGTAATTTACTGACATAATGAATGCTTCTAAGTCTAATAATAAATACCAATCCTCACCTGATAAGCAAAAGTTTGCGACAAGTGTCTAGTGAATCATTATATCCATCAGGAATGATTTCCTCTTCAGGAGCATCTTTGTCAAACCAGTTTTTCCATCCCTTCTCATTACGAGATATCTAAAAAGCATCAAAAAATTTAGCAGTTACATATGCTGAATATCAAACTAACAGTAAGGTGATACATTAGTACCCACAGATGTGCACATAAACTATGTATAAACTCATTTTAGAAGTTGATATTGGAGAGAACTCTCAAGAACTTTAGGGAAGCATCCCTTTCAGTGAAGATGACTTAAACTTTTATATATTTAATCTCCTCAACTTGATTTTAACTTTAATCGTGATTGCTTTACTCTTTTTTGTGTCTCCCACTCACAATGTAAAATGGTACAAACATAGCAATATTTAATAAATGATTCTACATTGATTGAAAAAACCCATATGTTGCTAATGTCAAATAGTGTTTTTCAGTTTTCTTTTTTTCCCCAGTTTTTCTAGTTTTCTTTAAATAAAACTGAAAACTTTAAGAACATCCTAAAAATGGATGAGAGGAGTACCTAAAGGGCAAATCTTGTCTCTAAAGCATCCTGGCTTTATATATATATATATATATATATATATATAAATTTTTTTTGCGGGGCAATGAGGGTTAAGTGACTTTCCTAGGGTCACACAGCTAGTAAGTGTCAAGTGTCAGAGGCCTGATTTGAACTCAGGTTCTTCTGAATCCAGGGCATCCTGGCTTTATGACTCCATGTGCCCCAAGCAGCACTTTGAGATTCAGTGACAGGCTTATTGACAATGATCTGCATGGGCAGGAGGAGTTCCTGCATCAGGTGTTCTCCCAGGCTGAGGAAACCATTTATTTGGTTAAAAAAGAGAGAGAAAGAGAAGGAAGAAAAGGAAGAGGAGGAAGAAGAGGAGGAGGAGGAAGAGGAAGAAGAAGAATTAGAAATGACATTGTATGAACTAAGGAACAATTGGCTAAATTTCAGTTTCTTTGTATTCAGTTATTTCTAAATAGTCAGTTTGTGCCTGAAAGCAATATTTAATTACAGAATCACAGGATTTCAAAATTGGAAGGGGCATCAGAGGGTATCTAGGCCAAAATATACCTGAAAAATAATTTCCTCTACAACACACTTGAGAGGCAGTCCTTCAGCTTTTGCTTTAAATCTTAATTAACTCCAGGGACTCTAAATTGTTGAAAGGATGTCTGTGTGTGTGTGTGTGTGTGTGTGTGTGTGTGTGTGTGTGTGTAGGAAGGTGTTTCGCCATATGGCAATTTTTTTCTAATCAATATAGTGTCAGACCTTCTGTCCCAGTGTGAAGAATGTGGAAATGAAACAGAACTCATATAGATTTTCTGCAGGGAGTGAACAAGTGAAAAGAAGTCCTTTGACCCATGAGAGATAGCATGTACACCTCACACCATTTACACCTTTGCTTTTTCTACTGGCTCCTGGATTTTTATCTTTCAATGTTTGGTTTTGATAGACAAAATGGAAATTTCAGGATGGTTGTTGCTGGGGGAGGGGAGGTAGTTGGTATGTTTGACGTGAGGGGAGTGTAAGGGAAGTGAAATTGTATCTGATCACAGGAAATCTGACGGTGTGTACTCATGTAAACTTAGATCCCATCACCCTGCCCCTCTGCCTTCATACAGCACAAATGGCACTCAGTCATTAGAGAATATGATGATATGTGAACAGGGAAGAGAGAAAATCTATTGAAAGAATGATGTGTCATAAAGAATATTTGTGAAAACCAGATCAACAAATGTTATTACGAATCCCAAGAGCTAAAAAGAGGTTGTGCCATACAGGGCCCTTTCAAAATGCATGCCTATGAGACGGTACTGGGTTTTGAGGCATAGTTTTGTTCAGAGGGCATTTAAATCCTGAGGAGGAGAATAACATAGTCACACTTCCACATTCATTCTAGAAGAATGAATTCAGTAGAGATGGAACTCAAGATAGTCATGACGGTGGCACTGATGGTGGGCACAACCAGCCTGTACCGTCCTGCCAGTTTAGTGACTCTACTAAATCTTGTCTATGAACAAATTTAATTATGTATCCTTTGATCTAGAGTCAGCGTACAAAATGATTTATTATGATTTTGTGACAAGGTAACTGTTGTTTGTAATAGACGCCAGGAAGCAACAAGTGTGGGTACACAAGTACATCTCAGAGATTATCTTTACATGTGAACATTAAATTGAATCAAATGAAAGCAATATTTAGGAGAGATGGGAGTGAGGGGAGTCTCTACAGAAAGACAGAGTAGCATCCTTACTTTTCCATACATGGACAAAGATTACATCTTGTCACATGAAACACATCTGTCTTTGGTGTAAAATATCTAGGTAATATCTGGGAATGTTTGTAAAAATTTTCAAACATTAGTGAAAGGGGAAAAAAGGTGATGATGATGATAATATGGATAATGACAGAAGCTAGAGTCCCATGTTTTCAGAGCGACAACAATGAAAAGATCCTTTGCTCAAATGATTGATTAATAAAGCAACATTTTATTTGCCAATATCTGCTCCTGTAGCTGAGGCTTATCACGGGGCAGACACCATAAACTATCTGAAGGTGTTCCCACAGTGAATAAACAGTCCAGATTCTCAACAGTAGAAAACTGAAGGTACTGAAAAACACAGAGGAGCCTCCCTTAACTCCCCTTCTTCCCCTTAAGCCTATTGCTTATAAATGTAAGCTCACTGAGGACAGGCAGTGTGATTTTTGCTTGTATTTGTAGTCCTAGTAATTTGTACTGTGACTGGCACATACTAAATGCTTAACACATTTATCTATGTTTCCTTCCCTCCTTCCTTCCCTCCCTCCCTCCCTCCTTCCTGCCTTCTGAATTGGATTATACTATTTTTGGAACAGGAAAGGATCTTAGAAATCACCCATCCTCCTCCCCACATCCCAACCCCTTTATAATTCAGGAAAAGAGAATAGGTTTGTGCCCAGATCTCCTGACTTGCCACTCTGTAGTAGTAGGTAAGTAGCAGCAGCAGCAGGGATGATCATGGATGATCATGGACAATGAAGGTGTTCAGCTAATAGAATGGCAGGACAAACTAAAATGCTGGCATAAAAAATCTAGATGTACAAATATAAATTAAAATGACAAACAAGAGCTAATTAAAATGGATAGCACAGAGATAACTGTTCCATCAGAAGAGAACTAAAATCATTACATAGCTACTAAATCTTCTTGTAGCAAAGCCCAAGCTAATTATAACCTTGCTTAATGTACAGAGTACTGTACACTAAAAGGAGTTCTAGAACAAGCAGACATGACAAGTCTCTCCTCCCTCAAAGAACTTATAATCTAATAGCAGAGGTCAACTTAATAATAAGCTATCTCTAGATGAAGATGACCTGCTGCCAGAACACTATTTTTCCAGGACTAGTGCTATCTAGCCACACTCCCCCCCCCCTGCCAAGTCTCCTTCATGACCCAGGGCCCACATTTGCCATATGGGGTTGGGGCAGGCTGTGGCCACAGAAGAGAAGAAAATTAAATGGTGTGTACAAAAGCAGAACTTATGACCTTTATGAACTCTCTCTCTCTCTCTTTATATATATATATATATATATATATATATATATATATATATATATATATATAGTCATATGACTTATGAGGCTAAAGTCTCATTAAGGGCCCCACTGCAACCAACCACAAATGGGCAGATAAATCCATTCTTAATCAGCTTAAAATGAATCTGAATAATCATCATTCAAAATAAAAAGAAACACTATTGTTTGCTGTGATGGGATGGCATTTTTATCATAAGATCAATGCCAATGCTTCCTCTGCTTTATTGCTTTATTTGTCAGTCAGCACCAACCGCAGAAGACAGAGCTAATTATCAGACCCTGACACTTATGAAATCACGCCCCCTCCCCACACTACATGCTGACATACCAACAGTGACAACACATCAGTTACAAACAACCATCTTTTTTCTAGTTGTACAATTATTTTCCAGTGACAGTTTAATCAACTTTGCTTAATCAAAAAGAGCCAGATGAGCATGTTCAAAGAAAGAAAGAAGAGCAGGAAATGAAGGTGCCCCATCTTCACCACGAGAAGGAAAATGATTACTGGACAAAAAGAAAATGAGAAAAATAGGACATTTCCCTATTTTCACTTAGGTAGGAAACAAGCACCTAAAGCATTCATACAGGGGTGGGGCATCAGAGGAGCCTGTTCTCTCTGCTTCCCATGTACTTCCCATGAAGCTTAACACTCATCCTGGCCCCTTCTACTTTGGATGACATGTGCACCCTGGCCTCTGGTGCACACAGGAGTGAACACAGGTTTCTAGTCAGTCCCTTTGATAAAAATTGTTGTTGTTCAGTCCTTTCAGTAGTCTGACTCTTTGTGACCCCATTTGGGGTTTTGGTTTAACATTTTCTTTTCTGGCTCATTTTACAGATGAGGAAACTGAGGCAAACAGGGTTAATTGACTTGGCCACGGTATTTGAACTCAGGTCTTCCTGATTCTAGGCCTGGTCACACAACTGCTCTGAATGACAAAAATGGGACAACATCCAAAAGAACTGACCAATGAACAAGAACTATCCATTCAGTAGGTTTAAAGGAGAACTGACTTTGCTTTTTCTTCCTGTCTGTTGAGCATTTTGACACTTTGGGCTTTCCTTTACACACCTGTGGTGGGTGGGAGGCTCATGCTTCTCTCATCTTACTCCTCCAATAACTGTGACCACTACAATATTATGTCCCAGATGAGCCCAAGACTAGGCCTTGAGCTTCTGGCTGCCTCCTGGCTTTGTTTCTTTTCCTGAGCACAAGCGACCCAGTAGCATTTCCGAGATGGCTATTTTTTGGGGAAATCTTGTGAGGTTGGGAGCTCCTAGGCTTGGCTTCTAGTTGCCTTGTAAGTATTCTCTATAACAAGAAGAGAGCTCGCACCAGGAGAATACGCTTAAGCCATGCCATGCTTTGTAGATGGTATGAACCTTGAATTAATTACTTGGACAAAACAGATCCATGGTGTCACTGAAGGACCTGTTCAATAGTACCCCAATGTTTAATGTTTTAAGTACCAACTTTCTGGGAAAGTATAAGAGGAGATATGAGTTACTGGTACATTCTTTAGGTATTTGTCTATTTACACTTACCAGAATTTTGTTTAAAGGACATGTAGCAGAAGAAATAAACTGCTATGCTACACCTGATCTATTTTGTACATCAAGTACCTTTCTACAAAGGACCTGTTGATTTCCTCTTGTATCAACAGGATAGGAACATAATGAAAAAGAGGGTGTGTGATAAAAACAAATAAACTGATGACCTTTTCTTGGAGAAAATATCTTTTTGTTGGATCTCTTAGAACGGGACTATGGTGGCAAGAGAGAACCTCCTCCATGGCCTGTGAGTTGATACATCTGGGGGCTTTCTGAGATCTGAGGGGGTGATTTCTATCAGCCTTAGGTACTTAATCTCTTTTGGGGGAGTCATGAGCTCATGGCTTAACTGAGTTTGCTTTCTTTTTGAGCTAATTTTGTTTTTTCTTTCACTGGGTAAGTTTGGACCTTCATTTGGGGTACTCTATTATGTTATAGGTATCCCTGAAGAGATTTTGTCTGAATCTCCATTTGGACTGTCCTATGCATTGACAGTCCCCCTCCCCTTGGAAAATGTAGGAGTTGCCACTTGTGCTAAGAGAATGAACCCAAGGGAGGAATTTTCACTCAGGCCAGTTTGGTTTCTTACCTGAGGGTGAGAGGTCCCTAATGGCTGCTAGGAGAGCTACACTTACTCTGGGAACTCTTAGGACTAGATATTTTACTTTGAGATAGGAAATTCATTTGTTATTTCATTTCCTATTTTTTTCTTCCAATTTTGCAGGTTTTATTTTCATTTTCTTTTTTTTCCTTCCATTTTTCTTTTCCTACCTGTTTGCATTGCAACAGGCCTTTATAAGTACTAGCCAATTGTAAACCTATGAGAACTATGCAAAAAAGGTTTTTACTTATTGAATTTGTATAACTTTGTATTTTAGAATGATTGTAATCACCAGGCCCACAAGCTATGGAGGCCTGGGTCCTCACAAAAGACCATTCGTTGTGAGATTGTCTAAGAACTATGCTGAATGGACTTCTAGAACTCTTTCTATAACTCCATAGGAGGCCTATAAGAACTGAACTGTTTGGATTTTGTTGAGCTTCTTTAGTGGAAAGCACTGGAGGAAAGCCCTTGATAGAATAATTTTTTGAAAAAAACAACAGTTAATAAATGAAAGTTACAGATGTCAAATCTGATGGGCTGCTTTGTGAAGTAGTGGGTTTCCCTTTATTGAAAGTCTTGAAGTAAAGGTTCAATAATTACTTATTGGGAATATTGTGAAAGGAATTCTTGTTCAGGTATAGGCTGGTTGGGATAGCTACTGAGGTCCTTCCACCCCTGAGATTCTGTGAAAAATACTGTGACACATCCAGGGATTGCCAATCCAGTACAAATGCAACAAAAGAATGCAATTTAAAGGTTAGACTCAAATAATGGGGCCCAAATGAACTCTTCTGTGTCTATTTCTGTTTATAAACCTGCATTTTTAATCAGCTAGTCCCTTACCTGATTCATAATTTCTGCAAATTGTGGTAATTTACTCAGTTCCACAAGATTTAGCCAAGTCATATCAAGAATCCATCTAAAGGGTTTGGGAGGACAGGCTTTGAGATCCAAGGCTGCTCCCCCTAGAAAAAAGTATTATAAGAGGATGACATATTGTACAGTTCTCTCTCTCTCTCTCTCTCTCTCTCTCTCTCTCTCTCTCTCTCTCTTTTGGCAGGGCAATGAGGGTTAAGTGACTTGCCCAGGGTCACACAGCTAGTAAGTGTCAAATGTCTGAGGTCAAATTTGAACTCAGATCCTCCTGAATCCAGGGCTGGTGCTTTACCACTGCGCCATCTAGCTGCCCCAGGGGAAAAAAGCCAGTTCTTCTCTTAAACAAAATTAAAAGCAACTAATCATTGTCTATTAAAATAAGCTTTTACACCGTCAAGTAATATCGATATCTAAATTCCATGGGCTTGTTTGTTTATGTTGTAAATACATTTAATTTAGCTAAGGAGATTTTGTTGAATATAGTATAGTGCAGGGCTGCTTTAACTTTTTCCATTCGTGACCCCTTTATACCCAAGAAATTTTTACATGATCCCGAGTTATAAAATAGCTATACATAACCTTTTACTGTTGCCATTTTTTTGTGTGATTCCCATGTTCAGTTACATGACTCCATATGGGGTTGCAACCCACAGTTTAAGAAGTTCTGGTATAGTGGAAAGAACACTGGATTTGGTCTCAGAGAACACGAATTCAAATCCTGGCTCTGCTATCTATCTACTCACTTTCCCATGATCTATGGGCCTATGTTTCCAAATCTGTTAAAAGTATGGAAGGTGGTGAAAGAGGTTTAGATCCAGCTCTACACCTTATGTTTTTCTTCTGGGCACATTATAATATTACAAATGAAAGCTTAAATTTGTTCAGGTAAGTCTAAAAATCTCACCTAGATATGGGCAAATTTCAAGACCTTTCCTATATCTGATCTACCTTGTTCGCTGGGTACTCTTCTGGAAGAGACCCTGTTGATTTCCTCTTGTATCCCAAGGGAGGGGCATAATGAAATAGAGATTTATGTGAAAAATAAACAAACTGATACCCTTTCCTTGGAGTCATGTTTTCTAAAATTGAACCATCGCAGGAAGAGGGTACTTCCATCCTAGGTTGTGGATCTATAGACTTGGGGGCTTGTCTGGCATCTAAGGGATTGATTTCTACCAGCCTTGGGTACTTAAACCTATGTCTTCTCCCTAAAGAATAATTCAAGTTTCTCTCTATCAGAGACAGAGGGCATTTTAGTTGCTAATAACAGTAGATCACACACATATATTTTTAAGAATTGCAAAGACAGCAAAAGGGTTTAGCATAATTTCAACTCTTGGCATCTCCTGGAATATAAGAATCTTTTATTTTCAGAGAATATGTCTATAAAGTCTGACAGGCAATGACAAAATTTACCACTGGTCTGACACTGATTTATAGAATTTGCTCAAAATGAGGTAGGCAATTCTAGATGCATTCAATCATCTCTATTCAACTCTGGTAGTTATTTTTTTTGAGGGGAGAGTAAAGTAGAATTTGGCATTTTGTTTGTAGCATATATAATTATAATTTCAAAACATCATAAAATTCCATTTTCATGGTTTAATTCACAAGAAGAGAGATTCTAAATTTTTTCCTACCTTTTCAAACACACCTTATGGCTCATGAAATACTACCAACATTCCACAGCACCTCTCCATCAAAAAAAAAATGTAAAAAGAGATTGTATGGTTCAGTGACCTCTTGGCCTAGTAGCTGGGCTTAAGTATCAGGAGTAAAAGTACATTTATTGATTAGACATTGACTATGGATGATGTACTGTATCAGGCGTCAGAAGGAAAAGTTTTAGGAGTAGTAGGTAGGTCACATTAGCACATTCATATATAGCCTTCATTTTTTTGTGTGTGTGAGGCAATTGGGGTTAAGTGGCTTGCCCAGGGTCACACAGCTAGTAAGTGTCAACTGTCTGAGGGCAGATTTGAACTCAGATCCTCCTGACTCCAGAGCCAGTGCTCTATTCACTGCGCCACCTAGCTGCCCTCCAGTTGTTGTTGTTTTTTTTTTTACTGTTACTACAAATATATATTTGAGATTCTGTAGTTCCAGTGTCGACATTACTCTCAGACGTCTTAACCTCTCAGTTTGAGAAACCACAGAGCAAACCAAGTTTGAACTTTATCCCTCAGCAAAGAGGAGGCTTTGAATTTATGACATAAAGAGTAACTGAAGGAATTGGGGACATTTAGCCTGGAGAATAGAAGACTTGGTGTGTATGTATGGGGAAATGATAGTCATTTTCTAGTATTTGAACATTTGTCTTGTCAAAGAGGAAATTACACTTATTCCACTTGGCCCTGGAGGAAAAGACATAGAAGCAATGGGTGGAAGTTGCAGAGAGGTAGATTTTGGCTCAACGAAAGGAAGAACTTCCTAACAGAGCAATCTAAAAGTGGAATGGACTAGCTCAACAGGTAGCGAGTTGCCTCTCCTGAGAAATATGTAAGCAAAAGCCAAATGACTTCCTACTTGTTGGGAGAGTTGTAGATAGGATTCTTGGTCAGTATGTATGTATGTATGTATGTATTAGACAAAGTAAACTTTAAAGTCCCTTCTAGCTAATATTCTATGATATTCTTGAGAGATTATTATATTATACTCTTGAAAATAATGGCTTATATATTTTTATCAACCCACCCACTCCCAATAAAATGATGCTTGAAACATAATTACTGACATTGACATTCTTTTTCTATTTGTTGGCAAAAATTGTTCCTTACCCTAGGCAAATAGATCACTGGCTATTACCAGAGCTGGTCAGTATAGGTAACATATTCACAGTTTAGATTTATGTATCAGTAACAAAGAACTACCAAGGTAGTTCACAAGACATCAGATAGGAAGAGATCTTATTCTCTAGTCAGTACAAAAGTGTGTAAAACAAATCTTTCACATGTGTACATCAGCGAGTGTGATGTATTGGAAAGAGTAATAGTCTTGGAGTTAGAAAAGAACTGGGTCCCCAAAAAAAAAAAAAGAAAAGAAAAGAACTGGCTTCCAATCTGCCTCTGACACTAACTGTGTGGTCTTAGGCAAGGCACTTAGTTATTACTTTCACTTTCTTCAGGTATAAAATGGGAATAATGTTATCTGTTCTACTTATATCGCTGAGTCTTTTTGAGGTTCAAAGTATATATACAAAGATTGATGTATAAATGTCAGTTATCATTAAATAATCAGTAGATAAATCTTCTTTAATTGCATCTGAATACAAGTTTAATGTATTTTATGTTGTTTTGAAAATGGGGTTATGGTATGCTAAAAAGAGACCAAGAATAACTTCCTGTAGTTAATACATTTAATTCTGAAAAATTTACCTTTAATAAGGGCCTGAAATTCTTTATGTTTAACCGTTCCTCTCTGAAGATCTATTTTTAAGGTCATAAGGAGAACAAAAAGGAATTTGTGGTTTTCATATAGGCCTCTGACCGAGTACACAAACACCTCATAAGTCAGAAACTCAATAATATTTATAATTCTCTTCTGAGGCAAGGGAGACTTCTCAGACCTAAAAATCACATTAAAAATTAAAAGAACAAAAAAAATTTATAAAAGAGTGAAACTATTTATCTATCTCTCTATCTATAAATCAATTTTAAGTCATTGCTTTTGAGTAGGAAAAAGAATAATCAAGTTCCAACCTGGCCATGGATTGATCAAATAACTTCAAGAACTGTGCCAAGGATGTCTGGTACATGATATTGACCATACTCATTTCTGTGATAAGAAAGTAGAGAATGCTTCCTCGTGTAGCTGCTGGTCGAAACTCTTCCTGAGCAGTATTAATCTTGATCTCCGTTTCTGCTGCCACATGCAGCTTTTCACTTACTTCAGCAGCTGTTTGCTTGGTTGTCCGGAGGACACCAATGAGAGATTCATCGTCCACCAAGGAACCTAAGAGTCAAACAGGAAAAAATATAAGATGACTAAAGGAAATGGCCTTAAAGTGAAATAGCCTGCTGTCTACCGCATTTGCTCTGTAGTTGTCCCAATATTTAGAGAGAGTCCATCAATTTAAGAAACGGTCTTCATTGGACTGTGTATGATAAGGTCTTTTGAAATTTGGGTACTTCACAAAAACCCACGGGAATTAATCAGAGTTGTCTTTTACACTAATTTTGGAATTTGATAGCCAGAACAAAAGTATTGAAATGGTAAGCATCACAATTAGCCTTTTCAGTGAATGCTAGTGGACTTGATTGGCTGCTTTATGTAAATGTTAGTGTACTTTAGGCAACAACCCAGTTCCTAAGATCATCATCAGTTTATTGGAATGGACACCTTAGTCGCTCTATTCTATTCCTTCTCTCAGCTTCCTCTATTTCACAGCTTTTCTCTTCTTAATTCTGTCTAGAAAATAGTATAGGAAGGAGAAAGAGGAATCCTTTTTTCTTAATTATGCAAATACTTTTCACTCATAATTCTACTAATTACACATATTCCTTTCCAAGTATTGTGCATATTTTATTTATTTATTCCCTTTCTTAACACTTGGGAATGATTTTTTTTGGTGGACAAAAATGGACATTTTGATTTGAAGCTGGAAAGACAGTGTACTTCCAAGTCTCTTCCCAAATTTATGGTGGCAGAAAATTACTTCTACCTGTAACGTGTATGCATACAAAATTCTATGCAGAAGCATAGGGAGGCTGAAGAAAATACCCCAGAAAATCTGATACAAATAACAAAAAAATAATTATAATGTAACCTCAACATTGGGTGTTTTTGTTTATTGAACCAGAGTATAATCTTCCTAGGAGCTGTAGACTGAAACTAGGCAGTTTAGTTTCTCTTGGGAAATCAAGTCAGATAATTATTAATTACCTATGTGAGAGGGGTGATACCAAGGCGCATGTATGTTGGCTATATGGGGGACACAGAGGGTTTTAGCCCTTTACTCATGGACATGCCTGACCCAGAGGTCCCAGTTGGTCCCTATGAATCTCCTTCACTGGGGACTGTGTTAACAGTGAGTCTAAGACTGGAATACAAGTCCCTGCTGTGTGACTGAATGACAATCTCCAAAGATGGCCTTTTACAATTTGGTGGCTACCTAGTAAATTCAAATATGTTGGGGTCCCTCAATTTTGCTTCTGGATAGCCAGCATAAGATGACCCCTGCAGCTCCAGCAATTCTTGCAGGACAATTTTACCACCACCAAGAGGTTTCTGCAGCTGAAGGGGTGTTCAAAGCCAAAGGAGCTGAGGAAACGGAGGCAAACAGAGGTTGAGTGACTTGCTCAGGGTCACAAAGCTAGCCAGGGTCTGAGGCTGAACTGGATCTCAGGTCTTCCTTACTCTAGACCTGGTGCTTGAGCCACTGTGCTACACCCTCATCTCTCTGTTGTCAAGGAAGAGCTGTGGTTTTTATTAGCTCTTCTCCAGAACCTTCCATGGCTTGAACCTTAATGCTGTCACAGAAAAGTTTATTCTGAATCCATTACAAGGCAGTACCTTTTGTTGCACTTAGTTTGTACAGTAGGTTATCTTCTAGTTCTTTCATCTTCCTCTTATTAAAAGTGACATCTTCCATAAGTTTAACTCTCTCTGACTCCAATTCCTATTTTTAACCAGAATTGTAAAAAGCTGCATCAATTTTCTAGTAAATCTAGCTTATTAGTTTGTCATCAACCATTTTTTTCAAATACCAAGTGTACTAAAGTATATTTCATAAATCTAGAAATGGTCAATATAATCAGCAAATTCATCTATAATTGCTTATTTGTCTGAACTTCAAGCTTATATTGTGTCCCCACTGAGATGTAGGGGTCAAATAGGACCAATGTTTTCCCTAGCATTATTGTTTTTGGTTTTTGCGGGTCAATAGGGGTTAAGTGACTTGCCCAGGGTCACACAGGTAGGAAGTGTCAAGTGTCTGAGGCTGGATTTGAACTCAAGTCCTCCTGAATCCAGGGCTGGTGCTTTATGCACTGCCCCACCTAGCTGGCCCCTTCCCTAGCATTCTTGAGCTGTCTTTCTTTCTTAGGGGCCCCCTATTCAGTACTCACAGGCTTTTCCTTCCTTGACCTTGCTCACTTAGGCCTTCTAGCCATGCACATAGAGGTGCTTTGTCCCTGGGCATAAGTTTCTCTGGATGTGAGGACCCTAAGGTGTCAGAGAGAAGGCTTCTGGCCTTCATACTGGCCCTGATTCTTTCTGGGCTTCTGTCTAGTACAACTGTCAAACCACGTTTCACCTGTTGTTTTGTCTCTATTTTATTTCATTTGTGTACTTGAATTGGCTTCTTTCCTACTCTCTTTAAATGAGCACAACGACTTTTTGTAAACACTTATATACAGCTCCCCACTTATTAGAAAGCATTATGTAGATTCAGATTCTCTTAAATAATGATACATAACACAACCTGTCATAAAGCCTTCCTCGATGAGCCCTTCATTCATCTATCCATTCAGTCAGTCAATGACTTTACTGAGAGTACATCATATAAAGAACCCTGTGACATTATACTACGAAGACAGCACAGAAGAAATAGGAGCCACAGCGCCTTCTTTCCTAAAGCTCGTAAGAGAGTGAGGTAAGTAGAGCAAACACAGATACACAAAGATAATATGTTTTGGGAAAATGCAGGTGCAATAATACAACTGGATAGAACTATATGCACTGAGAGGCTCGTGATGCTGTCAGAGTGAGTGGAACTGAAGTCAGACAAGCTTAGTCAAAGACGTTTTCATGGGAGAAGGCACTTCTAGGCAGAATTTTTTAAAAGAATGGAGGGATGTAATTTGAGAGGAAAATGTTAGGGAGTGGAACGACATGCAAATATACAGAAGAGGAAGTAAATAAGTCTTATTTAGGGGACAGCAAATAATTATGAAAAATGAAGATGGCCAGTTAAAGGGAGGTCACTGAATCCCATGCTGGGGAAGTAATTAAAACCACTGTAGATTTCTCAGCAGGACAGGGAAATGATCAAATGATGCGTAAGGCAGATGATGTTTGCTTCTGTTTATAGGACAGACTGGATTGGGGAGAGGCTGGATATAAGGAGGTCAGTTCGAATACTTTTTTATTAGTCTAGATTATTACAGAATCACAGGAGGTCAGAGCTGGAAGGAACCAAACCCTAGAGATAACCATGTAGCACAGCCCACTCATTTTATAGATGAAGGACCTGAACTACAGACAGGAAATAATTTGCTCAAAGTCACACAACTACTAAGTAGTAGACCCAGGCCTAGAATTGGGACCTGTTTGAGAAGCAATGAGGCATTAGTGGTCAGGAAGCTCCCACCTCTGATACTTACTGGCTATACAACCCTGGGCAAGTCACTTAATCTCCCTGTACTTCAGTTTCCACATCTGTAAGATGAGGAGAACACTGGATTCCATAGCCTTTGAGGTCCCTTCCAGTTCTAAATCTCTGAACCTCTGACCCTGGTCTAATGCTCTTTTCAGTGTATAGGGTTACTTGGATCAAGACTGTAGCCAAGAGAGTAAGTAGAAAGGGATAAATACAAGAAAATCTACAAGGATGAGGAGGAACGTGGCCATAGAAATCCCCGAACGATTCTAACTTCAAAGCTTCAGGAGATACAAAATGAATTAGTTCACTATTTTGTCGATCTTGTAAAATTTAAACCACAGCGGGGAACTTGTGGCGTTTCTGCTCCATCTCATGCCTGTGCAGCTCAGAGAATAATAACTTGTCCTCTGGTGACCTGCGGTGGCCCTGCTATCCCCCCTTAGAACACAGTCTTAGAAGATTGGAGGATAAAGAGCCGTTGAAGAGTTATAGTTAATTAGATAATTAGAATTTCAAAGGTCAATGCTAACATCATGGAGCTCAAAACCCAGAATAAAAAGGAGGGTGAGAAAAAAAGCATCACGGTATCCAAGGATCTCAGAGCCGGAGGGAGCCTCATTAGCTCCCCCATTTAACAGATGAAGCCCAGAGTGGCTGTAACTTGCTCAAAGTAACAGCTATTTAGTGGCAGAGCTGAGACTAAAATCAAGGTCTTTTTAGTCCTAGTTAAGCGTTTGGGTTTTCCCCCCATCACACTGTGCCGTGTGTTGTTCTGCGGTGTCTAGCTGGAAGCCACAAGCATGGTAGTGATGGTAATAAAGAAGATCACAGAGATGATTTCTGTATAATTTTTCATATTTAGTTTGGACATATTTGATAGTTATTTTGACTTTCTTTTCCCATGACAGGTCTATTGCAGGTCATAAATAATTTTTATCCTCTTTTTTTCTGAGTTTAGTGTGCTAAGTCCTACATTCTTTTATGATGTCAGTAAAAGGGATGGGGGTCCAGACCTGTGATTTCACCGAAGTAGGAACTTCCAGGGAGGACCTTCCTCTCTTAGTGTAGGTAAGCACATTTCCGCAACTTACAGTCTTAGAGCATTGGGTAGCCCAGAGCACTAGGCTCACTAAGGGTGAGTACCTTGGCCAGGATTACACAGCCAGGATGTGTGACACAAAACTTGAACCCAGGTCTTTCTGATTCCAAATCCAGCTCTCTTTTCATTACATTATGGTGTCTCTTATGTAAGTGATGCTGATATTAAATTTGCTTTTTTAAAAAATTATTCCAAGTCTCTGAGATACAAGGCTAAGGATATATAAATTGCAAGCTAGAATTATTCCCTTTATTATTTTTTAAATGTTGCTTTCTCATTCATTCAGCAGGTTAATTTTCACCCATTTTTAGCAGTCAAATATAATATGCTCAGTAAACAAGATGGGTTTTTATTAATACTAAATTTTTACGTTGTATTTTGTAGAATGCCCTGATGTAAAATCATAGAATTTTAGTGCCTGATGGTAACAACATTCTAATCTAATTCTATCATTTCATCGACGAGGAAACTGAGGTGTATTGCCTTGCCCAGATCATAAAACCAGTGAGGGGCAAAGCAGGAAAAAGGGCTCGGGCCTCTGGACCTTCAGTCCAGTGTCCTTTCTCTTATGCACCCACTTTTCAGACTCCTAGCTCTGATAGCTAACCAGCTCCTAAAGTTGGTGAAGTTATTTTTTTTTTAAACCAACCTGTTGGCCATTTAAAAATCTACTGATCATCTTCCTGTCTTTCTACTTGTTGTCTGTCTCTTCCTTTGCTCTTTGTAATTCTCTCTTTATATATCTTTCTTTTCCTTTATGTGATTGTTCTGCCTCTCTCCTTTGCCCTTTCTCCTCTATCTCCTTGTCTTTCTTCTGTTTCTTTTCCCTTCCCCTCCCTCTATTGATTTTTTTTTAAAAAAAGATGAATTCAATCCTGCTTACATGAATTTGACTTTTACTTTATTATAGTCTTCAACTGATTTTTTTCCTTGTGGATTAGTGGTGCTTGAGATAAAAAAGGCTTCCAGCTCTGATCTAAATTCCATTTATTTAAAATAGGGGGCAAATATACCTGTATCATTAGATGCATGTACTATTATGTACCCCACATAAAAAATGGAAATGGAATCTACAAAGATAGCTACGAGACCAATCCAAAGGCAAAGTTTTTCCCCAAGGACCCTGGTATAGTGAAGGTACTAGGAGGCATGGGGGGATTCATCTGAATAAGGATGTCAGAGGCACTTGGCATCAACCAACAAAGGCAGAGGTAGTAGGAAAGTCTGTTTAACTGGTCTAGAGATTGGAAGAGAAATATTTCTAAATGACAGTAGGCAGTAATGGTCTGACAAATACCTTTTGCTTTTCTATATACTTAGTTTTTCAGTATATTCTTCCAAATATGTCCATTTTATTACAAGCGGTTTTTAACTTGAGAGATTGATTACCTGTTTCTCTGTAAGAATTACCCTTCTCAGTAACTGATTCTCAAGTCCTTTCATTGTAACAGTAAAATCAATGACTGATGTTTTAGCATTAATCTCAGGTGTGAATGCAGGGTTTGGTAGCTTTGTTGTAATATAAAGTTTAAATGAATCCATAATTTCACATTCTTTGTCACCAACTTTGACCTACATCAAATAAGAAACATGAAGGATTTAGATTCAATTTAGAGAAGGAATTTGCTAACCATAAATGTTGTTAAACTAGGATATATAGAACCTTTATTTTTGGAGGTTGTTAACATTGGGACAGTTATTAATTCCAGAGGATTCAGACATGGTCCTCCTTGAAGACAAGGGAAGGGACTGGAAGTTCTCTTTAAGCCTTCCCTGGGAATAAATCTGAAGTGAAATTGTTAGTGAATGAAGCAAGTCAGGGGATAGATCTATATTTTGGTGTGACAACTATGACAGCATTTATGAGTAGCTTTCAGAGGGTCTATGAACTTGAATGGGAAAAATCCCATCTTTATTTCAATATAATTCATTTCTTTTCTTTCTCTGCATAATAGTGGTTTTAGAGTCTCCCTAGATCACCTGACACAAAGGTACCTGGGAGGCTTCTGGAAGAAGATACCCTGTGTTTCCTTAGCAGAGAGGTGGGAGTAGCCCTTTTTGATTGGCTGCATAGCCAGAACAGACTGCTCTGCTGGGAAACTCTTTTCTGATGTCCAGACAGGGTGAAAGTTCTCCTTTTTAGGGCAGTGGCCCTGAGAAACAGGCCTAGTGTTTTGGTTTGTTAATTTGTCCTTTTCACTTCTAGGTGCAATGAGGTAGAATCCCCACTGGAGCTGGAACCAATCTATGGTGACCTTGAAGCCAGGATTCCAGGTTGGATGTGAAGCCAGCCCCATCAGGAAAACCCCAAGAAGCCAGGGTGTTTGGGACGTGAGTCCAAGGTGGCCCCTGGACTTGGAACATGAGCCAAGCTGTGAACCTAATCCTCTCCTTTTATCCAGTATAAGAGGTAGTGACTGTGGGAGCAAGGTAGGGATGGGGGTGGGGTGAGGTTGAGGAAAAATGTTCTAAGTCTCAATGTGTTGGGGAGTATGCTTGTATATTTGCTGTAATACCTTTTGAAGTAAATATTCTTTTGTAAAAGTGAATTTAACTATTAGTGATTAAATGGAACTGGGGCATAGGGGACCCCTCCTATAGTGAGGTAACATCATCACCAGGGGCTTGAACCAATAGCAGAGCACTGAGACACTCCCATACTCCCTTAAGGGTACAAGGGTACTCTACAACCGTAGACTAAGAGGTAAGATATAACACACCTGGCTTTTAGGCCATGAGAGAATCAAAGTAGTCACTGTTACATATGTATTTTGTTTTATTCATTTTTTTAAAATCCTGTGAAAGGGTCCATGGCTTTACCAGAATGCTAAAAGGGTCCACAGTACAAAAAAGGCTAAACACTCTTGGTTTAAACTACACTTGAAACACACTTCACAACAACACTGTGAGGTAGTTAGTAAAGTTATTATTACTTCTATTTTCCAGATGGGGAAACTGAGTTTTTAGAAAGGTTAAGTGACTTGTTACTGGTTCCACAGCCAGTAAATAAATATTTGAGCTGGGATGTAAATTCAGTTCATTTTCTCTCTTAAGTATAGCATGTTTTCCATTGCATTATGTTGCTTCAGATGGGAATTTATATTTCCAACAATGAGATGGGGTAGTGTCTTAGCATTGAATATCCTAATGTCAAATCTATCAAAGAAGACTCAGGCCAGAACCACAGCAGCTCCCTCACTTCATTAGGATCACAGCCAAAGCATCTAAAGCAACTGAGAATGGACCTATTTTGAAGTTCTCTAGAAAAGAAAATCCTACAACCTTCTCTGGCTTGTGAAAAAAGGCACCCAAAAGCATTCCCATAATGTGGTAGATTATCTTGAATAAATCTACTTTTCTTTTAAATGAGGAGGAAGCCTGTGAATTTCTTTTAATCATTCATATACCTAAAATTGAGCTACTGGACATTAAAGGACTCAAAAGCATAGATTCATGGTAGAGGTAATCTAAACCACTGCCTTAATTTTGCAGATGAGGAAACTGAGAGATCTATTTTAGCCAAAATAATCTCAAATCATGAAGATTACAAAACAGCAGGAACAATAATATATGCAACATGTTATTGGAGAACAATTCATATTATCATCAATGATCTGGAACAATATTCCGTAGCTCCTGGCATAGGAGCATGGTCAAATTAAAAATTAATGTAGAAAAAAGAAACAAATCATTTTCCATAGATAAAATCTAGATTTCTTCTTCTTAAGTGAAGAAATCTGACTTTGTACTTAATTAGAGCTTGTGAAACCAACCTTCTAGTTCTTACCAATACTTATTTTTAATTAACATCCATATTTTGATAGTATATTTAGATGCTGATGATTCTATACATAATTTGGAAATATACTCCTCCTATATGTGGTTGCAGCCTAGCTGAAAAGGCAGGTAGCTACGAATTCTCAGGGGCCAGGGGGGAAGGGTGGGGGACAGGTACACATTCAAATCAGATCATGCTGCTGCAGTAAGAGGACAGTGTTGTACTACAAGGCAAGAAAACCACCATGTATTTATTTATTTATTTTTTTGCGGGGCTATGGGGGTTAAGTGACTTGTTCACACAGCTAGTCAAGTGTCTGAGGCTGGATTTGAACTCAGGTACTCCTAAATCCAGGGCCGGTGCTTTATCCACTGCACCACCTAGCTGCCCCCAGCAACCATGTATTTAAAAAATAAAAGAACTCAGTTTGCCCAAGAGGAGAACATGTCTGTTCTCTCAAACTCCTGACTCCCAGCAGTATCCTCTCTTACCCCATAAAGCTCCAGTGTTTTCTGTAGGAAGTGAGGAGTATTTATGAAGACCATGACACATGTCTTCAAAAGGTCCAGTCTAAATATCTCCAACACATGCCCACAATTTTCAAGGGAATTTCAGAACGTACTGTCTTCCCTCTACTCAATTACCCTATATAACAACACATATGCATTTTTCTTCCTCTTGAATCAGACTACTCAAAAACACCCATATACCCTAACTGATAAGTTTGAATTTTTAATTCAATTCAACCAACATTTATTAAATATCTAGTGTGCGTGAGTCCCTGAGTTTACTTGTAATACTGCCCTTTGAATAATAAGAACCACTGAACATCAGTTCGAAACCTAAACATTTTAAATGTATTCTGTACCCAAATATGAAAGGAAAGGCTTTTTTTTTCCTGTTGCTATACTCTGAAGGATCAGTAGATGTCACCATTTTTCTTTCTTAGGAACTAACCTTGTAAGTGGTTCCTGTTTTAATGAAATTCTTTTCCAATACATTATCCAGGGCCGGATCTAGCTCTTCACGTATATCTTCAATGAGTAAGGGTCGTCCCAATGAAAGGGAGTCCTCTAAGTGTGTTCGGAAATATTTATGATTCAGAGATGTCACCTTAAAATAAATTATTCATTAATATAATGAATGGCATAAGAAATACCAAATCTTAAGTGAAAACCGAAAGATTTGTTAGGAAAATAAATCCACATTTAGAAATACACATTTTAATAAGAAAGTGATCTAGAGGGGCTATAGTGATTAAATAAATACTTGTTTGTTGAAAGGAAACAAACAAAACAGTTTACAAAAGGTAGTGAGTTGTGTTTTTGCAGAAACAAAGAGAATGTCATGGCTTCCTTAAAATCCATAGAAGGGAGGATGAAGCCATATTTCTTCCTATTGTAGGTAGGATGTTAGGTCTCATCATAACTATTTGGTTGCATATGGTATAGAACAGTATGTCAGACTTTCAAATCAATGAAGGGAATTTCAATTCAACTGAACTAATTTTCATATTGGTGCTCAAAAGTAGCAAATATTATGGCTATATATAGAGAATGATGAAGATATAAAGGACTCAAAAAAGTCCATAAACATAAAGCTCTCAAATAGCCCATCAGTTTCCTCAGAAGGAAAATGAACTTGAGGTTGCTGTTGTGGTAAGTCTGACATCCTAGCCCTCCTACAGAGTTACCCTATGGTATGGATTCCTCCCAGAAGGCAAACGCATTTTGATGTTGCTGAACAAACTATGTTCTTCACATTAGGGTTTGTGTTGTCTAAATAACTCTGGCTTTGCCTTTTTCTTTCTTTTGGCGGGGCAATGAGGATTAAGTGACTTGCCCAGGGTCACACAGCTAGTGAGTGTCAAGTGTCTGAGGCAGGATTTGAACTCAGGTCCTCCTGAATCCAGGGCCAGGGCTTTATCCACTGTACCATGTAGCTGCCCCTGGCTTTGCTTTCTAAAGATTGAATATACAGCTTTGCTTTCTAAAGATTGAATATACTGCTCAGGAACTATGTGGGCAACCCTCTTTTTTCTTTCTTCAAGGAATATACTGCATCAGGAAATGCCTTTCTCTATCGAGGAGGTCTTACCACCAAATCCTCCACCCTGAGAATTCTCCACCTTGGAGTTTCCAACAATGCAACCTCTGTAGTGAGTGTCTAAGTCATTCAGTGAATAAATATTATTTAAGTGTCTGCTATGTGCCAGGCATGGTGCTAAACAAGGGGGGGATACAAAGAAAGGAAAAGACAGTCCTTGCTCTCAAAGAACTCACAGTCAACATACAGACAACATACAAGCTATATATGGGATAAATTGGAAATAACCAATGGATGGAAGGCACTAAAATTAAGGAGGATCAAGAAAGGCTTCCTGAAGAAGGTGGGAGTTTAGCTGAGAACTGAAGGAAGCCAGGGAAGCCAGGTAGAGATGAGGAGGAGAATATCCCCGGCATGGAAGACAGTCGCTGCAAGTGTCTGGAGTAAGGAGATGTTCAAGGAAAAGCAAGGAGACCAATGTCATGAGATTGCAGAGTACTATAGAGATATGAGAGGCTGGGAAGAGGACATGTAAGAAGATTGGAAAGGTAGGAGGGGGCTGGGCTACTAAGAGCTCTGAATGCCAAACAGAGCATCTTGCATTTGACCCTGGAAGCAACTGGGCACCACTGGAGTTTGGGGGGGGGGAGGGGTTGACATGGTTAGACCTAAGCTTTGAAATCATTTTGATAGCTGAGTGGAGGATGCTATGTCCAAATGCTATCTTTCTTTGTTAGAACATGAAAACTCCATGGTTGGCTAGGCTACCATAGGCATTTTATGAAAGTATGATGGCTATCTTTACAAATGTTACTAAATTGCCTTTAAAGGTTCAAAGTCCTCTTGTTGGTGGAGTTGTGAACTGATCCAACCATTCTGGAGAGCAATTTGGAACTATGCTCAAAGGGCTATGGGACTGTGCATACCCTTTGACCCAGTAATACCACTACTAGGTCTAAATTCCAAAGAGATCATAGAAAAGGGAAAAGGACCCACGTGTACAAAAATATTTATAGCAGCTCTCTTTGTGGTGGAAAAGAACTGGAAACTGAGAGAATGCCCATCAATTGGGGAATGGCTGAACACGTTGTGGTATATGAATGTAATGGAATATTATTGTGCTGTAAAAAATGATGAGCAGGCAGATTTCAGAAAAACCTGGAAAGACTTAAATGGACTGATGCTGAGCGAAGTGAGCAGAACCAGGAGAACATTGTACAGAGTAACAGCAACATTGTGTGATGATCAACTGTGATAGACTTGGTTCTTCTCAGTAGTGCAATGATCTAAGACAATTCCAAAGAACTCATGACAGAAAATGTTCTCCACATCCAGAAAGAAAGAACTATGGACTCTGAATGCAGATTGAACCACACTGTTTCTACTTTTTGGCTGTTTTTTTGAGGTTTTCCCCTTGTGTTCTAATTCTTCTTTTACAATATGACTAATGCAGAAATATGTTTAATGTTATTGTACACATATAACCTATACCTGATGGCTTTCTGTCTTGGGGAGGGATGAGGGAAGGGAGGGAGGGAGAAAAATTTGGAACTAGAAATCTTATAAAACAAATGTTGAAAACTATCTTTACCTATAATTGGAAAATAATAAGATACTTTTATGAATTAAAAAAAGTTCAAAACCCTACAGGAGGATTAGAACCCAGGATGATTGGGGCATCACCCAAAATCAAGCTAATGTTTGTTAATACTAGATGTGTGGGGCAGCTAGATGTTGTTGTTGTTGTTGTTGAAAAGAGTGTTGAAGGTAGAATTAGGCAGACATGAGTTCAAATATAGCCTCAGAGACTTATTAGCTCTGTGACCCTGGGCAAGTCCCTTAAACTCTCGCAGCCCCAGTCTCCCCATCTATAAAATGAGAATAAGAATAGTACCAACTGCACAGGGATATTGTGAAACAGGAGGTAACATATGTGAAGTGTGAATTATTATAATTATTATTATTATAATTATATTATATTATATATAATTATATTATAATTATAATTATTATTATTCAGGTACCTAGAATGTATTAATGAGGTTGACATCAACATTAATCTTTGCAAAAGCCAGCTAACTTTTAATATTTCAATATTTTTCTTAATGTGTCTTTTCTTGTTTCTTTCACTTGTTCCTTATTCTTCTCCTAAATGTCATTGTATCAGTCAGGGTCTAGTCTGGATATTAACACTGTGAGAATTGGCCAGTGAAGAGGAGATGCTACTCAGAGAAAGACAGAATCCAACTGCTGGTTCTTATTATGCCTCTTCTGGGGCGAAGAGGTAGGAATTCCCAGTACTTTGAGGTGAGGAACAGCTTTGTTGGCCACTGAATCTCTCAGCTCTTATCCCTCTCAGGAGGAGGTACTTGGACGGTCTCTCCTCCCTGGGAAGCCAGGTAGGTTAAGAACCTATCCTATGCTCCCACTGCACTGACAAGTTCTTTTAGACTCAGTTTCCTCTCTAGGCTCTGTAAAACAGGAATAATAAATCTGTCCTATTTCTCAGAGTTATCCAAAGTATCAAATGAAATGATGTGTGTGAATACTTGGAAACTTGTAAAGTACCACACAAATGTAATGTCAAAAGAAGATTTATCTCTTAGGTGCTGAAACTGCTGAGGGTAGCAGCTTTGGGGCAGGTATATTCAATAAAAAGTCTGGGTTTGTGGGGAAAATCAACATTCCATTCTCTTGAACTCTACCTGTAAATCAAAATCTTTTTCTTTGGATTTAATCCAAGTTTTGCCTTGAGTCTGTGGGTCTATCAACAGTGGATATCTGGTCGCCTTAGTCACAATGATGCCATTTTGAATTGAGAGGTCATCTCCAGGCAATCCCTGCAGTCCCCATTCACCAATCTAAATCAGAGAAAACAGAACATTAGCCTAGGATCCAGCAGTTAGTTTTAACTGGATCAAATTACCAGGGCGCACAAGTAATACTGCAAAATTATTGCTAGTGATAAAAACAGCACTATCAATTTTAAAGCCTTTTTAAAAAGCAGAATAGTCCAATGGATTTTCTCTCTTATAAACTATAATGTTTGGTGCTTTGAAAAAGTCAATCTGTAAATTTGAACTGAAAAATATGATTTTTTAAAGAAAATAGTAATTGCAAGACCCTTTTCTCAAATACCTCAGACTAACAGTTATCTTTCCCCAGAGCATTCTCACATTTCAAGTCTGCTCTATTAATTAGGCCCTTAAAGAAGACATTGTGGTAGGATGATGACAATATTTTTATCTTATGGCAAAATGAAAGAAATTGAATATATATATTGAGCCTGATATTCCCAGGGGAAAATCTTTCTCCTTGAAGGAAGTTAGGTGTTCTTAGAGTTTCACTTACTCTTTCAAGCAACTAAGGGACTAACTTTATGAGTGCCAATTCTAATAATAAATGCATTTCTGAAAATCTGTTGACAAAATAAATCTTTATAAGGGGAAACACATTCTTTCACCAGCTTCCAGATTTCTTGTTGTTCCCACTTTATGCATGTAAGATTAGACAAAGAGAAGGAAAATATCTGGAGCTCTTCCCCAATGTTGTTTCTCAGAAGTAATGTGTAAGAAGGAGCAGTGTGGGCCAGATTAGACAAAACCAAGATGTCTGGTAGATCATGTAGTTTTTTAGCATCTAGCAAAAGCTAGGAATTGGAACAATGGAGTGAGCCTGGAGTTTGATTATTCAAGGTGGCAGTCAATAGACCAAACCAACTTTAAAATCCAGGGTGTCTTGTCTCTTCAAGTAAGGTGGGGCAAAAACTCAAAAGAGAGGCAAGTGGTAGGCAACGGGCAGAAGTCTAGGCAGGGAACTAGTATCTTGGAGGTCTACAAAAGGCATTTGTGATAAAAAATTCAGGGACCCTGAGTATAAGGGTAGGAAATTCAGTCTATAGTCAATGAATTACAAGGATATAAGGCAGGGGCAGTAGGGGATTCTCAAGTGCCAAGATCAGAACAGAACCAATAGAAAGATAGATTTGATGCTAATCTACTGACTGGGATCTTCATGTTCAGCCTGCCTAGGGACAGAATTATTTTCAGAATCAGGAGATGAAGCTAAACCTATAAGAAGGTGGCACCATCTGTAAAAGTCAGAGGATAAAGGGGCAGGAAATAAAGAACTTAATTACATCTTACTGCAAGGAAGTGTAGTGGCGGGGGGGAGTGTCTAGCTATGTTTTCCCCTGATTCCCCACCAACTGAAAAAGATACCTTTGCAGGAGTTTGTGGCAGACTGCACAAGTTTTTCCAGGAAATTGTAGAGATGATGATGATGAAGTGGGAACAGTTTGCTCACCCTACCATAGGCCATTTGCTTTTGAATACCTCTGACAGTAAGTAGGAGGTACTTTTCCCTTTGGACAAGTGTAACAGGTTTTGCTCCAGGGCTAAAAACCTAGCCATGTAGGGAGAAGATCAATGCAAGGTGAATAAGTTGGGACTGTTCTTAGCATACAGTGCTTCCTTTCTTGCTCAAACTGTGCTGCTGCTGGGAGAGACTACCAGAGAACTCTGTTTCCTGAATTACCCTGATAGGCAGTGTAACTCTGGATGCTAAAGATTTGTGAGTAAAAAAATCATTTTTTTACCCAACTGGGAGAAAATGACAACTAATCCTCTGGTAGATTTTTGTCCCTAGTATGAAAGCCACAAGGGAGCAGTGATGAGGGCCTTAAATGGGGAAAGGGGGATAGCCAAGTAAGGGTAGGGAAGGGAACAGATGGAAAATATTTTGAGGCATTTGATTCAGCAGGATTTAGAAGCTGATTTCATAAGGGGGATGAGGGAGAGTGAAGAGTTGAGGATGAATTCGAAGGATATGAATCTAAGTAACTGAAAGGATGGCAGTGCCTTGACAGTACTTGGCACTGGGGATACAGATAAAATGAATAAAACAGTCCCTATTCTCAAGCTTATTTTCCAACTGGGAGACATAAATATGAATGTATATGTACACATATATACATATATATGTTTAGATACAGATATACATGTATATACATATATAAGTACATACAGAATAAATATGAAGAGAATAAAGACAAATTAAGTACAATAAAGGTAAATACCACCAGACAGATAAAGAGGAGATCAAAAAAGACTTGACATAGAAAATGATGTCTGAGCTGTTTCTTGAGAATGAGAGTAATTCTTTGAGATGGAAATGAATAGGAAAGGCATTATAGATATGGGAGATGGCCTGTGCCAAATGCAAACACATGGATGGTGAATGGTAATATTTGCACTGTCATATTTCGCTGTTGTGAAGATCAAATGAGATGGTGTATATAAAGCACTTTGTAAACCATAAAGTATTACAAAATTATACGCTAGTTTAAATTATTATTTTATTTTCAATTCTATAAGATAAAAACCTAAGAAATAAATTGAAATCCAAAAAAGATCATTAGGATACTAAAACTTACTGTTGGAGGATCCACCAACATGGAAATCAAGTTTAAGTTTTCAGTGAATGGAATTTTCCGAACTCTCATCTCTACTTCCCATTGTTCCTTAAGCAACAGGGTTCTAAAGCTCTGATTGAAAGGACCAAGGTAGGATAGGAAACCAGTACACAGCAGCACATCTCCTACGAGTCTATGTAGAAAAACCGTATGTATAAATACATGATGCCAAGTTGTACTGTGTAGACTAAAGGAAACACAAAGCTATACAGTGAATGGGGAGCCACCTTCTGACAAACTAAGATATTCCAAGATATGATGCTACATATAGAATTCAATCATATGTACTTATTTTAAATCTGAATTGCTATCTTTCATTTTTATATTACATTCATTTCTGGATATAACCCTCCCCATGTCACCTTTACAGGAATCCATCCCTTCTAAGAAAAAAAAATTAAAAGAGATGCAAAGAAAAGAAAAGAAAAAAGTTGAGCAAAGTTTATTAACACATCCTGAGTTATGAAGGCTTCCAGTATATTTCGTGTTTCATAGATATGGTATCTCATCTCTCCAATGAGAGAAATGAATTGCAATTTTTTTCAATTCTTTTTCAAGGACAAACAATGATCATAATTTAATTACACAGGTTGGTTTTTTTTAGTTGTTATTCTTCCCATTTATATTGTTGTAGTCAATGTGTATTATTTTTTTTCTGGTTTTGCTTACCTTGATTTGTTCACTTCACTCTGAATCAGTTTATGTCTTCTTTTGCTTTTCTGAACTTTTTATAGGCATTTTTTTCTTACTGTGCAAGACCATTAACATTCATGTACCACAATCTTTTTAGCCATTCCCCAATCAATATACATCTTTTCAATCCTTTACTACCACAAAAAGTTCTGCTTAAATATGTTTCTATCTATTAGGCCTTTCTGTCTTTTACCTTCTTGGGATATATATCCATCAGGAGGATCTCTGGGTCAAAGGGTATGGACATTTTAGTCACTTTCTTAGCATAATTTAAAACTACATTTCAGAATTGTTGGATCAATTCACAGCTCTGTCAACAGTGTATTAGTGTGGGTACCTTTGTACAACTCTTCCAACACTATTTCCATCTTATGTCATTATTTATCAGCATACTAGATGTGACAGGAAACTTCAGAAATGTTTTGATTTACATTTCTCTTATGTGACTTGGGAGCAATCTTTCAAATGGTTAATGGTTTGTAAATAATAAACAGTAAATAGTTAATAGTTCATCTCTTGAGAATGGTTTGTTCATATCCTTTAATACACTGAGGAATGATACACTTAGGTATTTGTGTCAGTACATGTACATGTATACACACATACATATATCTCATATATCAGACCCTTATCAGAGATATTTGATACAAAGTTTTTCCCAATTGACAGCTTCCCTTCTTATCCTAGTTGTATTGATTCTATTAGTACAAAAGCTTTATCTATTTTATCTATTATAGCTTTTGTGACTGCCTTTGTCCCTCACGTGGTTAAGAACTATCTCCCTAGTCATATTTGTGAAATATACCTGATCTAGTTTTATCTTCTATTTTTTTAATGGTGTGACCTTTAATATTAGGTTGCAGATCCATTTTGAGCTGATTGTGGTAGATGTTTTAAGATATGGGTTTAAACTAAATTTTTGCCAAATTGCTTTCCAGTCTTCCCAGCAGTTCCTATCTAGTGATTCTTCCCCCAAAATTTATGCTTTGAAGTTAAATATAACTCAATTTAATAAGTATTTACTAAGCAGTTAATAGGGAAACAAAGTTGAAAATGAAACAGTCCCTGTTTCAAGTAATTTACATTTTACTTTATTCTTTGTACTTCTTTCAGAGCAGAAATTCTGTCCCAATCCATGTATATTCAAGTGCATAATATATTACTGATGCTCACTGAAGAGCACTGTGCAAAAGGATGGAGGAGGACAGAATAAAAGGGTACAGAAGCATCATGAACTATTTCCTGCTCTAAGCTACAGAGCATGATACGTTCTCTTCAACACAAAGCCAATCTAGATGTGCTGCACAGTCTGTTTGGAGAGTCTTGATCAGAAAAATGCAGATCTGGTTTAAGGAGAAAATGGGATAATCTATTTTTGCCATTTTCTCTTCTTGTCCTGCTCTGCTCTAACCCTTTTCAAGTTCCTGGCCTAGAATTAGGGTTCTTAACCTGAAGTCCACAAAGCCTCAGTGGTTTGATTTCAGGGAAGTTCATGACCATGGACAGGAAAACTATAACATCTTTATTTTCACACACCTACAAATGAAATTTAGCATTTACTTCAATTATGAATTTTAAAAAATTCTTAGAAGGGGTCCATAGGGTTCAACAAATTGCCAAAGAGGCCCATGACCTCTTTGTTAACAATATCTGATCAACATTGAATCACTTCCCTCCTTTCCTTCCTTTCTCCTTTTCCTCTCAGTTTTCTGGAAACATCACTATCTATTAACACTGGTGTTTCCTCCCAGCACAAAGACCACAGGGATTAATAATCAATGTGGATATGTGACATGGAGAAATGACCCAAATATGTAGACTATTCATAAATATAAAGAAAAGTATTTTCATGTGAACTATTCATATGGACTGAGGCAAAAGCAAAATTAACCAAAAACAAAAAAACAAAACTAAGGGGAAAAAGCACATCATGAGAAAAGATATTGTACGTCTTACAAAGAGCTATCTGTCTGATGTTTTTGCCCCTACAAAAAGAGTAAGGTATCAAAATATCTACCTGTTAATCTGAGCTTTGAATTCTTTGCTTTGCTGAGTCCATCTGACTTTTTCTCCACTCAGCCCATCGATAAGGGCTGATGCTGCTTGCATCTTTCTCCGGCATGATTCTGCATCATTCAGCAAGTCCTAAATCCAGAAATAGAAAAGGTCGTAAGGAAGTTTATGTATATATAAAAACAATTCTAACATTCGTTTTTTAAAAAAGTTTTGAGTTCCAAATTCTATTCATCCCTTCATTCTTTCCCCCTTCCTGAGACAGTAAGCAATCTGCCATAGGTTATATATGTGCAATAATATAAAACATTTCCATATTAGTCATTTTGTGGAAGACAACTTGAACTAAGAAAATAAAATAAGGGAAGAAAGTGAAAAATAGACTGTTTTGGTCTGTATTCAGGTGCCATCAGTTATTTCTCTGGAGTTAGATAGCATTTGGAATTTTCTGGGATCATTGTATTACTGAGAATAGACAGGTAATTTACAGTTGTTCATCATACAATATTGTGTGTACAATTCTGTTTCTGCTCACTTCACTTAGTCATTCTTCCATAATGAGAATGTACTCTAGTTCTTTAGGATCACAAAATGTGCAGACATGGAAGGACAGGCAAACTAATAGACTGACTGTATGGCTAACAGTCAACAGGTTCATCTAATTATTCTGGAAAGCAATTTGGAATTATGAAAAGAAAAGTGACTGAAATGTCCATAGCCTTTGATTCAGAAATTCACTGTTAGGCATATATACCAGAGAAGTCAGAATTAGAAAGAAAGGCCTCATATTCACCAAAATATATATAGCAAAACTTTTTGCAGTAGCGAAGAACTAGAAACAAAGTAGATGTCCATCATTTGGGGGATAGCAAAACAAATAGTGATAAATCAATATTATTATTTTTATCTTTCCATGCTTTTCTTTATTCATCATATTCATCATTTCTTATAGCAAAGTAATATTGCATTATATCCATATACCATATTTTGTTTGGACTAATGCTCTTTTAATTGCCAGATCCAATGCTTGGCCTCCTCCTCCCAGACCCAACCAAGCCTTATTCTCCTTAATGTTTTCTGTAGCATTTGAAGCTACTGACTTAGAGGGAGCTAGATAGTACAATTGATAGAATACTGGGCCTGTCATCTAAAAGAACTATGTTCAAATCTGACCTCAGGTACTCACTAGCTGTATGACCTTGGGCAAGTCACCTTTTTTCTTTTTAATAGTATTTTTTCCCAATTACATGTAAAGACAGTTTCCAACATTCATTTTTGCAAGATTTTGAGTTCCAAAATTTTCACCATCCTTCCTTTCCCTTACTCCTCCTGAAGCCAGCAAGCAATCTGATATAAGTTATACATTACAATCATGTTAAACATATTTCCACATTAGTCATGTTGTGAGAGAAGAATCAGAACAAAAGGGAAAAACCACAAGGAAGAAACAAACAAATAAAAAACAAGAAAAAAAGTGAAAATAGTATGCATTCAGACTCCATAGTTCTTTTTACGTGGAGAGCATTTTCCATCATGAGTCTTTTGGAATTGTCTTAGATCACTGCATTGCTGAGAAGAGCCAAGTCCATCAGAGTTGATCAACACATAATGTTGTTGATACTGTGCACAATGTTCTCTTGGTTCTGCTCAGTTCATTCAGCATCAGTTCATGTAAGTCTTTCCAGGTTTCTTTGAAATCTTCCTGCTCATCATTTTTTTTTAATGCAATAAACATTTATTTTCTTTTTTCCAGTTACATGTAAGGGTAGTTTTCAACATTCATTGTCATAAGATTTAGAGTTCCAAAATGTTCTCCTTCCCTCCCTCTCTTTCCTTCCTCCTCCACAAGACAGCAACCAGGTTATATATGTACAATCCATAAGTGCTCTTTTTGTCAGTTCTTTCTACGTAGGTGGATAGTAAGCTTCCTCATTAGTCGCTTGGGGTTGTCTTGGATGATTGCATTGCTGAGAGTAGTTAAGTCATTCACAATTGCTCATTGAACAATACTGCTGTTATTATGCACAATGTCCTCCCAGCTCTGCTCACTTCACTATACATCAGTTCATGAGTCTTTCCAGGTTTTTCTGGGATCATCCTGTTTTTCATTTCCTATAGCACAATACCATTCCACCACAATCATATACCACAGCTTCTTCTGTCATTCCTCAATTGATGGACATTCCCATGATTCTCAATTCTTAACCACCACAAAGAGTTGCTATAAATATTTTTTGTACACTTTTCCCCTCTTTTCTCTTTTTCATGATTACTATTGTTAACTGTTCCCCTTCCTCTTCCCTTACCCATGATATTTATTCTATTATCCATCTTCTTTCATCTTATCCCTCTTCAAAAGGGATTTGCTTCTGTCTGTCCCCTCCCCCAATCTGCCCTTCCATATTTTGCCCCTCTCTCTTTATCCCCTTCCCCTCCTATTTTCCTGCAGGGTTAGAGAGATTACTCCACCCAATTGAGTGTGTATGTTATACCCTCCTTGAGCCAATGTTGATGAGATTGAGGTCTTTGAGTCAATTCTGATGACTGTTAGGCTCATTCACTGCCCAGGTTACATAGATTACTCCACCCAGTTGGCTGTGTGTTAATCCCTCCTTGAGGCAACTCTGATGAGTTTGAAGTCTTTGAGCCTTTTCTGATAAGTATAAAATTCATTTACTGCCCTGCTCCTCTCCCATCTCTTCCCCCACTCCATAAGCCTTTTCCTGTTTCTTTCATGTAGGATTTCACCTCTGCCCTTCCCCCTCCCCCAGTGTATTCTCCTCATCGCTCAATTTAACCCTAAAGATGTCATTATGGGGCAGCTAGGTGACACAGTGGACAAAGAATCTATCCTGGACCTGGGGGATCACAGCCAAAACCCAGCCTCAGACACAAGACAGTCACCTGCACTGCATGACCCCAGGCATGTCCCCCAACTCCAATTTTTTATGGTTCTCTGGGGTCTTGTATTTGGAAGTCAAATTTGCCATTCAGTTCAGGTCTTTTCATCATGATTACCTGAAAGTCCTCTTTTTCATTAAAGTCCCATTTTTTCCTCTGAAAGATTATGATGAGTTTTGCTGGGTAGGTGATTCTTGGTTGTAATCCCAATTCCTTTGCCCTCTGGAATATCATATTCCATGCCCTCTGGTCCTTTAATGTAGAAGCTGCTAGATCTTGTGCTAGCCTGACTGCGGCTCCACAGTACTTGAATTCTTTCTTTTTGGCAGCTTGCAATATTTTTCTCCCTGACCTGAGAGCTCTGGAATTTGGCTATAATATTCCTGGGAGTTTTCCTTTTGGGATCTCTTTCTGGAGGTGATCAGTGGATTCTCTCAATTTCTATTTTAGCTTCTGCTTCTAGAATATCAGGGCAATTTCCCCTAAGAATATCTTAGAAGATGATGTCTAAGCTCTTTCCTTGATCATGGTTGTCAGGTAGACCAATAATTTTCAAATGATCTCGCCTAGACCTATTTTCTAGGTCAGCAGTTTTTCCCAGAAGATATTTCACATTGCCCTCTATTTTTTTATTCATTCAGATTTGCTTTATTATGTCTTGGTTTCTCATAAAGTCACTAGCTTCCATTTGTTCAATCCTAATTCTTAGGCAATTATTTTCATCAGAGAGCTTTTGTACCTCCTTTTCCATTTGGCCACTTTGACTTTTCAAGCTGTTGACTTTTTTCTCATGTCTTTCTTGCAACACCTTCATTTCTCTTTCCATTTTTTCCTCTACCTCTCTAACCTTATCTTCAAAGTCCTTTTTGAGCACCTCTATGGCCTGAGACCAATCCATATTGTTCTTGGAAGCTTTAGATATAGGGGCCCTGATGTTGACATCTTCCTCTGAGGGTGACCCTTGGTTTTCCTTGTCACTGAAGAAACTTTCTATGGTCCTCACTTTCCTCTGTTGGCTCATCTTGCCTTTCTTTTACTAGACTTTTAGCTCCTTAAAGTGGGGCACTGGTTCCAGGCTGCAGTATCCCAAGCTTAAGAAGTCCCAGGTGGTATGATTTAAGGAGAATCAGGTTCTTCACTCCCCTGGCCTGTTTCCTGGTCTATAGATGACCCCAGACCAACTTGCTAATCAACCAGCTTTGTGTGTTGTGGTTGTCAGCTCTCAGGAGCCTGTGCCCCTCTCCCACCTGGGCCAGTGCTACTCAAGCCTACCTCCTGATTCCCAGCAGGGGTGAAAAACCCAAGTTCTGCTTCAGCACCAGCATAGACCCCTGTAGTCTCCCCCCTGCCAAGGGCTCAGCCCTCTCACCAGACTGTGAGCTTAGTTCCAGATGACACTGTTGCTTCAGCTGATTCAGAGGCTCTGGGGGTCTCCTTCTCTGGTGAAGGCTCCCTGGGACTGGATCTGTGTCAGGGTGACTGTGGGGTTGGGCTCCACTTCTATCTCAGCACATCAGCTTCTTCCTTCTGTCCTTCCAAGTACTTCTTGGTTAGAAAATGATTTCAACACATTCTTCTGTGGGTTTTGCTGCTCCAGGCATTATTTGGTTGTTTTTTGGAGCGATCATATCATGAGTTCGAGAGCTCACTGCCTTTCCTCTGCCATCTTGGCTCCACCCTGGAAGCCCCCTGCTCATCATTTCTTACAGCACAATAGTATTCCATTACATACATATACTACAACCTGTTCAGCCATTCCCAAATTGATGAGTATCCCCTCAATTTCCAATTCTTTACCACCACAAAAAGAGCAGTTATAAATATTTTTGTACATGTGGTTCCTTTTCCTGTTTTTATGATCTCTTTGGGATATAGATCTAATAGTGATATTGCTGGGTCAAAGGGTATGCATAGTTTTATAGTTTTTTGGGCATAGTTCCAAATTGCTTTCCAGAATGGATGGATCAGTTCACAACTTTACCAACAATACACCAGTGTTCCAATTTCCCCATATCTTCTTCAACATATGTCATTTCCCTTTTTTTTTTTTGTCATATTAGTCAATCTGATAGGGGTGTGGTGGTAACAGAGTAGTTTTAATTTGTATTTCTCTAAATCAATAGTGATTGAGAACTTTTTTTCATAAGATTGTAGATAGTTTTAATTTCTTCATCTGAAAACTACCTATTCATATCCTTTGACCATTTCTCAATTGTGGAATGATTTATATTCTTATAAATTCAACTCCATTCTTTATATATTTGAGAAATGAGGCCTTCATCAGAAACACTAGCTATTATGTATTTCCCTAAAAGACTTGTCACTTTGTTTTGGAACATTTGATTTTTATTTAGGTTAAATGATAAATATGGTTTAAATAACTGAACACAATTTTGTTATGTGGTCCCACTCTTATGATCTTGCTTATAAAATTTAACTTACCATTTTCTCATTCATGGCTGCATCAAATTTGGCTTGCACTTTATCTAACTCAGCTTGCTTTTCATCTAGCAATGCCTGGGCCTTCCCTAGTTCAGCATTAGCCACTGCCAAGCGTCCTTCTTGCTTTGCCAAATTAGCCTTACAATGGAGAATAAATGATTAGTATTATTGAATAGCTGCAAGTTTTCAATATTTAGTATTAACTTTGTTAATGCATGTAATTGCTAAGCAATGACTCAGAATATTAGAAAAGCGGGAGAGAGATGTGATCATTTAGTCCAACCCCTTCATTTTATAGAAGAAGAAACTGAAGCTCCTGGAGGTGAGATGTCTTTCCCAAGGTCACAAGGACAAGGACCAAGTTATTTTAATTTTGGCTCAGAGCTCTTTCCATGACAGTATGCTGCCTCAACTATTTTATTAGTAATAGAACACTTTGTGATCCATAAGAATACTTCAAAATTCACTGGTGAATTAATGAATGAGGATAATCTGCATATAAAGCTATGCCTATAAATATTTTAAGTTTTTTTTTAATTTCTCAAATTAACAAATATATTTAAGTACCTACAAGTCATCAGTCAAGGCACTGGGGAATACAAAAAGAACAATCAGTCTCTGTCCTTAAGGAGCTTATAATCCAAGCCTGGGGTGAGACATGTACATAAATGATTATTATAACAGTTAGAAACAGAATTTCAAGACTTCAGGTCCAGTGCTCTACATATCACAACACTTAGCTGCCTCCCAAGAGAGGTCAGCCTGGTTGGACCACTTCATATCATGTAGAGACTGGTATGATGAGAAATGGGAACAGGCAAAAATTTTATCAATTGCCTCATGACCTTTGTGATGTATACTGATGGTACCCTCTAAGACTTGGGAGTGGTCTTATGCTAACAAAGTGATGGTCATCAAAATACCTATTGCATTTGCAAATAAAGGGCTTACTGATAGCAGGATGTGTTCTCCTACATACAAACTGGGAGTTCTGGGCTTTGAAGTTGGGCTTTCACTCAAGAGCTCCAAGACTTTAGGTAGAGAGTTCAGTTTCAAGTATGGAGAGACATTAATCCACTGACATATTTTGACCAGCACTAAATTGGATGCTGCCTGTCAAAGACGTGTATCAGTATGGCTAATTCTGATTTGGCATGCACCATAGGCTAGTTATGACTAAAACAGATGCACCTGCTCTGTCTAGTAAGGCTGCATGAGGGAAATTATATGCTAAGTTACGATGCTTATAGTGTACATTTATAGATGCTTAAGTATACCCTGTATAATTTATAAACCGCAAATTTTTCTATGTGCTGTTTATCCAATTGCATATTATAGTTTGAAAATTAAACATTCTTTATCCACTTGTTTGTTTGCTTTTTGATCCAGTCCTGAAATACTGAGAGTGGGGAATAGTATAAATTACATGCTGCTCACCCCCCAAGTGAAAATTTTGTGATGTCTATAAATCACAGATGTCACATTTATTAACAAAGAAGAGTAAAAATGCCCTATCCCCCCCTCAAATGTCCCTTTGCCACTGGAGGAAAATAAAACTCAACACTGGATTTGATAACAATAGCTAATTCTCATATTGGTAATTAAATGATAGTGTTCTTGGCAGATTTCTTCTAGAATGTTATTTTGTCTTTTGTTGAGGACTACATGCTCATCTCCCTCAAAAGTCTACCTTGAACCCCCCCTGAGGTCAGTGACACTCTGAATGGTAGAGATAATGTAAAGGAAGAAAAAATGAAAAGAAAAGATAAAAGGGCATGAAAAAAAGAATGTAGAATTTTTAATAGAGACATCTGCACCTAGTAATCTAGACTGTGCCCACTTTTTAAAATTGAGAGATACAGATTTATTTTTCTGAACATCAATCTATTGTTGGGAGAGAGCCCTTTACCTTCAGAGGCAACACCTCCTTGTTAATTCCAAAAAAAGTTGCCATAGCAAGTGTCCAAGACAGCAAACCAGCAACATTACCGCAGACCTTTTTACCATTTTCAAAAGTATAATCGTCCATATTAAAATATGGCTGTAATAGCTCCACTGTCTCTTCATTAATAGTGTCCTTTGGGAACTGCTGGAGACTCTGTAAGAATCCGGCCCCACTCATCAACTGCAAAAAGAGATTAGATTTATGGCTTTGGGGAAAACAGGACTTTTTTCTCCCTTCAGACTGTTAGTTCCTATTCTGAATTTAAAAAAGAAAAAAGATTTAACCCTTGCTCTAAATGGATGGCTCAAGGATACTGTGTCAATGAGCCAGAATTTGCAACCTTTAATTCTCTCTTCAGGTTTCCATGAGGAGGGGAAGAAGAAGAAAAAGAAAAATGCTTTCCCATTCTCCCACTTAATGCTACTACTCAAACATGTGTCCCCACAGCACATGTTCCTAATTAGAAGCAGGGCTAAGGGAAAGGGGTGGGGCAGAACCAATAATGGCCTTCCGTTTCTAGGTGAATCACCTGTTCTGGTACATGTGCCCCCCCCAACAACATTCATAACCAACTTGGGAAACTATTTGTAAAATAAACATACTCTTTAGAGGATGCTAGGTAACTACTGAAATATTCTGTGAAGAAGCAAAGGAGACGCCTAAATGAGGATGGAGGGAGATTGGATAGACCATATAAAAAGAAGACCACTTCCTGCCTAAGTCTGACATTCAGATTCTATTTGCTTTCATAATGTTGTTAAAGGCCCTCTTTTCTTGTTCATTCATCCAACACACATTCATTAAATGCTTTCAGGGTGCCAGAGAATTGGAGTGAATGCTGGAGGTACCTAACCTAGACGATTCAGAACTTCTATCCTCAGAGAGTTTGTGCATTTTACTCTCTTTCTTTCTTTCTTTCTTTCTTTCTTTCTTTCTTTCTTTCTTTCTTTCTTTCTTTCTTTCTTCCTTCCTTCCTTCCTTCCTTCCTTCCTTCCTTCCTTCCTTCCTTCCTTCCTTCCTTCCTTCCTTCCTTCCTTCCTTCCTTTCTTTCTTTCTTTCTTTCTTTCTTTCTTTCTTTCTTTCTTTCTTTCTTTCTTTCTTTCTTTCTTGCTTTTTGGTATTGGTGAGGCAATTGGGGTTAAGTGACTTGCCCAAGTTCACACAGCTATTCAGTGTGAAGTGTCTGAGGCTGGATTTGAACTCAGGTCCTCCTTCATCCACTGGGCCACCTAGCTGCCCCCATTTTACTCACTTTCAATGACTCTCCCCAGGATGGTTTGCAGCAAGGTTTTTCAGGATCCATTGTAACAGGGTCAATCTTCTTTTGGAATAATAACAGACAACAATCCATGATTCTCATAATAAGGTGAGGAGGTTTAGCAAGCTTCCTAACTGTAGCAATATCATTTGGTTTAATAGTCTGTATTTGGAATTTAAAAAGAATGAATACATTAAAACCATTTCAAAGATTTTCTGAAGTGATTTTTATTAACTCCTAATATAAACCTTGAAAGGACCATAGAATATGTATGTGTATGTGTGTGTGCGTGTGTGTGTGTGTGTATGTGTATGTATACATATGTATGTGTGTATGCATATACACACACACACACACACACACACACACACTCACCATTCATTAATCAATCTTCCTCAATGTACTACTATCAATGGGTTGGGTTAACACCTTATCAAGGACTTCACCTCATCAAGAGAATGTTTTTCCTTGTTAAATAGGTATAATAAATATCAGAATACATGCCTCACAGTAGGGCAACAAGTATCCAAAAAAGCCTTGGCATACACACTAGATAATCTTGAAAAATCGTCTAATAATCAACTGCCTTCTTTTTACCTGACATACACTTAAACTAGCCTAGACAATAGAAAAAGCTATCCAATTTTAAGACTATTGGGAAAAAAAGTCTATTGGAGTCAAAGAAATCTTCCTTGCCAAGAAACAGCTAACCAAATCCTTCATATGATAGTTCAATTCATTGTATTTTTGCCCCTCTTTTCATGGAAGTTTGATTTATTAACATGAAAATAATGAGCTACACAAAATCAAGACCTTTTTAAAGCTTAATTTGTAATCGAGAGAATTAAATCAATGGAAATGCATTTCAAGCTAGGCAGTAAATCACACTAAGAATTCAATTTTGTTTCTTGAATGAGAAAATCTCATGGTTAACTTCATGATGGAACTATTTTGTTAACTGGAGCTTCTGCTTAAGTCAACACATTTGCTTACATTTAGGGCTGCTTCTGCTTCTTCTAAAGCTGGCTTGGCCGCCTCTAGCTTGGACTCAGCCTTTACTTTCTCACTATCAATTTCATCTACAATTTTTTGGGCTTTGTCTTTCACCTCCTGAACTTCATTTTTCACTTTGGCTGATGCTTGGGCACTTATAGTGACTTCTGCTAGTACCTGTGAAATTGTGAAACATAAAAAATGGAAACTATGTGTGGAATAATAGTGAGGGACTTTACTTCTTATAGAAGATAGCTAGATCTAAAAAGGGATAGCATCCCTAAGAAAGAAGCTAGAGAATCTGGCATAGGGTAGTGAGAGGCGGCTAAAGAGAGAAAGAAGAGGATAAACACAGAGGACAATGATCAAAACTCTCAAAGAGCAGCCAGAGAGGTAAGAAGAAAACCAGGAGAGGACAAGAATCTCTGCCTTCTTTGATATTTTTATCCATGACTTTGATGTGATTTGCAAGCAAGTTTGCAGATGACATGAAAGTGGCATGTATTGATATCATGCTAGACAACAGAATCAGGATGATTAAAGATCTCAACAAGTTAGAATTATGGACTCAAACTAATAAGATAAATTTAAAAGGGATAATATAAATTTCTGCAATTAGACTTTTTTAAAAAAAAAATCAACTATACACACATAAAATATGGGAGACCTAGATTATCAGCAGATCTAGCCCTAAAAATTTAGGGCTTTTATTAGGCTAAAACTTGCAATATGGCAGGGCTAACATGAAAGCTAATGTCATCGTAGGCTATATTAACAGAAATGTGCTTTCCAGGATGAGGCAGATGATAATGTTAAAACACTTTGCATTGGTCAGAGTCCACATGGTACACTGTACTCTATTTGAGATATATATTAAGAGGGGCAGTGTTAAAACAGGGCACAGCCAGAAGAAAATAAGCAGTATACCGAGGGGATCTCAACAATGTCATAGAAGGAATGGCTAAAAACTGCTAGGAATATTCAGCATGGAGAAAAGAGGGAGAGATGTCATGATTGTCTCTATTTAAAGGACTATCATCTGGGAGAGGGATTTATTCTGTGTGGCTGCAGAGAATAAAACTAGCACTAAGGGGTAGAAATCATAGAGATAGAGGTGTTTTTTTGCTTATTGCAAGGAGAAATTTCTAACCATTAGGCCTGCCCAGAAACACAATGGAATTTCTCATGAAATACTAGTCAATTTCTTGGCATGAAAGTATGTGAGCAGCTGTTGGATGACACTTGCCTGTCATCGTGGATGTTGTGGAGGCCCTTCCAGCAGAGGGTGGGAGGCTGGGCTCAGACGCCCTTTGTCTCCATGGCTCTCATTTAAGCCATCCCACAAATCTTGGAGGAAGGAGGTGCTACAAATATCATCCTTCCTCCTCCCCTGCTCTCCCTTTCTATAACTTAGCCTGTGATTTTATTGGTCAATAGGAAGCTCCTGGTAAATAACTTCCTTTTCCAATGGAAAGATCAACAAATTCTCTGCAATTGAGCAACTTTGTTGAGATGGTGAGGGGTTATGTGACTTTCCTAGGGTCACAGTCAGTATGTGGCAGAGGTAGGAGTTGAAATTGGGTCTTCCTGTCTCCAAAGCCAGCCCTCTTTTCACTGTGCTCTACGGATCCTTATCCCCATTTTGCAGATGAGGAGACTGAAGCTCAAAGAGGTTAAGTGATTTACCCAAAGTCATACAGATTGTATATATTAGGGGCAGTCCTGACTCTGGCTCTAGCACATCATCCTTACCATCTCACTTCTCTTTCAAGTTCTATGATTTCATCTTTCAAAGTCCCAGATGATGCAGGCACAACATTTTCCATGGAAAAAAGAGTGGTCAAATATGGCAGAGAATTCAGAGAAAAGAAAAGCTAGAATAGGAGACGGTGAGGAGGAAGCCTTTAGGCTAGAAGAACCTAGGATAGTCTTAGTTTTCATTTGGGTAGGGGAGACTGTAGGCATCTAAGGAAAAAAGCTCATAGATCTAATCTAGAGAAGACTATGACAAATTTTAAGATTACATATTGGTATAAATAAAACTACTTAGCAATCTTCATGACCAGGACTTTGCATTTATACACTATTTTTCATAAATATTTTGGGTATCATCTTAGTTAACTCACTTCATCTGCCTTTACAGAAGCCACTGCTAATTCCTTCTCCTTTACTGCAAGATCCTGTGATAACTGAGCAACGGATTCACTTGCCTCCATCAGCTTACTTAACCCTTGGGAAATATTATAATTAGGCATTTTATTTATATACATACCTGCATGCCCCCCACACATATCCCTTTATATATATGCATATAATTGTTCGATCTATGATCTATGAATGAAAACTTAAAGGTCAAAATGAACAATCTTTAATGACAAGAAAGGATTATAACAGAAGATCAAAAATACACTTCTTGTCAGAAAATTGCCCCCCATTCTACTCTGGCCTATTCTCAAGTCAAATTGTTGGCAGATTATTCAGACAAGAGACAATGAACCAAGCCTTATCACAGAATACCAAATGAAATACCTTCTGAAATTACCAACATAAGCTCTATGACTTTTTTGAGATACCCAATGTCCCAAAATGTCCTTACATTCACTTTGGGAAAATTATAGACATCTTTTTTTTTTTTTTCCTGAGGGGCGATGGGGGTTAAGTGACTTGCCCAGGGTCACACAACTAGTAAGTGTCAAGTGTCTGAGGCCGGATTTGAACCCAGGTACTCCTGAATCCAAGGCCAGTGCTTTATCCACTTTTTTACCATCTAGCCGCCCAATTATAGACATCTTTAAGGGCAAAGGGTCTCTCATTCATGTCATTACTCCATGACTCATGTCAGTGAATCCTCATGAATACAGTTTCACATTGTGGTTGGCTGATATGTTGGCTTGATCATAAGTGTGCAGTTTTGGAGTGAGGATTTTTAAAACTTAAGTCTTTTATAACTTGTTATAAAATGAACAATTTTGAAAGAGTTAAGACCTCTGACCAATACAACAACCAAACCTGATTATAGAGAAGTGAACATGAAGCACTTTCTCCTCTGACAGAGAGGAGATGGGCTCAATGTGCTGAATGAGATGAACATTTTGGGATATAAGTCGATATGGCAATTTATTTTGCTTGATTCTGCAAAACGAAGATTGTAGGGGCATTTTGGCAGAGCAGAGATAAGAGAAAAAATAAAGGCTTATGATTAATTTAAAAAATAAAATTGAACTCAAAAAAGAAAAGTTATCATTATTAGTCACCACTATCTACCAATTTTCATTGCAATGTTTCTCTAGAATAGATCCTCTCATAACCCCTCTATTGTTGCCAGTAACATATAAGCTCCTCAAAAGGATGGATTACTTTTCCTTCCTTTCCTTCCTTTCTTTCTTCCTTCCTTCCTTCCTTCCTTCCTGGTCTTTGATCTCTCAATGTTGAAAATTAATGTAGCCGAGACACAAAGTTTCAAGCACATTCAGTTTATTGGTAAGGCTAGCAATGACTAATAAAAGGAATCTCTCAACTCCTTAGTTAGTCAAAAGACCACAAAGTAGGGCTTACTAGCATTCATATAGGTTTTTTGTTTTTGGTTGTTTGTTTTTTTTTTGGCGGGGCAATGAGGGTTAAGTAACTTGCCCAGGGTGTCTGAGGACAGATTTGAACTCAGGTCCTTCTGAATCCAGGGCCAGTGCTTTATCCACTGCGCCACCTAGCTGCCCCACATTCATATAGCTTTGGGAAGTACAAGAGAACTAAGAGCAGGAAGCATAAAACAACATGATTAGTTACAAAATCTGAAATGCCACAGATGATAGAAAACAATATGATTAAATGGAAGTCAGTAATGCAGAGCTAGCAACAACCCCACCTTCCATTGCCAGTCATTTTGATTTTTGTCTTCACTGGTTTTCCATGACTCTGGAAGAGAAAGTGCAGCTGATGACTTTTCACAACTCTGCCTCATTTAAATCTAATTCAAGTGCAAGTCATGAAATCCCCATGTGATTTCACTGGTCTTTTTCAAAAACAGAAGATGAACAACAACCATCTTATTGATATGGAAAACTCATTGGTGGTGTCCACTTGCATTGTTAGAGTCACCACACTAACAGTCCAGATACTCTTGAAGGACAGTAAATGTTGTAGAGATAACAGACTTCCTGGTGCCCACCTGCACCTCGAAAGGCTTGTTAGTGAGATAACAGATCTCTCTTAATTGTATATGGTCAGTAAGTTGTGTAGAGCCAATATATTTTTTTGAATTAAAGTGATTTATGGGACAACTTAGCTCAGAGATGTAAACAACTTCTGAGCTTAACTCAGAGACAAAGAAACATGCTTTAGGCAATTTTAAAACATATTGGGGATGATACAGAATAGAATCAATTACAAAATGGAATCAGAATCAATTTGATTTTCTTAGATCTCTGGTGCTTAGCACCTAGTAAGCATTTAAATAAATATTTGTTGAAATAATTTTCATTCATATTTGAAGATAAAATTCTAATGCTCTTAACCATGTGTACATATATGGCTGTAAATGTCTGTTATTATCTATACCATGTACATATAAAAATTAGGTTAATTTGGTAGGGTTTTAAAAAAGGAATATATTTTTGTTGGTTTATAATCAAATATGATACTAATATAGCCACCAGGGGGAGCTATTAACCAGTACAGGGCTAAATTCCTTAGAATAGGTTCCCCCCCTTTCGCTGAGCACACTCCCCAACACCAGAGGACATTCTAGGGCAATGGACAAGCTGAAAAAGGGTCTCTTCTGTTATTACTGAAATCAAGAATTGAGATGGTCACTAAGATATGTTTACTAGGAAAGGGAAGAAAACACTTCCTTTAAAAAACAACTGTTTTATTCAGTTAATTAAAAAAACAATCTATTCAAGGTGATTATATTTCTAGATTTTTATCTTTGTATTTTAGGGTTTGCTATTTAAATGGTACTATGGTTAAAATTAGAAAAGTTGTAAATATTAACAGATAAGTGTGAGTTAGGTGATAAAGGAAAAGTTCCTTTTTTCTATCTTTGAAAACAATGTCTTAAAGGTTTAATCAAGTTCCAATTCCACAAAATGCTAGTTATCACTAAACTCTAGCTTTCCTAATTATTCTGGGAATAGAAAAAATATTTATCTTTTCGGGGTCAAATTGGCATGTCAATGATGTTCCTGCTTCTGTGATTTAATGATTGTGATTTGATGACACGTGACTTTTTCCCCTTTCTCATTTTGTATGACCCTAGTCCACTCTTCAGTCTTCCCCCTCAGAGGACCTTCCTTGCATGCTGGAGCCTTTTCTCTGGGTCTCCAGACATTGTCTGGGTAACTGTGGCTCATGTAAGCTTTCCATTGGTTTCCCTTTATTTTTGTTACATGACCAGCCCACTTCCTTTTCTGCTCATACCCCCCTGGGAGCTTTTTTGCCATGTCTCTGCAATTCTTTGTTGGTAACAAGTCGAACTATATGTTGGCCTACCATTGATCTCTTTGTTGTCAATGGCTAATCTGCAACTTTAATTCAATTTAATCCAATCAATCAGAAAGCATCTATTAAGTACCTACTGCTTGCCTGAGCATTGTGCTTGACATTGGAAATTAAAGAAACAATTAAAAGCTCTTGAGGAGTTTACCTTCTATCACACCAAAGTGTCTATGATTGAAGGGAGTTAAAGAGCAAGGTCACTATCAGCTTTGCAGAGCAGGAAAAATTTAGCAGAGAAAGTAAGAAGTGAGGTCACAGGAATATGCCAGACCCGGAGGAGAATTCTACTGTTAACTTTTCAGTGTGAGCAATATTACACATCAGAAATCTTCACAGTTATAAATCAGTGCTCAGTTTGTTGTTTTGTTAATTGCCTGGACTTTAAAAAAGCATGAATAATGTAGATTAAACTTAAAAAGTGTGCATGCACACAGTACTTGCCCCTCCCCCCATCTCCCAGAACCCCACTGTACTGCTTTATAAACAAACAATGCTTGAATTCAGTAGAAGACTTGGGTAATTAAGTCCTCACTAAACTGGGGCTTAATAATAATTCTAATAATGATAACTGGCATTTAAACAGCACTTTAAGGTTTGCAAAGTGCTCTATCTCCATTGTCTCACTTGAGCCTCCCAATGCTCAGCCCTGATTAAAGAGGTCCTGCATTCTAGGATTAGGAGATGGCCAGTGCAAAAGGGACAGGAAATGGAATGCATAGACATGTGGGAAGAAGAAAAGGATCTGTTTGGCAAAATGAAGCTAATGATATTACCTGCCTCACAGTGTTGTTATGAGAACCAAACAAGATACTGTGGCCTATGTTTCCCAAATCTTACAATAAGATATACGTGCTAGTTCATATTATTATTGTTATGTTCTCACTGTGTCTTGTTGGGTACTCAGTGAAGATCTGCTGTGTGTTGAAGGAAAATGTTGAACATATGGCAAAATAACTGATTAACAGACTGATTTATTTTCTACTGAGTACTTTTAGTATCAGTATGGACAGCTACAAGAAGATGAGGGATGAGACAAATGGGAGGAACTTTATTCCATGCTATCACCAAGGCCCATAAATTTATCAAATGCCTAGACCTCTAACATGAGCCTCCACCAACACTTAGGTAGGTTGGTAATTGGATATAAATAGTTTGTTGCTGATACCCATTTTGAAGCCTCTCTTGTGCAGCAGAACCTTCCAGACCTTGTAGTCCACCAGCCTACCCCTCAAGAACTGAGGTGCGTCTTGATTCTACTGCCAATTATTAAAAGAGCACAGACAGCTAGGTGACACAGTGGACACAAGAGCACTAGGAATCAAATCCAACCTTCCTAGCTAATGTGACCCTAGGCAAGTCACTTAACCCTGTTTGCCTCAGGTATTGTTTTTTAATATATAAAATGATCTGAAGGAAATGGCAAATCATTCCAGTATCTTTGCCAAGATAACATAAATGGGGTCACAGAGTCAGGTATAACTGAAATGACTGAACAACAACAAAAACAAAAGCATAACTCCCCCTAAATCAATTTAACTCAATAAACATTTATTAAGTTGTCTACTATGCACTGTGCTAAGTGCTGGGGATACAAAAAGAAGCCAAAGATACTTCCTCTATTTGAGGAGCTTACAATTTAATGGGGGAGACAACATGCAAACAAATACAAAACAAACTATTCATTATTGTTTCCCCTTGACCAGGAAGCTTTTGGAATATGTGTATGATATTTCCTGGGAGTTTTCATTTGATGATCTTTTTCAAGAGGTGATTAATGGGTTCTTTTGATTTCTTTTTTACCCTCTGGTTCTTGAATGTCAGGACAGTTTTCCTAGATAATTTCTTAAATGATGATGTCTAGGCTCTTTTTTTGATCATGGTTTTCAGGTAGTCCAATAATTCTTAAATTATCTTTCTTTGGGGAAGCTAAGTGGCACAGTGGAGAGAGCATTAGCCCTGAAGTCAGAAGGACCTGAGTTCAAATCTGGCCTCAGACACTTGACACTTACTAGCTGTGTGACCCTGGGCAAGTCACTTAACCCCAACTGCCTCACCAAAATAAATAAACCAACAAACAAATAAATAAATAAATAAAAATGATCTCTCCTTGATCTTTTTTCCAGGTCATTTGTTTTTCCAATGAGATATTCCACATTTTTTCATTCTTTTGATTTTGGTTTATTGTTTCTTGATGTCCTGTGGAATCATTAGCTTCCAGTTGCCCAATTCTATTTTTTAAGGAGTTCTTTTCTTCAGTGAATTTTTGTACATCTTTTCCCATGCAGCCATTTCTGCTTTTTAAGGAATTCTTCTTTTTAGTGGATTTTTGTGCCTCTTTTACTATTTGGCCTAGTTTGGTTTTTTTAAGGTGTTACTTTCTTCAGTACATTTTTGTGTCTCTTTTCAAGCTATTGACTTTTTTTCATGATTTTCTTGCATCATTCTCATTTCTTTTTGTAATTTTTCCTCTCTTATTTGATTTCTTTTCTTTTCTTTTCTTTTTTTGCAGGGCAATGGGGGTTAAGTGACTTGTCCAGGGTCACACAGCTAGTAAGTGTCAAGTGTCTGAGGCTGGATTTGAACTCAGGTACTCCTGAATTCAGGGCCAGTGCCTTATCCACTGTGCCACCTAGCTGCCCCCTCTTATTTGATTTCTAAAAGCCTTTTTGAGTGCTTATAGAAATACTTTTTGGATCTGAGATCAATTTACATTTTTCTTTGAGTGTTTGGATGTAGCAATTTTGACTTTGTTATCTTCTTCTGAGTTTGTGTTTTGATTTTCCCTGTCACCACAGTAACTTTTCAATGGTCAGGTTCATTTTTTGTTGTTTGCCTATTTCTTAACTTTTTTGTAGTTGTTTTCAGAGATAGTTGTGGGGGGCAGGTGTCTATAAATTTTTAGTTCTTTTAAGGTGCTACGATCTATGGAGAGGTTTGTTTACTGCTCTCCTGGCCTGTGCTCTGGTCTATGAGTGACAAGAAGCACTTTTTTCTACCTTGTACCAGGGTCCTGCTCCCCAACAGCCACAAGCTCTGGTTTGCTGCCCTGGGACTGGGACCCAGAGCCAAATATAGGCAATGCAACAGAGCCTTAAATATAGTACCAGCAAAGAGATCCCTGTAATCCCCTTCTTAACAGTTGACTGACCCAGTTACTATCTGTGGGCTGAAAACTCTGGAAGTTGCCTCTGATTGAGTCTCTTCCTTCCCCAGATCTGCTGGGGTGTGGTATAGCCTGCATTGACTCCCCTCTATTATCACCCCAGTGCAACACACCTTTCCTATTGGCCTAAATTGTACTTGGTTGGAAAATTGCTTCTCCTTGTCCTTTTGTGGGTTCTGTTGCTCCAGAATTCATTTTGAGTCATAATTTAAAGTTGTTTGGAAGAGAATTTGGGAGAGCTCGAATGAGTCATCTCTGAGGGTAAGAGAAAGGCTTAGAAGTTAAGCTTTATTGTTGCTCTGATTTAAAGAGTATCCTAGAGTTTCCTTGTAAATAAAGAACACATATTAAGAGCATCCTTCTAATCAACCCACATGGATCTCATCCTGACACACAAGGGATTTTCACCCACAACTTCACCCAAAGATCATGGATTTTTCTCTAAACAGACTAGTCTTCTTACCTATGTTCATTCGTTCAGCTTGATCATTAATGTATTTCAACTTTTCAGCATAGATATTTTTATAGCCATTTACAAAGGAGAGATAAGATTTGGGAGTCACATGTGCTCTTCGCCTATACCTATGAAGTAAACATATATAAAACTGTCTTTATGTCTATCACTTTAATGTGAACTCTATACATTTTTGACACAAGATCATCATTATCACCATTTATTGTATTCTATCATTATTCAACACCATGAGAGTGAAGAGCCATTGAATACCAAAATTGATGGTCTTATCTCATTGAACAATTAATTTATTATTATTTCTTGTTTTCAGTTTTTTCCATTTGTGCCAGGCTATTTGGGCTGCTGACCCTCAATAATCCTTCAGGCTAGTAGGTCCTCAAAATGTGATTCAAGGTTCCTAAGATCAAAACTATCTTCATAATAATACTGACATTTTTATTTCTAATATAGTACATACACATAGATATAATAAACATAAAGAAAAGCTCTTTGGGGAAAGTTCTCAATCATTTTTAAGAATCTAAAGGAGTCTTAAGTCCAAAAAGTTTGAGAATTCCCTGAAGCTCTGAGTATAACTATGTAGCTCATGACTGCTTCTGTTCTGCTCCTTTGAAGGCATCCATAGCAAGAAGAGGGTTAAGCTTTCTGAGATCACAAATTTTATCAGCACTGGGTTGGAAAAAATATTAATGACCTTGACAGAGAAGGAGAACCCATCACTATTTCCATGGTGAAATAAATGTGTTATACTTTTCCATATAAAGGGGATGCCACTGATTCAGTAGAAGTAGAATACACTTTTTGGGTCACTTCTCTAGTAGGGGAGAGAGTTTTATGCTAGGTGGCCCCAGGCCCTCTCAGAGGTCTAGAGAGGTTAAAGCCACTTTTAGCTCATGAAGTCATTAGCTATATTAAAACAATGGGGATGCATGAACAAAAAGCACCACCACCAAAAGGAAATAATTATATATTTGAAAAATTAACAAATTATTTTCTAGGGTGTTTTTTTCTGTAAAAAATGCACTCACTATTATTGAGGAAAAGTTTATCCTTTGGGAAATGTCAGATTTTCTATTAAGTTCTATTACACTGAGCACCATTAAGACAATCTTGTCCTATTGTTGAAAAGGTAACACGGCTAGTTCTTAACCCCCTGATTTTGAAGCCCAACTTTGAGCTTGAGTTCTAGAATAAATGGCCCTTCTAGTCCCCCTTCTCTTTGACTCTAAGTGGTCCACATGTTATCACTCAAGATCTTCTTGGAAATAAGTAACACACAAGGTCAGATTGAGGGGTACAGGCTGTGACCATTAACCAGAAGTAGCCTTTAAAAAAAAAAGAGGTTAATTCTTTGATTTTGGTCTCATTTGCAAGAGCCTCTAGTCAACTGAACTAGCTAGCCAAGGCATCCTGCAATAATTTTATAATTAAATAGAATGTATTTATTAACAAAAAATTAAAAGGCTTTCTGACTTGCAGAAGAAATTCCAGTTAAAAAAACAGAACACTATAAGATTAGTCTACCTTTTATGTTATACTTTTCAACCTTAGAGCTTTAAGAAGGTTCCATTTAGAATTTTTGTGAATATAAGAAATAATCATAGTATTTTCATATACTTTCATATTACAGAATACTTTATATCTACTATTTCATTTAAATTTCACAATATCCTTGGGAAGTAAGTAGGGCAAATATTCTCATTCAATTTCACAAATGAAGAAGCTGAGACATATAGATTAAGTGACTCACCCAGAGTCCTGGGTAAAAGGAGGAACTGAAGGTAGAACTTGGGGTTTTGGACATCCAAGTTTTTCTACCATGTCAAAAGGATACAGTGAATTGCCCAAGAGCATGAAAAATCTTTATATATGGAGTTTTTGAAGGGCAGGAGAGTTTTTTTTTTTAATTTGTTAAGAATGGTCTGGATATACTATGGTCTACATCAAATGAGATAACACATAAAGTGCAAAAGAGCTTTGTAAACCTTAAGGCACTGCACAAGTGCTAGCTAGCTATTATTAGTGACCTACACTAGATAACTTCTGCATGGCAATTTTAGTTTTTGAATCAGCACCCACATTTGTTAGTCTTGTATATTCAATACCATGTTCTGAATGAGTTATATTTTTTAAAATGCTGAGATATGTATCTTAGCATTCTCAAGCTATCTTTAGCCACACTTTGAGAATGTTTGTATCACTCAACTGGCATTTGATTTCAATAAGTATTTGACATGAAATAATTACCTGATTAAAGAGTGAAAAAAAATTAAAATTTCCTCCAAGCATAAGACAATGTGAAAAATAAGTGAATTTCTTAGAGAAAAATAAATAATACATTTTAAACAAATGATTAATTTGCAAATTTTCAAAATAAATTTAAGTAAATTAAATATGATTCATTATGCATCTGTCATGTGAGGGGCCAAATAGAGTTACTTTAAAAAAAACTTCTTTACTTATATTGTTACTCTGTTGTCACTAGAAAATCAAAGAGAGAAAATTTCAATACAACTAGGTATCAGTAATTAATGAGAAGTACAATTTATTAGAATGCATATTTCATTACTAAGTAGACTATTTTTTTTTTGGCAGGGCACTGAGGGTTAAGTGACTTGCCCAGGGTCACACAGCTAGTTAAGTGTCAAGTGTCTGAGGCTGGATTTGAACTCAGGTCCTCCTGAATCTAAAGCCAGTGTTTTATCCACTGCGCCACCTAGCTTCCCCTAGACTATTTCTTTTAAGTGGAAATATATTTCTTTGTGATTCTGTTATCCATCATATTTGCATAAATGTTACCTTTGGAAGTAATTTTCACAGCCTTCTGAAACCATATCATGAAAAAGGCCCATTGTTTCCACAACTTGTCTTTTGGTTTCATGAGAACAGACAATATTATACTCCAAAAGAAAATAGGAAGCTACAGCAACCAAAGCTTCCCTAGGCCAGCGACTAAACCAGTCCATAGTACAACCTGATATAAGTCCAGGGAATTTCAAAGACCGTGCACGAAACTTCTCACCAACCTATTAATAACAATTGCAATAATAAAGGAGTATTAGAGCTAGCTTAGGAAGATCATGAGATCATATTATTATACCATCTAGTCCTGTGGCAATGTGATGTGATGGACAAAGAAGCAATTATAATTTTAGGTTGCATTAGTAGTATATTATCCAAACTAAAATGGAAAGAATCCTACTATACTCTTAGACAATTTCTGGAATTTTGCTTATATTCTGGGCATTGTATTTTAAAAGGAATATGGACAAACTAGGGGATCCTCAGAGGAAGGTGAGCTGTGTGGCAAATGGTCTAGATACTGTTGTATAATAAAGGGTTGAATGAACTGGATATATTTTTCCTGGAAAAGAGAAGACTTAGGGAGGCAAATTATAGCCATCTTCAAATATCTTAAGAACTTTCCTGTGGCAGAAATCTTATACTTACAGTGTCTAGAACTAAGATGCAGTGCGGTGTAATGGATAGAGAGCAAGCTTTGGAGTGAGGGAAACCTGGGTTAACTCCTAACTCACTCAGTAGCTATGGACTCCCGGCCTGTCCTTTAACCTCCTAGTGCAATTGCACTAGGAATTAGTAGAGAATTCTCTACTCTGAGATACACAGAAGTTACTGGTCTGAATTGGTAGAGGGAGTTTCTTCCTTTGGGAGGTACTTACACCAAAAAAATCACAGGTCCTTTCCCTATCCCTGTCCTGCATGCAGTCAGTGACTGTCACTTAACACTAACAGAGGGTTTTGTTTTTTGATAAAAGCTCTGTACAAAATAATGGCTTCTTCCTAGGAGACACTTCCCAGGAATGTTGTAGAGGCCATTTATTTCTCCCTTGGGTGGAAGGCTCAATGATTATAGGCAACTCAATAAATGCTCTAGGCAAATCATCCATAGAGTATCTAGCTACATCATGACTCCTTTTTTATTATCTTTTTTTGTGTGTGTGATGGGATCTGGACTCATGAGTACATCGATGAGGGAGGACACCTATTGTAGAAACTGCATACATTGATCAATTTAATCCTATTCAACAAGCATTTATTAAGTATCTTCTATGTTCCACTCACTGTGCAAGGTGCTGGGGATACAGTGAGAAAAATGAAAAAGTCCCTGCCCTTAAGGATATTATATTCTATTGGGGTAATGAAACACGATGCAGATAAGTGAATATATGATGGATGCAAAGTAAATGCAATGTAATTTTTTGAGGGAAGCACTATCAGCTGAGGAAATCAGGAAGGGTCTCTTGGAGGATGAGCCTTAAAAGAAGCAACATTAAGGAGGAAGACCATGAGGAAGGCGGATGGGGGATATACTGTACAAAGACCAAGAAGCAGGGGATGGAATATGATTTAGAGAAAACAGTAAATAGTCCAGCTAGGCTTACAACACAGAAGCATGAAGGACAGGAATACAAAATGAAAAAATAGATTATACAGGGATTTAACTGTCAATCAGATGAGTTTACATTTTGTCCTAGAGGCTATAAGAAGCTACTGCAGCTTCTTGAGCAAGGTAATAACATTGCCAGACTTGTGCTTTAGGAATATCAGTTTGTCAGCTGTTTGGAGGAGGGGTTGGAGAGGACAGATGAATTAGGAGACTATTGGGTGATGAGGCCCTGAACTAGGGTGGTTGTGATATGAGAGGAGAAAAGGGAATGGATGTTGAAGAGGTGATGATGTGAAAGATGAGAAAATGAAAAGTCAAGGATGACTCCTAACTGGTGAACCTGGAATACTGGAAGATAGATGGCATTAATTAGGTACACAATATATAGAAGAAGGTAATGACCACCGAAGCTTAGTGTTTGATAAACTCAAAGATCTTAGCTATTGGGGCAAGAACTCACTATTTGATAAGAACCGCTGGAAAAACTGGAAAGCAGTCTGGCAGAAACTAGGAATAGACCAGCATCTCACACTGTATACTAAGATAAGCTCAAAATGGGTACATAAGTTAAACATAAAGGGTAATATCATATGGAAATCAAGGAAGCATGGGAAAAAAACTACCTATCAGAGCTATGCATAAGGGAAGAGTTTATGACCAAACAAGAGGTCACTGAAGTAAAATGGATAATTCTGATTACGTTAATTTAAAAAGGTTTTGCACAAACAAAACCAAGGCAGTCAGAATCAGGAGGAAAGAAAGAAACTGAGGAGAGGGAGAATTTTAAAGCAAGGATTAATTCCTTAAATATATAGGGAACTCAAATCTGTACTTTACAATCTTAAAGACTGGGGACACTGAAATGTTAAGTGAATTGCCCATGATCACATACTGAAAAAGCATCTGAGTTTTCTGATTCTAAGGCTGGCCATCTACCTAATATACAACTGTTACCTCTTATTATCAGCTTATTGAATTATAAAATATAGAACACAAGATTTTGATGAGATAAAAAAACAAGAAATTAGAGAAGAGGTTGCTTCCCTTGCTTCAAGTTTAAAAATGTATGCTTACTAAGTTATCTTGCCAGAGGGAGTATTATTTTTATATTTATATATGTACATAGATAACTACATATATTATATGAATATATACACATATGCATATATGGAAACATACAGATATGCAAGAGAAAAACTCACTGGAGAAAAGCAGAGAACAACATGCAAATTCTTCCGTGATCTTGTTATGAAATACTCATAAAGATTATCAAAGGTAGGAGGGTGACGAGGCATTTCCTTTTTCATCACTGATATTAGTCCTTGAGTAATTTCATCCAACTCATCTCGAGCAAACAGATTAGAGATCTTTGAGGAAGTGACAAGAAAATATTCAATGTTAAAATTTTCCCCCAAATCCTATACGCTGCCAAAATCTTGCACTTTCTCCGTCAATATAGAATTTATTTCTGGAATCTTTCTTATCATTTGTCTCCACAATTGAGTACCTGGCCTATGGGTCATCTTCAATCTACACTATATGACTTTCTACTAAGCCTTCAAAGACTTTATTTCTCACCAGTTAATTAAAATGACTGTGACTAAAATAATCTTCCACTCACCTCTTCCAAGCTGGTCGTTTTAAAACCTTAAAATGAAACACAGGCCAATATGTATAATTAAGAGCTTCTGATTAAGGCAGACATTCATTCTATTCCCTAGTACAAACCTTTTAACAAGGCTCTTCTGTACAGTGGTTTTGTTGTGGAAAACACCCAAGGAAATAAATTTGCTAACACTGAACCAAAGCTAAAAACATCTGTTTAAAATTTATTTGGCATTTGGCAAATATGAGTCTCATATTTTTGCATTTTTATACTCAAATACAGTATTTTTAGAACATGGTATAACAGATGCTGATGATATTTTACCTTTGAGTAGAGGAAGAGTCAAATGAATAACAAAATCATGTTAGGAGATATGTTCAAGGGCCATCTAAGAAATGGATCAAAGGAAAGTATAGGAAGCTGGGTAGGGAGATGGATTGTGTAGAATTGCATTTTGGCAGCAGCAAGTTCACATATATGTGAACTTCTAGAGTTTTTTTGGGTGGCAAAATATAAATTTGTTATATTTGCTCTAGTATAACATCATAATTAAGAAGTAGGACTAAGGAATCATATTTCTAAAAATCTGTTCTCCCTTTCAATAGAAAAGATATGCTTCTTTACTACTTCAAGATTCTACCTCTCCTGAAGATAGCAAGTTGTTAAGATATTCCAGAAATGCCTCATCTTTTATTTCATTGTCAGTAAAGATAAAAGTGATTCCTTTTCCTTCAGCTCCAGCAACGTGGTACAACGCCTTCAAGTCATCTGTCAGATTGGACACATTATAGGACCTAAAAGGATAAGTAGTAAGAAATTTAAAACCAGCTCCAAACAGAATCATTACACACAAGAATAACACAATCATATTGAGAGCTATGACTTATACTAACCCTTCTCAATCAGTTTAAAAATATTTTTTAATGGCTTACTACCTGTACCAAATGATAGTGGCTATTAGAAAACAAAATATAGCTATGATTATAAATTAAAAACAATTTGTTAGAAATAGAATAACCAAAAGAATAGACACTTAAGAATTAAGATATGAGAAATATAACAATTTTCTTGAATTCTGTCAGAATTGAGACCTGAATGTTATATAGGAAGAAATTTAAAGTCCTGACAAGGATTAGAAAAGAAGTTCTTAGCTTCACTCAGACAAATCAATGCAGTTAGAATTAGAAGGAGAAACAGTCAACTGCAGGGAAAATCTTTACAGCAAACTTCTGTGATAAAATTTATCCAAGACCTATAGAAAACTGATACAAATAGATAAGTACAAGAGCCACTGTCCAATGGATAGATGGGTGAAGGATACAAATTGGCAATTCTCAAAAGAAAGGCAAGTTAACAACCATATGAAAAAATGTTTCAAATCACCAATAATAAAATAAATACAAATTGAAACAAATCTAGGGTTCTACCTCATACCCATTATATTAGCAAGAGGACAAAAAGGAAAGTGACAGTTATTGGAGGACTCTGGGAGAAGAAGCATGCTAATAAGCTGTTGGTGGAGCCTTGAAGTGGTCTGTCACCTAGTTAGATTTTAGAATAAGGTCCTGGGGCAGCCAGATAGTGCAGTGGATAAAGCACCAGCCCTGGATTAGGAGGACTTGAGTTCAAATCTGGTATCAGACACTTAACACTTACTAGCTATGCGACACTGGGCAATTCACTTAACCCTCATTGCTCTGCAAAAAAACAAAACCAAAACAAACAAAAAGAATAAGGTCCCAAGAGTTATTCAACTGTACAGCATGCTCTTTGAGCTGTGGATACCTCTGTTAGCCTCATATACCAAAGAAATTTTTAAAAAGGAAAGGACCCATATGTACAAAATTTTTTTTAGCAGCATTTTTTATTGTACTAAAGAACTAGAAACAAAGTATATACCTATCAATTGAGCTAGGTAGCACAGTAGATAGAGTGCTAAGCCTGGAGTCAAGAAGACCTGAATTCAAATCCAACCTCAGATTCTTCCTACTAGTTATGTGACCTTGGGCAAGTCACTTAACCACTACTTACCTCAGTTTCCTCACTTGTGAAATGGGGATAATAATAGCACCTATCTCCCAGGGCTGTTGTGAAGATTAAATGATAAAACATTTATAAAATGCCTGGCTAGTAAATGCTAGTTATTATTATTACTATTTTTATGGTTATTATTAATTCAGGAACCACCAAATTGATTATGGCATATGAATGTAATAGTATATTATTACTACTTAAGGAATGACCCAAAGAGATGGATTCAGAGATACCTGAGAAGACTTATATGAACTGATAGAGTGAAGTGAGTAGAACCAGAAAAATAATTTATACTATGACTACAATACTGTAAAGAAATATAGTTATAAAAGACTTAAGACTTATGATTACCACAATGGCTGGAGAGTTAGTGAGAGATAGTGATACTGAAAATAATGGAAGAAAATGAAGAAAATATTGTCAATGAATCATTAAAAATAAACAGAAGAGAGCAAAAGGAAGGGGACATACTAATGGGCTGTGCTGGAACTATAATATTAAATTTGAATTATATTTCTAAAAACCCAAAAAGCTGTAAATAATGTGTGCTGGGGAACCATACATAGCAAAGTTCACCTCCCTTCTTTACCTTCTTCATGAAATGATCATTTATTGATGTTTATCAATTTCATAATGATAAAAAAGAAAATCTAAAGAGGCATTCTAAACACACTTATCTATGTTTTATAATAATCTGTTTCCCCCATTTTAGTGGGGAAAATTAAATTGAGCAAGAAATGAGTTGGCATAATGATGTTTCTTGAAAATGCAAACATTTCATTTTAATTCATCTTCATACCTCTTACCTAGTCAAAGTTATCTGGAATATCCGATACCCAGCTATAAAGGAGGCCAGCCTTGAAAGACTCTGTTTTCCTGAACCACCAACACCTACAAGCAGGGCATTTCCACATGATGTCCGAATTATGCGTGAAATCTATGTTGAAGCAATATAGTATTCATTTGAAAATACATTTAAAGGGTCTAAAACATCTTCACACTAAAATGGCCAATGGCTTATGTGTACGGTACTGTAATTTATTTTGAGAAAATTTAAATGCCACCAAATATTCTGTTTCAAACTTGAGAAAAATTCAAATATTTACTGACTTCTTTTCTTACTTCCCTCTCTTCAAAAAACAAACCAAGCCCCCCCCCCCCGCCCCAGTTTTCAGTCATACTAAGCTTAATTTGGCTGAGACAACCAAAAAAGTTAAATAAGTATAGTTTCATGGCCTAGGATTCCGTGATTCTAGGACTGTTAATCAGCTAATGTTAATCAGTTAATGGATAGAGCTAAGAAATACTTCAGTGTAAATTTAAACCTCACACAATGCAAACCTCTTCCATAAGCAGAAGATTGGGGATTCAAACCCAGGTTTTCTTTGTTTTGTTTTAGTTTTTTTGTGGGGCAATGAGGGTTAAGTGACTTGCCCAAGGTCACACAGCTAGTAAGTGTCAAGTGTCTGAGGCCAGATTTGAACTCAGGTCCTCCTTAATCCAGGGCTGGTGCTTTATCCATTGTGCCACCTAGCTGCCCCCTAAACCCACGTTTTCTAGATCAAAATCCAGTTTTATTTCTGCTACACTGAGTTCACCCCATATTATGTAAAGTCATACCAGTGTGATAGCTTATCACAAAGATCAGGCTTTTGCAACAGCTTCTATATTTCACTTTTAGGCTGACCTTGTAGGATCCTCAGTAATAAGCAGTTGCCACTTACAAGCAAGTTTATTTTGATCAGCAGAGTAGCTAGGTGGCTTGGTGGCCCTTAAGTTAGGAAGACCTGAGTTCAAATCTCACCTCACACTTATTAGCTGTGTGATCTTAGGCAAGTCACTTAACCCCAATTGCTCTGGGGCTACCTCCAGTCTTCCTGATATATATCTTGCCACTGGACCCAGATGGCACTGAAGGAAAGTGTGAGGATGGTGACCTTGCACAGCCTTCCCTCACTTAAGTCCAATTCAGTGTAAGTCCCTGATGTCATGGTCCTCTTTGAGAATGAAGGACAAAGAACATCAGTCAGATCAGCATGCAGCTCCCAGCATAAATAGCAACAAGGTACTCTGGTGCTCAATGACCCTAAAAGTCAGTGTGTATCCCATTCATTTACATTGCTGCTTCTTCCCCTGCCTCATTCCTTGGCAATTTTTCTGACAAACTGACCATGGCTTGGATTCCTTAGTCTTGTACCATTTTTTTTTCTTTCTGTGAGAGGCAACATTCTTGAGTCACTCCCTAATTGGCTATGGTCAATAGGGTTCCTAGATGCTGCTATTTGGCTCCTCAAAAGAGCTTTCTGTTAGGTCATTTTGGTAATAAATGGCAGAGCTAAAATGCACATCCATGTTTTCTGACTCCCAAATCAATTTTGAGTCCTTCCACATTATGCTTTATCTTTTTCTATCACCAACTGAATGATTCATCTCTCTCTGAGTCTGTTTCATCCTCTAAAAAAATGAAAGGATTAGACTAGATAATCATCCAGGTTCCTTCCAACTCTGAAATTCTTTGAGAGTCTGTGATCAGTTAATATATTTCTTTACATTTTCATCATCAAGTCTCTTTAACAGTGGTTCAAATTATCACTCTTTCTGATTCTCTTTCTTTAGTTTTCTCTCTCATTCCATCCTTGACCTACTGACCAGTCTTCAATTGTTTGATATTATAGCATAGTCATCTGCTATAAATTTACATTTTATAATTTCATATACAGGAAAAGGAATTAACATAATAGCCCATCATAATGAAGGAATGGTATATTTCTTCACAGAAAGAACCTTCTATAACCTCAATAATACGTTAATAACCTCCTTAAAAATTGAAGTATAGAAGGATCCAAGTACAAAAACTTAATTTAATCCTGACTTTTTTCCCTGATGGTACACTATATAGATGGATGCCAAAAAATTTTTTAGCCAAAACATTTGATTTAAGTTATATTAGATAGTCAACATCATAATTACCACCACCACCACCACCACCACTATCTATCTGCACTCCTCCATATTCCTACCTCCACCCCTGTGCAACCATTACAAGGTATCTGATACCCAGATTAGTATGTTGTTTATAAAATTAGTTTTTATTATTATGAACATACTAGTAAATAATATTGACATAACCTTAATAAGATGAGTCATTGCATCTTTGAAAAAGACCAAATCAAGACTTGTTCCTCTAATAAGTTCATTGAATTGTCTCTGATAAAATATTAGTTTGTCAGCCAGAAATTCAAAACTTGGTATCTGAGGAGAGAGGCATGGAGGGAAAAACCGGGGAAAAGAAAAGAACTATTATTAGATCAAAAAATTTATAGCATCTACATGTCTAAAAGTACCTAACTACAATTGTAAGGAAAAAAATCTTTCTCTTACTGTTATTTTTAAAGCATAAAATGATAATTTGGTTTGAATTAGAGACTCCCAATATAAAGATTTTTTTTTTACCTTTCCTGGAAGCCCATCACCATAAACATATCTAAGCTGTCCTATATTATCTTTTAAGAGTATAGGTCTAAAAAATAGACTTGAAAATAACCACATCTGGTCATTTAGGGTGACATTTATTTAAGGTGAATACTAAAACTGGTATCTATTTTGATATCTATATTCCTCCCCAAGAATGAGGGGGAACAAATCACCAAAATATATTTATCTCAAAGACTTAGAAAAACTTGGAAAGCAGAGAAATGCCTATGGGTACATAGATGACCTAAAATAACCTTCTGAAATACTGATAAGTACCAATTCATAGATTTTGGGTACTTCAAATACAGCATCTTCAGGCTCATCACCAGTTGGTTCAGGCATGTCACGAAGAAAATCTACAAAGTATGGTTCTGGAAGAAGTAATGGTACTGCATCTGGGTCAACATGTTCATCAATCACTCGATTAATTTGTGAATTAAACCACAATTCATCTTCAGTGCAAACGAATCTAAAATAGAAGGTGAAATAATATGATGCATTTACCCAAAAGTTAACAGAATCTGGGAAGGAAAGCATAATGATTTATTCAAATGACCAAAACAAAAAATAAATGCCTGAACCTCCTCCTAGTCCTGCCCCTCCCCTTTAGAAGTCGGAACTAATGTCCACTACCATATGTAGAAGGAAGAAAGGTCCTCCATCTGCATCTTAGTTTGCAAAACTGGGTTAAATGAAATCAAAGGTCTCTATAGCCAGGAGCAAATCCAGTTTGGGATATTTTTAATGGGGTTTCATTTCTCTTTTATGGATGATAAAGCTATTTTTGCATAGATAGATTACACTGACATAATGATTCTGAATGCCTTCACAAGTGAGGCTATTGTATAAAAATATTAAATGAGAAATTTTAAAGAGCTAAACAGAGGAGAAAGGCAGGGACTCACCTGAACTCTCCCCCAACCCCCTCCAAACACCTTTAAATAATGCTTTAAAACACATTCTGGAGTAGCAGAAATCCACAAAAGGATGGGGTGAAACAATTTTCCAGTCAAAGACAACTTAGACTGTCAGCAGGAAAAGTCTGTTGCAGCAGGGTAAGAATGGAGCACAGTCTAGTGCAGGCACACCAGTATTCTGACTATAGAAAGTCATTATGATGACAAGGGAGATCAAAACACACTCAGAAGAAGACAACAAAATCAAAACTCCTACACCCAAAGTCTCAAAGAACAATGTGAATTGGTCTCACCTCATGGAAGAACTCAAAAAAGATTTAAAAATAAAGTAAGAGAGGTATAGGAAAAATTTGGAAGATAAATGAGAGTGATACAAGAAATCATGAAAAAAGAGCCAATAGCCTGGTAATGTAGACACACAGGCAGACCTGGCACTGGAAACCAGAAGCAGGCCTTGGGAGTGACTGAATCCACAGGGGCTGTCACTGCTTCTGGAGCTCTCAGCCTGCAGACCATATGAAGGTCAAACAACGGGTCAGAAGGAGATTACACTGGGTACAGGACTCTGTTGCTTTGCCCATACTCAGATCTTAATCACAGTGCTGGTTGGTAGTCTCATGGTGAGGAGGAGCAGAAGCACAGTAGAGCTTGCTGCTGCACTGGAATAGGTCCTTCATCACAGTTCCAGGGCAGAAAAGAGTGCCTGTGGTTGTTCTCAGACCAGAGCACAGGCCAGGAGAGTAGTAAACACACATCTCCTTTGATCATTAGGTGGAAGAACTGAAAACCTACAGGTCCCTAGAAGTATCTCTGAAAACAGCTTACACAAAACCCCTGAATCTTGGGACAGTGTGCCCTCCACCCCAAAAGCAAAGTCTTGCTTTAGCAAAGAGCTAAAAGTCAAGAAATATGCTAGAAAAATAAGCAAACAACAGAAAAAATTCTGACTATAGAAAGTCATTATGATGACAAGGGAGATCAAAACACACACTCAGAAGAAGACAACACAATCAAAACTCCTATATCCAAAGTCTCAAAGAAAAATGTGAATTGGTCTCATCTCATGGAAGAACTCAAAAATGATTTAAAAATAAAGTAAGAGAGGTAGAGGAAAAATTTGGAAGGTAAATGAGAGTGATGCAAGAAATCATGAAAAAAAGAGCCAATAGCCTGGTAAGGTAGACACACAAAAAAATTCTGAAGAAAATAACACTTTAAAAAATAGTGTAGTTCAAATGGTAAAAGAGGTACAAAAATCTAATGGGGAGAAGAATGCCTTGAAGAGCAAAATTGGCCAAATAAAAAAAGAGGCACAAAAATATATTGAAATAAAGAACTCTTTAAAAAGTAGAATTGGCCAAATGGCAAAAGAAAATAATTCCTCAAAAATTATAATTTAGCAAGTGGAAACTAATGACTTTATGAGATATCAAGAAACAATAAAACAAAACCAAAAGACTGAAAAAAGATACAATATGAAATATCTCATTAGAAAAATAACTGCCCTGGAAAAGAGATAAAGGAGGAATAATTTTTAAATTATTAGACTACCTGAAAGCCATGATCTGAAAAAGAGCCTAGATATCATCTTTCCAGAAACTCTCAAGGAAAAGTGTCCTGATATTCTAGAACCAGAGAGTAAACAGAAATCAAAAGAATCCACTGATAACCTCCTGAAAGAGATCCCAAAGTGAAAATTTACAGGAATATTGTAGCAAAATTCCAAAGCTTCCAGGTCAAGGAGAAAATAGTGCAAGTAGTCAGAAAGAAATAATTCAAGTATCATGGAACCACAGTCAGGATAACACAAGATTTATCAGCTTCTACATCGAAGGATCAGAGTGCTTAGAATCTTATATCTCAGAGGGGAAAGGAGCTAGGATTACAACCAAGAATCATCTACCAAGGAAAACTGAATATTCGGGAGGAAAAATGGATATTCAATGAAACAGAGGACTTTCTAGCATTCCTGATGAAAAGCCCAGAGCTAAATAGAAATTTTGGCTTTCAAATACAAGACCCAGGATCAGCATAAATTGGTAAAGAGGAAAGAGAAATCATAAGGAACTTAATAGGTCAAACTGTTTACATTTCTACATGGAAAGATGGATATTCATAACTCATAAGAACTTTCTCATTATTAGGGCAGACATAGGGTACAGGTGTGAGTTGAATATGATAGAATGATATCTAAAAAAATTAAATGAAGGGGTGAGAAAAAGGAATATACTGGGAGAAAGGGAAAGGGAAGGGTAGAATGGGGGTAATTATCTCATGAAAGAAGCAAGAATGATTTTTTACAGTAGAGGGGAATATGGGGGAGGTAGCAGGGAATGTTTGAACCTTATTCTCATAGGAATTGGCTCAAAGAGGGAAACACACTCAATTGGTTATAGACATTTATCTTGGGGGCAGCTAGGTGGTACAGCAGAAAAAGCACCAGCCTTGGATTCAGGAGGACCTGAGTTCAAATACGACCTTAGACACTTGACATTTAGTAGCTGTGTGACCCTGGGCAAGTCACTTAACCCTCACTGCCCCACAAAAAAAAAATTATAAATTTATCTTACCCTATAGGAAAGTAGTACGGGAAGGAAAATAGAGACATGGGGGTGGGGTGGGGGTATGTGTGGAATGCTGATAGAAGAGAGAGCAGGCAGATGGGGGAGGAGGTATTCAGAAACAAAACACTTCAAGTCATTCCCCAATTGACAAATGGTCAAAGGATATGAATAGCCAGTCTTCAGATGAAGTAATCAGAGCTAGCTATAGCCACATGAAAAAAAAAATGCTTTAAATCACTAGTGATTGGAGAAATGCAAATTAAAACAATTCTGAGGTACTCCCTCACACCTATCCAGTTGGCTAATAGGACACAAAAAGGAAAATGACAAATGTTGGAGGGGATGTGGGAAAATTGAGACACTAATACACTACTGGTGGAGTTATAAACTGATTCAACCATTCTGGTTGAACTGGAGAACTATTTGGAATTATATCCAAAGGGCTATAAAATCATTCATACACTTTGACTCAGCAATACTAGGTCTGTATCCTAAAAGAAAAAAAAAAACAAAAAGGAAAAGAACCTAAATTTTTTTAGTCTTTTTAGTAGCTCTTTTTGTGATGGCTAAGAATTGGAAATTGAGGGGACACCCATCAATTGGGGAATGGCTAAACAAGTTGTGGTATATGATTGTGATGAAATACTATTAATGAGGAGGATGCTCTCAAAAAACCTGGAAAAATTTATACGAATGAATTCAAAGTGAAATGAGTAGAACCAGGAGAACATTATACACAGTAACAACATTGTAAGATGATCAAACTGTGAATGACTTGGCGATTCTCAGCAATACAATGATCCAAAACAACTCTGAAGAACTTATGATGAAAAATGCTGTTCAACCTCAGAGAAAGAACTGATGGAGTCTGAATATAGATAAAAGCACACTATTTTACTTTATTTTTCTTGAATTATATATATACATATATATGTGTGTGTGTTTTATTTTCTTTTACAACATAATTAATGTGGAAATGTTTTGCATGACTATATACATACAATATCAAATTGCTTGTCTTCTCAATGAGGGTGGTGAGGAGGGAGGAAAAGAATTTGGAAGATAAAATTTTAAAAATTTAAGCTAAAATTGTTTTTACATGTAGTTGGGGTAAAATGAAATACTAAAGAAAAAATATAGAGCTAAAATATGAGATGTCTTTAAAAAATACACTATTTGGCCTTCCTTCATGAGTAAAACTAGAGCACCAGAATTCAGATGGAACCACAGAATATGTGACTGTATACTCTCAAGCAGGAACATAAATAACATATCTAACAGAATATTCTTGGAGCCTTTCAAAAGTAGGGTATTATACAAATAAATATTAATATTTAAGGGGAATATTGTCAATAGTCCAGAAATATATGGTCTGTGTAATGAGTCTAAAACTCTCCAGATGTTTATACATAAAACCTTAAGTGGCTGAGAGGAACTTTAATTAGTCATCTAGATCACTCAGTCCTATTCACTCACTGACTTTAAGTAAGTATACACTTAAAATATCTGAGACAAATAATAATCCATCCTCTTAAAAGATTTGTAAAGAAGTCAATCACATAACTTTATTTATCCAATCCTTCACAGCAATCTTATTGGCAAATCATTATATCTTTTATACTGACCTTGTTGGAAAGGGTTAAGGAAAGGCTGAGGTTGTCAGTGTAAGTTTATCTAAATGTCTGAGTTAAGCAAGGAAAGATTAACCACCTATGGATGAATGTGATTATATAAACATCATTCATGTATGGCTAGCTGTTTGTTGTTCTTGATGGAGTGAACAGATGATGCTTCTGTTTATCCTTTTGCCTCCAAGGCAGTTTTTGTTAAAACACATTTTGAAATGTTTGATAACAGCTCCTAACAAAGGTTGTTGAACACATAAATCACTAGCTCTAAGCATAAGACTCATAATTTATTCATTCAACTGAAATATAAACCTAAGCACAAACTTTTAATCTTTTGACTATTGATAGACATAAGGAATACCTTGAATAACTCTCATTATGGAGATCTCTGCTTTTAAAGGCAGCCCAGTCCATTGTTGGGCAGCTTGACTAGAAAGTATTTTTTTAAAAATCTGTTTTCTTGTAATTTCTACCAACAAGCCATAGTTTTGCCTGCTGTACCATCATAAAACAAGTTTCCTTACTCTTCATATATTCAAAGGCAATTACTATATTTCACCTGAGTTTTCTCTTCTCTGGGCTAAATAAACTTAATTCTTCTCAATGTTCTTTGCTTCTATGAGGTGGTTTATAGAATTGTTGGTTTATATAAAAAATATAGTTTGCAATTGTCCATCTTAAATTTTAACAGACAAATTGATGTGATCTGATCAGCACACAGTACAATAATTCAGTGGCTTTTCATGATATAGATACTACCATGAGATTGAATTCGTTTACTTAGCAGCTACACAACAGGGTAGACTCATATTGAATTTATGGTCAATTAAAAACCCCAGGGGCAGCTAGGTGGCGCAGTGGATAAAGCACTGGCCCTGGATTCAGGAGAACCTGAGTTCAAATCCGGCCTCAGACATTTGACACTTACTAGCTGTGTGACCCTGAGCAAGTCACTTAACCCTCATTGCCCTGCAAAAAAAAAAAAAAAAAAAAAAGGAATTAAAAACCCCAAGATTATCACATGAACTGCTGCCAATCCAGGTTTTCCCCATTTTGTTTTTGTGCAATTATTTGAATTAAATGCTGTTGTTGTTCAATTGCTTTTTAGTTTTCTCTGCATTTGGGGTTTTCTTGGCAAAGAAACTGGAGTGGTTTGCCATTTCCTTCTTTAACTTATTTTGCAGATAAGGAAACTAAGGCAAACAAGGTTTTAAAAGACTTCTTAGGGTCACACAGCTAATAAGTGTCTGAGGCCAGATTTGAACTCAGGAATATGAATCTTCCTGACTCCAGGCCTGGCACTCTAACCACTGTACCACCTAGCTACCCCAAATTAAAGGTAGGCTTTTATAATCTTCACCATTAAATTTTATTGTTTTTATTTTGATTCATGATTCTAGCCTAGAGACTTTAAAATATGTATTCCTTCATGTAATTGCATTACCTTTTCTTCCTAGCTTTGTATCATCTGAAAATTTTTAAAGCATTCCTTCTATGCCTTCGATTAATTTTCATTCATATTTTATAAACACTCTACAAAATGTTGAACAGGACAGATTCAAGAATAGTCTTGTGAGCTCCATCAGAGGCTTCTCTTAAGATTTATATTTCCTTACTTCAAGGATTACAAACAATCTAGTGACTAAAGAAACCAAAGGAAGTATTTGAAGAGCATAGGTGGCTCTCCTAGATAATACTGTCTTGTGTCTCATGTGCTTGTTTCTCCTTTATTTCTGCCTGCTAAATAAATTAAGCCTTTACTCTCAAGTAGAGATAAAGCACCCAGAGTCTGGGAAGTAGAAATAAGTATCTGGTGATTCAGAGTGTAAGGGGCTAAAATTCTAGCTATGATGTCTGAAATATAATGAGTGGTCGCCTTAAATTAGAAAACATAGAGCACCAATCTTTGGGCATTAAGTTTCTATTAAAGTATATTAGGGATTAGTAAAGAGAAACATGTGGATCAAGTATGAAATTTGCTTGTTCTCCCTATCCTGCCTGTCTCTGCTGCCTCAGCCACCAAGCCCAAGTCAGCAACCAAAAGGACCTCTCCCTCCTCAGCTTCTCCCCAAAGCCTCCTCTGAAACTAGAAGCAGGGCCATTCACACACACACACACACACACACACACACAGCTCCAAGCTAATTGGCTGGTAACTTTGATTGACACAACTAACAGGCGGTAACTTCTGTACGCTAAAGTCACATGGTTTCCAAGTCACATGCTTTCTCCTCATGGCGGAGCTTCCCTGCAATATCTTTCTCAACAGCTTGGTAATGCTCTAAATCTCACAGGAGCAAGGTAAAACAAGGTGGTGAATCTCAATAAATTCACATCTCGTATCTCAGTTTGTTACAGTAAGTAGTCATAAGAGTTAGTTAACATAACTACTCTCCACTCCCCCAACAAAAAGATGATGGATAGTTGAATTTTCTTCAAGCAAGTAGGGAGGGCAAGAGAAATTTTACAGTGATCTGCAGAGGGTATGCTCTTGGCATTTCTACCAGTAATCAATCCATCTATCAATAAATAAACAAGTGTTAAACACTTAATATGTGCCGGGCACTGCACTGAGTATTTAAAGAAAAAGATAAATAGTCCCTGGCCTTAAAGAGCTTAAATTCAAATAAGGGAGACAATGTGTACATAAATTGGTACATGCAAGACAAAGTGTAGATGGAAGGTAGCCTTAAAGGGAAGGCATTAGCAGCTGGTTGTGGGGAGACAGGAAAAAGTCTTTTGCCGGAAGTAGTCATTAAACTGAGTCTTGAAGGAAGCTAGGCATTCTAAAAGGAAAATGTGAAGAAGAATAGCATTCCAGGCAAGTGGCACAGTCAATAGAAATGCTCAGGTGGGAAGAGGCAGAGTCAAGATGGTGGAGAACAGGCCCAGCTGAACTCTCCTAACATTCCCCTCCAAACAACTTTAAAATAATGCCTCAAATCAAATTTTGGAGTGGCAGAGCCAACAAAAGGTCAGCATGACATATTTCCAGCTTGGCATATGGCAGGTGCCACATGAGTGCTTATTCTCTTTCCTTTCCATTTTTCTCAGCACCTCCTGGCTTTTCTAAATTCCTTCAAATATCAGCTAAAATCACACATTCTACATGAAGCTTTTCCCAAACCCTTTTAATCCTAATGCCTTCCCTTTGTTGATTATTTTGAATTTATCCTATATAGAGCTTGGTGTATATAATTATTTGCATATTGTCTCTCCCATTGTGAGAACCTTGAAGATCAGGGATTGTTTTTGCCTTTCTTCATATTCTTAGCACTTAGCATAATGGCTGGCACATAGTATGTCTTCAGTATTGTTGATTGATCCATACAGAACTGGAAGATGTGATGACTGAACTATTGTTAGAAACCCCTGAAAGGTTTAGAAGAGAAGTGGATTCATTGGACTGAAGGAAAATGTTGCTCCCACTTTCAAAAAAATGAAGAGTATAGAGTCTACAGACCATAGATCAGTAAATTTTACCTTTGCCCCCTAGGAATCAGTGAAAGTCAGCACGGTTTCATCAAGAGAAAATCATGTCAGAGTAACTTTATATTCTTTATCGGTAGGGTAAATACATGGAAATACATTGGCAAATTGGGGGAATGCTTTAGAAACAGTATACCCAAAACATTTGACAAGTTTTCTTATGTCATTCTTTGGATACAGTGGAGATATATGGATTAGAGGTAGATAAATTTGGAATTGGTTCTACCCAAAGATAGCTATTAATGGTTCTATATCAACTTGGAGTAAGGGCTCTAGAGTGCTTCAGGGACATAGATGCCTTTAACCCTGTGCTAGTCAATATTTATATTAATGACTTAGATGAAGGCATAAATGGCATGCTTGTCAAATTTGCAGGTGACACAAAATTTGGTGGGAGTACATATTTTAAAAAATAGAATGCCACAGGTAAAAACAATGACCTGCATCAAATCAACTGAAATTCATAAAGTCAAATGTAAAGTATTTTGGTTGTTTTTTAAAATCAATTTAACATCTCTAGGATAGGTAAACTCATTGGACAATGGTTGCTACAGAAATGTATGAGACTTTTAGTAGAGTCAATAGTGGCTCCTAAAAATGTTAGTAAAAATGCTATTACCATATGCATTGAGCGACCATGTCCAGAATGAAAGTTATAATAGTTCTGCTATACTTTGTAGTTGCCAGGATAACACTGAGGTACTGTAGCCAGTTTGGGGTACAGTACCCCAAACTTCTTTTTAAAGAATTTTTAAACAAATTTCTTTTTAAAGAAAGACACAGACATATTTGGAATGAATCCAAAAGAAGATGGACAAGAGGATGAGAGGGCTAGAGAACATGCCACATATGGATAAAGAAATGGGAATATTTAACCTGGAAAAGTTTTAGGAGGGGTATGATGGCTGCATTAAAGTATTTGAAGAACTGTCATGTGAAAGATACATTTGTCTTGTTTTTCTTGGTACCGAGTGCTGAAATAGGAACAAGAGGGTCACAGAAAGGCAGATTTAAGTTTGATGTAAGGAAAAGCTTCCCAAGAATTAGAGATGCCCAAATATGGATTGGGCTACCTAAAGAAGTAGTGAATTACCAGTAACAGCAACATTGTGTGATGATCAACTATGACAACCTTAGCTCTTCTCAACAATACAATAATCCAAGACAATTCCAAAGGACTCATGATGGAAAATGTTCTCCACATCCAGAAAAAAAGAATTGGGGATTCCGAATGCAGATTGAACCATATTGTTTCTACTTTTTTTTTCTTTCTTGAGGTTTTCCCCTCTTGTTCTGATTCTTCTTTCACAAAATGACTAATGCATAAATATGCTTAATGTGATTGTACATATATAACCTCTACCAGATTGCTTTCTGTCTTGGGGAGGGGGAGGGAACGGAAGGATAAAAATTTGGAACTAAAATTCTTATGAAAACAAATGTTGAAAATTATCTTTACAAGTAACTGGAAAATAGGGGGCAGCTAGGAGGTGCAGTGGATAAAGCACTAGCCCTGGATTCAGGAGGACCTGAGTTCAAATCCAGCCTCAGACACTTGACACTAGCTGTGTGACCCTGGGCAAGTCACTTAACCCTCACTGTCCCGCAAAAAAACAAAAACAAAAACAAAAACCTAGTAACTGGAAAATAATAAAATACTTCTATGATTAAAAAAAATAGTAGCGAATTACCCCCACAGATGTCTTTAAGAGAAGAGATGATCACTAGGTTGGGTAAGTTTTTGAAGAGATTGGTCACATAGTTCCAACTCTTAGATTTGTGATGATTAAAATATGAGAGATAGTTTCTGGGTAATTTAAAAATTTTATTAATAGGCCAGAAGTTTATTAATGAAAAGATGGTCAGTGACCACCTCTCTCAGACCAGAGACCCCCTAATGGTGGTGGGGTCACAGCTTAAATGCCCTTTGAAGAGGAGGTATTCCTGACGGATGTCTAATCACCTCTGATTGGTCAACTTAATTTGGGAGTAGGTTATATTAAAATGAAAGGCTGATAGCAGACCACCCCCAACCTCAGGATAATTATTCAAAGAATATATAATCCTCTTTCAAATGGGTGAATAGCCATTCTAGCTAAACAAAAGGTCTATCTCCTTTACATGACACAATGGGAATCTTCACCTCAGACCAAGTTTTTCTTGCCCTAACAAGAATTTAGAAGGATCAATCTTATAAATATTCCTAGAGGTTTATAGCATTGACCAGGACCAAGGAAAGTTGACTTTATTTTATCAAGAAGGACTTTGGAATGGAAGTCAGGATTGAATCCCCAAGATATCGGTTACAAATAATAATTTCTCACAGATTCTGTAGTTCTGCATGATTTTATTATTGGTCTAGGTGCCTCCTCCACTGATAAAGATAACAAATGTATATGGTACAGTGGAAAAGGTACTGGATTTGGAATTAGAGGACCTGTCTTCAAATGCCAGCTCTGCTATTCACACTTGTAACCCTCTCTGGACCTCACTCTTCTCATCTCTAAAACGAGACAGGTGGATTGAATGATCTCTGAAGTCCCTTCTAACTTTCAAGCTGTGATTCTGTAATTCTATGCTCTCAGGGTTTCTGTGACTGAAAAATTTGTCAACTTTGTGGCCATCCCAGTGACACCCCTCTCCAAACTGACATTCACAGATGACAGATCTACAGATACCAGTTGCAGCCTTCAAATCTTTCCCATTTGATAAGAGCTACTTGAGTTTCTGCTCTACTGGCAAAGCCTTCAAGAACCTCAGGTCAGCTCCATGGCATGGCTGAGGTACAAGAGGAGGGCTTTAATAGAAGATCAAAGTTAATTTTCCATTAATTGGGTATGATTGTTCAAGAAGCTATCATCATATAAAACTCTAATATTATATATCACATATTATGCCATTTTATCCACAAGGAATGTTTTTATTAAATTACTGGTCTAGGGCATTCCCTGAAGGTTCAACCTAGTAACCACCTTAAAATGGGAGGAACTGATCCTTCAAAATATTGCCTTATTAATCTTAACTTTTCATTTGCCCTATTTCTAAGTATGTTGGATAATTACTGGGTACTATGCCATATTGTATAGTTAAGCAGTTTTATAGACTGATGATGATAAGCCCAGAGACTGGCATTATGGTATGGACCTTTGCAAAGGGAAAACGTATAAACCCCCACATATTTTTTAGCAACTATATGGAATTAAAACTTGTCATAGCATTCCAAGTATAGAAGAACCAGTATGCATTGCAGTAAAGCCATTATTTTACATGGGAGATTTTATCAATGCTGTCATTTACCACTTAAAAGTAAAACGACTTCTTTATTTTAACTCAGGTAGATATATGAAGAATGTTTTATTAGTATAAAATACCCTATCTGCTTCACAAGAAATTCTTTCTTTCTTTCTTTCTTTCTTTCTTTCTTTCTTTCTTTCTTTCTTTCTTTCTTTCTTTCTTTCTTTCTTTCTTTCTTTCTTTCTTTCTTTCTTTCTTTCTTTCTCTTTTGGTGGGGCAAAGCGGGTTAAGTGACTTGCCCAGGGTCACACAGCTAGTAAGTGTCAAGTGTCTGAGGTCAGATTTGAACTCAGGTCCTCCTGAATCCCGGGGTGGTGCTTCAATCCACTGCGCTACCTAGCTGCCCCAAGAAATTGTTAACGTACCTATCTGCAATCACTCTGTTGCACTCATGTTTGAAAAGTGACAGCAGAACAGTAGGTGATTCACATTCTTCTGCTTTTATAGTTAACATTCCTTGCCAAATTCTGGAGAGATCACGAAGATTGAAGATATAATGGAATTTTGATGGCGTTGGCAGCATTTTTACCTAGAGCAAAAATATACCCAGTGTTCAAAACTAACATTTATATGGTAAAAACAAGGATGAAAACTTCTAGGAAAGAATGATCTTCTCTAACATACTATTCTAGAGGTATGACCTTAGCCAAGTCACTAAATTTCTGTCTGCCTTAAGTGTCCTCATCTGTAAAATGGAGATAATAATAGCATCTACTTTTTAGGATCACTGTGAAGATACAATGAGATATTTATTGAGCACATTTCAAACTTTAAAGTGCTATGTAAATGCTAGCTAGCATTATTGCTGTTAAAATAGTCATATTTAGGTAATATGTTCCAAATAGTTTTAGCTTTATAAAACTTAAAAACAAATTGACAAAAGGATTCCAAACTAAAACTTCTAAAATATATCCTAAAGTAGACTAATGCTATATTAAGACTATGAGATATCTTTTAGTCACATAGCTGTAGATCTCTATATCTCTAACAATTCTTGTTCCATGCCTCACTTAAATCTAATTCATCTGCAAGTCATAACATCACCTTCCAGATGCAATGGTCCTCCTAAAGGAAGGACAAACAGCAACAACAACAGTCCTAATGGGTTATAGAAGAAAACTCAGAGAATTTGGAACAGTTTGAAGAACTCACTCCCTTTTCTTTATCAGATCTATTAAGGAAGGAACTAGAAGGGGCTTAACAAATGTTAATTAACTAACTGCAGATAAAGAAGAAACTGTTTTCTCTGGTTTGGTGTGAATAGCTGTATAGGCCTTTGCAACAGTTTAAGCATCCTTTTTCTTTTCCTAAAAAATCTTACCTTTTCTTACCCTTCCCTGTTCTTACCCAAACTCTTTGGATCTCCTGGTTCAGAAGGAGAGATTATAAATATGTCATCTGTGGAACTGTGACACATATCATTCACCAACAAATAGGGTATGTTACATTCTTAAGCAGATAAATAAATTGCAGTTTATCTGTCTAAGCTGTGCTAGCTTATTGGTGCAGTGGCAAGCAAGGACCCTGAACATTCTTGCAACATATATGCATGGTGTCCTTCAGGATAGGTAGAGATATATAGGTATGTAGATTAACATATATGACTAGAATGGCAACGAACTACATTATTCATGTTAAGCGCCCCTTCATCCAAAAACACAAGTATCTGGACAGACATGTGAGTTTAATGTTTGAGTTGGAGTTCACAAAGGCTGAAGAACTGGCATGTTATCTTCTGGGAAGAATATGAGATAATTTTAAACTTTGTTCAAATCAGGTAACATAAATGTTATTAAATCTAGGTTTTAATATTATACATTTTTGGCATAAGGTGCTGTTTGGGGTTTTTTTTGTAGGGGAAATAAAGCTAAGAACATATATTATCTTAAATATCTTCTGAATAAGAGATAGCTGTGTAACCAATTTTATTTTATTTGATCACAGGTTGCATTTTAACTCTGATCAATTTGAAGTCTTTACAGGTATATAGAATCAATGGAAGTAAACTATATTTGGTTGAAAATGGGTTTCACATAACCTTGATTGGAAACATTATCTTATTTAGGAAAACATCTTTGTAAAGTTATTTGGGAACAAAGATCAATGGCAAATAGATTTGTGAATATGAAATTCTTATTGCTAGTAAACAGGGTTGTACCTTTGCAAAAAAATGGTAGATTTTGATACCCTGTGAGGGTTTAGGGATAGTTACCATGGAATGTAGAATTGTAGCATTAAGTATTTAAACCATGAAATAACTATTACGCTTGTATCTAGTAGGTTTATTAGGAATGTTTAAGGATGAATAATTTATAACTTCTTGCTATTATGTTTAGATTTGAAAAAGCTGTTAAGTTTATGCTATTGACAGCTGAAAATAAATTTTCAACAATGTTGAAAGGTATATAAATCTAGACATCATAAAGCCATTGCCTTTGTATAATTTTTATGCAATCTGTTCTTGTTTGCTTTTTTTATGAAATGTTTCTGCAAGCCATCCAGGGGAAGCTCCCTTGGGTATATATTGCTTAGCTCTTTTTATGGTGTTTGGGCAGTGTCTTAAGAAGAGTTGGGTAACTGAGGCTTTGTCTAGTGCTCCTAACTTTAGAAAAGACAGACAATATTTATAATTCTTTAAGATTCTGTTTGTTTACTCTATCATAAAATGTTTTATGCTATATCCTTCATAGTACAGGAATTTCACCTGTAGATATTGAAGGAATCATTCAGCCCTAATATCTGACCCCAGGTTTGAAGTCAAGCACCCATGGAATTTATGTCTCTATAGAAGAGGGACAATTAGGCTGACTGGTTAAGTGACATATTTTGATCACCTTAGTCCATTGCCACAGTATTCTACCAGCTGAAACTAATTTAATTATCATTTCACTTATTTCAGGCTTGAAACGTCTACAAGCATCGAAGTAGCCACATCCAATTACTCCTGAAAATAGAAGAAATTAAGGACACAAACTTTAATAATGTTACACAGCATATCTATCATAAAACAATCATTGCACATATTTACATATTTTAGATATCTATTTTAGCAGTGATTAAGGTAATTAATCTTAGGAACCACTCTCAAATAACACTATGGCTAAGGGCTATGAACAGGGAAAGCAGAGGTTAGAGGGTAATCCCAATTTGTAGGTTTTTAACCCCCTGCTAGAGGGCCCTTCATTGAAAATCATCAGTTTTTAATGCAGTACTTTGATCCAGCTACTGCAGAACCCCTATGGCTGTCATCCAGATAAGTAACCCCACCAACTGCTATGGAAAGCCAACAATCCAACCTAACTAAAGCAGCACAGGATCCTGAGGGAGGGACAAGAGACAAACTGGGCGACATGACTTGCCCAGGGTTTACACATCTAGTTAAGTGTCTGTGGCCTGATTTTGAACTCAAGAAGATGAGTCTTCCTGACCTAGGCCTGGCACTCTGCCCATTGTGCTACCTAGCTGCTCCAGTACCAACTATACCAACTAATTAAGTCTGGCTGACTAATTGAGATCTCCGATAGTCAATTCGGAAAGGACACTATTGAAGTCTCATGAGCTAGAGCAATAGAACCCCCCCTCCTCCGGGCCAAACTTTTCTAAACATCAACAGGAGAGAGAGCAGCTGCTTTCTGCTTGTTAGTGAAAATGGAGTTAGGGAGAATAGCTCCAAACCATATGTTACATGAATAATTTGAAAGAGAAAGAAAACATACCGAATATTTTGTCTATTGATGCATTGGATGGCAATGTACAATTAAACACAGTAAACTGTCTTTTCAAACGTTGTGGAATATCATTTCGACCTCCTCCTGGATGTATCATTGCTGCTATTATCTGTACATCAACAATTGTAGTGAAGTCTCCAGGTTTATCTAAGCTATACATTCCGTCCATTTCCATCATCTGTCTTACAATCTCATTAGTTACCTGAAAATTTAGAAAAAACAAATTTGTAATATCATCTCAAGATGATATTCAGTTCAATTCCACAAGCATTAATTAAGTGCCTCCTAGCCAAAAGTCACCATTCGAAGCACTAAGGATTCAAAAACAAAAGAGAAACAAAACCTGCCTTTAAGGAATTGACAAGTCTATCAGAGGGACACAAAGTAAACAAAAATAAAATATGGGGAAAATTGAGGAGGAAGAGAGCACTTAACAGAAGATTCAGGAAGGTGTAACAGATAAAGCGGTCGCTGGGTCTTAGAGGAAAACAAACATGCTGGGAGGCAGAAGAGAAAAGCGTACATTTCAGGCATGAGGAACAGCTTGTGGGGACATGTAAAACTGGTAGGTGAAGGGCCAAATTTGGCAAATGGCTGTAAGTACAGTTTGGCTGAAACATGCTTCTAGAGAAGGATGATATGGAATAAGTATGGAAAAGTAAGTACGTACAGAGTCAGATTTGGCAGGGCCCTAAATGCCAGGCTAAGGAGGTAAACAGACCTTTGGGAGGAGTCTTTTGATAACTGTATGGAGAACTGAGGAGGAGGGAAGAAACTATAAGTAGGGAGACCAATTAAGAGGCTATAATAGTTCTAGTGAAAGGCAACAGGGGCCTAGATCAGTTCTAAAGTTCAGAGTATTGGTATGGTAAAGCACACGTTCAGCAAAGAGTTCACACACAAGGGAAAAACAAAACCCCAAACACTGTACCTATATTGGTACAAATTGACCTATATAGGTTGGGACTTCTGAGACAGAAAGACATTAGGGTTCAGGTTAAAGGGCACAGATCTGGGAAGATAATGATAGGAGACAGGTTACTTACTGGAGGGTAATTGTAAGGTATTGTCATAATTTGAGTATTTCAAATTTTGGGGTTATTTTGGCACAGAATAAACCCCCCCCCATGATTGGATTGTGTGTACATATGTAATATTTCAGTTATACCTGGTCTCCCCATTCATTAATTACTGGCATATTAATATCATCAATAAATACAGTCATTTTTCTCCCTCCTGGTGGTCCATATGTGCTCCCCATTCGCTTATCCACATAGCTTTCAATTGTTCTCTAGAGAAAAGAAAATTATTTATTTTAGGACTTCATTTATTTATTTTGAGAAGATTTGTATCATTGTTCATATATTACTTTAGCTTAGTTAAATTCATATATGTAGAATACACACGCATATAGACCAATCCCAAGAAAAATGCTCTATTAGAATATTAATCACTGACTGAAGTTAAACTGGAAAGAATTGTCCTGGACCTCAGGATTTAAAAATACGTTTATTATTTTGGGGGATCATGAAGTATACCTACTGGAGATAAAATAGAAACAGATGTAATCCCTCTTATCTACCCTAATGTAATTACTACTGTGGTAAAAAGTTTTAACAGTCTGTTAGATAATGGAGAGACGCCAGTTTTTGGGTTTTTTTAGGACCACCCTTTTGGGGAGGAGACCAACAGCATTGCCTGCTGAGCACTCGACTTCTGACTTCCGGGGTGCGAGCTTAAGAGGCAAGGAGAGAACGGAAGTGGGAGCTTTTCCCTGCTCTGCTGGTCTCCTGGCTGTGCTGCACAGACAGACGCGGACTGGAGTTTGACTCGGCCCGGCTCTCGGTTAACAGCACGCGCTTGACTCGGTCTCTCCCCCCAAAAGTGGCCTTGGGTTTTGGTGAGTTTTATACAGAATATAGACTAAGCCTAGACTTAAGACGATTTGTATTGTATTTCTACTTTCCTATCCTTCTAATCAACATCACCTTGTGACTACCATACAATAAAGGCTCTATCTAGAAAACCAGAAGCTTCTTCCATTTACTAGTCTGGGAGATAAATTAAGGGAAAGGTTAAGTAGGGGAGATTTATGATCTAATATCCAATTTTAATCTCACACTACATTAAAACATTTTAAATATTTATAACCATGCAAACTTATGACTAACCTATACCAACAATGGGTTTTACCTGAAACATCATTGGTTCTGTGGCAGATGAAAAGTTTAGAGATTTAGATAAATGTACTTCAGGGTCATAATTTTTCATATAGGCTTTAATCATGACAGTTTTTGCTGTTCCTTGTTCTCCTATGAGCAAAACTGCCTGTAATCACAGAGGGAGAGATGAAGAGGATTTGAAAATTTTCCATTTACTAGCATCCTTTGGTGGCTTCACTAACTTCCCTCTCTAAACCTATCACCCCTTTCAATCACTTTCCAATCCCATTATCTTTTCTTTCTTTTTTTCTTTCTTTCTTTCTTTTTTTTTAGTAAGGCAATTGGGGTTAAGTGACTTGACCAGGGTCACACAGCTAGTAAGTGTTAAGTGTCTGAGGCCGGATTTGAACTCAGGTACTCCTGACTCCAGGGCTCTATCCACTGTGCCACCTAGCTGCCCCTCCAATCCTATTATCTTTTACTTGGCCTCTCTAGTTTCTATTTTCTTCTTCTCTATTTTCATAACCACTGACCCACATAACATCCCACTTGTCTACCTCCCACCATAAATATTTCTATGTATATGATGATTAGTTGGCAATGAGCCTAAGGCCAACATCTTGCCATACATTATAAGGGAGCTATGTCAATTGATACAGATTGGCATAAGGGTAGCAATGTCATACTTTCTTACTTCCCACCCAGGCAAAAAAGTAGGGCTGCCTCCAACATTGCTGAAGGCTTTCCAACAGGTCCCAGATTCTGACATCACTACCAACTCCTTTGCCTCTCTGATTGTCACCTACCTAGATATCTTCTCTATACCTCATGATTTACAAGATGTCTCCTCCACTGGAATGGGAGGTCCTCGAGGGCAAGAACTATTTGTGTCTTTCTTTGTATCCCCAGCACAAAGCACAGTGCTTGGCCCCCAGTGAGCACTTCATGCTTACTAAGTAGCTAGCTTGCTGCAAGAGCTTCCCACTTGTCTCTCCCCACTCCAATCCATCCTACTCACTGATACCCAAGTAATCTTCCTTAAACATAGATCTGACCATTGACTGCCCTACACAATCAGCTCCAGATGTTTACCTAATTATTTACTGACTAGGATAAAATAGAAAATCTTCTGTTTAGTTTTGCAAGTTTTATACTGCCTGGCCCCAGCCTCACTGGACAGTGTTCTGCAAAACAAACTCTTTTTTCTGTTCTTCCCACACATTTCTTTCCTATGTACTCACTGGCTAAACACATTCATGGATTCATTCCTCTGTTCCTTTCACTTGATAAGGAACCTTTTTTCTTTAAGAAGAGCTCAGGAATCCCCTTCTGCACTATCTTTGTTGATAGTGCCTTCCCTCCTAAATGACCTTGTATTTAACTACATGGTATATATTTGTATCTATCTACTTTATATTTATGCTGTATCTATGTATTGATAGCTTTGACTCCTCCATTAGAACATAAGCTCCTTGTAATGTGCACAGTTCCTAGAGTATAGTAAATGCTTAATAAATTGCTCCTGACTGATGGACCTTTTTATTTTTTCTTTTTGGTGGGGCAATGAGGGTTAAGTGATTTGCCCAGGGTCACACAGCTAGTAAGTGTCAAGTGTCTGAGGCCAGATTTGAACTCAGGTCCTCCTGAATCCGGGGCCTGTGCTTTATCCACTGTGCCACCTAGTTGCCCCTGACTGACGGACTTTTTAAGAGGAATTCTTTCATTCTCTCCACTTGTACCCCCAGTACCTCACATAAATCTGGTACACAGTAAATGCTGAACAAATGATTGATTAACATAGTCAACATGTTCCTATGTATACATACGTATGACTGTAAATGTGGGGGATCAATCTATATCTATGTTTGTGTGAACTTATTTATGTAGGCAGATGTTTTGTGTGAGTTCCTATGTTTGTAAATGTGCACAGGTGTATACCTGAGTTTTTTCTGCTCTTTAGAAGGGGTAGGGGAAGGGAATAGGATGGAGGGAAACAGTTAACAATAGTAACTGTGAAAAAGAGAAAAGGAAAAAAATTGTACAAAAAATATTTATGGTAACTCTATGTGGTGGCTAAGAATTGGAGATCAAGGGAATGCCCATCAGTTGGGGAATGACTGAACAAGCTGTGGTGTATGATTGTGGTGGAATATTATTGTGCTTTGGGAAATGACGGGCAGGATAATTTTGGAAAAACTTGTAAAGACTTCTATGAACTGATGTATAGTGAAGTGAGCACAACCAGGAGAACACTGTTCACAGTGACATTAGTGTACTATGAGCAATTGTGAATGTCTTAACTACTCTCAGCAATACAATGATCCAAGACAATCCCAAAGGACTAATGATAAAAGCATACTATCCTGGGGCAGCTAGATGGCTCAGTGGATAGAGCACCGGCCCTGGAGTCAGGAGGACCTGGGTTCGAATCCGGCCTCAGACACTTAACACTTACTAGCTGTGTGACCCTGGGCAAGTCACTTAACCCTAATTGCCTCACCAAAAAAAAAAAAAAAAAAAAAAAAGCATACTATCCACCTCCAGAGAAAGAACTGATATTGAATGAACGCAGACTGAAGCATGCGACTTTGAATTTTCTTTTTTTTAAACTTGTCTTTTTATATAAAATAACTAATATGGTAATGTTTTACATAACTGCATATGTATATAACCTATATCTGATTGCTCATCACCTCAGGGAGGGGGTAGGGTAGGGAGGGAGAGAATGAGAGAGGGATAGAATTTAGAACTCAAAATTTTAAATAAATAAATAAATAAATGGAAGCAAAAAAAAAAAAAGAAGGGGGAGTACGTATACAATTTGCAATTAAGAAAACACATATAGACTTACTTTGTGTTGTTTTGCTATTGTTTCTATCAAAAAACTGCTTCTAACATTATCAACGTTTGGAACCAAAATTGATGAATATTCTGGAATACTGTCCGTTGGATAAATATATGGCTCAAGTTTTTTGTTCCAATGCTCCCAGTCACCTATAAAAATGTAGATAATTTTGGCTGTAAAACCATACCTATGGTAGCAGGTTAGTTACAACAAAAGTACCAAATTAAAAACACTTGTCAAAATATGTATAAGAAAAACCAAATGTATCATATAATCACATTGTTCCTAACAGATTATAAACTCTCTTAATACAAAAGCCATGTCTTAATTATCTTTGTATCTCATGCAGCATTTAACATGGCACTCTGCACATAGTAGACACTAAATAAGTGTTTCACTGAATAGTAATTACTTAGTAAGTGCTTGTTGCTTGAATTATTTAATAACATTTAAAAATGATTTTTAAAAATAAATTTGTGAAGAAATCTTCCTTATGAAACCCTAACCTAGGGTAAGAGAATAAATATCTAAAGAGCTGAAGGTAATTTTTATTCACACTGTAGCCTGAGAAATGGGAAATATTCACCACTATGAATATAAATCACAAATATAAATAAAAGCACATAATTTTTTAAATTCCCAGTGAACTTTTATGTTTGCAAATACTTAAGTTATGATTGCTATTGCTCTCTTACCATAATCAGTAACAAAATATTCATACATTGTGTGATGACTATCTGTAGGAATGACTGGCAAATCTATTTTACTTTCATGACTTCTCAAAAAGGATTCGAGCTTTTCTCTGTTATCCAACTCCAGAAGGGCCCCCAAACTCCACATAAGGCCAAACACAAATAATTTCTGGATATGTTCATTAGAAGCAACACCGCCTTCTTCCTTGGAAGGAATTAAACCTTCCAGAAGATTGAGAGACTGTAAATGGAAGAGAATAAAGAAAGAATGAATTAAGTATGTTTACCACAATTATTAGTGGAGCAGCAGAATAGCAGAATATGAAGGTGGATATAATTTAAGAAAATTAAAATTATAAGCTTAATATACATTAACTTAAACAAATAAACATACAAAACAAGGAGTAAATCTTATATAAAATCCATAGCATCTAACAAAGGGAAACCAAATATTAATAAACATGCAAGAAATGATTCTGTTTAATGTCCGTTTTCATATTTGTACTGTTGCTATTGGCTTATTTTCATTCTTTATACAAAGGAAAACTAAACTATGAAAAAATTAAAAGTTATATAAATTACATATTTTCTTTACTTTTAATATTTCATATTATCATATAGATAATAAAGGATCAGCTCTTATACTATAATAATAATAATATGAATTCATAAATCCTAAGTTTTTTAGGCAAAAATGCCTGAAAATCATCTCTTTACATACTAAGATGTAAGTTGACAGTTGTGTGCTTCCCAAGTCAGTACTGAAATTCAGTCTAAATTCAACTAATTTTTATTTTATTATCTCTTTTTCTTCTTCTTTCCAATATCTTTAACCTAGTCCTACTATGTTCAAGGGGCTGTGCTGGGTATTAGAGATACAAAGACAAAAATGAAACATTCTCTACCTTGAAGGAGCTTTCACTCTAGTGGAAGAATACAAAATGTACTCATAGATGAATATGATTCAAGATAATCTGAGGAAGAAGAAACCACTAGCAACTGGGTAGATTAAGGATGCTTTCACTGATCAGGTAACACCTAAGGTTAGCCTTGAAGGCAATGAAGGATTCTGACAGAGGGACATGAGAATTGCTTTCATTCCAAATATGGAGTGCTTGGGGAAGCTCGGTGTTGCAGTGGATAGAGCACTGGTCCTGGAGTCAGGAGGACCTGAGTTCAAATCCAGCCTCAGACACTTAACACTTACTAGCTGTGTGACCCTGGGCAAGTCACTCAACCCCAATTGCCTCAGTTAAAAAAAAACAAACCAAATATGGAGTGCTTAGCAAAAGAATGAGGTGGAAGAGGAGATGCCAACTTTGTCTAGATGGTGAAATGCATAAAAAAGAGCAGTCTCTAAAATGAGACTGGCTGGGGCCAGATTATTGAGTGCATTAAATTCTAGGCTAAGGTATTTACATTTTACTAAGAATGGGAAGGACCAGAAAGTTTTTAAGAGGGGAGTGGCATGCATGGTAAGACCTGTGCCTTAGAAAAATTATTTTGTCAGCTATGTAGAGGATGGATTAGAAATGGAAGAAACATGAAGTAAAAAGCTCAATTAAGAAGATTTTATTGTAGTTGAAGTAATAGCATAAGAAGGCAGGTCCTCTTTCAAAGCCAGGATTCAAACCTAAGTCAAAAGATTTTTCCATTGCACCATGAAGTTAAGATACCATTGGCAATCCCTCCTTACCATTCTTTCCCACTTCCCATCCTCATTCAAGATCTCATTACCTTTCTTCTAGGCTTAGTCTTAGGTCTCCAAGCATACATTCTCTTTAGCTCTCCCAAGTCATATTAATTTTCCTAATGCATGACATATCAATGGATGAATCAACAGGATTTAATATTTAATTGGGTAAAGGGAGATAAAGAGGAAGTCAAGGATGACTCCCAAATTACAAGCCTGGATGACTGAGAATGATAGTGTCCTCAATAGAAATAAAGAAATTTAGAAGAAGGCCAAGTTTAGGGAGAAAGATGGTAAGTCTGTTTTAGAGTTTGATATGCCAAGGGGACATTTAGGTAGAGTTCTCCTATGGCAATTTATAGCATGCAACTGAAGTTCAGGAAATAAATAAGGGCCAGATATATAGATATGGGAGTTATAAGTGTAGAGGGATTTCCCAATTGAGAAATGGTCAAAGGATATGAACAGGCAGTTTTCAGAAGAAGAAATCAAAGCTATCTATTGCCATATGAAAAAATGCTCTAACTCACTATTGATCAGAGAAATGCAAATTAAAACAACTCTGAGGTACCACTTCATATCCATCAGATTGGCTAATATGACAAAAAAGGAAAATAGTAAATGTTGGAGAAGCTGTGGAAAAATTAGAACACTAATGCATTGTTGGTGGACCTGTGAACTGATCCAGAGCAATTTGGAACTATGCCCAAAGGGCTATGGGACTGTTCATACCCTTTGACCCAGTAATACCACTACTAGGTCTGTATTCCAAAGAGATCATAGAAGAGGGAGTGGAAATTTATTTTGATTTGGGGACCCTACCTTTAGGCTGAGATTAGAAAGCCTTAGGCCTTCAAGGTCTCTTCCCCTCCCCCTCTGCTTCAGCTGAACCAGAAAGCCTCGTGGGCTGTGCAAGACGCCAGGTCAGACGGCTGGGGGAAAAAGCCCCAGCTCCCTCTGACCTGAGTGGAGCTATCTGAAAGATCCTGGCTAGCCTGTGCTGAGGCACGAGCTGCTCGAGCACCCCCCCCCCCCCAACCAGTCGCGGCCCTGGCTAGCGGATTAGCTTGGTCTGTGGAGGCACAAAAAGCCCCGAGATTTGAGTGGAGAGAAGAAAAGGTATATATAGACCTGGGGGTTAGACTCGGGTGGGGGGGTACAAGGTTAGGGGGGTTTGGTCAGGACCAGGGGTCCGAGAGAGAGGACAAGATTAGGAGGGTGTTCAGAGGGAGTGAAGAGACTGAGAAGTGGTTCAGACAAGGAGACGGGGCTGAGAAGAGAGGTCAAGCGGTGGCTTGACGAGATTAGAAAGGAGAGACAGGGGACGAGATGAACAGCAACGCAGGACTAGGAGCAAAGGTGGCAGAAGAACAGATCTGAACAGGAGGCAGTGAGAGCACAGAAGCGGTCAGCACAGGTATAAGGTTGGAGAAAGTGAAGATTAAGAGGAGTTAGAATAAAGTACCTGAGTGTCCTGAGGCGAGAGGTGGCTAAGGCCCTTATTGTATTCAAGAAGTTCAAAGCACAGCAGGTGGAGCAGTGGAAAGAGACCGCAGGAAAGCAGTCAGGTTGTACATTTTATTTCCCTGTATTCTTAATTTTAAATAGTATCTCATAAATAAACTCTGCTTTGATTATTTAGTTAAGAGGCTTCTTAATATTTTGTTTATCAATTTGGGAGTGGAGCAGTGTGGTAGAACTTTATAAACAGCCCACTTAAATTAACGAAGTCAGATAACCAAAATAGTCAAAAGTCCCCAGTTTAGTTCCTCCATAGATTAGGCCCCCCAAATTTAAACTAGTCATCAAAAATATTTCTCCAAAGGAAAAGGACCCACATGTACAAAAATATTTATAGCAGCGCTCTTTGTGGAGGCAAAGAATTGGAAATAGAGGGAATTCTCATCAGTTGGGGAATGGCTAAACAAGTTGTGGTATATGAATATAATGGAATACTATTGTGCTGTAAGAAACGATGAGCAGGAGGATTTCAGAGAAACCTGGAAGGACTTACATGAACTGATGCTGAGTGAGACGAGCAGAACCAGGAGAACATTGTACACAGTAACAGCAACATTGTGTGATAATCAACCGTGACAGACTTGGCTCTTCTCAGCAGTGCAATGACCCAAAAGAACTCATGATAGAAAATGTTCTCCACATCCAGAAAAAAGAACTGTCAATTCTGAATGCAGATTGAACCATACTGTTTCTACTTTGGGGCTTTTTTACTTCTTTTTTGGGGGTGTTTCCCTTTGTGTTCTGATTCTTCTTTCACAATATGACTAATGCAGAAATATGTTTAATTTGATTGTATATATATAACCTATATCAGATTGCTTTCTGTCTTGGGGAGGGGGGAGGGAAGGAAGGGTGGGAGAAAAATTTGGAACTAAAAATCCTATGAAAACAAATGTTTAAAACTTTTCTTACATATAACTGGAAAATAGTAAAATATTTACAAAAAAGAAAATGAAAAAACCCCATAAGTGTAGAAAGGACAACTGATCCATGGCATTTGGTGATATCACTAAAGGAAAAATACTGAGATAGATACAAGGCCAAGGGCAGAGCTCAGGAAGCTAGGTAATCAATGGGCAGGAGTTGTTTGATATAGTCTTCCTATATTCTCCCATGAAGAAGACTAATAAGGAATAATTAGCCAAAATAAGAAAGGGAGAAGATATATAGTAGGAAGATGTAGCTGATAGTACCAAAAGATTCAGAAAGTTTGAGGATAAGAACTGAAAAAAGGCCATAATAGGATTATAGATTTAAAGGTGAAAGAGACACAGATATCAGTTAATTCAACCCCTCTTGATTTTACAGATGAGGAAACTGAAGCCCAAGGTGATACAGGATGTAAGCAGCAAAGAAAGGACTCAAATCTAGGTCCTGTGATGCTAAGTCCAATGATCTTTCCATTGCATTATGAAGTTAAGATGCCATTGGCAACCTATGAGCAAGACATTTCAGTAGTGTAGCAGATTAGATGCCCATTTCCCATGGGTTGAAAAGTGAATGGATGGTAAAAAAAAATGGAGGTAACAAGTTTAGACTATTCTTCCTATGATCTGTGACTTCTTACCCACCATTCCGGAATCTAGCCAATAAGGCTTCAAGTTCTGTTATTTCTACCTCCTCAATAATTACTACATTCTTGGGGGCGGCTAGGTGGCGCAGTGGATAGAGCACCGGCCCTGGAGTCAGGAGTACCTGAGTTCAAATCCGGCCTCAGACACTTAACACTTTTACTAGCTGTGTGACCCTGGGCAAGTCACTTAACCCCAATTGCCTCACTAAAAAAAAATAATAATAATAATAATTACTACATTCTCTCCTTAACCTTCCTTCCCACTGAAGCCATGCTCCTATTCAAGTTCTCCCAGGTTACTATAAGAGCCTTGTAATAGGTCTCTTCAGTTCTCCAAAATCCTCTGTCAGATAAATTTGCCTAAAGCATGGGTTTATGTCACTTCACCACTCAAGAACCTCTAGTGCCTCATGTCTGCCTACTTTATAACGTATAAATTCCTCCTTAACGACTTCAACCGAAGTTTCCATCTTTATCTCATATTAGCCCTTATTCTTCCAATGTACCAGCCAAACTGAACACATCTCCTTCCTGTGTCTATTTCTCATGTTCTTCCTTATGTCTGAGATATTCTCCTACCATTTTATCCTCTTGATATATTACTCATCCTTCAAGAACCAAATCAAACATTTCCTTGTCAATGAATTCTAATTTCCCAGTTGGAAGACAGCAATGGATTTCATATCATTTTACAGTCCTCTTATTTCCTGGTTACATTCTAATTTATATCTTATTTTCTATGTGAATGTCTTGCCTTTCCTGACTAAAATGTAGTCCCTTGAGGCCAGTGATCACGTTCTCTTTGAATCCCCTCCAGAGCCTTGTACAATGTATTATATATACCAGGCTCATGAAGATTCAAGGTTGATTGAATTGAAAAGTAATAGGACTTAGATTTAGAGTTAGAAAGACCACTGAGACTGAACCATAATATTCTCTTTTTGTTTTTGGTGCTGTCGTTTTTCTATTTTGAGGTTTTTCCTCATTGCTCTGATTCTTCTCTATAACAATGACTAATACGGAAATATGATATATATATATATAATATATATAAACCTATTTCAGATTACCTGCTGTCTAGGGGAGGGGGGAGGGAGGGAGAAAAATCTGAAATGGAAAGCTTGTATAAACAAATGCTGAGAATTATCTTTGCATGGAACTGGAAAAAAACAATAAAATACTTTTTATCAGAAAAAAAGAAAGAAAGACCATTGAAGGCCATTCTAGCCAACTACCCTTATTTTCTGGATGAGGAAACCTCTTCAGATGGGAAATTATGTGACCTGCCCAAGACTGCACAGGTCATAAGCACTGGAGAGGAAACTTGAACATGGGTATTGTAACTCAAGCACCAGTGTTCTTCTCCATGTACCATGACTGGAAACAACTGGAATAAACTGACTATATCACAATCATATCATTAAGTTCCTGATAACGATTATGAGTTCCAAATGAGTATAATAAGACAGGTATTACTTACTTTCCAGGGTTGTTGTAAAGCCTAAAAACTCTACCAAAATGGGAGTTGTTATTAAAGTTGTACTAGTGGAACTCCTGAAATGATGATCTCAATTTAAAAATGAAACATGGCCCAGTAGCTTTAGTGACCATTTTTACTTAAGTTTATAAACAGCCCTATATTTGGTGACAATGACTAATAGAAATTTTCCTTCAATTTGTTTAATCTGATAGTTACAGTTAAATAAATCCCAATTTTGTCATCTAAGTTTTCGTTACCATGGAATTCTCTATTGCCATAAGCTACTTTTGTGGGGGGTGGGGTGGGATGGGGCAATGAGGGTTAAGTGACTTGCCCAGGGTCACACTGCTAGTAATTGTCAAATGTCTGAGGCCAGATTTGAACTCATGTCCTCCTGAATCTAGGGCTAGGCCTTTATCCACTGTACCACCTAGCTGCCCCTCCCCCCATAAGCTACATTTTGCTACTATGTCATAAAATGTTTGTTTTCAACCCCACCTTGGATCCCTTTTCCAAGTTCAACTGTGGGGTATACCTCAAATTTCCTTTAACTACTTTGTATTTATTCTCTTTATATTTATTCTTTTTTATGTGGATCTGTCTTTCCCTTATGTGGTAAAAAGTTTTAACAGTCGGTTAGATAATGGAGAGACGCCAGTTTCTTTTTAGGACCACCCTTTTGGGGAGGAGACCAACAGCATGAGCTACTCACATCAGTCCACCTGCGACGCAGGCCAGATTGCCTGCTGAGCACTCGATTTCCGGGGTGCGAGCTTAAAAGGCAAGGAGAGAACGGAAGTGGGGCCTTTTTTCCTGCTCCGCTGGTCTCCTGGCTGTGCTGCATAAACAGACACGGACTGGAGTTTGACTCGGCCCGGCTCTTGGTTAACAGCAGGTCTCTCTCCCCAAAGGTGGCCTTCGGCTTTTGGTGAGTTTTATACGGAATATAGACTAAGCCTAGACTTAAGACGATTTGTATTGTATTTCTACTTTCCTATCCTTCTAATCAACATCACCTTGTGACTACCATACAATAAAAGCTCTATCTAGAAAACCAGAAGCTTCTTCCATTTACTAGTCTGGGAGATAAATTAAGGGAAAGGTTAAGTAGGGGAGATTTATGATCTAATATCCAATTTTAATCTCACACTTAGAATTCTTTCTTCAAAATGGTGGTTGTCTTTATTCATTATATTTGTATTCCTAGCATCCAGCCCAGTTCCTGGCACATAAAAATCCACAATAATTGTTGACTGATTTCTATTTCTAGTGGCAGCTGAAGCTAGTAATAGCAAATAGAATTCAAATGACTATATAAATTAGAGTTATAAGGAACTCAGAGATCATCTAGCAAGGTTCTCATTTTATAGATAAGAAACACTGAAGCCCTGGAAGGGGAAATATCTTCTCGAACTCAGCAACAGATAGCAAATAAACAAACAGAGCTGGGTTGTAAACTCTGGCCCTCTGACTTCAATCCACTAAACATCTATTATAGTGCATTTTTTCACTATACCAGGCTGCTGTTGATGACAACAATATGGAGTTTCTGATAATCCGGTCTTTTGTCCACAGGAATTGACAAAATCATATTAAATATTTTATTCTCAATTAACCTTCATGGACTGGAATAATGTTCAATTTGCTAAAGCTTATAAGTAATTAGTTATGAAAATGACTTTACAATATAAATAACCCAAGTGTCCACAGTGTCCTACCTGTGTAATATAGTTACCACTCTAAGAGCTGCATTTTTGGAACAAGACTTAGGCTCATATACGTATATGTGCTTCAAACACTTTGTCATACAATTCAAGTACTACAGCTAGCTTCCTGTGGACTGCGCTTTTTTAGCCCATGCCTGAAATGAAGAAATTGAAGATTTGTTTATTGAGAAAGCCAACTCTCCCCTCCCCAACCCTGAGAAACACATTTATATATTTGTCATCCACCCCTGTAATATTGGCCTCCAAGAAAGAGCAGAACTAATGATGTAGACCATACCCATCCTAGAAACAGTGGCAGAGAGGCATTTTCAATGTTGTGTACTTGCGAATAACAGTTTACAGCTAGGAGCCATGGAAATCGATCCCCCATTGGCTAATGTGAGTGTTTTATTATCTCACACTGAATTTAAGTTCTCTATCCAAATGGCATCAACAGGCCCATCTAAAACCAGGAAGATATTTTCTCCTGCAAACAAAGTAGAAAAATACTGTTTTTATAAATTCTATTGAAGTATTCATTGAATACTTGTCCTGTACTATTGAGCTGATAGAAAAATGAGCATAAAGCATACAAATTATTTGTATATATAATTATATACAAAATATAGTATAGGGCAGCAAGGTTGTGCAGCTGGATTAGAGGCCCAGACTTAGAGACAGGAAGATCTAAGTTCATCTAGTCTCAGACACTAGCTGTGAGACCCTGGACAAACTGCTTTTTGCCTCAGTTCCTCAACCATAAATGGGCAAACCCTAGTCAAGAAAATCCTAAGGACATGTTAGAGTCAGACATGACTGAAAACCTGAACAAAAACAACAAGGCTAGTAGTATACCCTTTTAGCTTCAAGGTTTTTCTTCCATAAAGTAGAAAAAATTCCATCTGTCCGCAGTCATTAGTTGCTGTGTCCAGTCTGCCAAACATCTGAGGAGCTGTAATAGCTTTTGGATTCATGCGCATCTCTCTGTGAGGACGTCCACATTCTGTCATTGCTTTCATCAGAATTGTTATAACAGTTGTTTTTCCAGAACCGCTGGGTCCAAGGGTCATCAATCCATGACGTACTAGAGATGTCTCATATAACTATCAGATTAAACAACAAATTGAAGGAAAATTTCTATTAGTCATTGTCACCAAATATAGGGCCATTTATAAACTCAAGTAAAATGGTCACTAAAGCTACTGGGCCATGTTTCATTTTTAAATTGAGATCATCATTTCAGGAGTTCCACTAGTACAACTTTAATAACGACAACTCCCATTTGGGTAGAGTTTTTAGGCTTTACAACAACCCTGGGAAGTAAGTAATACCTGTCTTATTATCCTCATTTACAGATAAGGAAATTGCGGCTCTGAGTGGACTAGACCAGGATCATGAGATACTTGTAATTCAGCGCCAAGAAGATTGTACAGGAGAATTCCATCAGGCCACATCCCCTGCTTTAAGGCAGTGCGGACTAACACAATACTGGGTGAATTTAAAAAAATTTTTGTAGATCATTTGGGGATTTTTTTTCTCTTTAATGGAAAGTAGGCATGGCAGTTGAGAACTACTGTTGGGATTCTCTGTTCAATTTAGAATGTGCTGTTTGACTCTCAACTTATTGACAGTTATTTAGATATGTTTCTAATATTTCTAAACTGAGAACTGGGGTATATCAAATATGCAACATGTATTTCAGGTGAATCTTCACATCTTTTAGGCATAAACCCCAATTTTTATACCCACAATAGACTCAAAATTCCTTACCTGTACAAGTTTAAGATTCCAGGGTGGGTGGTTAATTAATCCTTCTTCTTCAACCTGATTACTTACTGCTTGTTGCAGCTCTACGTAGGTACTGCTATCTAGTTGCAATCCTGGAAACAGGTCATTGATTAAACTGAGGAAAAGGGGTTCATCTTCATCAACCTGAAAAACCATTAATTTAAATCAATTCATTAAATAAGTACTTATTGAGCAACGAATAAAGGATATTTTCACCTCCCTTTTGAGCAACGATTCTCCTAAGAGATCTCCATATATACTGCATGTCCCAAAAGTCTTAGTGCAGTTTTAAGCTTTAACAGCTTATTTTCCGCAGATGAAAGTTTTGGGATATCCTGTATATGCATACATACAGCAGCAAAAAAAAAAAAAAAGGTATACTGAGTTACCAGACTAGTTTCATGATTTTGGAAAATGCCAGCAATGTTATAAATGTGTCAAAAATATATAAACAGATTACAACCAGGGGACAAAGTGGAAACACCCATTTATTTCTGCACCCGTTTTTAGTGTGTTGGGCATAACACCTTCCTATTGTGCTAAACATAGGCCCCTGTAAGGCCTATTCTTCAAGAGTCAACCTGTATGTCTTCGTCCTCCCTCTGTTCTCATTATCACATAATATCACATTATCACATCATCTCCATAATAAAACCAAACTAGGTGTTTATTTCAAAGTTATTACAAAATTTCAAAAGTAAGGCAAGCCTTGATTCACATTTGTCTTTCCCAGTTAGGTAGAATTGGTCAAAGTTAGCTATTTTCATGTGAAATCTCCTATGTAATTCAGAGTTTTCATCAATTTCCTCACTGAATAATCATTTTTTTAATACAGTGGAGAAAAGCCCAAATGGGGTCACAAAAAGTCTGACACAATTGAAATGACTGAATACTACCACTACCATACTAAAGTTGTCTTCTACGATAGGTCAGCTATATTAAGGTGCTCTTTTCCCACCTTCAGATTTTTCCTCCAGCTTCTCTTCTCCTGTGGCAGGAAGTAGCTACGAAGCTATTTGAATCTTGGTTGACCTCTGATTTCCAAGCTAACCATTAAACTTAAAAAGTCTTCACAGTCATTCACTTCAATCATGTAATAAAGATCTCTTGATTATCATCTTTATAATAAAGGGGAAGCCTTTGGTCTCTGTATTTCATTGGTCATCTTCTTAGACTTTTGTGAAGCAAGGCAACTACTGCTATGATGGAGGCAAGGACTCACTCATACAAGCCCTATTTAGAAGAAAGTGATCAACTCTAACCCAAAGCAAGACAGAGTGATTATATTACCTTAGCCATAGCAAAACAAGCAACCCCATTGAATCTTAAAACTACTTGACCTGAGGGTCCAACCCCTTTGCCTGGAAGAGGGAAGAATTGAGCCGTCTGTTAACACTATCCCTTTCATATCGGGACTTTCCCCATTGTGGCTTTAATGTATTTCAGGTCAGCATAAGAAATTAAATGGGAATTTGGGGGGAGTTTTGTGGAAATCACAGATAACACATGAAGGCCAACAGATGAGACAGAAAAAATTTCAAAACTCAGAAAAGCATAAAACATATATGTAGTATTAAATAATATCAACATATTTTATCTTTTAATACCATAATAATTCAGACTTCTCCTCTGGTATGAAGGGAAGGCCAAAAAATTTTATACAGATTTTCCAGATCATGGAGGTGTTGTACCCCTAACACACCCCACCTCATCCCTACATGGAAGGGATAATTTTCAGGAAGAAACTAGGTAGAGTGGTGGATAGAGTACTGGGCCTGAAGTCAGGAAGACATGAGTTTAAATCCAGCCTCAGACACTAGTAATGTGACTCTTGGTACTTAACCTCTGCCTGCCTCAGTTTCCTTATCTGTAAAATGAAATGTTTCTAAAGTGCTTAGCCCAGTGGTACATAGTAGGTGTTTAATAAATTCATGTTTCCTTCCTTCCTTGTTTCTTTTGTAAGAAATAATGGGCTATTTGGCAGAGGAAAGACATTAAACTCACAGAGCTCCTGATACAATTACCCCCAAAATAGCAATAAAAGATCCCCTGGAGAAGAAAAAACCCACAAAAAGACAGGCTAAGATTATTTTTCAGCCATAGACAGATTAAAGGAAGCCATGCTGAGCTGTGAGCAAAGTCCAACTCAAGATACACCATGCCAGAGTCACTTACTTGGAAGCCTCTGAATCAGCTGCAGCACTAGTGTCTTCTGGAACTGAGCTTGCAGTCAGGTGAGAGGGCTGAGCAGATGGCCAGGGAGAAAGTGCAGGGGTGTCAGCAGGACCTAGGGAGGAATTTGGCTGTCCCACCCCAGCAGGGAACCAGGAAGAAATCCTGAGTGGCAGGAGGCCCAGGTGGGGGAGGGGTGCAAGCTCGTCAGAAGCTAAGAACCACAGCACACAAAGTTCTACTGGCTGGTTAATTAGTAAGTTGGCTTGAGGTTATCTTTGGACCAGAGAACAGGCCAGGTGAGAGAAAAATTTGCCCTCACTCAAACCAAAACATCTGGGACCCTCTGAAGCTTGGGACAGTGTAGCTTGGAAGGAGGGCCCCACTGTAAGAGGGAATTAAGAGGCAAGTAAAAGACAGCAAGATGAGCAAGGAAAGAAAGTTGAGAACTACTGAGTTTCTTTAGCAACAAGGACGATTGAGGTACAGCCTCAGAAGAGGATAATAACCTCAGGGCCCCTATATCCAAAGCTTCCATGGAAGTGCTCAAAAGGGACTTTGACGAGAAAGTAGGAGATTTAGAGAGGTGGAGGAAAGAATGGAAAGAGAAATGAGAGCAATGCAGGAGAGTCATGAGAAAAAAGTCAACAGCTTGAAAAGCCAAATGGAAAAAGAGATAAAAAAGCTATCTGAAGAAAATTATTGCCTAAGAATTAGGATTGAACAAATGGAAGCTAGTGACTATGAGAAACCAAGACACAGTAAAGCAAATCCAAATGAATAAAAAAAAAATTGAGGGAAATATGCAATATTTCCTTGTGAAAACAGCTGACCTGGAAAATAGATCAGGAGAGATCATTTTGAAAATCCTTGGACTACCTGAAAACCATGACCAAAATAAGAGTTTAGACACCATCTTCCAAGAGATTGTCAGGGAAATTGCCCTGATATTCTAGATTCAGAAGGTAAAACAGAAATTGAAAGAATCCACCAATCACCTCGTGGAAGAGATCCCAAAAGGAAAACCTCCAAGAATATTATAACCAAATTCCAGAGCTCCTAGGTCAATGGGAAATTATTGTAAGCAGCTAGAAAAAAGGAATTCAAACACTATGGAGCTACAATAAGTATAAAACAAGATCTAGCAGCATCTGCATCAAAGGACCGGAAGGCATGTAATATGATATTCCAGAGGGCAAAGGAACTGGGACTACAGCCAAGAATCATGTACCCAACAAAACTGATCATAATCTTTCAGAGGGAAAAATGGGACTTCAATGAAAAAGAAGACTTTCAGGCATTTGTGATGAAAATACCTGAACTGAATAGAAAATTTGACTTTCAAATACAAGACCCTACAGAAGCATAAAAAGGTAAATAGGGAATGTTTTCCATGACTACTCATGTATAATTTATTTTGAAATGCTTGAGTTCTAGTGGGTGGGGGTGGGAAGAGAAGTTGGAACAATTTTTTTTTTAAAATTGATGTTAAAATTTGTTTTTACATATATTTTGGAAAATAAAATTCTATTAAAAAAAGGTAAACAGGAAAAAGAATTCATTAGTGATATTAAAAGATTAAAGTGTTTACATTCCTACATGGGAAGACAATCAAATTCATAAGAACTTTCTCAGTATTAGGGTAACTGAAAGGAATAATACACTTAGACAGAAGACACAGGTCTGAACTGAATATGAAGGGATGATATCTGTAAAGCATTTATTTTTTGTTTATCCTTGTTCTTTGTGGGGCAAGCAGAGTGGGGTGTCTAATGTCTGGGCCTGGATCTGGGCTTGGGACCTCCTGAGTCCAGGGCTAGTGCTTTTTCCATTGTGCCATCTAGCTAACTCATGATGACATCTTTAAAACAGGGTTGAGGGGTAGGAGGAATGCACTGGGGGAGGGGGAAGGGGAGAAGAGGTGGACTGGGGAGAGGTAGCTCACATGAAGGAAACAAGAAAAAAGCTTATGGAGGGGAGGGGAAGAGGGGGAAGGAGTGGGGGAGTGAGTGAACCTTACTATCATCAGAATTGGCTCAAAGAGGGAATAACATACATACTCAAGTGGGTAGAGTAATATATTTTTGCCCTGAGGAAAAGTGGGAGGGGAAGGAGAATGGGGGTGGGGAGAAGAGGGGAAGGAGGGAAGGGAAATTTGGGGGAGAGAGTTGTAAAAAGCAAAACAGTTTTGAGGAAGGTTAAGATGTTTTGCATAACAGCACATGTATGACATATATTGAATTGCTTGATTTCATAGGGAGGGTTGAGGAGGGAGGGAGGAAGAAAATTTAGAACACAGAATTGGCTCACAGACCTTAATCTCATCAGAGTTGGCTCTAGGAGGGAATAAAGATACACACCCAATTGGGAGGAGTAATCTATTTCACCCTACAGGAAAGTAGGAGGGGAAGAGGATAATGAGGGAAGGGTGAATGAAGGGAGAGTAGAGAAGGGTAGGGGGCAATCAGAAGCAAAACACTTTTGAGGAAGAATAGGGTAAAAGGAGATAGAAAATAGAGTAAATATCATGGGAAGGGAATAGGATGGAGGGAAATAGTTATGATGATTGACTAAGATGGCAAAATGTATGATACCTACTCTTCTGGGCTATTGTGAAGAAAATTATTTGTTAAGTTTAAGGTACTGTATAGAAGTTATGATGAACAGGATGCTATCAGAAAAACCTGAAAAGACCTACATGAACCGAAGCAGAGAGAAATGTATTGTATACAAAATAACAGCAATAGTGTAAGATGATCTGCTGGGAAGGCACATGGTTTATTTTCAGCAAAGCAATGATCCAATGTAACTCTGAGGGACTTATGAAAACTGAAATCCATCTACAGAGAAGAACTGATGGTATCTGAAAAACAGATTGAAACACATTTTTTTTTTGACAATTCCTTAATGTGAAGTTTTGTTTTTATCTGTTTTCTTTCACAACCTAGCTAATGTAGAGATGTTTTCCATGGGAAAAATAAGAGAAAGAAATAATGGGCTTTTTGCTAACTCCCAAAGACCCCAACCAGAGGAGATTTATTTGTATTGACTGAATTAAATGATAATGACAGACTCTGCTGATTAACTCACTTAAAGTTGACCTGATTAAAACCACACCTGCCTAACTCCGAAGAGGGAGTGTTCTCAGAGGCTGTGAAGTATGACATCAACATGGGACCACCCTCAAGTCCAGTGAACCAATGGATTTGGGTGACACTAGTCAATCAGCTTGAAGCAGTGTGTATGAACCATCTCTCCTCCAGGAGCAGAGTGAGTTTGGACAGAGAGTTTGTTCCTGGAACAAGCTGGTGATGGCAGAGGACTTGGGAGAAGAAGGAGGCCAGACTGAACTCTTTATCTCTCTTCTAGGATAGACAGCTTCCCTATCTTTCTGAATTCTACATGTTCTCTGTTTACTCTTTAATGAATGCTTAATGCCCAAAGACTGGTGCTAAAGCTTCTAATTTATAAGTAAACCCTAGCTGGCTTTCCCTATTCTTGGGACAGAAATAGGCTTCTACATATTTAGTTTTACTCGTCGCACTTTCCTTTCTTCCTTCCCACTTTCTTTCAATAGCTAGCTGCTCTAGAAGACTTTCCATTGGCATAGAATTTCCCATAATACAGAAAAGCTCTAAGCACTGTATTCTCAGGCACTCAAATTGATCAAGGCTGGATCTGCCCCTGATTGTGGCTCCAGCTGACCTCTGACTCAAGTGAGATATGGAGGATGTTCTGGCAGTTCCCCTATTCTGACGCAACCAGCCCAGGTTCACCTTGTGACTGTCACTACAATTTCCTGGTTGTACCAACATCCCATCTCACTGTACAGTGGTACTCAACCTGAACACTATTTTGGAAACCAAAAAGAAGTCAAAGAAGAACATTGCTTACCAACTTAGAGAGGTTCATATCTCTTAGGCCTCTCATAACAGTGCTTAGCTCACTGTCTTCTGGTCTGGCTCTTTTCTGAGCCCCAAGAGTTCTCAACACTGACAGGATATTTCTTAGACCAAAATCATAGTGAACCTAAAAGGAAAAAGCAGAAAAAAAGATTACCTAATTGTAATCCATAAATCCAAGTTCCCTAATTTTATGGAGTTCAAGTGGTTTCTAGAGTGACCAAGCCACAGTAATACAATTTAGCACCAACTTATTTTTTCTTTTTCTTAGACCAAAAGGCTTCTCTCTGCCTGGAAGAAAAGGAGATGGAAAGAAAAATTTGAGGACTTCTGAAAAATTCTACAATTGCATAGACATTCTTAATCACATTTGGAATTTTTTCATACAGGTTATTAGGGCAATTATTAATGCTAGGGACAAATGGTAAGTTTAAAGAATCTTTTAAAAAATTGAATTCCAAACACTTTTAATGACTAGAGAAAACTACTAGCAAGCAAATAAATCAAAAAGAAAAAACTTCAATTGTTTGGAAAAATATGTTCACAAGATTACCTGTTTTGTAAGCTGCTCCTCGCAAAGTTTGTAAAGAACATAGAATTTCTGAGCCAAGATGACATTTTCAAGAAACCCACAGCTGCAAGCTTCACCCTCATAATTATCTGAAATTCAAAATATTGAGTTTCATAATTGTTGCTAAATAAAAATAATAGTTAACTTTTATATAGCGCTTACTATGGACAAAACACAGTGTGCTAAGTGCTTTTTACAAATATTATCTCATTTGATCCTTCACAACAACCCTGAAAGGTAGAGTTGATTATCATCTCCATTTTACAGATGAAGAAACTGAGGCAGGCAGAGCTTAGGTGACTTGCCTAGTACCACACAACCTTAGTAACTATCTAAGACCAGATTTGAACTCAGGTCCTCCTTACTCCAGGTTCTAGTACTCTACCTACTGCACCATCTAGCTGCCCTGGGAAAATAAATAATATGATAGTTAACCATAACAATAGTAACCATGACTAAATGGAATACTTCAAAATTTTTCAAAGCATATTCTCTGCATATTTCATTTGATTCCTCATGAGGATCAGATAGGATAAGTGACTTGCCTCAGTCATACAGCTAATTGTCCTCTTAGAGGCAATATTATGACACAGGTTTCTTTTGACTCCTCATCCAAGAAAACAAGTAATCCCCTGGTTTTAGAAAAGTTTTATTGTTGAAAGTCATTTCTGAATCACAGTCATTTCCCTCTAAACCTCCCTCCCCTAATCAATTAAAAGAAAAACACTCCAGCAAAGTCAACCAACACATCTCTGACTGTGGGTTTTGTATCTGCACAAACATTTCATATGTGTAGTCGTTATTGCTCAACCAAGAAGAGGGAGATAGGTTTGATTATTAGTTCTCTTAGGTCTGGATTGTTGACTATAACTTATTGAAGTCTCAAACATCTTAAATGAAAATGAATACCTGTCTATCAGGAACCATCATAGCAACTGTTCGAAACTGAATTTTTAAGTTTTCTGGTAGCTCCTGGCGCCCAGCATATCCAGGGTTCTAAAAATGAAAATATTACTTTATAACATATTACTTCATAAGATTTACTTTAACTTTTTTCAGTTCAATATGGGAATATATATTTTAAATGTTTAATTCATCTTTGAAATTAGTTTTTTCTCAAATACAGGTTAGATTCATAAAATTGTTCTGGTCTCACAAAATCTACACTAGACCCATCCATATAATTTACAAATGCCCCTCAATTCCCTCTTAGCTTACTAATTTGACTCATGTAAAGAGAACCATAGGTACCTATTATAGGACTAAAATTCTAGCTATACTGTCTAAAATTTCTAATGAGTGGTCGCCAATAAATTTATAAGCTTAGCAAGAGTTAGACTTTTAAGCATTTATTAAGGAGAATAAGAATTTGGTAAAGAGAGAGAGAAAGGCTTAGATTCATCTATCTATTAAAGGGAGGGCGCATTTCTAGCTGCCTTCTCCACCAGAGTCCTCAGGAAAGAGAGTGAGCCAGCATGCCAGCCTCCCCTTCCTCCTCCCACAAGCCAACGTCACTTCCTGATGCCAAAGAAAGCCGCATGGTTCTGCCCTCAGAGGCCCTCTCCTCACGGTGGAGCTTTTCTACAGTAAGTCTCCAGCAGGTGGCATCATTCCAATCATTACACTATGTATAGCAAACAATGTCAAGATGTATCTCCAATGACAAAGAACAGTGGAGAGCTGAGGAAATGATTTGGATATTCTGGCCCCCAAACCTATGGTTGAGGAAAAAGAAAATCAAATTGCTTAACCCTCCATAGGACTTTAATAGTACAATCATGGTTTAAAGAGTTCTTTTGCTGACTGAGTAAGAAGGTTATCCAATAGGGAAGGAGAGAAGCTTAAAACATGAGAGAGGTGAGAATGAGGAAGGAGCACAACAAGGAGGAGATGGAATGGAAAAGAAATAGGAAGAATGTAATGTATTGTAATATAATGTAAGAGGGACATAAGATGCTGTATGTCCAGATATCTTTATTACAGGAGACTGCTTCTTGGATTGAGCTACAGAAGTAATAAATAAATTAAAAGCACAAACTAGATGTGGACAAATTCCTAGGAATCTATCAAGCACACAAAGGTATAAACTAGGTTTCATTTAACAAAAGCAGGTTCTTCCACAGTGGACATGACTTGTAGTGCCTGAAAAGAATCACTTAGGCACTGTGGGGCTTAGATAAAACAGCAAACCAGTTTGAATATGGTACTCCAAGATCAGGCCATCTCAAGGTTGAAGCAGCTCCAGCCAAGCCCCTGAGAGAAATACTTGGGTTGGGAGAGTTAAGGAAAGAATCACCCCACCTCCCACCCCTATTTGAACAAAGGAAAAGCTTATGATTTTGAAAACATCAGGATATTTGGATTTTCTCACTGCTGATGGTAGCAGCATCTACACAACAGCTGTGAAGGGGAGGCAGAGTGGCAGCATCTGCACTGGGAGCTAAGGGACACACCAAAGACAAACTAGACCTGAGGATGACAGGCAGCTTTAGAATTCCACAGGAAATAGCCACCCACACCACAGGGGAACTTAATGAAAGCTTCAGGAAGAAAGAAAAGGCCTTTCAAAACAATTGGAAACCATATGTGTTATCCCTTTTTTTCCATACTTTCTAGGCAATAGTTAATACTCAGAGACAACAATCTTCTCTATATGATTTAAATCACATTCATTTTATAGTTGCCTAGACTAATAAATATTTGCCACTTTTCTGCTCCATTATGTAATCAAGTGAAGTCTTCCTTGAAATTCTTCCCTTTCATTTGGTGATCAAACTATACAGAGGAACTTAGTGCCACTTGCAATTGAGAGATTTCATTTATCCAATTAATTTACCTAAATGAAATGTCCAATGAGATTAATATGATTTTTGTCATAAGATCTTATCAAAGACTATTTAACTATTTAAATAACCATTATGTTTTGTCATATGGAAGGAGAAAACAAAATTCACTACTCAAGGCAGCACAAGCATGAGCTTATATATTCTCAAAAGACTAAGATTTTCCCCACTTTCTACTGTCTTAATATTTGATTGATCGACTTGTACCATAACCAGAATTTCTTACCATAGTTAAAAAGATTCCAAATTCTGGATTTAAATCAACACAATCACCATCAGAAAAAATAAATTGCTTTTTCCTCTCCTTTCTTGCTGTCAAAACAATGTAAATCTGTTGAGCTGCCACTGATAATACAGGCAACTCAATTCTGTTAAATTCATCAAAGCATCCCCAGGAACCAGATTGTGCTAGACCTAGAGCAGAAAACATTAATTTAAAATCTTTTACTGAACTAATTTCCAACTTAACATAATCTTATAGATTGCCTTCTGACTGCTAGTCATTTTCAAGAGTGCCCCAAAGCTATTATTTTGGAAAACATAAAGATTTATCATGTTTATCAACATATACAAATATGTGTGTGTGTGTGTGTGTGTGTGTGTATGTGTGTGTGTATTCAGTGCCACAGTGTCTCCAAATGCCAGGAACTTTTAGCACTATGGCTAAGCAGCTGGCTTAGGCATCCCTGAGGCTGGGGAAAGTAATGGAGGGAAGAGGGCTGCAACATGTCTTAGTAAAATGTTCAAAGACAACTGACTTTAATGTTGTCAATAGATTTAACTAGGCAACTTTTGTGCTTTAGGTGGCTTGGATTATTTTGCAGTGTCAGATGTAAGTGAGATTCCCAAGTAGGGTTTTTCTGAAGAGAAATTTCATGGATGTGAGCATGTCTCTGTGCTTATCTGATTTGCCAATAAGCAGAGAAGTGGCCTTGAGGAATACAGACCTGCATATCCCTTCTTTAGGTCATTCCTGTCCTAAGTGTTAGTAGGAGGTCAGTTTTCCAGTTAAGTGCCTAGTCTGTGAGAAGAACTTTCAGAGATATCCCCAGATGTTACTTCTGATTAGGTACTGGTTTAAAACTCTGCTCCTTTGTTCTGAAGGTGTTTTTGAGAGGTCCAGATACAACTAGTATAGAACACATTCACAATAAGGATTATAACAATGGATCAACAGTATTAATTTTGGAAGTGCAGGAGAATGATATCTTTTTGCCATTATTCATTTATATCAGTAAATATCTTTGGAACTAAACAAGATTCCAAAGACTGAAAAAAAAATCATCTCAACAAGTAATAATAATTCAAAACCTAACATTTTTTACATCTATGTGAAAAAAGTATCTAATCACATTTTCCCATATTTTTATCACTTACCTTTAAAAATCCGTCCTAATCCTCTGAATCCATTTGATCTGAACAGTTAAATACCACCACATATTTTCCCAGGCATCGCCCCATGTCTTTAGTTGTTTCTGTTTTGCCAGTTCCTGCTGGTCCTGCAGGAGCTCCTCCCATGTTCATCCCCAAAGCCTGAGATAATGTGATATAGCACCTGCAAATATTATTTAGAAAAGAATTACATTATGAATATGCTATAACAAATCTTACAGTAATGTCCCTGCTTGTGATGGGCTTAGTAAAGTGTCATAAATGTGTAGCATACATAGAGAGGAATACTTTTAAGAATGTGCTTTTCAATAGAATTATAGATTATAGGATTTAGATGTAGGTTTAGAGTCAGGAAGTCACCTGGTCTAATTCTCTAAACAAAGTTTTAGGTCACATCTCATCTACATTGTTATAGTAATTTTTAAAAATCAAGCTAAGAAGCACTACTGCTATATACCAATGGGGAAATGACAATATAATGAGCAATATATATCATATATTCTTTTAAAATAATATTTTATTTCACCCCAATTACGTGTAAAAACAATTTTTAATATTCTTTTAAGTTTTGAGTTCCAAATTCTATCCTTCCCTCTTTTCCCTTGCCCCTCCCTGAGACAGTAAGCAATCTGATAAAAGTTAAATGTGCAATCATGTAAAACATTTCCATATTAGTCATTTTCTATAAGAAGATTTAAGAAACAGAGCAAGCGAGAAAGAGAGAGAGCGAGAGAGCGAGAGACAGAGAGAGAGAGAGACAGACAGAGAGAGAGAGAGAGAGAGAGAGAGAGAGAGAGAATTCTGACAATATCAGTTCTTTCTTTGGAGGTTGATAGCATTTTTTTTATCATTAGTCCTTTGGGAATGTCTCGGATCATTGTATTGCTGAGAATAGCTGTCATTCACAGTTCTTCATTGTATGATATAGCTGTACAATGTACAAAGTTCTCCTGGTTCTGCTCACTTCACTTTGCATCAGTTCATAGAAGTCTTTCTAGGTTTTTCTGAAATCATCCCATTTGTCATTTCTTATATTGCAATAATATTCCATTACAATTATATAGCACAACTTTGTAGACATTCCCCATTCATGGGTGTCCCTTAAATTTCCAATTCTTAGCCACCACAAATAGAGCTGCTATAAACAATTTTTGTACAAGTAGGTACTTGTCCCTTTTTACTGATCTCTATAGGAAATAGACCTAGCAGTGGTATTGCTGGATCAAGGGGTATACACAGTTTCATTATGTCATATATTAAGAAAATGACCAGACTGTGAAGCTGGTGGATCTTATTCATTAAATGTCAACCTTAGGGGTTCCGTTTAGAAGGAAATGCTGAAGAAATCAGAAATGACATTGGCATGGCCAGAATGGAGAGGACCACCTGAAAGAAGCTGTACAAAATTTACCTTGAAGTTGGAAATATAAAAATGCTTCAGAGCTAAACTTAACAAGTAAAAATCACTAGTGTTGAAGAGAAACAGGGAGAGGAGACAGATACCCCAAAAAAATGAAAGGAGAGAAAAATGGAGTCAAGGAATAGAAAACAAAGCATAATTTTTTTTTGTAGAGATTACAGGGAAGGTTGCCTCTCCCTGTTCTTCCCATGTAGGGGAGATAAAACATCTATCCTAACCAATTTGAACAATAATACCATGGGGATAGGAAAAGGAGAAACAATATTAGCAGTGAGAGCAGGGAGAAAAAGGTGAGAAAATGATGGTAGAATTATATGTGAGAAAAGAGAGAAAAAGAAAGAAAGGGAGAAGATAGAGAAAGGAAGGATAGAGAACGGGTAATAGGAAGGGGGAAAGAGGATACATAGAAAGGAAGAAAGAAAGAAAAGAAAAACAATTACTTGAAACAAATCAAGTTTGGGCAGACAGTACTCTGAGCTGCCACTACCATCACTGACCCTCCTCCTCCCTTGCAAAACAAAACAAAACAAAACAAAAAATCAACCTACCAAATAACCAAACCTGGTTTGTTTCAGGTAAATTGTCTTTTCTTTTTTTCTCATCCTTCCGTCCTATCTTTCCTCTCTCTCTCTCTCTCTCTCTCTCTCTCTCTCTCTCTCTCTCTCTCTCTCTCTCTCTTCATTCTTCCTTTCTGTCTCTTTAATTAATCCTTATAAGGCAGAATGTCCAATATTCTAACTTTCCTCGATGTCCTTACATGGATGCAATAATGTACCTCAAGGCCCTTCCTAAAATATGGTGCCTAGATTTGAACACAATACTTCAGAAGTGGTTTGACAGAGCACAATATGAGTGGTACTACAAACTCACATGATATAGACACCATAATTTCTACTAAGGCAGCAAAGATTTCATTAACTATTTTGGCTGCAATATTATATTTTTAAAGTATTGAACTTGTAGTCCACTAAACCCTCCACTGCTATCCAATATTAATATAGTTTTTTAATCCAAGTTTAGAATTTTTACATTTGTTATTTACATGAAAAACAATACTAATTAACATTATAACACTAATCACATTATCTATGTTAAATTTAATTTTTTTAGATTTGGCCTACTGCTCTAGTCTATTAATGTCCCAATTCTTTCATATAACATATCAGCTCTGCCTCCTTACTCCATTATTAACTTCAAATTTTATAAGCATGCTATGTATGGCTTTCCCAAGTCAATGATTAAAATGCTGAAAAGCATAGACCCAAGGATAGGTCCCCACAGCATTTAATTACAGACCACCTTCCAGGTTGACATTGATTCATATCTAATATTGCTCTTGTCCATAAGAAGAACGTAAGACACTTTGTCAGATGCTTTGCTACAATTCTGGTATATTCTGTCTACAGCATTCTTCTGATCTATCATTATATTGTTAAACCTACTTTAAACTTGGCCAACCCTGAGAAGGAGTGTTCTCAAAGGCTGTGGACTGTGTCATCAACAGAGGATCAGTCTCAGCCCCACAACTTGAAGGACCTCCCCTTTGGGGGAGGGAGAAAAAAGTAGAAAAAGGGACCTCAACAGGAAGTTGGTATTTTCCTGCAGTGAGCTTCTGGGAGCAGACTTCTGAGAGGCCACACAGTTGTTTCCTATTGAAACTACAGACCCCCAGGTGGTGAGTTAATAAAATCGAGTCCTGGCTCTTTAGAATCAGCTGAGCTGGAACTAAGTTTGGGGATTGTGTTAGCCTTTGCTAGAGCCAGGGAGATCATCCATTTTCCTCTTTCCCTATTCCCTTGTCATTGGCTTAATTAATTTCACCTTTGCTATGTATTTTATTCCCATTAATAAAACCTGATTTGCTGTGGAAAAGAGGCTGTTAAACTCCTTTCTTATTGGCCTGAGAGAAATAGCTAAAAAGGTAGTTCAGAAGGGAGGAAACTTTGCACCTAGAGGTCCCTCATTATTTTCTGAACCCAATATTATGGCGAGCCACCCAATTAACTCTCCCCATATTAAATTTGGCCCCTACAGTATCTAACATTAAACCCTTGTTCAAAAATACCCAGCTAGTGTGATATGATTTGTTCTTGATAAGTCATGCTGGTTCTTAATAATCATTGCTTCCTTTTCTTAATGCTCATGAACAATCCCTTAATAATATGTGCCAGAATTTTGTTAGGAATGCAAGTCATACTCATCTACTTCTGATTTGAAGAATTCTTCTTCTATTAAAAAAATTAACACAACTTCTACTTGTATCTTCTAGCATCTCTCTAATTCTCCACAAACTTTCACTGATAACAAACACCTCGGCCATCAGGCTCACAGGTTCTCAGTACACTGAGATGTTTATCGAGGAATTATGGCTAGAACTGAATGAAAGGATATAAGTGCTTTCTTCTCACTGATTCTTCTTTATGCTCATTCTTGAGAAGTGAAATTCAACTGACAAATTATTATTCTGGTTTTCTGTGACTAAGTTTGTTTTGGTACCCCATATATTTTGATACTTTTCTACCATTATACAAATTAATTTAAAACAATAATTCCAGTTAATTAACTATTAATACCAACAATGTGTCAGTAACACTGAATGTATAACCAATAAAATTTATACACTGCAAAAAATTCTGTTGTAGCTAACCATGAGATCACACAAAGTGCCTTTTACCTATCTGTTTAAGGGAGTAATAACTAGACGATCAGTACATCCAAGAAATTCATTTTGATAGACAAAATCAACATCTGTAATGGAAACTACAGTTTGGTCCAAATCTTCCTTAAATAAAATCTGCTCTGCTTTAGCCATTCAAAATCCGTTGCTGATTTAATAATGCATTTTTACCTTTAAAAACACAAAATTTAAAGTTGTTACTATGTTATAATGTCATGTTTCATAAATGCTAGAGTAATCATAATAAAATTTAAAATTCTGTACTAGGTTGTCTATCTAGCATATTATTTTTTTTATTTTGTTTTGTTTGTGGGGCAATGGGGGTTAAGTGACTTGCCCAGGGTCACACAGCTAGTAAGTGTCAAGGGTCTGAGGCCAGATTTGAACTCAGGTCCTACTGAATCCAGGGCTGGTGCTTTATCCACTGTGCCACCTAGCTGCCCCCCCTATCTAGCATATTATGCATACCAACAGATATGTGGTAGAAAAGTATGATTGTCTCCTTTTGGTTAGCATCCAAAGGTGCCCCAGATGTTAATTTCCTGCCTAGTAACTTGTAAGAGTGGTGGGAAAGTGGATAAGGAATTTTTGTCTTATCTCTGCCATTATGTATAAGAATTTATTATAGCAGGATAATGGAAGAGCCTTTGGTGATTACTTGTTAGGTGGTTTACAACTTCCCACTCAGTGAAATTTCTAGACCGGAGAGTGTGGTAAAAGTTTTAAGAGTAGGTTTGCGATAATGGAGAGACGCCAGTTTTTTAAGGACCACCCTTTGGGGAGGAGACCAACGGCATGAGCTACACACACCAGTCCGCCTGCTAAGCACTTGACTCCGGAGTGTGAGCTTAAAAGGCAAGGAGGAGAACGGAAGTGAGAGCTCTTTCCTGCCTACTGCTGGTCCCTGGCTTGTGCTGTAACAGACAGACGCTGACTGGAGTTCGACTCGGCCCAGCTCGCGGTTAGCAGCACACGCTTTGACTCAGTCCTCTCTCTCTCCCCAAAGGTGGCCTTGGGCTTTTGGTGAGGTTTATACAGAATATTGACTAAGCTTAGACTTATTTGTTTTGTATTTCTACTTTCCTATCCCTCTAATCAACATCACCTGGTAACTATCACACAATAAAGCTCTAACTAGAAACCAGAAGCTTCTTCCATTTTCTAGTCTGGGAGATAAATTAAGGGAAAGGTTAAGAGGGAGATTTATGATCTAATATTCAATTTTAAATCTCACAAGATTTAGCATTTGTTTTCCATGGAAACCAAAGGGCATTCTTTGGGAAAGTACTAGAGTTCCTAAATGGTATTTTGCAAATGAAATTGGGCCCTAGATATTTTTGTCAAATTAGTATTTTCATACACACACACATGTGACAATCAAAAAAGAAGAAAATGGGACACATACAACAGGCATGAAAATATGTATGGCTAGTATACTGTTTATTGTTTTATACAGTAAAATTATTTTTAACTTTATGAGACCTATACTTTACCAAGTCAATCGAAAATATCTCTCTGGTGTACGTGGATAGTAATTAGGGTTTCAAATTTCACTCTATCAAATTTGGTTAGGTCATGAGTTGTCTGACCAATGAGAACATTTAAAATATCCAAAAACTTCTGATTTGTAACTTGCATAATTTTTCTATCATCTTTTGCATTATTTAAGGCCTCTTCTGCATCATGTGTCCACAACATTGAATTCCCAGCAGTCCTACCTAGAGATTCAAAATATGGAGAAAATCACCTAATATTTATAAACAACTAAACAATTTATATACCATAAAGTTTATTAACCAATCATTACCCCTAAGGTAAATATTTTCTTCCCCCTCATTTAAGCTAAAACATACATGCTATCTTTTTTTTTTTTTTTTGGTGAGGCAATTGGGGTTAAGTGACTTGCCCAGGGTCACACAGCTAGTAATTGTTAAGTGTCTGAGGCCAGAATTTGAACTCAGGTCTTCTTGAATCCAGGACCACTGTACCACCTAGCTGCCCCTAATGCTATCTTTAATGCTATTTGTTTTGCCAGGCTTGGGCCCTAAGGGACTGATTAGACTGCATAGAAGTTGATAATTTTAAGCATGAGCATAGATCACTCTTGATTACAGAGAACCAAATGGTGTGGAGAGCCTTATATAAACAATCATCAAGAACAAACAATATCTCTTTATAGTTTAACAACAGTTTATTCCTGCTCAGGCTAGAGTTGGTATTGACTGGGAAGCATCTAATGGGCAGGGGCTTGGAGAGCTGAATCTGTATATCTTTGCTGAGTGTTTGTATAATCTCTAGTGGAGGGTTTTTAAAAGTTATTTACCTAATTGATTTAGTCTCTCCAGACTGTGAACTTATATTGGGGCTAGCCTGTACCTGGACTAATACACAAACAACCATACACCCAGAGGACCAATCTCTAATGATTAAAGAAACAAAACATGATATGGTAACAAGAAATATATGCTGACTGATATGTTAATTTATAATTTATGGAAATAAATTAGAGTATACTTTTCTTTTAGACATGTTTTAGAAGGGAAAAATTGCTGATAATTATAACATTTCCCATTATTAAAGCTGGGAAAATACTAGAACCCCATTATAACCACAAGCATGGCTAGATTTTGGCATGTCCTATAATATATGACACTGTGGATGACTTGTGGACACTTTTTGTGTACGCCATGTAATGCAGGTCACTGTGTGGTAGTGGCAGTACAGAATAAGCAGTTCAACTCAGTTTCCGTGTGGCCTTCAGTAAGACCACTCATTATATGACTTCTCCTGTGAAGGAGGACAATAAATGAATTGTCCACTAGGCAGTGACCCTCTTGAGCCACTAACTTAGTTAATAATCTTTTTTTTAACAAGCAGGCCACTTAAAAAAAAATTTTAAACATTTCTTTAAAATTTATAGATTTCTCCCCCCACCCCAAGATATAAAAAAATCACCCAACTCCTCAGCCAGCAGTACTGCCTTCCACAATTTGACTGCAATCCAACTTTTCCAACCTTATTTACTGTTATTTCCTTTCACAAACCTTACCTTCTTAAACTTGATATTCCATGTCCTAAATCCCTGTATTCAATAGGAATTCTTCATTCCATGACAGATGAGGTGCCTATAAACACAGCTGCAAGTTCAGGCATGGCACAAATATATCATACTCTTTTCACATAAATTATTTCTACAATTATTTTAAAATATGTTCTCACCTGTGCTGAAAATGGTATAGGAAAAGGTAAGAGTTGGAAACCAGTGTCACTAATTTGATAGTATGCTGATCGAATGACATTGTGCAGTGAAGACATTTGCACTCTTAACACGTCTAGAAGCCAAATCTCTACTGGACCTTGTGGCCATGACTGCAGTATCCAACTGAAAAAAAATTAATGAATGCTTATTACAAACATGTTGAGCTGTAATTAGTAATTTACGTTATACAAATTCAGTAAATTCATTGAACAGTTCACAAGCATAATAAGCACCATGTAAAGAACTGAATTTAATTCTTCATATCAAAATATTTAAAATAGCAATAGATGTGAAATTTTAGAGACTCAAAGCAACCTTAATGATCTTTTAGTCTAACCTCCTCATTTTATAGCTGAAGATACTGAAGCACAGGAAAGTTAAGTGACTTGTCCAAGGTCACACTGCTAGTTCGTGGCAAAGCTAAGATTAGACTCTACTTTTACATTGCTCAATGCCTTCTCACAACATTTTCTATACTTATTTGATCTTTACACATTGGAAACATCCAAATTAATAATCTCATCAATAATAAAATTTTAAGAAGCCCAAATTACTTGAATTTTTTCTCCTTCTCTTGAGATGACTGTTAACATCCGATCATAATCCTTTGCATGAAATTCCCACTTCATTTATGTTATCAGATACAGCAGGTAAGTGTTGCTGAAAAATAATGAAACATTATGCAGGAGAGTAAGCAAAAATAATCATCAAATATTTTGCAAAGTTATTGAGATACTATCAAAATAGGATTTGAGTCTCTTTCCAAAAGAAGATTCAATCACAGCATTTCCGTCATTTATATCTCTACATTGCCTAACTTTCTGTTTATCATCTTTTTTCCTACTTCCTCCATAAAATTGTATAAGAAGAACTGGATAAGTATGAAAGCAATATTTAAGGCTGCCAGACCAGGAGTGGGCTCAGTACTGATGTGACAAGGGAAATAGTGAAGCAGATAATTGCTGTCTCTTCTACCTCCACCCTTTCAGATACAACCTTCTTCGGCATTGGGGGTTAAGTGACTCGCCCAGGGTCACACGGCTAGTAAGTGTCTGAGGCTGGGTTTGAACTCATGTCCTCCAGAATCCAAGGCTGCGCCACCTAGCTGCCCCAGAGAACTACTCTAATATGGCTCTACTTTAGTTGATATCCATAAGGCAAATAAGGAGGGCCCAAATTCTATTCAGAGTAGAGACTAGTAAGCTGGGGGGTAATTGTTCTGTACTAGTGACAAATAAGTGATAACTTTTAATCTGTTTTAATTTTTCCTATAATCTACAGGGTTTTAGAACAGTAAATAGAGTAAATTCTATGATAAACATAATTCACTATTTTCTCCCCTTCTTGAACTTTCAAAAGATGAATCCTTGACTTATGGGGGCTGAAGCCATGATGATAGAGGAGAGAAAGCAGCCAACCTTTCCCAACATTCCCCCCCAAAACTTTAAAATAATGCCTCAAAAAAGAAGCAGAGCCAACAAAAGGTTAAGGTAACACATTTTTCCAGCACCAAGACAAATTAGGCGGACAGAAGGAGAAGTTTGAGACACTGGGGTGGGGGTTATTTCATGGCAACACAAGTAGTGGGTCTTGGAGGTGACAACAACAGCAGCAACTTTGAGAGCTCTCAAACCAGTGATATTAAAGTGTTCTGGCAAGTGGTCAGAGACTACAGAGGATCTTTGTGCCAAACACTGTCAACGCCATTGCCCAAATCCACTTTTGAATCACAATTCCACTGTGGAGAGGAGTGTTTGCTTTCTCCCAAGGAAACAGGGGCCCTGAGGAGCACTATCAATTCAGGTCGCAGAGGGAACAGTGATGACACTATCTCAGATGAACCACCTTTGGAAGCAACCAATTTCCAAACCCACCCAGAATTAACTCTGAAAAATAGCAGTATAAAAAATCCTGAAGCTTGGGATAGATGCCTCTTCCCAACCCCACACAAGTTGTTATTGTTCAATTATTTAAGTAGTGTCCTACTGCTTTCATGACATTATTTGGGTTTTCTTGGCAAAGATACTAGAGTGGTCTGTCATTTCCTTCCTCCAGCTCATTTTGCAGATGAGAGAACTAAGACAAACAAGGTTGAGTGAATTGCCTAGGTCACATAGCTAACAGTGTCTGAGGGCAGATTTGGGTCTTCCTGACTCCAGCCCAGCATTCAACCCACTGTGCTACCTAGAACCCCAAGAATTGAGTCCAACTTTAACATAAAATTCAAAGTCAAGAAATAGTCTGGAAAAATGAGCAAACAAATGAACAAAAACCTAACCATAAATAGCTAATATGTTGCCAGGGAAGATTAAGGTACAAACTCAGAAGACAATTATGTCATAATAGCTACAAACAAAGCCTCAAAGAAAAATGTGACATTAGGTCAACAAGAATTCCTGGAAAAGATAAAAGTGATTTTTAAAATAAAATAAAAGTAACAGAGGGAAAATTGGGAAAAGAAATGGGAATGATGCAAGAAAATTATGAAAATACAATTAATGGCTTAGTAATAGGTCCAAAAATATTGAAGAAAATAACACCTCAAAAACCAAAATTGGCCAAAAGGAAAAGGAGGAACAAAATTTCACTAAAGAGAAGAATTCCTTAACGAGTAGAATTGGGCAAATAGAAAAAGAGGTACAAAAGCTCACCAAAATAATTCTTTAAAAATTAGAATTTGGCAAATGGAAGCTAATTACTCTGTGGGACTTCAAGAAACAATGAAACAAAGTAAAAAATGAAAAAAGAGACAAAGAAAAAGTGAAATATCTCATCATAAAACAACTAACATGGAAAACAAATGAGGAGAGATATTTGAGAATTATGGACTGCCTGAAAGTCATAATCAAAGAAAGCCAGCTAGATATCATATTTTAAGAAATCATAAAGGAAAGCTGCCTCAATATTCTAGAACCAGAGGGCAAAACAAAGTTGAAAAGAATATACTAATCACCTACTGAAAGAAATCCCAGAATGAAAACTCCCAGGTCAAGAGAAAATACTTTAAGCAGCCAGGAAAAAAAACCCAACATTCAATATCATGGAGCTACAGTGAGGATCACACAGATTTATCAGTTTACATTATAAAGGAGCAAAGATCTTGGATTACAACAAAAGTCTGAGGTTTATAACCAAGAATATAAGTAACCAGGAAAACTGAGTATAATCATTCAGGGAGGAAAATGGATATTTAGTGAAACAGAGGACTTTAAAACATTCCTAATGAAAAGCCCAATGCTGAATAGAAAATTTGACATTCAAATACAAAACTCAAAAGAAGCATAAAAATGTAAATATGAAAAAGAGAACTTTTTAAGAGACTCAATAAAGTTAAACTATTTACATTCTTATATGGGAAGATGATACATGTAACTCCTAAAGATTTTATCATTATTAGTACACTTAGAAGGATTCTACATAGACAGAAGGCACAAGAATGAGTTGATTGTCTTGAGATGAACTCCAAAAAATTGATGGATGAGAAAAGGGGATACACTGGGAGAAAGGGGAAGGGAGTGGAAGGAAGGAGAAAATAATGTCACGTAAAAGATGTGCATAAGGAAGAGTTTCTTACACTGGAAGGGAAAATGGTGAGTGTGAAGACAAATGCTTGAACTTCATTCTCATCTGAATTGGTCTAAATATGGCAGAGATACACACACACACACACCCCCACACCCACACCCACACACACACTCAACTGGGTATAAGCATCTAGCTTACCCAACAGGAAAGTAGGAGGGGAACAGAAAAAGAGAGAGGGAAGGGGGTTGATAAAAGGACAGCGGATTAAGGAAGGCAGTGGTTAGAAGTAAAACAGACTTTTGAGAAGAGAGAATAAAGAGAAAGCAAAATAAACAGAAGAAAATTGGATGGAGGGAAATGGAGTTAGTAATAATAATGTGAATGTGAAAGGAACGAATTCACCCATAAAATGGAAGTGGACAGCAGAATGGATTAGAAACCAGGAGCCAAGGTACTGGAGCAGAAACTGTTATGATTCAGTTAAAGTAAAATGGAAGAGGTAGCGATCATGATCTCAGACAAAGCAAAAGCAAATATAGATCTAACTGGAAGAAATCATCAGGGAAACTACATTTTCTTAAAAGGCAGCACAGATAGTAAAGTAATTATCAATATTAAACAAATATGCATGAAATGGCAGCACATCCAAATTCACAAAGGAAAAGTTAAATGAGTTATAGGAGGAAACAGTAAAACTATATTAGTGAGGGGGGCAGCTAGGTGGTGCAGTGGATAAAGCACCAGCCCTGGATTTAGAAGGACCTGAGTTCAAATCTGACCTCAGACACTTGACACTTACTACCTGTGTGACCCTGGGCAAGTCACTTAACCCCAATTGCCTCACCAAAAAATAAAAAACAAAAAACAAAAAAACTATATCAGTGAGGGACTTCAACTTTACCCTCTCGGAACTATATAAAGCTAACCATATAATAAATAAGAAAATTAAAGTGATGAATAGAATTTTAGAAAAGTTATATATGATAGATCTCTGGAGAAAATTGAATGGGAATACATGGCTGTACTTAGCTATATATAGCACCTTCATAAAAATTACTTAGGCATGAGTGTATAATAAAAACTTCACAACCAAATTCAGAAAAAAACCAGAAATACTAAATGTATCCTTTTCAGACCATAATGGAATAAAATTATATATAATAAATGGCCATGGAAACAAATGAAAAATTAATTGGAAATTAAATCATCTAATCTTAAAGAATGAGTGAGTCAAATTGTAGACCAATTTGTAGAATCAATTTCATTAAAGGTAATGACAACAATGAAACAATATACTGATATTGTGAGATAGGTCCACCTAAAACAGTACTTAAGAGAAAATTCATTTTCTAAACATTTTTATCAATAAAGGAGAGAAAGAACAGATTGATGAATTGGGCATGGAACTAAAAAAACCAACAGAAATGATACAAATTAAAAATCCCCAATTAAGCCATACAATGGAACTCCTGAAAATCTAAAGAGATTAATAAAAGTTGAAAGTAAAAAGACAGATAAACTAATACATAAAAATAGCTGTGTGACCCTGGGTAAGTAATTTAAACCTGTTCACTTCAGTTCCTCATCTGTAAAATGAGGTGGTAGGAAATGGCAAACCACTTTATTGATTTGGATTTGATTGAAAAAATGGAAGGAAGGCCAAGCCAATAAAATAAACTGACAGTTCTATGTAAATTAATTTTCTTATTCAATGCAACATCAATCAAACTACCAAAGAATTATTTTGTAGGGTTAGAGAAAAAATAATAACAAAATTCATCTGGGAAGAACAAAAGGTCAAATATATCGCAAGGGAATCAATGAAATAAAATGTGAAGGAAGGCAGCTCAGCAGTACCAGATTCAAACTATATATACAAGCAGTAAACCATCAAAATAATCTGGTACAGGCCTAAGAAATAAATGACTATCATACAAGAGTAAATGAACACAATAATCTAGTGTTTGATAATCCAAAGATCCAAACCTTTGGGGGTAAGAACTCATGTAAGGAAAATTGCTGGGAAAACTAGAAACAATTTAGCAGAAATTAGGTATAGACTAATATTTCACACTGTACTCCAAGTCAAAATGAATACACATGCTTTAAAGGGTAATTATGCAAACTAGGGGAGTAGGTAAAGTTTTACCTGTTAGTTCTATGGATAAAGGAAGAAATGTATGACCATAGAAGAGATAAAAAATCATGGGAAGTAAAATGGATTATTTTAATTGAATGAAATTTTTTTAAGTTTGGCACAAACAAAGCCAATGAAGCCAAAATCATAAGGAAAGCAGGAAACTTGGAAAAAAAATTTACAGCAAGTTTCTCTGATAAAGATCTAATTTCTCAAAGAAAATAATTGGAACTGAGCCAAATTTATAAAAATAAGAGCCACCCCCCAATTTATAAATGGCCAAAGGGTATGAACAGGCAGTTTTCAGAGGAAGAAATCAAAGCTATCAATAGTCACATAAAAATGCTCTAAATTATTATTGATTAGAGAAATACAAACTAAAACAACTCTGAGGTATCACCTTACACCCATCAAATTGCCTAACATGATAGAAAAAGACAGTGAGAAAGGCTGGAGCAACTGTGGTGAAATAGGGTCAACAATGCACTATTGGTAGAGTTGTGAATAGCTCCAAAAGTTTATAAAAGTGTGCATACTCTTCTACCCAGCAATACCACTGCTAGGTCTGTACCCCAAAAAGATCAAAGAAAATGGATAAGGATCTATATGTACAAACTATTTATAGCAGCCTTTTTTGTGTTGGCAAAGAACTGGAACCTGAGGGGATGCCCATCAATTGGGAAATGGCTGAACAAGGTGTGGTGTATAATTGTGATGAAATACTATTGTTCTATAAGAAATGACTCACAGTATGATTTCTGAAAAACCTGAACAGACTTATACAATGTAAAGTGAAATGAGAAGAACCAGGAGAACTTTGGACACAGTAACAGCCATACTGTAACGATGATCAACTATGGAAGACTTAGCTACTCTGATCAATACAGCGATCCATGACAATTCCAAAGGACCCATGATGAAGTTTTCTTCAGAGAGAGAACTAATAAACTCTGAGTGCAGATCGAAGAAAACTTTTTTACTTTCTTTATATTTATTAATTTTTATTGGGATTGTTTTCAACATGATTAATATGGAAATGTTTTGGATGACTTCACATGTATAACTAACATATTGCTAGCTTTCTCTAAGTGTAAGGGTGGGGCAAGAAGAAGGGAGAGAATTTGGAACTCAAAAATTTTTTAATGGATGTTAAAATATAAATAAAAATAAAGGAAAAATAACAAAAAGATGAAGCCTTTTTTTCTTTGTGGTTAGTGTGAAAAGAAATTTAATAAATGGTAATGAGAGCATACTTGTATTGTATGAGAATCACTTGCTTGTCCAAGAATTTCCAGGAGAACTGGATCAGATACAAAGAAGAATCTGGGAAACAGGAGTCGCTTCTTCTCCAAATACCTACAGGGAATAGTACAGGGAAATTCATGTTAAGTTTTTTTTTAAAAGCTCATTATGCTATTCTTACAAATAACTTATCTTTTAAAAATATAATTGTCATTTCTAAATAGATAACTCTCCTTTTTTTTTTGTTTTGTTTTGTTTGTTTTTTTTTTAGTGAGGCAATTGGGGTTAAGTGACTTGCCTAGGGTCACACAGCTAGTAAGTGTTAAGTGTCTGAGGCCAGATTTGAACTCAGGTACTCCTGACTCCAGGGCCAGTGCTCTATCCACTGCACCACCTAGCTGCCCCAATAACTCTCCTTTGTTGAACCAAAAGATATAGCTTTTATTACAACGAATAAGAAACAGAGGGAAAAATGTTGTTCAATAAAACTAACCAACACTTCTGCTAAGTCTGACAAGCTATGTAGTGTTCCACACCTATATTCTCCTACCTCTGCAAGGAAGGAAAAGGTACATTTTTGTATCTCTTTTTAAGTGCCGTGCTTGCCATTATGATTAAACATTCGCTATGTCTTTTTAAAAATATGTCCATTTATATCACCATCTTTTTCAATTATCAAGACTAATATAAGTATTTATGTGAAATATTAGCTTTCCAATGAGAAAACAGCAAACATTTGTACATTTAGTGCCCATTGTCCCCCAAAAGACATTTCATACATAAAGGAAATTATGACAGTACTCCTTTTTTTCTATCCTATACTCATAAGCGATACCCAATTCAGCCATAAAAACTAGCAAACAAGTAAAAGCAAAACTGCTTTAAAGGCTTTAGCATAAAGTTTTTCCATTTCTTGCTGTCTTTCTGTTTGTCTCTTTCCTAAATTCATAGTGTTTCCTACTTTTAATTGGTTCAGATCAAGCTGGGACCATGCTGATTTAAATCAGATACTGTATGTGGTTGAAGCTTATCAATAAATTTTTCTTGACGTTATAGATCACTTATGTTTCTCTATACCTGAAGGTTTGACAAGAAGTACTTTATGCCTGTTGACTAGACTTTAGATAGTCTGTCCCTGTCCCTGTCTCTGTCTCTGTCTCTGTCTCTCTCTTTTACAAAGTTATAAGCAAAAGAAAAAAATAGGCTCCCATAATTCTGCAAATTAAAAATGGTTAGTATTATGATTTGATTTAGGATTTTTAAAAAGCCAACACAGCAATGAACATTTACAAGGACTTAGGGAGGAATGGAAAGAACAAATAAAGGAGGATGAATACATAAGTAGGCCACAATCTTGCAACAATAGTGTCAGAAGAACTAAAGCTCAGAACAAGGTAGTAAGTAAATTGGTGAGGAAAGCTAAGAACAACAAAAGGGCCTTAAAAATGCAGTACTGTAGAAATGAGGAGGATAGAAGAATGGATAGGATTGTTTCTCCAGATGGATGGGACAATACTGATTGACAAAAAGGAAAAGAATTGCTAAATTCTTATTTTTCTTTGTGTTTTTTTTTCTGTCAATGAGAATGACCTGTAGCCTGGAAAGAAATGAACAATGATGGATAATATAGGGGTTAGTTATCAAGAAATGTAGGGATGTAGCAAAAGAGCAGCCTAGCTACCTTTAATAAGTTCAAGTCACCAGGCCAAATGACTTAGGTAACTGGGAAAAATGGCAGATATGACTGCTGGGTTATTAACAAGTGATATCAAAGTTTGTGGAAAATGGAAGTAGGACCAATTCCTTTTTTGACAAAATTACTAGGCTAGATCTATCCATTGGTATGGAACTCTCTCCTCATTGGTGGAGATCAGTGCCGTGAGCTTGTGTGAGGGGCAATGAGGAGTTAGAATGAGATAAAAGACAGATATAGTTTCTTCCAATTCTTCAGTCTCTTTGGGTACTTCTGGCTTCCAGATTCAAAAGAGAAGATGGAAGATGCCAACCCCACTTAAGGTTGCATAAAGGAGAAAAAGACTCTGGGAAGTAGCCAAAATGAGAGGAGCTTCATCATGTCCCTATTCCCAGCTTACTACACTAGAGACTTTAAGCAATTTTCCCTTGGAAAAGATCTGAGACATTCTCTTGCCTGAACAGAGTTACCTTGCTCTCCAATGGGAGAGTTCCTTCTCTCTGTATTGCCTGGCATGTATTTTCATATATATACTTTCTCTGATTCCTGTTTTGCTACTGATTTGGATGAGGGTTTCTTTGCCATTTGCCATGTGTGTTCACTGTGGAACTAGTATTTGGCAGAACTGGGGTCAAGCCTTGAATATAAACTTTGGGGTTTTTCCTTTCCCAATTAAAAAACAACCATCATAAGTTTCACTGGAACCTAAAAATCATATCCTTAGACTAACTATTTAAGGAAACAGATACATAGAATTCTAGCCTAGAACTTCCTCTCTCTGAGGAGAGCTGAGGGGCCTGGCTTCTGGCCCCCCCTGAGGCAGGAATGGAAGTCTCCCTTGGGGAAGGGTGGGAAGAGAAAATGCTAGAGATTTATCTCTTTTGGCCTTCCTGAAAGCCACACAACAGCCCTTTTTCCCCAAGGAATACTATAGAGAAGGGTTACCTGGATTTTAGCAAATTTTGACAATGTCTTTCATATGCTATTCTTGTGGAACAGTTTGGAGGTCTGTAATATAGAGAACAGCAATTGAGCTATTGGTCTGTGAATCAGCTTGAAAGGTCCAAATCTTAGACTGACATTATTTACTCCTATCTGCTAGGCCTAAGTCAATTTATTAAGCTTTTATGTATTTTCTTACACTTCTATTTCACAGGATCCATTTCCCTACTCCTGTACAAGATAAGGAGGATTTAATTTTGAAACTGTGATAATTTCCAAAGACAACAGTTTCATAGGATGAGCTACATAGACTTGTACGGTAGGCCTGGGCACACCCTCCATATAAACCTATGCTCAACTATACTCCCTATCCTATGGAAATTAGTCTCAGTAAAAACAAAAACAAAAAACAAAACCACTCAATAACCTAGAGGTGTCAGTATTGCTGCTTGTTGTTGTTTGTCCTTCATTCTCAAAGAGAATGACATCAGGGTGATTGGGGTTAAGTGACTTGCCCAGGGTCGCACATCTAGTACATATCTGAGGTGAGATTTGAACTCAGGTCCTCCCAACTTCAGGGCCAGTGCTCTATCCACTGTGCCACCTAGCAGCTCCCAGTATTGCTTAGGAAGTTCTGAATGACTCCTATTTCTGTTTACTTTTGTGGATAAACTTTATTAAACTCCAAAACTGTCCCTCTCATGTAATCAATTCCTAAAAACCTCAGATTCAAAACTGAGTACTGATCAGCCTATCCACCAGGCTAATATAGTTTACAATTAATTCTACAATAGTACAGTTAGAAGTGAACTCAGAACTGTTTGAATGACTTCACTCAAGCAATCATTAATGTTGCCAACTTTGTAGGGGGTCTACTTGGGAGTGCCCCAGGGGCTTGTGCATGTCCTTGCAGTGCTTAATGCATAAACAGCATAATGATTAAATCTGAAGGTGACCCAAGGTCTGGGAGGATAGTTAACGAGGATAACTACCAGACTGGTGTAGAGCCAGGACATTAAAGAGCATTGGGGCTGAATCCAATCAGATGAAATTTAATCAGGATATACATGCAAAATATCCTATTGTTGGGTTGGGAAAAAAAAAATGCCAGCTGCCTAAGTCAAAAAGAGAGAAGAGGTGTGGCTAGACAACTGTTCATTTCGACAAAGATCTGGAGGGTTTCAGTGGACTCACGTTCAATAATATTCTACAGTAGGAATGTGGCAGTCAAAAAGGCTAATAGAAACATCTTTAAAGTAACAATTAAGAAAGACACCAGTATCCAGAAAATAGGAAGTTGGTGGTTCCGAGGTACTCTGATGTGTTCTGATCACATTTTGTATTTTTGTTTAGTTTGGGGGAGTCACATTTTAGCAAGCACATCAGTAAGCTTGAGAACTTCCAGAAGACAGCTACAAGGATGTTAAAGGGTCTATACACGGATCATATAACATAAGAACCAGAAGAAGGACTTGGAGGAAAGAAAACTGGCGGCAACATGACAGCTGTCATTCCATATTTACTTTGAAATAAAAAGTTCCCCCCTTCTCCATTTTCTATGTTTTATGGATTTTTTTTTAAAAGGCACGACATCAATTCATGCAGCTGGATTCTCTGAGGTATTCTTAAACTGTAGTACTTCTAGCTTCAGGGCAGCTAGTGGGCACAGTGGATGGAGCACTAGCCTTAAGGTTGGGAGAACCTGAGTTCAAATTTCACCGTTAGACACTTACTAGCTGTGTGACCCTGGACAAGTCACTTAACCCCTAATTGCCTTAAACACGTGGGGCATCTCTAGTCATCATGATGTATATCTTGCCACTGGATCCAGATGCTCTGGAAGAGACAGTGAGGTTGGTAACCTTGCATAGCCCTCCCTCATGTAAATTCAATTCACTGCAAGTCATGACATCACCCTGATGTCATGATCCTCTTTGAGAATGAAGGACAAACAATAACAACAACAAAAAAACCCCCAAACTTCTACATTAAAGTACTTTTATGTGGAAAAGGAATTAGACTTGTTCCAATAAGTCCCATATTTTGGATCTAGGAGCAATGGTAGCAGCTACAAAGGGACCAATATAGTCTTGATGTAAGAGAGGAATCTAAAATCAGAATGTACTGCCTGGTGAGAAAGTAGATGTCCCTTCCTTAAAAAGTCTTAAAGGCCAAATGGATACTTCTTAGATGTTTTTTTAAAAGGATGCATGTTCATGCATGATTGAGCAACATGGTTTCTGAGGTCCCTTCCAATTCTTTTATAATTCTGACACTGGTAAAGGTATATTTGAAATGACAACTTGTACACACCCTGGTAAGCGACTTCTGACAATACTTCCAACTGTTTCATGTAAATGAGGCAAAAGTTGCCCCATAGTTTCATCTCCAACACAACAACTGATTACATTAGGATTCTCGTGAGCTCGCTGCAGTTATTTTTATCCATGACTTGTCAATGTTCTGAAAACGTTTTGCTTCCTACAACACAAAAACATCCTCTTTAAAAGATTGCTACTTGGATAATTTAATAATCAAAGTGGCTTAAGTTAGAACTTCATAATTTTTCTCCGAAATTAGCATCTGAACTTTCAATTTATTTAAATGGTTTGAAAGTATTTTAGTGACACTCTATGAAGAGTTGATTTAATTTTCCTTTAAACCTTGGAGAAAACAGCTTTTTGAAAAAAAGTTCCTTAAAAATAATTTCAGCTTAAGCATTACCAAAGCAAATGCATCTCTTATTTTTATATAGAAAGAACATTTAAATTATCAGAGGAATTCTTCCTTTCATTAAAACTCACCTTTATTAATTTATATATCCTTTGGAAAATGGTAACTTTGATCTAGTTTTTTTTTTAAAAAAGTAAAATTAGGGGGCAGCTAGGTGGCACAGTGGATAAAGCACTGGCCCTAGATTTAGGAGGACCTGAGTTCAAATCCGACCTCAGACACTTGACACTTACTAGCTGTGTGCCATGGGCAAATCAATTAAACCCTCATTGCCACACCCCCCCCCACGTCCCCCCAAAAAAGTAAAACTTAAAAAATTGGTATGAATGATTTCAATTACAAAAGAAAATTGGAGATGTTGAGGGTATTCTGTGGTTTGTTTTTTGTTTAAAAGTTGTATTGACACCTTTTGTTTTTTATGCCAGTCATTTCCTGATATACAACCTTGCCATCATCCCTTGAAACAACAATAATACAGGTCAAGCAAAACCACACATTTCACAATGATGCTCTCTATTAGTTTCTTACCTTTCTACTAAGAAGAGTAAATGTATTTCATTATCTATTCCATGGGACCAAGATTAACCAATACAATTAATCTGAGTTCAGTTTACTTTGACTATAGCTTATATGTATTACATTACTGTACTATGGTCACTGTTTTGTCTGCAGGGCATTTTGAAAAATATATTTTTCATCATTTTCAATACATAAACTTCTTTATTTATAGGCTAGCAATGTAGGAAAGTCATGTTTATATTTTTGTTTATAAAATTTTTAATGGTGCATATTTCCTTTTAATGCAAACATGAAGACTGTCAATAGAGTATACAGAATCAATATAGTGGTTGAAATTTTTCTTTAGTCACTATGAGGTTTCATCACAGTCTGTCTACAATTTAATAAAGTATATGAGTATTCTCTATTAATGCAGATTTTGGAAGTCCTCCCACTTTACAAAATAGTCTTCATTACTTGCTGTAGCCTAAATATTCACTTAGTGCCAACCTTCTAGTGATGAGCTCTTCCAAACTTATCTAGGCGAGTCCTTTTAAGACAGAAACCTAGATAGTTGTCCTGCTAATATTTAACACCTCTAGTGCCCTCTGGACCTGCCATTCTTATCTCAAGAATTAATAGAAATTGTTCATTATATAAGAGAACTAAAATTATTTAATGCACCCCAGAGCCCAATGTAAATAATACAAGGCACTCTCTACTCTTTGTGTTTATTGGTCCCACTTCTCTCTACTAGTATAAATAACTAAGAAATTTGCTATATGAATTGGTGGGTATTTCTGCATCTTTACACTTATTCCTCATTATTTTATAAAGTTTTAGTATCTGTTTACCTGAGGTAATTGTTTTGCAATATCTCCACCCACAAAAACAGCTTCAAGATAAACCCAGAGGTTTTGTACAACCAACACTCTTCAATTATATCTGAAGAAGTTGGACAGATTAAATACCCAATTCTGAATACTCTTTTTAAATGGAGCATTATACCTAAAAAAAACCACATGAGTGTTAAAGAGAATTAAGGAACTAATATAGGACAATTGAACTAAAAAGAGGAAAAAAGACTTCGAAAATTCTAAGGTTATGTTTTTCAGTTTTTTTATTTATTTTACATTATCCTAAAAGTCAATCTTAGAGTCAGAATGATGTTGATATAAGTCCTTCCTCTGACACTGATTGGTGTCATGACCTTGGGCAATTCACAATCTCCCAGAGTTCTAGGCAAGTTTTCTAGTTAGTGCCAGAGCAGATCTGCATTGATAAAGGGAGTTTCCTCACTAGAAGATCCCTATACCAGTGAAATAAACACAGGTCTGGACTCTCACCTCTTCCTCCCAACAAAAACAAACAAACCCCCCCACAAAACAAACAAAAAACAACCCACATGGTTGTATTTAGAGTATGTATTGAGATTTTTACTTCTTTGTGAAGGAAACTTAATTTTCTATGTCATATAAAAAGTTTTATTTTCTCTTTTTTTATACCAAAAGTGCCTCTTATTTTGGGTGCTTTCATAACCCAAAAGTTCCCTAGTAATTACGGTTTTCTCTTCCATATTGCCAATTCCCTATTATGGTTTCAATATATTATGGATAAGCATAAGAAATTACATGGGAATTTGGGGGTAGTTTTGTGGAAGGCACAGACAACATGTGAAGGCCAGTAGACAACACAGAAAAAGTTTATAAACTTTTTATAAAATATATGTATAGTATTGTATAATATCAACATATTTTATGTTTTAATACCATAATAATTTAGATTTCTTTGGTATGATGGGGATAATATTTCCATAACTGACTTTACAGGGCTAAAGCACAATATAAATTTATGATTTATAGCATCATCATATTTACTAAATCAATTACATCATTATTACTTCATCTCTCCACTTCCAACCCAAAAACTTGATAGTCAAATAGTCAGAAAAACTTCCAGAAAAGAGGGAAAGCACAGTAATTAAAATTTGGTACTGTGTAGAGCAATGGCAGGTCTGCTCCTAATGGTCATTGTTACTCCCATCTTGCTTCATTTGGGCAGGGCTGGACTAATCCCAAGGCATGTAACAATTGAACTGTGATCCTACTTCTTGGGTGAGAGTGAAACATATTTATATGAGGAACTAGTATAGCCCTTAGAGCCAAAAGCAAAGAGAGGAACTGGCCTGTCCTCAGCACCTCTTGTTGGTAAATGTTCAACAACCAAGTGGGATGGAGGAGGAAGAAGATACACTTTGCTTAATTTTAATCTGCATTATTAACATTTTCTCTATCACTTTCTTAAGTCTAGACAATTAACAAAAACAATAAATCATGCTCAGATTCATAGTGTTTGCTGATTTACAAGATATAAATGTTCTCACTGAAAATTCAACACTTCAACTACAAAAGCAGAGCTGGCTCTAGCTCTCTCTCTCTCTCTCTCTCTCTCTCTCTCTCTCTCTCTCTCTCTCCTTCTTCCCTTCCCCAGGAATTCATTCATCTTAGGCCAATTACAAAATCATTATGAATGATCTGCACAGCTAAGTGAATATTCCCTTATTTGGGATATATTATATAGGAAAGCCCAAACACAAAAATTAAATCAGGCAATTATCCTGGATTCTGAGGTGTGAAAGCTGCCCAAGTTCTGTGCAAGGGTCATTGGTGGATTCGGCCAACTCAGAGGGAGAGCCTTCTCATGTGGAAAAGAGGCTTCTCAGGATCAAGCTCAACCCTACTGTGGACTGCATGAGAGTGTGTGTGTGTGTGTGTGTGTGTGTGTGTGTGTGTGTGTGTGGGTGGGAGTCTTTAGCACGATCAAGACAAGCATTTAATTTGACCCCTCTGCAGCTACCACCCCACCTTCTATGGGAGTTAGAGGTGGGGATGGGAGTGGACAGGGGCCTCTCCTACTGGGGTGGGCTGACCTGGATTTAGGCCACTTTGAGTGGGAGGGATGTGATTGTTCTGGTGATCCTGCCTTGGCTGTAGAGCATTATGGGGGTGGCCTGCTAGGGGTTGGCAAAGTCCTCTTAAGAGGTGGAAAAAACCACAAGTGGACTGAAGTCATCCTGAATTTTCTCCCCAACAGCAGGATAGGACCTGTAAAGTGCTGAAATGACTGTCCATCAATGTCATGCTCCTGCTCTAAGTGCCTCTATCCCACCTCTAAAAGCCATGGGATGGGATCCAGTATCTAGGGGATACATAACAATGGTGGCTGCAGCAGTTACAAAGCACTTTAAAATTTGCAAAGCACTTTGCTTGTATTATCTCATTGAATCTTCACAATAACCTTAGTAGGATGTGGTGTGATTATTATCATCCCTATTTCACAGGTAAAGAAATTGAGGATGAGAGAGGTTAAGGGACTTGCCCAAGGTCACATATTCTGTCTAAGGCAGAATTCAAACTCCAAGAATTCTGGACTCCAAGTCCAGAGCTCTCTCCACTACGCCCCCTATACGAGGTGTCTCCCTCAATGCCTCTGAAACCTCAGAAATACTAAAATGGTATTTGGAAGCATGCTTTTTTGTTCTCTGTTGCCTCAGGGGTGGGACTAGAAGTAGTACATTGAGATCTGCAAGGAGGCAGATTTCTGCTGCTGACAGGCGGCTTGGCTTAGAGCAGGCCAGCCCTTAACAACATGTTCCTGGTACCCTGGGGGCCAATGTTGATACAGAACCTAGTCATGTCATATAGCTGCAAAACTAGACTGCAGAAAGCAGTTAAGATCAACAAACAGGAAACTAGAAACTGAAAAAAAAAAATCTGCAAAATGACCTGTTACTTAGCAGAGAACCTAGGACCATTAAACTGTCTTCCATCAATGTAATAATTTCTGCTGATTCTGTTCCTTTTAGCAGTAGTTCTCCTTTTCCCTTAAATGTGGAAAAACTCAAAGTCTGGTTGGTCCAGTTATCAATTACTTGAGCCAGTTTAGCTTCAATATCCTTTTCCTTGATAGCTGATATACAAATATCCTACAAAGAAAAAATGAGAAAAAAGGAATATTTCTTCAGACTTTCATTACTTTTATCTAACGAGATGTGGAGGATTTCCAAACTCTAAGCAATATAAATTCCAAATCCCTTCTGGAGTAATTATATGTAGACCCTGGACACAGAATAAGTTAAATAGGCATATTCTCTCCTTAGTTATTCATCCTCCTATACCTCTCCTTTTCCCCCAATGAATCATATATATGTATATGTATATATATGATTGTTATTAGGAAAATAGGTACATATGTAGATAGACAGACAGATAGAAGGATGGATGGATGGATGAATAGAGGTGGAGGGAGATGCCCTCGATCTTCATTCCTAGGCTTCATTTTAGAATTAGAAGGAACCACAGAGATCATCTAGCCCAATTTCTTAATGTTAAACATAACCAAAAAAGAACTCACATTCTAGAGCCCAGGGGTATAAAAGCAACCTTTATGTAAGATCAAATAATTCAATATAGGGGTACATCTAAAGACAACCTGAGTTCACATCCTGCCTCAGACACATACCTGCTGTATGACCCTAGGGAAGTCATTTAACTGCTGTCTGCCTTATTTTACTCTTCTATATGGGGTTAATAATAGCACCTACCTCCCAAATTGTTTTAAGGATAGAATGAGGTAATTTATAAATGCCAACCATTATTGTCCCATTTCAATCAGAAATCTATTACGGACCTTAATCACTAGGTTCCCCACCCACCACATACCCTCCGTCTCTAGGTTTTTTTTTTTTTAATTTTAGTAGAAGCAGCAGGGGTGAAGGAGCAGGGTAGAGGTGAGGGTCCCATCATGACACTACTCAAAAAAGTTCAGGTGCCATCTCGTTTTATAGCTGAGGATAGTGGGGCCCAGATAAGAGCAGTAACTTTCCCAGGATTACAGAAGTAGTGATCATTCATTCTTCATGCCGATTTTTTTCATACCAAAGTATTTAACTGTCACAGTTTGACTTAATTATTGCTGCAAATATAAAGATCATTCATTTGTCTAAGCTAGGATGACATTTTTGATATACATAATTATGCTCATACCTCAATATCATCTTTGTGTCTAAGGAGTGGTGCCTCCATGATATTTCTCAAACAAAAAGAATCAGATTCTACATCAAATGAAGTTCCTGTTAGTTCTGCAATTCGATCCCAATGTCTTTGCTTCATTGCCTTGTTAGTCATCATTTCCAGCAAAGGACATGACTCACTGAAATCATCGATTCTTTTTTTAAGATCCAAATAAGCTTGCCAATCTTTCAGTCCTTTGGGAAGTCTGCGACACCTTTAAGAAAAATAACAAAATATTTATTTTACTAATAAGTTTCTTCACTTAGGCTAAATATATCAAAAAGGGAATAAATCAATGGTGACAATGTCAATGTGAGAAGCATTATTTGACTTGCCTTTATTTCTGAATATTAATTCCTGTCATATTGAGAGAAGTTTTTCATATCTAAACTTTTTGGTTGGCTATGCAATTTTTTAATTAAACAGTTATGTCTTGAGAACCATATGTAGAAACAACACTACTCTGTACTCTTTGGTGGAAAATGAAGGAAATAATCCTTACCCTTGAGGAGTTTACAGTCTAGCAGGGAAGACACATCAAATTGGAAATTACAAAGCTATATATCAGCAAGCCAGCAGATATTTAGATATTAGAAAACATAGAAAAGTCATCTTAAATGTGTTTAAGCTCACCTATTTTGGAATTCCTGAAGTTCTAAGTTAATGCTTTCAATATCCACATCTCCCCAAAGTATTTCATAATAACCACTGATGTTACCCATTACAGTATCATATAGTCCATACAGCTTTTGCAGCAAACTCAGTTCCTTCCTAGGTATGAGAAACCAGTTGTTATATTTATTCAAATACTTTACAAAAGATATGCATAACAACACACATAAAGAAATTCTGAAATGGAGGTATATGTTCATATGTATATTTGTGTACACATTAATATATTTATGTATATATGCACTAGGATTGTGTGTGTAAAACAAATAGACACACACTCATACTCACACTCAGCTTCCAGTAACTGAAAGTTGGCATAGTTCTAGACTAGTTTTAGCTATACTTTTCTCTATTGGCATTAGGACCACACTAACAACCATGCATCCAGAAGATTCAGGAGTCCCTTTCAAGATGAAGCATAGGATCAGAATCTTCAAGCTACATAAACTTCTAAGTCTTGTATTAAATGTTTTTGCTTTTGGATAAGCCCTGTGATTTCATCTGTGCAGGAAATTGTCCAGTTAGTAACTCCCTTTAACAATGCAGATCAGCACCTTCTTAGCAATTTACAGACTGTCCTGGGATCCTGACAAGTTAAATGACCTGCCCAGATCATACAGGCAGTATGGTAGGAGTAATAAGTGTTTTCAAAGTCTTTTTATGGATTAGTTGTCCCAGAGAAGCAGAAGAAAGTACTTCTTGCGTTTGATTTGTCTTTTCTCCAGGAGTAGATGATAAATGCAGCAAGAAGGAACATTCTTTCAGAAAACTTGAGAGAGATTCTCTCAATGTAGTCAGTACTAGCATTAAGTATGTTCAATTTGAAATATGCCTACAACAGATATACATTTTCCAAATCTACCTGGTTTTATGTAAAACTTCATAGTCAGTGACAGGCAATCCAAAGAGTTGTTCACCAGATGAGTATGTAACAAATTTCCTCCATAGATCATCGAAATTTGCCTAAAACGAAATGATTAAATAATGTAAAATTAACTTAGATACCACTGATTCCGAATATAATAAGCACAGAGGCTTTCATTATATTTTTACATTAGATATCAAAAAATTTGCTGGTATATAAGGTACATGTCCCCAAGATTTTAACAGTAGAGCCCAGAAGACATGGCCAACTAGGCTGAAAAGACTTTGAGTATAAGGCTGTATATACACAGGGTTTATATGTGTCACCTGCAACCCAGTCTAGTTAAGTGTAGAGAAGCTGGCCACCAGGTCATGATTTTTTTTTATTATGGAAATATATAGGCATTTATTATTACTATTATATGTCTAGGCACCATGCAAAGCATTTTTACAATTAATTATTTCATTTGAAACTAACAACCACCCCTGGAAAGAAGGGGTGATATTATTATCCTTACTTCACAGTTTAGAAAGCTGAGGCAAAACAGACATTAAATGACTTGCCTAGGGTCACATAGCTAGTAAGTATCTTATGCTAGATTTGAGCTCAAGTCTTCCTGACTCTAAGCCAGCACTCTGTCCACTCTGTCACCAGTACCTCTACAAATTGATAAAATTAGGGATTCGTTGAATTATTAAGGATACACATAGGGAAGTAATTGGTAGACAAAGTTTGAAAAGTAGGGCCTGCTAAGCAAATTAATATTTAGTTATATTTCCACATAACAAAATTATTACAAAAAGCTTAGATGGAATGTAGTTACTTGAGTACGAATTCTTTAAGTAGTTAAAATCATTTCCCATATATAATGTTTTTCCTACAAAATTCAGTCTTGCCTACTTGGTCCCCCCCTAAATTATTCATTTCATTCATTCATTCATTCATTCATTCATTCATTCATTCATTCATTTATTTATTTATTTATTTATTTATTGCAAAGGCAATGAGGGTTAAGTGACTTGCCCAGGGTCACATAGCTAGTAAGTGTCAAGTGTCTGAGGCCAGATTTTAACTCAGGTCCTCCTGAATCCAGGACAGTGCTTTATCCACTATGCCAGCAAGCTGCCCCCCCTCCAAATTATTTTTAACAGCAACAGGCTAGGGCAGCTTGGTGGCATAGTGGATAAAGCACTGGTCCTGGATTCAGGAGGACCTGAGTTAAATCTGGCCTCAGAGCACTTGACACTTAACTAGCTCTGTGACCCTGTGCAAGTCACTTAACCCTCATTGTCCCACCCCACCAAAAAAACTTGCTTCTAAAAAAATTGGCTAACTGAGATATGGCAACATTTTTATCAAAACTATTTTTACCTGAAATATCTGTAGTCTATTGCTGGCTTCCTGAGGTGCTATGTTTGGTACCATGGGACCTTCCTGTGATAAACAGTACAAAGTACACATATTAACTCTTACTCAAGATAATTTATTTGGTGGCTTAATTAGCTTGCCTATTATCTCCTTGAATGATCTATGCAATTTATAAATTTATAATTTTTTCTTAAAATGAAAGTGTCTTAATTCTCATCCCTCTCTTCTCTTATGCTTATGGTTTTGACATTATTCTCAAAAGGAGCTTGACGCATGAGTACAGGCTACAATTTAAAATGACAATCAAAGATATGGAAACATTTCATGCTGTGTGGTTTGTACTGACAGCTATTAAAGATTTATCTGTTTCTAGTTTAGCTGAATGGTTAAAAAGGGAGATGACTGACATAGTTCTGTCAACAACTTATCTTCCATGACTTCTATGCAGAGGAAGGAAATATGACTCAAGGTAAATGAAATCCTTTGAAGAGACAGAAGGCAGGCATACTATCTATTTTACCATCCTTTGATTTCACATATTGTATGGAAGTTAAGTTACCATGAGATTATGTGAAATATTTTGCCATGAATAAGGAATCAACTCAGTGATTGAAAATGTTGTTATAAATCTTCAGTGATCTACCTTCTATAGAAGTGTCAACAATGGGGTGCCCAAAACTCTTTTGGGTGATATGATTCCAAATTGATGGGGATGAGGAAAAGAAAGGTCTTTGGGGGTTTTGTGAAAGGGGATACAAGTGGAAGATGAGTTTCTATGTGGCCATATGCTACCAGATGTGTGGAAGGGGGTAGATGCCTGTTCTATTCCCCCCTCTCTTTGTACTGGTGATGGGGAAAGAGGATTTAAAATATATAAAAGCTTTAAGCATTTTTAAATGAACTGCCTAGAAGGGCTATTCTCTTCGACTAGCTATATCTTTAAGTTACAACCCATTATCACAATGGAGAAAGAAATGCATTTGAACTGTGGAGGCAAAAAGGTATGGCCAGCGTGCCCATTAGGTGGATTGATATTCTTCTGACTACAAGGGAGTAGCATTTATCCAGGATTTTTAAGGAAAAGAAGCAATTCAAGTAGTTCTATAGTCTTATTAATTAGCCCTCCTTATTATGAAGCTACAGAATGATCACATGCAAAAAAAGACACTAATTTCTCTTTAGCTATTGCAACTTCTTTACTTTGTTGTACTTTTTTCCTATTTGGGAACCCATAAAGTAGCAGAAATTCCCCCCAACTCTGCTTTATTCTCTAGTCGTCTTATACTAATGACAACATTCCCCCCCAAATAAACCTATTTCATTTTATGTAATTACAACAATCTATCTTATCATGCAATATTAAAGTACCAGTTCGTATTGTTCTGCAAAGTTGGTAACATCTTCACGAAAAACTTCAACTGATTCAAGTAGATTGCTTTTAAATTTGGGCTGAACTTGAACTAGTTCATCTTGAACCAAGCACTAGAATGGAAATAGATATTAATGGAAAAGATATAATCTTTTGAGACTGTATAAAATAATAAGTCATAAATGCAGTCAAAGCAGTCAACATTTGAGTGTTTGTGTGCTTAAGACTGAATTGAACACTAAAAGGAAATACAAAAGTAATAGAAGATCATTGTATTGCTGAGAATAGCTAAGTCATTCACATTTTTCATCTTACAAAAGTGCTGTTAATGTGTACAACATTCTCCTGGTTCTGCTCACTTTACTTTATATCAGTTCATCTGAGAGCTTCCAGGTTTTTTCTGAAATCATACTGGTTGTCATTTCTTATGGCACAATAATTACAATCATATACCACAACTTGTTCAGCCAAGGGCATTCCCATAATTTCCAATTCTTAGCCACCACAAAAAGAGCTGCTATAAATATTTTTGTGCAAATAGATCCTTTCCCCCTTTTTTGGATGTTTTTTGGATATAAACCTAGCAGTGGTATTGCTGACTCAAAAGATATGCATGGTTTGGTTGTCTTTTGGACATAGTTCCAAATTGCTCTCCAGAAACGGTGGATCAGTTCACGACTCCACCAACAGTGCATCAGTATCCCAGTTTTCCCATACTCCTCCAACATTTATCATTTTCCTTTTTTGTCATATTAACTAATCTTATATGTGTGAAGTAGTACCTCAGAGTTGTTTGAATTTGTATTTCTCTAATCAATAGTGATTTAGAGCATTTTTCCTTTTGACTAAAGGTAGCTTTGATTTCTTTTGAAAACTTCCTGCTCATATCCTTTGTTGTTGCTGTTCAGTCATTTCAGTTCTGTCTGACTCTTTGTGACCCAACTTGGGATTTTCCTTGTCTTTTAAAAAATTATATTTTTGCCAATTATACATAAAAAATTCTTAGGATTCTTTTTTTCCAAAAATTAAGAGCTCCAAATTATCTCCCTCTCTCCTTCCCCTCTCCACTCCTGAGAAGGCAGGCAATTTGATACAGATTATACAACATGTGCAGTCACACAAAAAATATTTCCATATTAGCCATTTTTTTTTGTTTTCTTATGATTTTTTTTGTGGGGCAATGGGGGTTAAGTGACTTGCCCAGGGTCACATGGGTAGTAAGTGTCAAGTGTCTGAGGCTGGATTTGAACTCAGGTCCTCCTGAATCCAGAGCGGATGCTTTATCCATTGTGCCACCTGGCTGCCCCCTGTCGTTTTTTTAATAATAAACATTTTTATTTAAAGTTTTGAGTTCAAAATTCTATTCTTCCTTCCCTCTCTCCCCTACCCACTTCCTAAGGCAGCAAGCAATCAGATACAGATTACATATGGGTATATATTAGCTATGTTGTGAAAGAAAATACACATCAAAAAAATCCCAAGAATAATAAAGCAAGTTTAAAAAGTATGCCTCAATCTGCATTCAGACATCAATTCTTTCTCTGGAGGTGGGTAGCATTTTTCATCATTAAGTCCTTCATAATTCTCTTGGATCACTGTATTACTGAGAATAACTAAGTTAGTCACAATTCATCATCATTCAGTATTGTTGTTCCTGTGTATACTATTCTCCAGGTTTTGCTCACTTCACTTTGCATGAGTTCATATAAGTCTTTCCAGGTTTTTCTGAAATCCTCTTGCTCATCATTTTTTATATCACAATCATATACCTTAACTTGTTCAGTCATTCTCCAATATGAGTATTGATGATAAGTATCACCTTAATTTCCAATTCTTTGTCACAAAAAGAGCTGCTATAAATATTACTGTATATATAAGTCCTTTTTTTGTTTGTTTTTATCTCTTTGGGATACAGATCGAGTATTGCTGGGTCAAAGGATATGCATAGTTTTATAGGCCTTTGGGTACAATTCCAAAGTACTCTACAGAATGGTTGGATCAATTCACAATTCCACCAACAATGCATTAGCATCCCAATTTTCCTACATCTCCAACATTCATCATTTTCTTTCCTGTCACATTACCCAATCTGATAGGTGTGGGGTGGTACCTCAGAGTTGTTTTAATTTGCACTTCTCTGAATAGTAGTGATTTAGGGCATTTTTTCATATGACTATAGATAGGTTTGATTTATTCTTCTAAAAATGGCCTGTTCATTTCCTTCGACCATTTCTCAGTTGGGTAATGACTTGTTTTCAATATATATTTGACAGTTCTTTATATTTGAGAAATGAGGCCTTTATCAGAGAAAATTGCTGTAAAAAATTTCTCCCCAGTTTTCTGCTTTTGTTCTAATCTTGACTACATTGGATTTGTTTGGGCAAAAACTTTTAAATTTAACATGATCAAAATCATCCATTTTACCTCTCATAATGCTCTCTCTATCTCATTTTGTCACACATTTTCTTTTCCATAGATCTGACAGGTAAAATACTCTGTGCTCCTCTAATTTGCTTATGATATTGATATATGGAGAGACAGAGACACACAAGGTGGGGGGAAGCGGGAAGGGAGGAGGGAAAGAAGGGAGAGAGGAAGGAAAGAGAAGAAAAAGGCATTAGAGTAGGATTTTATGAAAGTTATAGGAAACATGGAAACAAAATAGGAGTCAAATAGTTCCCTCTTCTCTACCTATAAACTCTTTCTTTCTTCTCCCTCTGAATTTACCTTTGAAAATACTCCTTTATCACCCTTAGCAATTTTTTTTAAATTCTGAACTCATTAAGGGTTTAAAGTCTCCTAACACTATCCTTGTAGTTCAGTGCCACAAAATTCTAGTGTAATCAAAAGATATGGCAATCAAAGGAGATGAAGACCCCTCCAAAAATTTGTTTTACTATATTCGACCTGTAATATATAAACATTTGCCAAATTTTAATAAATTTAACATTGAACAAAACTGTGTAAAATACATATTCATGTTCAGGGATAAGAAAAAAAGGAGCTATAATGAAAACTGTACTTACAGCTTTGCTTTGTAATTTGTTAAATGAGTATCTTAGTGTATCAACTGCTTCAGACTCCTCTTTGGTTACCTCAACTTCAAATCTATTTAAAATGGTATAAGCTTCCTGGAATGAGAGGGAAAGTTTTCATTTATTTCTGAGATATAAAAATATTTGAAAAAAAAAAAAAAGATTGAAAAACTGTTATGGCCTTGTGTATCCATACCAAAGGAAGCCAAAAAGGTATTCCAGAAAATCATAGAAATATGTGGTTCTCTTGTCATATTTCAGTTATGAACAGCATTATAGGAGAAATATCTCCACAATGCAAACATTAGAGAGGTTAAAAACCCTTGTTTTCTTATGCGTAAGGCCAGGTTCAGGAGGTTGAAAAATAATCCTGAATAAAAATTAGAATTCTAAAGAGGTTTTTTTATAGGCAAAATCCTGTCAGAGTGACTGAGAATTCTTTTATATATTGCAATCTTGTACATTCTTTTAGGTTATAAAAGTTTAAAAAGACAGATTCATAATACTCCTTCCTTTAATTATCATAAAAGTTGAACAAACTTAATTAAGCAGTCACAATTTGATATATCCCCTAAGGAAACAAACCTAAGAGATTAAAGAGATTCTGTAAGCAAACTAGTCAGGTTACAGATAACTACATTTAGAGGATTCACAATAGGTTGATTGAGAGGGAATATTTACATGCCTACAGTATCTGTGTCAGATGAATCCTTCCTCAAGTCAAATTACATGGGAAGCCCAGACTCCCTGTTTTTCGGCTTCTTATCTGATGAATGTTTGAGGTCTTGAGTAAATTTTTACATCCCATGGGACAGGTTTTAATCAGCTCAGTAACCTCCTAATTAGGAGAAATGGCCCTAATCTTCCTCCCCCTCCAAATAATAAAATTAATAAAAGAAAATAAAAAAAAATAATTATCACGTCAGCACCTATAGATAATGTAAGCAGGATAAATATTCTCTCACCCCCTGTGAAAACACAAGTTAGCTAATAAGTACAAGTTTATGGTCAAGAAACACAGAAGGTTACTTAGGTAAGGACAACTGACCACACAATAGCAGGAAAACTAACAACCAGGCAGCCACTGCTGCTGGGGACATTCCATAGCAAGTGCTGCTTTTGAAATGAAGTAGCCCCTCCCATCCACTATAAAGGCTAGGACAGAGCTCCCCAGCTGGTATTTATTCTTAACTTATCTACTTCTAGTCTTCACTGGGGAGCTATCAGAGGTGTGGTGCCCTTGTGTAAGATGATGTTAGTCAATGTGTAGCATTTGAGAAAAAAATTCTATTTTAAAAATATTACTTCAAAAATTTAAGTTTCTTACTTCAATGGGTCCTAATGTCATGTCCATTTGTATTTCATTATCACGTATATTGGCCAAGGCTTCCATTGCAAATCTGACATCATCTAAATCACGAATGGGCCTAGATAATTTTTTTAAGTATTCATTTATAAATGTTATCATGTCAGTCATTTTCTTTTTGTATTCTTCATTCAAATATCGACAGAGTAACATCTTCCATGCCTTAGCTTCAATTGACAAAGCTAATTTCATTGGACCTAACGAAGACAAAGAAAAAATACTCTAGATTAACACTGATGTTTCCAAAAATATCCATTTAGCCCATTTTCTTCATTATATAACATCTAGAAAATGAAATTGTAACTAGTGTTTCCCTCACTTTAGTTTATACAATCATATCTCTAAATTAAGGTTTTTAGTAATCTAGATCTTTAGCCAGGGTAAAGTTACTGCTAAGTAACAAGTTAAGGAGTAAGAAGAAAGGAGTTTTTGCTTTTTTAGGCCAACACAGTAATAAAGAGTAAACTTAGCAAAAATAAATTAAACGATATTATCAGTAGCCTGAAAAAAAAACCACCTTCCTATATCACCATCAAAATAAATGATCAAAAAGCATTTTTGAAGCTTATTATACAATCAATGGTTTTAACCAAAAAATTATTCAACACTGTGGTAGCAACAAGTGTCCTGACCCCTACTGCCATGCAAACAGGGCTAATTTTTCCTCAAAAGGTATTGAGATTTATTTGGCTCAGGAGACTGTAAGTATCACTGGCATACAGCCTGAGTATGAAACAGTTAGAAGGAGCCAGAAGAGATTCTGACTTTTGGTTTGTGGATCCTGATGTTATATTGCTTTGTTCAGCTGAATCAAGTCTAGGTGTTCTCAGCTCTCCTTTTTCAATATCCTTTGCTAAGGCTAAGTAAAGTTCTTTCTGTTAACTGCTGAATGTATTGAATCTAAACCACCAGAAAACTAGATTGAGTCAGGTCTAGCCCAGAACAACTGGTATATAGTCTTAGAATTAGAACACAGTGAGCTCACTGAAGTAAGTGATATGCAGTATAGAGGAAGATGAGCCTGAATTGTTGTTGTTTAGTAGTTTTCATTCATCTTTGACTCTGTGACCCCTTTTGAAGTTTTCTTGGCAAAGATTCTAGAGTGGTAGTGTATCTTTTCCTCTTCTAGCTCATTTTTACAACAGAGACAAAGAGGGTTAAATGACTGGCCCAGGGTCACACATATAGTAAGTGTCTGAAGCCAAATTTGAACCCAGGTCTTCCTTTATACTCCAGGCCCAGCATTCTATCCACTGCATCATCTGGCTGCCCCTGGATTAGCCTTCATAATTCTAGTGGTGCTTTTGGTGATGCACCACCCATGGTGTGTTTTTTTATTATAAGGCATTCTCCTCCCTCACCTCCATTCCTGGGAGACTAAGTATACGCTGCCTGTTGCTATTTAGCAAGAAGGGACTGACATAAGTATACTCTGTGTCCTTAAGAAATGTACTTTGAAGATAATCATTGTTAAACTGTTTTAGGCCTTTAAGCTTTGTTGGGCCCTCCCCATCTGGTAATTTAAGCCTCTTCTAAATTCCATAAAGAGATTTCTTCACAATACAGTATACCTTCAAAGTAACACGAAGGGACTGAATTTTGGGAGATATAAAAAATATTTTTTCCCTCATTAGAAAAAGAAAAGTTCATTATAAGTAGTTGTACTCAGTGCCTTTGTATTACTGCTGGTGTTTGCCCAATTGCCAGTCTGCTAGGTATGAGGTGATACTTCAGAGTAGTTTTAGTTTGCATTTCTCTAATCAATAGTGATTGAGAACATTTTTTTTTCATATGACTATAGATAGCTTTAATTTCTTCTTCTGAAAACTGCCTACTTGTATCCTTTTTTCATTTTTAAAAATTTTATTTAGAATATTTTTCCCAAATTACATGTAAAAACAAATTTTAGCATTGATTTTTAAAACTTTGCGTTCCAAATTCTCTTCCTCCCTCCCCCCCACCAAGAACACAAGCACATACATGTATAGTCATGCAAAACATTTCCACATTAGCCAAACAAACCAAAAAAAAAAAAACTTAAGAAAAAGAAACTAAAAAAATATGCTTCAATCTTTCTCTGGAGATGGAATGCATTTTTCATAAGTCCTTCAGAGTTGTCTTGGATCATTGCATTGCTGAGAATAACCAAGTCATTCACAGCTGATCATCTTACAATGTTGCTGTTATTTTGTATACAGTATATCTCACTTTGCATCAGCTCATGTAAGTCTTTCCAGGTTTTTCTAAGAGCATCCTGCTCATCATTTCAGTTACTATTGCTAATTGAATTTCCCTCCATCCTATTCCATGTCATTTACTCTATTCTCTATCTCCTTTCACCCTTTCCCTCCTCAAAGGTGTTTTGCTTCTTCTGACTGCCAAATTGTCCTCCCTTATATCACCTACCCCCTAATCTGTTCCCCTCCTACTTTCCTGCAGGATAAGATAGATTACTATACCCAATTGAGTGTATATGTTATTCCCTCTTTGAGCCAATTCTGATGAGAGTAAGGTTCACTCACTACCCAGCATCTCCCCCATCTTCCCCTCCGCTGTATAAGTTTTTTATTGCTTCATTTATGTGAGATACTTTACCCCATTCCACTTATCCCTTTCCCTTTTTCCCAGTGCATTCCTCTTTCACCTCTTAATTTTATATTTTTAAAGATATCATCCCTTCATATTCAACTCATACCTGTGCCCTATGTCTAAATATATTCCATCCACCTGTTCTAATAATGAGAAAGTTCTTATGATTATCATCTATCTTCCCATGTGGGAATGTAAACAGTTTAAGCTTTTAATGTACCTTATGGTTTCTTTTTCCTGTTTACTTTTTTATGCTTCTCTAGAATCTTGTATCTGAAAGTCAAATTTCCTATTCAGCTCAGGTTTTTTTATTAAGAATGACTGAAAGTTCTCTCTTTCACTGAATTCCCATTTCCCCCCCCCTGAAGAAATATACACAGTTTTCCTGGGTAGGTGATTCTTGGTTGTAATCCCAGTTCCTTTGCCCTCCAGAATATCATATTCCAAGACCTTTGATCCTTTAATGTAGAAACTGCTAAATCTTGTATTCTCCTGAATGTGGCTCCACAATACTTGAATTGTTTCTTTCTGGATGCTTGCAATATTGTCTCCTTGAACTGGGAGCTCTGCAATTTGGCTATAATATTCCTGGGAGTTTGGGGCAGCTAGGTGGCACAGTAGATAGAGAACCGGCCCTGTAGTCAGGAGGACCTGAGTTCAAATCTGGTCTCAGACACTTGACAACATACTTGCTGTGTGATCCTGGGCAAATCACTTAACCCCAATTGCCTCACAAAAAAAAGATTCCTGGGAGTTTTCATTTTAGGATCACTATCAGGTGGTGATTGGTGTATTCTTTCAGTGTCTATTTTACATTCTGGTTCTAAAATATCAGGGCAATTTTCCCTGACAATTTCTTGGAAGATGATGTCTAGGTTCTTTTTTTGAACATGGATTTCAGATCATCCAACAATTTTCAAATACTCTCTCCTGGATCTATTTTCCAAGTCAATTGTTTTTCCAATGAGATATTTGACATTGCCTTCTCTTTTCTCATTCTTTTGGTTTGGCTTTATTGTTTTCTAATTTATCCTGTCTATATCTTGTATATCCATAGTTATTTGAACGTGAACTCCTTGAAAGCAGGACTGTTTTTGACATTCTTTGTATCCCCAGTGTTTAGTATAGTGCCCAACATAATAGGCATTTAATAAATGCTTGTTACCTGATTAATAAGAATACCTAAAATTCATTTAAGGCTTTAAGGTTTGCAAAGTGTCTTATGGATATTATCTCATTTACCTATATGGTAGGTACTATTATTATAACCATTTTATAGATGAGGAAACTGAAGCCAAGAGGTTAAATGTCACATAGTTACTAAAAGTAGTTGAGTGGGATTCAAACTTAGGCATTCCTGACTCCAAGTCTAGTATTCTATCCACTACTGTAATAATGTTCTATATTTCCCTGAATAAACTCCTGTTATACTTCATCATTACCTGGTTTCAAATAAAATCTAATTTATTATAAAGAATAATTTAACATTTATTGACCAAAATATAAGCATTGACAAATTTAAGTAATTTACCATAGGCAGAAGAAAATGAGAAAGTGGTTCTAAAAATTAACTCATGGTTAAGCAAACTATGGCATATTATTTTATGGAATACTACATAGCTTGTGAAAACAAGCTTTTCAATACATGAAAATGTGTATATGAAGTAAAAACTCAGAGCATATTGATTAGAACTCTTTAAAGATACATATAAACATTAATTATGATGTAAATTTAATGTTCAGTATGTTCTTTAAAATGGTTTAATTTTATAATTACATTAAAAGGGGAGCTAAAGAAAATGAACTTCCAAAGTTCTTTTTAAAAGAGCTTCTAAATTATTAGTATCATATGAGATTTTCTAACATTTGAAAACTATGGCTTCAATAATTAATGTTTCAATTTATGTTTTCTCATAAAAAGTAAAAGTACTAGTAATCTTAGTTTGTACCTTTCTGAACTACTTTGGGATAGGCATTATTCACTTAGAAGTAGATCACAAAAGAGAACTCCTTTCCCCCTGAGAATTATGCTTATCAATTAGTAAAGTGGGTTTAACAGTAGGTGTGTACTGTGCATAACTGTTAGTGCTATTATCAAGGAGATTTGTTTCCTTTTGAGTTTAAGTAGAGGAATTCTGTACAAAGCCATTCAACTTATGCATACTCCAAGCTAGTGCTACTTATCCCAGAAGGAAGTGGGCCCTTTGTAATGTTAAAGGCTGCCTGGAATCTAGTAGTATGTTATTACAGTAACAGTATCCTAATCCTTCTAGGTTCTTGAGCACAACACTGCCTGAAGGGATACACTTAGAGGGGAAGAAAAGGTATATATTAATAAATGTCTCAGTTATCAGAGATCAATCAATTAATTAACAAGAATTTTTTAAATGTCTACTCTATGTCAAGTCTATGTTAGATCCTGCAGAAACACATACAAAAAGTGAAATAATCTCTACTATAATTGAGTTTACATTCTGAAGGATATGGTGGAGTACAAATTTTATGTAGGCAAGGTGGCTCTCTAGAGTGTCCAAGAAGAAACACAGTCATTAGAGTCCAGAAGGCAAAAGTAAAATGAAAAAATATAAACTCCTCTCTTCTGCACTTGAGATGATATGTTGTAAGAGCTCACCTTAAAACAAAAGGAAGAATTAAACTTCCTTTTTTCTTTATTTAAAAACATATGATTTGAATGACTATATTTATAAGCTATTGGAAATAGAAGGGACCTTAGATATCAAATAACAAAAACAACCATAATACTAGACCACATTTATAAAGCACTAGAAGTAAGCCCTATTATTATTTCCACTTTACAGATGAAGAAACCGAGGTACAATGACTTGCCAACAGTCATACAGCTAGTGTCTGAGGCAGGCTACACATTTAGATCTTCCTGACTCCAAGCTTTATGGACTGAGCCCCCTACCTGCCTAAGTCCAGTTGCCTCATTTTAACAGATGAGGAAACTAGGCCAGGCTTGAACTCCAACCTTTTGTATTTATTTTGTATTTACTTAGCTGTGTAAACATTGATTCCCTACTCCCCTTGCCTACCCCTTCAAGTACAAGGTAAGCTTCTTGAGCAGAGGGACTGTTTTATATTTTGTTTTTATTTTTCAAGTGACTAGTACATAGTATATGCATAATAAATGTTTATTAAATGGAATTCAGCAGGGGATAACTGCCAAAGCAGGTAATCTACAAAGAGGAAATAGAATGAAGGAAAAAGATCACAGGCTTCCACCTCCAAATTAGGGGGAGAGGTGAACAAAAAATCACAAAGACAATATGCTATTTAATCATATTCATTGATTTTTACCTTCTTCAATAGTAATTGGATTATGAATTATTGAAATTAAAAGACAAGATTCAAAAGGATGGGCTTGTTGTTATTATTATATGCAAAAAGACAAAGTTTCTGAACAGGAGCCTGGCCCATAGGTTGAGTGCCTCTGAAGCTCCTCCCCACATGGAGGAGGATGGGAAGCCTCCTTTGAGGAGAATCCTGATGAGGTATGATGGCAGTGCCTTGGAGAGACTGGAGAGGACATGTGGACATTCTGGAATTGCTTCTGGCCTTCTAACCACATGAAGCTTTTTCACTTGACCATGTAGCCAGAACTGGGAATGCTTTCAAAAGGCTCTAGTTCTTGCTGACCAGAGCACTGGCTATATTCTCTTTGGCTGCTCTGTCTAGGTGGATATCTCTGCTCTTAGTTTGACTCAACTGACATCATCAGAGACTTCTTAGGGAAGAGACTTTTGGCATTGTCCCCTGAGACCAATATGTGGCCTCATTAAAATAGGCCATGGTCCTGTGCCTTGACTTCTGTAGCAAGCCTTACCCTGGGAGGGTGAGGGCACATTATACTCCCTACATTTAAGATTTATTTAAGAATTTTATTCATTGGGGAGCCAGGTGGCGCAGTGGATAAAGCACTGGCCTTGAATTCAGGAGGGCCTGAGTTCAAACCCAGCCTTAGACACTTGACACTTACTAGCTGTGTGACCTTGGGCAAGTCGCTTAACCCTCACTGCCCTGGGAAAAAAAAAATCCAGGGAACAAATTTTCCCCAATCATAGAGAAAAGAGAAAATTCCATACTTCCACTTCAATTCTGTCCTCAGAATTCTGCCAATGTTCCTATTCAAGGCAAAATCATCTGAGTGCTAACTAATTTTGCCATAACCATCTTTAATACCTTCCTACAAAGCTCCAAAATGTGTGCAGCAAAATTATATGAAGATGAGTTGGTGAAATCGTTGTGTTTCATAAAGGAGACTCAGGGAGACTTTCATTATATGATGCAGAGAAAAATAAAGTGAATCAAGAGATTTATCTATATAATAATCATGACAATTTAAGAAAAATACTGAAAGATCTCAGGTCTCTTATCAATGCAGTTTTGATTCATGAACACTGGTCATTAAACCTGTACCTTGGTTCTTTGCAAAGAGGTGGTGGATCAAAACTGGAAAATGAAGCATGTGTTGTCAAACACAGGCAATATATTGGCTTATTTTGTTTAATGGCATTTCTTTGTTGGGAGGATGGGACATTATGACTTCAGGAGGTGAAAGGGATCAATGGGAAGTGATAGTGATGTAGAAAAGAAAAAAGCATCAATAAAATATTTGTTAAAAATGTGAAAAAAACATAAGCTCTTTGTATGTCTGTGACCTATTTCAAACCCTTCATTTTACAGATGAGGAAACTTAAGGCCAGAACAATGAAGTCCCTTGCTCATGTTCACAAAGGTAGTAAGTAGCAGACCTAGATGACAGTTTTGTTTTCCTTCTTTATCGTTTAATACTGTATGATTTCCAGATTTTTAGAAGTGATTTTTGACAGCATATCCTTTAAGCTCACTCTAGAAAATGAGATGTTTTCATTCTGAGTAATAATAGCCAATGTTTATCTAGCACAAAGCATTTCACATGTATTATATAGCTTGGTTGATCCTCACAACCACCCAGTGAGATAAATGCACTTATCCTCCTTTTACAGATGAGGAAACTGAGGTGAAGACAGGTTATTTGTACAGGATCATTCAGTTTAAGCATCTGAAAAAATATTCAAATTTAGGTCTCTTGGACCCTAAATTGAGAGCTCAATTTACCATGCCACATGGCTGCCTATACCTTGTCACTATTTTCCTTCCTGCTAGGCTTTGAAATAAATGGTAAATAGAAAAGTTAAATAGGACTTTTAATTTTATTTCCCATAAACCTTCCAAAAATTTTATTTTCTTTTATAAATATTTATTCAGTTTACATCTAAGTGATGATAGAAAAGTACTAGGAAGAAATTAAAATTGAATGTTTCAATTTTTTCCAGAATATGAAAACAAAACTAAAGATCTATTACCAACATTTAATTTTCATGCTCTAAAAAAAAGAAGGATGACATACAATTTGAGTGGGTAATAATTCTGAAAAAGCATCACTTGTACATTTATAAATAAATGACAAGACCTTCCCTCTGAGAGGTGAAGCTCATTTTCCTCCATTCCCTTTATTTTTTATATTTTGATTTACTTTATTTTTTAATTTTATTTTTCCCAGTTACATGTCAAGAAAATTTTTAGCATTCATTATTTTACAAAATTTTAAGTTCCAAATTTTCCTTCCTCCCTCCCTCCCCTCTTCTGAAAATTATAGGCAATCTAATATAGGTAATACATGTGCTATCAAAAAGATATTTCCATATTAGTCAGAGTTGTGAAAAAAACAGATCAAAAGAAAAAAATACATGAAAAAAATATGCTTCAATCTGCATTGAACAAGCCAAAAATAAATTCCTTAAGAAAAAAATCCCAGACCAGATGGATTTAAAAGTGAATTTTACTAAACATTTAAATACCAATTAATTCCAAAAATACATGAACTGAAAAATAGGTAAAGAAGTCCTACCAAAATCTTCCTATGACACAAATATGGTTTTGATAGCTAAACCAGGGAGAGTCAAACAGAGAAAGAAAATTATAGTAAAATTTCCCTAATGATGCAAAAAATTTAAATAATATACTAGAAAGCACATTTCAACAATATATCACAAACATCATAAACTATGACCAGGCTGGATTTATACCAAGAAAGAAAGGTTGGTTCAATATTAGGAAAAATATAAACATAAGCATATCAATAACAAAAACAAAAAATTTATTTCAATAAATGAGGAAAAAATTTGACAAAATATATCCATTCTTATTAAAAACAATAGAAATGACAGGAATAAATGGAAGTTCCATTAAAATGATAAGTAGCAAAAAGATGGCTTAGGAGGTCGGCAGGTATGTATGATGAAAAGACCTGAACTGAATAGTAAATTTGACTTTCAAATACAAGACCCTAAAGAAGCATAAAAAGGTAAACAGGAAAAAGAAATTAAGAGGGATGTTAAAAGGTTAAACTGTTTACATTCCTACAAGGGAAAATGATACATCCTAACTCATAAGAACTTTCTCAGTATTAGGGCAGATGATAGAAATAAATTTAGACAGAGGGCACAGGTGGGAATTGATTATGAAGGGATGATATCTGTAAAGTATTTATTTTTTATCTTTTTTTTTTTCGTGGGGTGGTTGAAGTTGGGTGACATGCCTAGGGTCATGCAGTGGGTGAGTGTCTTGTGTCTGAGGGCAGATTTTGACTTGGGTCTTCCTGGGTCCAGGGTGGGTGCTTTGTCAACTGTGTCACCTAGCTGACCCATAATGACATCTTTAGGGTAAAATTGAGGGGTGAGAGAAATGTACTGGGGGAGGGGGAAAGGGAGAGGTAGCATGGGGTGAAATCCCTTTTGAAGAGGGATAGGGTAAAAGAAGATAGATAATAGAGTAAATATCATGGGGAAGGGAATAGGGTAGAAGGAAACAGTTAAGAAAAGTAATTGTGAAAAAGAGAAAAGGGGGAAAAATTGTACAAAAAATATTTATACCAACTCTTTGTAGTGGCTAATTGGAAATCAAAGGAAGGTACATCAACTGGGGAATGACTGAAAAAGCTGTGGTATATGATTGTAATGGAATATTATTGTGCTATAAGAAATGACACACAAGATGATTTCAGAAAAACCTGGAAAGACTCACATGAACTAGTGTATAGTAAAGTGGGCAGAACTGGGAGGACATTGTGCATAGTGACAGTAGTATTGTTCTATGAGCAATTGTGAATGAAATAACTACTCAGCAATACAATGATCCAAGACAATCCCAAGGGACCAATGATGAAGCATACTATCCACTCCCAGAGAAAGAACTGATATTGATTAAACATAGACTAAAAAAAAAAAAGAGCACTTGTGGATTGCACATATATAACCTATATCAGATTGGTTGCTTTTTTGTGGAGGGAAGAGGAAAGAGGGAGGGAGAAAAAATTGGAACTCTAAATCTCATGAAAATGAATGTTGAAAACTACCTTTACATGTAACTGGAAAAAATAAAATAAATGTTTGTTACAGAAAACAAAAAAACGCAAAAAATAAATGAGGTAGAAGAAAAAATGGAAAAAGAAATTAGAGTTATGTGAGAGTCAATAACTTTGAAAAAGAAAATAATGCCTTAAAAATATAATTGGACAACTGGAAAAGGAAGTGAAAAAGGTGGCTGGGGAAAATAAGTGCTTAAGAATTAGAATTGGGCAGATAGAAGCTAACGATTCAATGAGACAACAGAAAGAACGAAAGCAGAATCAAAAGAATATAAAAGTAAAAAAAAAATTTTAAATACCTCTTCAGAAAAACAGACCTGGAAAATAGATCCAGAAGCAACAATTTAAGAAAAATTGGACTATCTGATGGCCATGATCAAAAAAATTGCCTGGACAGCATATTTCATAACATCATCAAGGAAAACTGCCCCAATGTCTTAGAACCAGAGGAAAAAAGAATCATTGAAAGAATCCATTGATCACCTCCTGACAGAGACCCCAAAAGGAAAACTCCAAGGAATAACCTAGTCAAATTCCAGAATTATCACATAAAGGAGAAAATACTGCAAGCAGCCATAAAGAAACAATGTAAATATGAAGGAGTAATGATCAGAATTACAAAGGACCTGGCATAGGGCAGCTAGGTGGCATAGTGGATAAAACACCGGCCCTGGATTCAGGAGGACTTGAGTTCAAATCCAGACTCAAGACACTTGACACTAGCTATGTGACCCTAAGCAAGTCACTTAACCCTCATTGACCTGCAGGGGCAAAAAAAAAGGGACCTGGCAGATTCAACATTAGCAGATTGAGAGGCTTGGAATATGATATTCTGGAGGGCAAAGGAACTTGGATTACAACCAAGAATGTACTACCCTGCAAAATTAAGCATAATCTTTCAGGGGAAAAGATGGGCATTCAATGAAATTGGGGACTTTAAACCTTTCCTAAGAAAAAGCCCAAAACTGAACAGAAAATTCAATCTTCAAATATAAGACTCAAGTGAAGCATAAAAAGTAAAATGTTATTCAATAAGATTAAATTATTTACACCTCTACATGGGAAGAAGATACTTATAACTCTTGAGAACTGTATCTTTATTGGGACATTTAGGAGTACACATAGACAGAGGGTGTGGGTATAAATTGATTTTGATGTGATACTAAAACATCTTAAGGAATGACAAAAAGGATTATACTGGGAGAAAAGGAAAGGGAAGGCAGAATGGTGTTAATCACAAAAGACACAAAAGACTTATTACAATAGAGAAAAAGAAGGGAAGGGTGAGAACTGTTTCAACCTTACTCTCATCTGATTTGGCTCAAAGAGGGAATAACACACACTTAGCTGGTTTATCTTATCCTACAGGAAAGTAAGAGGAGAAAGGGGAAAGGCTAAAAGGGAGCTGATAGAAGGGGAAGTTGATTGAGGGGAGGTAGTGGTCAGAAGCAAAACACTGGTGAGAAAGGACAGGGGAAAGGAAAGAGAAAAGTATAATCAAGGGGGGAAATAGGATGCAGGCAAAAACACAATAATCATAACTGTGAATGTAAATGGGACAAACTCTCCCATAAAATGAAAGCAGATAGCAAAGTGGATTAAAAAATAGAATCCTAAAATATGTTGTTTACAAGAAACACATTTGAAGCAGAGATACACATTGAGTAAAAAGCTGGAGAAGGATATATATATATATATATAATGCTTCAGCATAAGTAAAGAAAACCAATCCTTATCTCAGACAAAGCAAAAGCAAAAATAGACCTAATTAAAAGAGATAAAGAAGAAAACTACATCTAGCTAAAAGATACCATAGACAATGAAGTAATATCAATACTAAAGAGAAATGTACCAAGTGGTATAGCATCTAAATTCCTAGAGAAGTTAAGTGAGCTACTGGAAGAAATAGCCAATGAAACTATAGTAGTGGGGGACCTCCCCCTCCCCCTTTAAGAACTAGATAAATCTAAACACAAAATAAATATGAAGTTAAGTCGGTGAACAGAATTTTAGAAAAATGAAATACCATAGACCTCTGGAGAAAACTGAATGGGGATAGAAATATATATTTTATCAACAGTACATTGTACCTACTCAAAAACTGACCATGTATTAGGGAATAAAAACCTCACAGTCAAATGGAGAAAGGCAGAAATAACAAATATATTCTTTTCAGATCATGATGCAATAAAAATTATATGTAATAAAGGTCCATGGAAAGATAGAAAAACACTGAATTGAATATTAAATAAGCTCATCTCAATGAATGAGTGGGTCAAACAACAAATCAAAGAAACAATCGATAATTTCATCCAAGAGAATGACAATAATGACACAACATACCAAAATTTATGAGATACAGCCAAAGCAGTTCTTAAGGAAAATTCTTACATGAATAAAATAAAGAGTAAATCAATTAATTGGGCATGAAACTAAAAAAAATCTAGAAAAAGAACAAATTAAAACTCCCCAATTAAATATCAAATTAGAAATTCTTAAAATTAAAGTGGAGATTAATAAAACTGAAAGTAAGAAACCTATAGAATTAATAAATAAAACTGAGCTGGTTCTATAAAAAAATCAATAAAATAGATAAACCTTTGGTTAATTTTATTAAAATCTGAAAGAAGAAAACCAAATTACCACCATCAAAAATGAAAAGTGTGAATTTACCACCAATGAAGAGGAAATTAAAGCAATAATTAGGAGGTATTTTGCCAAACTATATGCCAATAAATTTGACAATCTAAATGAAATGGATGAATATTTACGAAAATATAAACTGCCCAGATTAACAGAAGAGGAAATAAAACCCTTAAATAAACCCATTTTAGAAAGAGAAATTGAACAAACCATTAATGAACTCCCTAAGGAAAAATCTCCAGGGCCAGATGAGTTTACAAGAGAATTCTACCAAACATTTAAAGAACAATTAATTCCAATACTATCCAAACTATCTAGAAAAATAGGTGAAGAAAGGAACCAACAAAATTCCTTATATGACACAAATATGGTGCTTACACCTAAACTAGGAAGAGTAAAAACAAAGAAAGAAAATTATAGACTCATCTCCCTAATGAATATTGTTGCAAAAATTCTAAATAGAATTTCAGCAAAGAGATTACAGTATCACCAGGATAATACACTATGAGCAGGTGGGATTTATACCAGGAATGCAAGGCTGGTTCAATATTAGAAAAACTATCAATATAATTGACCACATCAATAACAAAACTAACCAAAATGATATGATAATCTCAATAAATGCAGAGAAAGCTTCTGACAAAATATAGCACCCATTTCTATTAAAAATATTAAAGAGCACAGGAATAAATGGAGCTTTCCTTAAATGATAAACAGTATCTACCTAAAACCATGAGCAAGTATTATATGCAATGGGTACAACTTAGAAATCTTCCTAAAACAAAAAACAACAACAACAACAAAAACAAAACAGGGGCAGCTAGGTGGTGCAGTGGGTAAAGCATTGGCCTTGTATTCAGGAGGACCTGAGTTCAACTCCAGCCTCAGACACTTGACACTTAATTAGCTGTGTGACCCAGGGCAAGTCACTTAACCCTCATTGTCCTGCAAAAACAAACAAACAAACAAACAAAAAAGAAATCTTCCTAATAAGATCAAGGTGAAACAAAAATGGTCATCATCACCACTATTGTTCAATATTGTACTAGAAATGTTAGCCTTAGGAATAACAGAAGAAAAAGTAATTGAAGGAATTAGAATAGGCAAGGAGGAAACAAAACTATCACTCTTTGCAGATGATATGATGGTATACTTAGAGAATCCTAAAGAATCAACTAAAAAACTACTTGAAACAATGAACATTTTAGCAATGTTGCAGGATATAAAATAAACCCACATAAATCATCAACATTTCTATATGTGATCAACAAAGTTCAGCAGAAAGGGATAGAAAAAAAATCCATTTAAAATGACTGCAAACAATATAGAAGTTTTCGGAGTCTACCTGCCAAGGCAAACCCAGGAACTATATGAACATAATTACAAAACACTTTTCACACAAATAAAATCAGATCTAAACAAATGGAAAAATACCAATTGCTCATGGGTAAGCTGTGCTAATACAATAAAAATGACAATGCTACCTAGATTAATTTACTTATTCGTGCAAAATTATTTCATAGAGCTGGGAAAAAATAATAACAAAATTCAACTGGAAGAACAAAAGGTCAAGAATATCAAGGGAATTAATGAAAAACTGCAAAGGAAGGTTACCTGGCTATACCAGATCAAAAACTATATTATAAACAGAAATAATTAAAACTATTTGGTACTGGCTAAGAAATAGAGTGGTTAATCAATGAAATAGGTTAGGCACACAAAACACAGCAGTAAATGAATATAGCAATCTCCTGTTTGACAAACCCAAAGAGTCTAGCCTCTAGGATAAGAACTCACTATTTGACAAAAATTTCTGGGAAAACTGAAAAATTGTATGGCAGAAACTAGGCATAGACTAATATATTACACCATACACCAAAGTAAAGTCAAAATGGGTACATGATATGGACATAAAGGGTGATACCATAGGCAAATTAGAAAAGAAAGGAACAGTTTACTTGTCAGATCTTATGGAGAGGGGAAAAATTTATGACCAAAGATAAGAAAGAGAACATTATGAAATGCAAAATGGATCATTTTGATTACATTAAATTAAAAAGGTTCTGGGGCAGCTAGATGGCGCAGTGGATAGAGCACCGGCCCTGTAGTCAGGAGTACCTGAGTTCAAATCCAGCCTCAGACACTTACTAGCTGTGTGACCCTGGGCAAGTCACTTAACCCCAATTGCCTCACTAAAAAAACAAACAAACAAACAAACAAAAGGTTCTGCATAAACAAAATCAATGCAAACAAGATTAGAAGGAAAGCAGAAAGCTGGGAAACAATTTTCACATCTAGTGTCGCTGATAAAAGCCTCATATCTAAAATATATATAAAACTGAATCAAATATGTAAGAATACAAGTCATTCCCCAATTGAGAAATGGTCAAATGATATGAACAGAGAGTTTTCAGATGATGAAATTAAAACTATCTACAGCTATATGAAAAAATGTTCTCAATCACTTCTGATAAGAGAAATGCAAATTAAAACTGCTCTGAGGTACCACCTCACACCTATCCAATTGGCTAATATGACAAAAAAGGGAAATAATAAATGTTTAAGAAGATGTGGGGAAATTGGAACACTAATGCACTGTTGATGAAGTTGTGAACTGATCCAACCATTCTGGAGAACAATTTGGACCCATGCCAAAAAGGAAACTGTGCATACCCTTTAACCCAGCAATACCACTACTAGGTCTATATCACAAAGACATCATAAAAAAGGGGAAAGAACCCATATGTACAAAAATATTTATAGCTGCTCTTTATGTGGTGGTAAAGAATTAGAAATTGAGGGGATGTCCATCAATTGGGGTATGGTTAAACAAATTGTGATATATGAATGTAACAGATTATTATTGTGCTGTAAGAAATGATAAGCAGAAAAACCTGGACTTAACTGAATCAAAGCTGAGCAAAATGAGAAGAACCAAGAGAACATTGTACACAGTATCAACAACACTGTGATGATCAACTGTGATAGACTTAGCTCTTCTCAGCAATACAATGATCCAAGACAATGCCAAAAGATTCATGAAGGAAAACGTTTCCACATACAGAAAAAAGAAGTATGGAGTCTGAAGTCTGAATGTAGATTGAAACATACTATTTTCACTTTTGTTCGTGTTTTTTTGTTGTTGTTGTTTCTTCTTTCCTGTGGGTTTTTTTTTCCTTTTGTCTGACTCATCTTACAACATGACTGATGTGGAAATATGTTTAACATGATGTAATATAAAACCTATATCAGATTGCTATCTGGTTTCAGGAAGGAGCGGGGAAGGAAGGGTAGGAGAAAAATTTGGAACTCAAAATCTTACAATAGTGAATGCTGAAAACTATCTTTACAATTCAATAAAAAAAAGGACTGATAAAATGAAAAAAGAATATCAAGGGAATCAATTAAAAAATGGGGAGGAAATTTAGTAATACTAGACCTCAAACTATACTAAAACGCTGTAGTCACCAAAACAAAGTACCTTGGAAAATTTAGTGGAAACAACAAAAATTTAACTGAGAGGAATGTATAATGGAGGACTTGAATGGAAGAACTTCTCTAGGGTCTGGGCACCTTTCTCTGGTAAGATATATGCTATGGCTCCTTGCTAAGGGTCACTCAGGTCCAAAAGTTCTTGGTTTAAAGGTGGAGAGGGCTTTTAAGATTATTGGTGATCACGCAAAGAAAGCCATATTTATGGGCTATAAGGAGCAAGAAACAATATCTTCTATTATCTTTTAAGGAGGCATCTTTTGGAACACAGCAAACACAAGCTTTTACTTAGACTTCAAACAAGGGAAAGAGGATTTTTCTCTTCCCACAAGTTATAGTGGCTATTAAGCACATGGTAGTATCTATATGTACTTGTCTGGGTGAGTCTGAGACTGATCTTCAATTTTCTGTCTAATTCTTATGTTTTTTTCACAGAGCTGAAAAATTATGCTGAAAAATTGACTTTTCTAGCCAAGTGGCTTCCTCCGGAGATCAAGAGTTTCTGGGTCTCTCAGCTGTTTTTGGGTGTCCTAAAGGAAGGGTATCCTCTACTATGATTCTTCTTGGAGGAAAAGAAGACTAAGAACAAGAAAGAGGGTGATCGTGACTTTGAAGGAACCAGAGTCATACTTAGATGGTCAGAAAAATCTGTATATAACAAGTTTCTCTGCACAGAAATGACAGTGATGCATCTATTCAGCAGTTTTCACAAAACTGAACATAGTGTGTGATGGCTTAGTGTTTTGTTTTAAGTGACTGGCATTGTTTTTTGTATTAGCCTGAGTTTTTTGAATTTTATGCATTTTATGTATGTGTGTGATAGAGGATATAAATACTGTCCTAAACCTGAACTATTTTATACATTGAGTGCCTTTCTAGAAGGAAACCCTTTTAGATAATATTCTACATGTGAGCCATACCTAAGATTTACTTGATGTTTTCCTAGAACTTCAGCATTAGTGGCATAATTAGACAGAGAATACAAGAAAAATACAAGAATGCAAGAAAAACACTTAATTCCTACTCTTTGGGATGAGGCTTTATTAGGAATTAATCTGGGTATACATGAACCATTTGAGGAGGGGTCTTTCTGGGTAGTAAGTAACTTTAGGTATCCATTTTCATTACGTTACCAAACAACCTTTTACTATCCCAAGGTTTACATAGGAGATTTAACAAGAAATTAGGTGATTGTTTTTTCATAACCATAATATACCCTGATTCATTACTAAATAATCCCCCCCAAAACCATTATATAAAACTATACTGGACTTTGTTTTTGTCTATGGACTTATTCTAAGTTAAATTAAGGAATTAAGCTATGTCCTACATAGGCACCAGAATAATGTTTGTGCTTTAAAAATATCTGTCACTTACAATATATATTATAGTAATCCTATTATATATTACAGTGATCCTATGCTTTATATAATAAGGAAATACCTGTATGTAATTCAAGAGCTCCCACAACAATAGTAGGCTTCAACTCTTCGATCTCTTGTTCAAATGTAGCATAATGAAGAATTTCTGCTCTGATTTCTGTCAGGAAGGATTGCTTGCCAAAAATTCCCTGTGTAGTTTGAACAGTTTGTTAAATATTTTAATTTTTATTAGTTACAAATATCAATGATTCCTTTATTTTTTTATTTTTTTAATGATTCCTTTTAAACAATGATATTTATATTCAAATCCTTATAAACATACCTATTTTCAGAGTAATCTGAACCCATGGAGAAAGTATCAACATAAGTGAAATTACAGATCTTCACATATCTAAGTACATGTTATCATATGATATGATCCCAAAAAGAAGACTGTATCCCTGACAGAGCTGGGGGAGAAAGTTGTGATAGTACAGTGGTTCTGCCTTTATCCTACCCTAGTCTCAAAACTGAGCCAAACCTTATAACAAACTGTGACCTAGTTGTGAATATGCTACTACAAGAGCACCCCCTGACAACTACCAACTTCTATGACACATGGAAACCAGCAAGCCCCAAAATAGACCCTGCTTTCCTCATGTATGCAGATGAAAAGAAAATCATGTTTCTAAGAAAGTAACATAATAAGGGGGCCTTGAACCTTGGAATACTACAAGGAGCACTCAAAGAAGCAATTGGTGGCACAGTGGAGAGAGTGCTGGGTTTGAGTCCAGGAAGAACCTGAGTTCAAATTCAGCTTCAGACACTTACTGCTATGTAGTCAATTTACCTCTCTTTGCCTCAGTTTTCCTCGACTAGAAAATGGGGATAATAATAGCACCTATTTCTTCAGGGTTGTTTATGAGAATTAAAGTAGGTAATATTTGTAAAGCACTTAGAATGGTATATGGTACATAGGAAGTACTCGATAAATGCTTGTCTTTACATAAGAGAAATGGGCAGCATTCTTCATATCACCTTTATCCTGCTAGACAATCACAATGAATAGTAGTGCTTAGCTCCCTGTCAGTAAACTGAACACCTTCAGGTAAGCTATTACAACGAGATCTACAGAAACAATAACCAGCATAAGGGGCACCCATCTACTGGTTCCTAGAGGAACCTGCTACCAGAAGAAAGGGCAGTCATTTCACTGGTAATCCACTAGCGGTGGATTAATGCTTAATTAATTATTTAATGCTTATTAATGTTTAATTAAAGCTTAATGCTGACAGACAATAGTAAGACAGCAAGCGATAACATGACATTTATAAAGCACTTTCAAGTTGCACATGAGAAGTTACAATGGCACAGGGAGATAAAGATCTGGCCTTTGAGCGCCACAAAGATCTGCCTCAGAGCCTGGAAATGTGGGGTGCAGTTTTGCCTCCTACACACACTGACTTTATGGCCCTAGGCAATTCACTTAGCTTTTCAGTGCTTTAGATGACTCTAAGTTTCAGAGAAAATGATGTCTTGCCTTGGTAGAAAGATTTTCTTCAGCAAAAAGTTCCCTAAACCAGTGAAATCATAGGTCAAGTCCCTAACTCTTGTACACTTTATCTGCAGAACACTTGACCTGCTTTATCACTGCCAAGTATCAAACCAGCTTTGTGAGGTAGGTACTACATGTATTATTATCCCTATTTTAGAAACGAGGAAATAGAGTATTAGACAGGCTAAGTGACTTATAGAGCATTAGAGAGCTAGTAAACGGCAGTGGCAAGCTTTAAGCCTCAATCTTCCTGAATCTAATTCTAAAACTCTGGTTAAAGTCAAACGATTTGAGGAGCTGAAAAGTGTCAATCCACTCAGCCTAGAACACACTCACTGATACCATGGCACTGCTGAAGGCACTGACAGAGGGCAGATGAATGGACTGCATGGTCACAAGCAGGAGGCTGTTATGGGGAGCTCCAAAAACTTTGCCTCCTGTTTGTGAGATGCTAATGTGAAATGACTTGTGAACAAAGCTTGTATGATGATGTACATTTCTAACTATAGGATCATGGGTGTAAAGCTGTGTAAACCAAGCCTCAAACAACACAACATACCCTGACAACAGGAAGAGACCTTGGGAGTCATCTTCCCACCAGTGAGATAAAAGCAAACCAAGCCCCATGAAAAATACCTGTAAACAAATTAGCTAAGAGATACCTTAACTCTAGCATCGCGGTCCTCTGTCCAAAGAGCTTTATATTTTTGAAACTCCAATAGTGCTTCAGCAGCTGCTTTCCTTAAAGAATTTACTGAAGAAGAAAGCAGCAGAACCAATTTAGCAATGTCTTTGTGTTCCGCAACACCAGGATAAAAATTTTTTAGCTTCCTTGCAGGAATGATTTCATCATAGGACTCTAGAAAATATTTATTTCAAATAACAAGCAAATTATTACATTATAAAATGTCCAACCTTTACTTATCCTAATTAGAACATGTTAGTCTATTTTAATGCTTGTATTTAACATTCAAATTTTATATTCTCCAGCTCCAGGTAGTTGACAACTATAGACGTGCTATTGTCAATTTTCAAACATTAACTTGTTTGACTATGATATTCATTTTTAGTCTCTAGATCTTAAAAAATGAAGAAATTAGAGGGCCCACAGGATAACTGAAATACAAATGGTTAAGACACAATAAGGAAAAGTTAAAGGAATTCAATTATTATACTAAAAAAAACTAAGGAGTAACTCATTATTTTCAAATATATATCTTTCTTCCCACCTCCTTTATAAAGTCTTCTCTGGTCATCTCAGCCCATGATTGTTTCTTACTCTAAATTATGATGCCTATTACATGTGTATGTATGTGTGTGTGTTGAATTTATTTCTCCATTTAGACAAAATTCTTTGACCAAAGTTTCCAAAACACTTTCCTTAAAGAAAAAAGGATAGAAGTATCATCTAATCCTAGAATCAAAAATGCTAAAGTCTAGAATAAAATGAAGCTGACAATGAACACTGAGAACAAAAAAGATGTCTTTTTAAAAAGTTCTGTAGAAGGCAAGATACAGATCAAAGAATGGAATGATGACAGTAGATGACAGTGAGAAGGCTACTCAATTTTTCTTTTCCTTCTATCTCCACTATCCAATGGAATGAGTATTCTAGACCTTCCAACACTCACTGGAGTATCAACACTGAGTGGAACTAATTTCAGCCTTTTCAAAATTCTATTCAGATACTGCAAGAAGCAAGTTGTGATCAAACTGATGCAGAGTGAAGTGAAAAGCACAAGATGACAAATATAATACTATTAAAAAGAAAAACAACTGTGAAAGACTCTGATCAAATGCAATGACCAATAAAGACTCTAGAAGGCTAAGCATGAAGCACACTATTAACTCTGGGTACAGAATGCAACCTATATTTGGGAATATGGTAGATGTGTGGATTTGTTTTGATTGAGCTTACATGCTACAAGGATTGTGATTTTTCTTTATGTGAGAGCAGGATAAATAAATTAAAACAAAACAAAAGATAATAAAAAGATGATTTTTTTTAAATAAATGAAATATTAGTGATCCTTCTAACAACAACAAAAAATAATCGTTTCCAGGAAGAAGGAAGTGATAATCCCTCTGCAATTTGGCCTAGTCAGGCTGGATCCAGAATATTGGGTTCATTACTGCATGATTTAGGGAAGATACTGATAAAGTGAAGTGCACCCAGTGGGCAAACAGGAAGCCAAAGGGACTTGAGTCCACATCATATAAGGACCAACTAAAGGAACTAGAATATTTAACCTGGAAAAAAAGAAGACAGAGAGAGGAGAAGAATAACCATCTTCAAGCATTTGAAGCTCTGTGATGTTTAAGAGAGAATAGATGTGTTCAGTTTGTCTCTAGAAAGGAGAACCAAGAGCATGCAGTGGCTGTAACAAAAACGCAGATTTTAGCTTGATATAATGGGGAAAAACTTCCTAAAAAGCAGAGCTATTCAAAAGTGGAATGGGGTTATGTCATGAGGCAGAAGGTTCTCCTTCACCAGAAGCCTTCAAGAAGCAGTTAGAGCTTGACCTTGAGCTCTAACTGGGAACTTCTTAGTAGTATTACAGAGAATATTCTCAGTCAGGTGTAAGTTGTCCTGGACTCTGGCTTTTCTGGTTTCTTCAAACTCTTAGAAGCTTGTTTCTTTAACCTTCCTCTTTCTACTACATTATGTTGCCTTAGTAAATATTAAGATGCAACATTATATATTAATTTGTTTTTATTTTGATTCTACCTTCCCAAGTGAAATTGTCTATCAATGTTTATAATTTTGTCTTTATTTTAAATATAATTTTATTTATTATGTTTCTTTCATTCAATTCTTTCCTCAGAAGGCTTAAATCTCATGCCTCATGACTATGGAGTGCAATTCTCCCCTGCATATTAATAAAAGTTGTTATTACTACACTAGTAAGAAACATTGCTCTCAAAGATGTGTAAAAAGAGAGAGACTATTGCTCCAGCCCTAGAAAAATGCCCAGGAGAGCTCACCCAATTCTAGATTACCTTCACATGACAGGAGTAGCAAAATGAAAAGTTCCTTCATTTTTGCAGAGGAAAACCATGAATTTAGTTTTAGTTGCACTATGTCCTAAGCAAATAACTTCACCAGTTGAGATATATGCTAATTAAAAGTAGGCATAGTTCTGAGACCAGCTTTAACTTTTCATCTATGCTTATGAAACCCAGAGATCCATAAAATGGAAGTCCTTATCCACAAATTCATGTTTGTATTTGCAGAACATGCGATATCCATTTTATATATGTAATCTAACAAAGTAATAAAATGACAGGTCATTTTAAGCCTATGTAGCATATTTTAAAATGTTTTCCTAATAATCTCTCCTATAATCAATGACAGACTATATAGCAATGATCTCTTAAGGTTTTTTTTTTCCAGTTTAGAGGTTCTAGAATTCTATTACAAGATTATATGATCATATTTTGTTGTAGTTAAAAATAGTAAGTATAGAGATCTTATGTTTTAACATTTTAAATGGAAAGTTAACTTTCTTCCATCTTATCCACTTCTCTGAAGCTACCTTGTGTTGAAGAAACTGCTGACTTCACATGCCGCACCTGCTGCTGTCCCCAGTGGGCCACTCCTCTACTCACTTCTAGAGTTAACTGGATCATACGATTGATGGCTTGTTGAATGTCATCCAAACTAGGAATCATTACCTACATGAAATAAAAGTATTCATTTGCGGCACTCTGCATATATGCCAGAATATGAGGAGAAAAATCATTGTCCAATTCTGATTAATTATGTGTGTTCAAAGGTATTTATCCTGAAGACCAACAATAATGCCTGGTCTATTTGAGGCAGCTGAATGGAGTAGCTGATAGAGCAACTGACATGGAGTTAGGAAGCCTTTAGTTCAAATCCCCGTATCCAACACTTAACTGGATATGTGGGCTTGGGCAACTCACTTGGCCTCATTTGCTTCCATTACCTCATCTGTAACACAGGGATAATTATGGTACTTACCTCCCTGGGTTGTTGTGAAGATAAAATTCTCCCATTTTATAGATGAAGAAACTAAGGCAAACAGAGGTTAAGTAATTTGCTTATAAATTGAACTAAATAGTGCTATCATGAAATACAGATCTACCTATCCAATTATTCCATTTCAGATTCACAGATCCTACCACCACACTTTGATACCATGAAGGGGCTACTCTCTATAGAATTATTAAACTATCTGTTTTATAAATGCCAAGATGAAGAATTGAGCTTAGTTATACCAATTAACTAATTGCTGAATTAATTTCTGCACTTAAATTATAAGTAAATTACAGAATTATTTGTTCCCTACCAGCATTTGCATGAAGTAACTACTCAGTCTTGAGATTTATTCAAATTGAGACATGAAATCTGATTGAGAATATTTTCATTTTAAAGCATTTAAAATGTAATGTTCCTAGGGAAGAATTTTGTAAACTAGAAAATCCTTAATGCTATCCCAGATTTCCTTCTCTTAAATTTTCTTGATTGATTTCCTGGGCAGAGCCAAGATGGCAGAGGAAGGGCAGTAAGCTGGTGGAACTCACAATACAACTGCTCTAAAAAACCTCTAAATAATGCCATAGGACAATTCCTGGAGCAGCACAAAAGTAAGGGCTGAGATTATTTCCAGTCAAAGATGGCTTAGAAGGTTGGCAGGAGGGGGCTGCTGTGCCAGGGTATGGAGAACCAAGAGGGGTCTCTGTTGTCCCTCTGACTGAGTTCCCCCTCCCCAGACTCAGGCCGTAGTCACTGAAACAGCAAGAGTTTCCTGGGAGAGTTTTGTGGTCAATGTGGTCAAAGCTTGAATTCCAGAGACAATGCTTGGCCATTCTTCTAAGGTCAGAGGAGTTAGTTGTGCAAGCCTTGCCCTGTTAAAGCCTGGAACAAGTTTTGTCATGCTAAGGATGAAAGGTTGATAAATATTCTTATTCTCCTAGTATTATTCTTGTGGAGATATTATTTTATTTCTTTGTGGTTTTTTTGCTTTAAATAATGAGCTATCCTAACAAATGGTGCACACAGTTATTCACTCACAAGGTGGTGCTGATGTGTCAATTATTTATTGTCTCCGATCCTCAACCTCTGTCTGCTGAACCCCGACCCCGACACCAGGGCAGGAGTGGAGCCTGACCCCACAGTCACACTGACACAGTTCAAGCCTAAGGCAGACCTTACCAGAGAAAGAGACCCCTGGAACCTCTGAATCACCTGCAGCACCAGTATCATCTGGAACTAAGCTCAAGGTCTAGTGAGAGGGCTGAGCGCATGGCAGTGGAGAGAATACAGGGGTCTCTGCTAGTGCTGAGACAGAATTTGGGTTTTTCACCTCTGCTGGGAACCAGGAAGTAGGCTTGAGTAGCAATGGCCCAGGTGGGGGAGGGGTGCAGGCTCATCAGAGGTAACAACCACAGTACACAAAGTTTTGCTGTCTGGTTAATTAGCAAGTTGGCTGGGGTTATCTGTGGACCAGGGAAGAGACCAGGTGAGTGAAGAACCTCCGCCTCCTTAAATTATACCACCTGGGACCCTCTGAAGTTTGGGACAGTGCAGCCAGGAAACAGTGCCCTACTTTAAGAAGGAGTTAAAAGTCAAGTAAAAGGAAGGCAAGATGAGCAGACAGAGAAAGGTGAGGACCATAGAAAGTTTCTTTAGTGACAAGGAAGATCAAGGACCACCCTCAGAAGAGGATAACAATGTCAGGGCTCCTACATCTAAAGCTTCCAAGAAAAAGATGAATTGGTGTCAGGCCACAGAGGCACTCAAAAAGGAATTTGAGGATAAAGTAAGAGAGGTAGAGGAAAAAATGGAAATAGAAATGAGAATGATCTAGGAGGGTCATGAAAAAAAGGCAACAGCTTGAAAAGCCAAATTGGCCAAATGGAAAAGGAGGTACAAAAGCCCTCTGAAGAAAATCATTGCTTAAAAATTAGGACTGAGTAAATGGAAGCTAATGACCTTATAAGAAATCAAGACACAATAAAACAAATCCAAATTAATTAAAAAAAAATAGGGAACAATGTGAAATATCTCCTTGGAAAAACAGCTGACCTGGAAAATAGATCGAAGAGAGATAATCTGGAAATAATTGGACTACCTGAAAGCCATGATCTAAAAAAGAGCTTAGACATCACCTTTCAAGAAATTGTCAGGGAAAACTGACCTGATATTCTAGAAGCAGAAGGTAAAATAGAAATGGAAAGAATTCACTGTTCACCTCCTGAAAGATATCTTAAAATGAAAACTACCAGGAATATTAAAGCCAAATTCCAGAGATCTCAGGTCAAGGAGAAAATATTGCAAGCAGCCAGAAAGAAACAATTCAAGTACTGTGGAGCCACAGTCAGGATAACACAAGTCAGGCAGCTTCTACATTAAAGGATCAGAGGGCATGGAATATGATATTCCAGAGGGCAAAGGAATTGGGATTACAACCAAGAATCTTTCAGGGGAAAAAATGGGACTTCAATGAAATCTTCAATGTGAAGAAAGGTACATGCAACCTATAAAAATCACTATCCTTTAAACAAATGGTTCTTAAAGAATGGTTTAGGATCTAATAGGCAACTCTTTCAGGTGTCTGATGAAATCAAAACCATTTTCATAACAATATTTACATTTTTAATGTAACAACCCAACATTTTTAATGTAACAACCCAAATTAACAAAAGTCATTTGATGAGTTTTTAATAATTGTTAAGAATTATTGTTAATAATTGTTAAGAATGTCAAGGATTCCTGAGATCAAAAAGTTTGAGAACTCCTGTTTTAATTTGATGTTCAATTTATCCATTTTGCTTCTTAAATGCTGTGTAAACATCATTTTATGATTCTCAATATCAAATACAGCTTACCACATTAGGAATAGCAAGATGTACTTCAGTTTGTATAAAAGAAATAACCTCTTCAGATCTTTTTCGCCCATAAGTGCTGTAATTAAGATGAAAATTTATACATAAACTCCATCCGAAGCCAACTTATACAATCTTGGATACTACTAATATTTCAATTCTAAGAATTATATTTTTAAAAATACCAAATTACTTTGCAGAAAAAATATACAATAATAAAACTAAGAAACAAAAAAACTTGATGGCCAAATCTCATCCTCTTATATGTGAAGTGTTACTTTGAAATGTTTTTATTTTGCTTACATGCCCAAGAACAGTCAACAAAATTACAAAGGAAAGAAGTATTCATACTGAGGTTTGAGTAAGAGTTGAAAATCAGCAAAACAGTGAAAATAACTTCCACTCTTCATATATATATACATATACATACACACATGTGCACATATGTATGTATGCATGTATGTATTCCACAGATTGGTATTGATTTTTTTGTTGTTGTTGCTGTTTGTGGAGATAGAGATAAGGGTCTAAGGACTAGAATTTTCTGCAAAATGAAATGAGAGAAAAATCAAGAACTGTTGAATCCTATCTTTCTGTTACCTTCCTACCAATTTTCAGTGGGTAATAAGAATGGGAGTCCAAAGCCTCCCCCTATCTATGCTTGTTCAGATCCTGCTTATTCTTTAATGCCTAACTCCAGTTATCTTCTAATTACAATAGCTCATTTCCATACAGCATTTTATAAACTATGGAGTTCCTTCCTTACAATAATCCTATTATATTTGACCAAACAAATATAAAATATAAATATAAATATTTTATTTTGATATTTTCACCATGACATTAGGCTTAAATTAATGCCACTTAAATTTCTATTAAATGAATTAGTGAATTAACAGCAATTAAGATATTTTTCTTCTATCCTTGGGATGTTTCAAACTAAAATAAGATTTTAAAAAATGTACAAAACATAAATGCTATCATACTTTCCATTATCTCAAACTTCTAATTTATGAATATGTCCAATGCTCTGAATATCATGTATCTATTATGGGATTCTATGATTTACATAGTTCTGGACTATCTATTTTCAGAGCACTAATTTAAGCAAAAATACTATGTAAATTCTTTGCACATTTTGGCTAAAGTACTAAAGATCACTTAAAAATTAAAACATACGAACATAACTAATTGATTTTGGCTCCTACATATGTGATTCCATGGTTTTTAGTGTGAACTATTACTGAGTTTTCTATAATGTTAACTATTACTAAATAAATTGTAAATATTTTCGACTTACCCTGTAACAAGTATTCTTTTTTTCATGGTGTCCAAAGATAACCTTGTAGCTTTCTGAAGGCTGTCTAGTAATTGGTGACTAAAAAATGCATAGATCTCTTTACATTCCTGAAATAAGCAATACATTACAAACTATACGCAGGCCACTGAAAATCAATTTTCTCAAAATAAAAATCCTAATACAGTAATAAAAATTACATAGAGAATGAGATAATGAAAATAAACTAATTAGTCATTTTATATAAAATGCAATTTAACTCTTAAACTCCTTTTCTATTTCATTATACCACACTCATTTATCATTGGGATAAATTAATTGCCAAAATTATTCATAAAATTTTGGTGAGAGACCCTAGTTATTTTATCCAATGTTCTTATTCTCTAAGGGAAGAAAATGAGGCTTCAAAGAGTCAAATAGAATACCTAGCTTCCCAGACCTAGTGACTGAGTCCAGAGGAGAATCCAGACTCTTAAATCCTGATAGTTCAATGTTCTTTCCAGGGAACCATAATTCTTTCCTCCTGAAATTCTGAAGTACAGATCTCCAAGTGACTACTGTCACAGTACCTGTGCCTTCACCCTTACTTTTTTTTTACCTCTACACTTTTCCAGGATTCCCAGCAATTAAGGGAGCACTTCAAATGGAACATCTCAGTCCTTTCTATCTAGCCCAGAAGGAACTCCAGAAGTAGAAGTAGTGGTGGTGGTGGTGGTGGTGGTAGTAGTAATAATGAACATTTATATAGCACTTTAAGGTTTGAAAAGTGCTTTACAAATATCTAATTTGATCCTCACAATGACCTCAGGAGACAGGTCCTATTATAATCCCTGTTTTAAAGCTGAGGCAGACAAAAGTTAAGTGACTTGTCCAAGGTCACACAGCTAAGTGTCTGAGACTGCATTTGAACTCAGGTCTTCTTGACAGCACAACCAGTACTTAATCCACCGTACCACTTAGATGTCTCTATTAATCTACATTTTCTGCCCCTTTGTTGAATTATATGATAGCTATGTAATTATAATTATCAAAGATAGAATATTCCTTTAGAGAAGTATCAGTTATTATTTTATTATTTCTAAAACAATTTTCATAGAAACATGTTCTTGGTATAATATGCTAAATAATAACCATAAACAATTTCTAATACATCCAATTTGATTTCTAAGTTCCCTTCCAGGTCTAAAGAAACTTTCAAGAATTTATCTAATGTGTAATATGAGGTCATTGTATGTTTGTAATATATAGTTCTGCAAACACAAACACTGTCAATAATTAAACTAAAATAGGAAGCTGAAAAAATTCTGTAATTAGCACCAATGACTTCTGTGACCTATAACTCTCTGCCCAGTACCAGGCTGTCAACAATACAAGCTTCTATTATCATATTACCTAAGGATCAGTTAAAACTAGCTGTTTCTTATCCACCCAGGTTCATCTTGGTCAAGAGTTAGGGCCTTCATTAGACTGGAATGGACTGCACGGGTCTTCCTGGACTGGAGCTGGAATCATCTTGCCCTCAAAAGTTGTTGTGCATGAGACCTGGCAAGAATGAAGCTACCTCCTCCCTGGCAATCTGATCCTGGAAAATTATTGGTAAACTCATCCCTGAACTGATCAAGTCTAAATGAAATCTCTGCTCAATGTATGAAAGGCACTAACATGGACCATCACTGAGTCCCTCCCCTCCATTCTAGAAATGTGGTCATTTTATTGGTCTTCAAGGGTATAATGAAGTTAAACTATGAATCTCTTTTGGTCTTTCTGAATGAGACTGTCTTATATTATGCATGAGTTCACTCATTAGGGAGTACATCTTGACAGGCAGCAGAAAAGTAATTCAACCTTTGCATGACTGGTAAGTAGGTTTTGGGGCTACAGCGTCTAATATACTTGGTGCTTAACTACTAGTGTACACTAAAATTATTCTTAGAGGCACTAAGTGGATTGGGAGAAGCCAAACATGGTTTGAACTACTCCCTAGAAAAGGCTGTGGGGCAAAAATAATAATAGCTCATAGTTATATACACTCTGAGATCTGAAAAATGCTTTATTTAATCTATTTAATCTATTTGATCCTCCCACATTGACTCTTTAATGTAGGTATTATTATTATAACTTCCTTACAGATAAAGAAACTGATGTTCAGAGAAGTTAAGAATTATGTCCAGAGTTACAAAGCTAATGAATGTTCAAAGTAGGACTGGAAACCAGGTCATCCTGATTCCAAGTCATGCTCTATCCACCATGCAAAAAGAAAAGGGGAAGGAGTTTTCACAAATATCCCTGTCCAGAAGCTACTTTAAAAATACAACTGACCAAATAGAAAAGGAGGTGCGAAAGCTGACTGGGGGAAATAATTCCCGAAGAATCAGAATTAGTTCATCTATGTCTTTCCAAGCCTTTCTAAAACCATCCTGCTTGTCATTCCTCTTTTCTTCTTCTTCTTTTTTAGGGGGGGGTGAAGCAATTGGGGTTAAGTGACTTGCCCAGGGTCACACAGCTAGTGTCAAGTGTCTGTAGACGAATTTGAACTCAGGTCCTCTGAATCCAGGGCCAGGGTTTTATCCACTGCACCACCTAGCTGCACTTGTCATTTCTTATAGCACAAAAATATTCCATTACAATCATATACCACAACTTGTTCAGCCATTCCCCAATTGATGAGCATTCCTCTGATTTCCAATTCTTAGCCACCAGAAAAAGAGGTGCTATAAATGTTTTTGTACAAATAGGTCTTTTTCTCTTTTTGTGGATGTCTTTGAGATATAAACCTAGCAATAATCTACATCCATTTTTAATGCTGAGCCATTTGATAATACCGCAAACTTTGACGATCAGTGTTTTCATAGTGTACCTGTGGCTGTTAACAAATCAGGAGCCACACCACTTGCAGATGTCATTGCCAGGTTTTATCTTCCCAAGAGTCTATTCTGGGCTGTAAGCAGGGTGTGTGTGTGTGGAAGGGGTGAGGCAGAGCAGGATAGAGGAGGCAATGGGCAGGAAGAACTGGTTCTGAGGGGATAGAGGAATCAGGCTGGTGTTATTGATATGGCTTATATAACATATACCACCTCTCTCAGTGTGCCTTGTCCACTCTATTGGTGGCAGTTGTTTGACAGCTATTATTCATGGAGATGGTGGGCCCCTTCCCCATAGGGTTGTTCTCCTATAGTTTTGGGCCCTAGACTGGAGGCAGGAGCAGTTTAGTCTAGGTATCATTACTATCCCATGGCTATTGGACTCAGGGCTGTCTCCACAGAAGTCTGAGAGTAGGTAGTAGCGTTGAGAAGAGTAACTGGACCAGACCAAGTATATACAGAAGGAGGTCAATGCAGGATGCAATACCTGCTTAATTTCTCTTCCACATGATAGGCCTTCAAATGGTAAAGGCTTTAAGTCCATGTCATAGAAATGTTTAGCCTGGAAAAGACTTAGGGAAGTGGGGGAGGAACACATGATACAGATTTTTAGGCATCTGAAGGGCTGTCTTGTAGTAGAGGTTTATGACTTGTGGCAGTATCACTGGTTTAAAGAATATAAATAGTTTAGTGCTTGTGTGTTTACCCTGAATCACAATGTGGGTTTCAATCAGGGAGGCCAACTATCAGTATGATTTTCTCGCTTCACCAACTGCAAGAAAAGTGCAGAGAACAAAGAAAACCCTCTTCATTGCCTTCACAGACCAGACCAAAGCATTTGCTACAGTTAATAGAGAAGGCCTTTTCAAAATTCTCTTGCCCTCCTAAACTCCGTAGTCTGATTCGCTCCTTTCATTGCAACATGCAGGGTGTCGTACAGTTTGAAGGCAACACCTCTGAAGCATTCAGCATAAACAGCAGAGTCAAGCAAGGATGTGTGCTTACTCCTACGCTGTTTGGAATTTTCTTCTCCATGCTATTACATCATGCTTTTGGTTCGTCAACTGATGGCACCTATCTGCATTCCTGGTCGGACAGAGGCCTGTTCAACGTTTCACGTCTGAGAGCCAAAACCAGAGTGGGAGGTAGCACCCTTAGAGCCCTGCTTTTTGCCGATGATGCCGCACTTGTCTGTCACTCAGAGCGTGAACTGCAAACCTTGATGGATCGCTTCTCCCAAGCTTGCACGGACTTTGGCCTAACCATTAATCTTAAAAAGACAAAAGTCATGTGTCGGAGTGCTATGTCGCCTCCATTGATACACATCGGTAGCTACCAGTTGGATGTCGTAAGCCAATTCTCTTATTTTGGCTCTATTGTCAGTGACAATTTGTCACTTGATTCTGACATCAATCAAAGGATTGGGAAAGCTACTTCAAGCATGTCTAAGCTTGCCAAGCGTGCCTGGGCAAACAGTAAACTGACAAGACGAACCAAATTTGCTGTCTATAGAGCATGCATCCTGAGTACCTTACTATATGGCAGCGAAACATGGACTATGTATACTAGACAAGAGAAGAAGCTTAACAGCTTCCACATATGCATATCCTTAGCATATCTTGGTCAGATAGGATCACCAACACAGAAGTGCTCCAAGGAGCACAACTTCCAAGCGTCTACACGTTACTGAAACAAAGATGGCTGCGCTGACTTGGTCATGTGCACTGCAATGCACAGATGGGCGCATTCCTAAAGAGCTGCTCTATGGTGAGTTAGCCTCAGGCCAAAGACCTGCTGGACTCCCCCAGCTTCGCATACAGAGATGTATGCAAGTGAGACTTGAGGGCTCTTGGGGAATAGACACTTGCAGCTGGGAGGAGATGGACCAAGGACCGTGCCCGATGGAGTCAGATACTCAAGAGCAGCTTGTGCACAGCTGAGATGGCCTCCAAGCTCGAAGGAAGAAAAACGAATGAAAACGCAGGAACTGATGGGCAACAGAGAGTGCAGTTTTCCGATGTCCTCGTTGTGGCAGGAGCTGCGGCTCCCGTATTGGGACTGCACAGTCACACTGTGGCCTGTGACTCTTCAAGCACTGATCCATGGGTTGTCCGAGACTGGCGGAAGCCTACTGTGTGTTAAGGCTTCCAGTCTCACCATCCTGTTCAGGAGTTCTAGTTTGTAAATGTTCTCCCTGAATTTTGTGCCCAGCACTAAATATAATACTCCAGCTGGGCTCTGAACAAAGCACAGTATGGGAAAACTATTATTTCCCCTGTTTTGGACCCTATACTTCAATTGACACAGGATAAGCTCATGTTCCTTTTTGGGGTGGGGGGGAGGGGTGTCTGTCCTGTTCACACTGTTTACTCACGTGTAACTTGCTGTCTATTAAAGGATGGGACAGGGTAAGGATTGTGCATGGGGCTACTGTATGCAATTCAATCTTTTCTCTCTTCATCTAGACCAATTATCCTCTTAGATATCATTTGGGTTATAAACTATTAACAAAAAAATACTAGAATTGAGAAAAGGTAAAAAACTAAGTCTCCTTTTATAGCTTTTTTCAAAGAAGATTTTATGCAACAAAATTCTAATGCAAGAGTTTCCTATAACATTTCACCTGTCTATACCAGTCCTCATGTTTCCTTTACTAGGACATTATCCTCAGTGCACAGCAGTGTACTTTATAGAGGTCTTTCACAGTCTGTTCCTATGTAAGAAAAACTATTTTCAGGGGCAGCTAGGTGGCACAGTGGATAGAACACTGGCCCTGGATTCAGGAGGACCTGAGTTCAAATCTGGCCTCAGACACTTAACAATTACTAGTTGTGTGACCCTGGGCAAGTCACTTAAATCCAATTCACACACACACACACACACACACACACACAGAACCACTATTTTCCTTAACTGTTGGGGAAATGATTGTGGTTACAAATGTATCACATATTGTAAACCTGTGCAGGCTTTGTTTTGTCCTAGGAAAAAGAGAAGTCTTATTCACTCTGTTCGAAACATTTCTATTCTATTTAATTGTAGATCCTCTAGTAGGATTCTAGTAGTAGAGGAAGGCACTAGCTGACATCTAGAGTTATTTCCAGTTCAATAATTTAATAATCCTATTAAACTATGAATTTATTTATTTAGCAATGAATACCTTTTTAAATTCATCTTCTTTGTCATTATCATCAGCTTCATGTGGTTCACCATCAACATGTTCATTATCATCTCCCGTAGTTCCAAAAGCCACACGTTTACGTTGCTCTATAAGTAAAAGTATTTAATAAAAATTACACAGCACATTACTGTATATTATAAAACCACAAGTTCCTATTTTAAAATTCACACTTATATAAGTTTTCCTATATGAGAAATCCACATTCTGTTTGTTTTTTTGGGGTTTTTTTGTTGTTGATGTTTTTTTGGTGGGGCATTGAGGGTTAAGTGACTCGCCCAGGGTCACACAGCTAGTAAGTGTCAAGTGTCTGAGACCAGATTTAAACTCAGGTCCTCCTGAATCCAGGGCCAGTGCTTTATCCACTGCGCCACCTAGTTGCCCCATGACTTATATTTTTTAAAAGTTCAAATCTTGAGTAAAAAATTCTTTTAATTGTTTGGAAACATAAATTTGATCCTATAGATATCACTAAAGCCCTGTGAAATATGAACCATGACTACAATATAGTAATGGAAAGGTATGTCATATTCAAAAGGGGAAAAAAAGATTAGGAAAAAGGATAGTACAGTAATATTATATCTATCATCTATCTATTTGTCTGTCTGTCTATCTATCTGTCTATCTCAAGGAAATGTGTCCAAGTGAGGAAATTAATGAAACAAAGGAAGGAACACAATGCAAATCATTTAAATGAGGTTCAATGAAAACAGGAACTAATAATGCAGGTATATAACAGACCACTCAACAAGAATAAGGAAAAGATGATGCATTCTAGATATAGTTCACAAAACTAGCAGAGGTATATTATAAAAATAATAGGAACTTCAATTATTTGTACATCTGCTGAAATAGAGAAAATGATGAATAAATTCTTAACTTACCTTTAGCAACATCATGGCCACAAATGTCTGTGATTCTGAGAGTAGTAAGATAAATTGTATTGAATTGACATTATGAGCACATAGATATGGTATGTTGTAGGGAGTTTAAAGAGGGAGAATAGAGGAACCTACTGCTCATCAGTATTGTGGAGCTTTATGGCATAGCTGATTGACTGTGGAGAAGGACCCTGATCTGGGCAAGGCTCCACTATTTGAGAAGGGCACAATTATTTTGTTGAGGTTTCAGGGAACCTTCCCAGATGTGGGTGCTTCTTCATACAGCCACATTCTAGTATGCCAACCAAAACACTAAAACTGTGTGGGTCTTGTGGGTATGTTTGTTTCCTGTAGGCTAGGTGCTCGCCTTCTGTTACAAAAGAGTATATCATAAAGTATTCCTGAGACAGCCTATCTGACATATCTGATAAAGCAACTACCCTGAGACTGCTCATCTACTTTAACATTAACAATCTTAATGATTATTTCATTCTTTAGAAGGTAGAGGAAGTAACAAGGGGAATTGCTATCCTAGACTTAATTCTAAACAAGGAAAAACTGACTGCAGAAATAGAATTTAAGGGAATATTAGGAGAAATATGATAACAACCTATAAGAATTCATGACAGATATGAGAAGGAAATATAGGAATAATGTAATATACCCTTTACTTTATTTTAGAATTTCAAAGAGTAAAGAGAAAGGATAGCTAGAATTCCATGGATTAACATTTTACAGGAAAGCAGTACAAGAGAGATGTATATTCTCAAGAAGACAATTCTGATGACGTAAATACTAATGATTCTGATAAGAAAAAAGGGATAGTTTTACAAAGAGATCAATGTGTATACACTACTAACTCACTAACTTATTGAGAAGATTAAAATTGATACAACATAATTTTCTTATTGATTCCATTTAAAAGTAATTGATTTTGTCCTGTAACTGCTTAAGTCATGGCCCTTTATCTCTGGATTTAGTTCAGCGATCAAGTTGGCCTGTAATGAATTGAAAGAAGTGGATATTGATTTGGTATTGTATATTCTATTCTGTATTTTATATTTTATTCCACTCTGTAGGTGATTCTACTCTGTAACCATACCCTGTATTCCATGTAATAGGCCTCATCCTTTTCTTTGTCTCAAAGCTAAGACACTCATAAGTTCATAAATTCAGTCTCCCTCTCTGTGGCTAGATGTAGAGGCTATAGCTTTCCCATGAAAACTGCTAATTAAAAAGAAATTCTGAGCATGAGAACTATTATCTCAGTATGACCTGTAAATCAGGCCTACCAAGGGAGGTTTGCTGCTTCACATAACTTCAGTCTCTGCGAAGTTGAATTGCATCCTGTGCATCATCCTGAGAACCAAACTAAGATTGAGACCTTGTCTTATCCTAAAGCCCCATCCTTGGAAATTTCTGGTAGCTTTATCTTATGGCCAGGTGCCTCTCAGTCTGGTACTACTGTCCAGTATCTATGACCTCAAGATGTTGCTGGACCCCATAAATTCACAAAGACATTCCTTAATGACAGAGCAAGGTGGGCCTGATCCCACCTGTACCCATACCCACCTTCATCAACATAATCATTCATAATTTCTTAAATATGGGATGTTACCAATCTTATAACCAATGATGTGATTTTTGTTCTGCTCTTTGTTCTATGCTTATAAAAGTGTATTTACCCCTAATTTGAGATCTTTTGGATACTCAAGGGCCACGATATCTGCTTTTTATTGATGGGTAGAACCCTCATTAATAAAACATAACTTTGTTCAGAGAAGCTTGCCTCAACTTAACTATTTGATGATAAATTCTACTGTAACACTATCTTTTAAAAAGAAATAGGTAATAGCTAACATTTATACATAGTGCTTACCACGTGCCAAGCACTGTGCTAAACATTTAAAAATTACCTCATTTGATCCTCACAACAATCCTGAAATGTAGGTGCTATCATTATCGCCATTGTATAGATGAGTAGAAGAATGGGCAGGTAATTACAATGAATACACAAGAGAGGCATTGATCTTATAAACATGTTGGGAACTCTAAAATATAGGATAAGTTGAGTCTTGAGATGAATTCTAGGGACAAAAAAGACTATGTATATGGAAATATGAAGATAAAAGAAGGTATAGGGCTGCCATCTGTGGTGGATGTGACATTAATGTTGACGGCAAAAAGGAAGAAACGTTTAATGTTCATTTTGCTTTTGCCATTCAGATTTTAAAGAGAAGAAAATGGATTCTTCAAACTATGAGCCAGTAAAATTAACTTTGATTCCTGGCAAATCTTCGGAACATTTTTTTTTTTTTTTAGTGAGGCAATTGGGGTTAAGTGACTTGCCTAGGGCTTCGGAACATTTTACTAAGGGAATGGTTTGTGAGCATTAGAAAAGGAAGTTGTGATCAATAAGAGTTTATTAAAAATAACCCTTGCCAGCCTAACCACATTTCCCTTTTTGACAGCTATTGGACTAGTAGACCAAAGATGAAAAGAAGGCCTTGTTTCCTTAGCTCTACAAAATAATCCTAGTTAAAGTGCCATGGCACTGAATGAAATAAATTAAAATACTGAGGGCTATAATTTTTATTATATTTGCATTATGTACATATATGGAATTAATATTTTTTCCAATAATTTTACATATGTCTTTATTACTGTAAAGAGTTTTTGTTGCATTCATGTAGTCCAAATTAAAGAAAGATTTTCTATAGATTGTGAGATCCTCCAGATAGTCTTTTTTGGTGATGATATTACACTGATAGCATAAAGCCCCAAAACATTATGGACCCTCCTAAATTAAAAATACAATGAGATCCATTATCATTCAAAATAATTTGTCTAACTCTCCATGTAGAAAAAGTCAAATGGATAAGGAATGTCTATTACCCAGACATATGTAGTTGGACAGGAAATATATAAATTTCATCTATCAGTGATAATATCTGGGACATGTATGCAAAAGAAAAATATGTTGGGCCCATAATTAAACAGAAGTAATACAGCAGGATTGGTTTGCCTCTGGAAAATTTTATAGTTTTTAATGACCTGAAGAAGATCTAGTCTTTTATTATGACCATATTCAAAGCTTTTATAGCTTAGTAGAATTTGTCAGAGGCTTGCCATCTTCTCATGTCTACTATCATATTCTTAAAGAACTTGGCATCATCCCTATACCATGGAAAGACATTAGAGTAGGATTTTCATAAAAGGTGAAGAAATATATGTAGGTAAAGATGGAAAGCTTGAATAGTGCCAGATTGTGAAGGGCACTGAATGTTGGGGAGGGACATTTGAACTTTATTCAGTAAACCACTGGAAATTATGTTCTCCTCTGGAGCCTGTATTTTTTACCCCAATAGGTAAGAGGTCTGGGTTTTTACCTTAGATCAATCTACTTGACCTACTTGATTGAGATTAAAAACTCTTCCTCATTTCTCTGGTCAGTTTATGTAGAAGGGAGAACTGCGCCAAAGTGTCTCAGACACTGGTTTATAACAGAAGTATTCAAAAGCCAGACTGTAAGATTTCAAGATAAGGGCTAGTTTAGGATAATTTTTATTTTTTAAATTGCACATTGTAGTCTGAATTTTTCTACCTAGGCAGTATTCCTTCTAATTATGCGTGAATACTGAAAGTGCAATGTTTAGGTAGATTCTCTGAATCTAGTGAAATGTTTAGGGAATGCACTATTCAAAGGAAAGGTTTTGAGAAACATTGTCTTTAGGAACAAAATTGAATGCATCAGAGTTAAAAATGAGGATTCAGTGGGGCAGCTAAGTGGTACAGTGGATAAAGCACCAGCCCTTCATTCAGGAAGATCTGAGTTGAAATCCAGCCTCAGACACTTGACACTTACTAGCTATGTGACCCTAGGCAAGTCACTTAACCCCAATTGCCTCACCAAAAAAAAAAAAATGAGGATTTATTAGCCTCATGCTTTACTCTTATAGACCCAATAAGGGTACATAAAATAAATATCCATTAATTATGAAACATCAGGACTTTTATGATGAAAATAAGTCATCCAGAAGCAAAAATATGCAAAAGTTATACAGTTATACTCAAAACTATAAAATAGAGTAATATGCTTTCTTATGGAAAGCTGCAGAACATTCATTCATCAAATGTCTACTTAAGGTTTTCTATCTTTATGGTGTAGGTTCTGCTCTTGAGGAATTTAAATAGCAATGAAGAGGGAAAATTTATAAACAAAAATGAAGGGGTTTGACTGGATGACTTCAAAGGGCCCTTCCAGCTTTACATATTTGATCTTATAAGGACAATAAGATAAATGTAAAGAAAGAGTCCAGGCAAAGTAATTGGAAAAATTTTAGGAGTGACATAACACTCTCATGCTCTGAGATGGTGGTGGGTGGTGGAAGAGTAGTAGGAAATTGGAAGAGGGACAGGGTAGTTGGAGAAAGCTACATTTAAGAGGTATACTATGTCCTGAAATGGGTCTCAACGGAAAAGAAGGACAACAATATACGGGAATGAAGAAGTCTGTTTTAAGCATGAGCAAAATTACAAAGATAGGAAAAGGCAGAATTAAACGGAGAACAAAAAAGGGTCTCTAGTTTGGCAGAAAATGAACCACAAGAGGTAGGGCAGAAGCCAAATTATGGAAGGCTTTATGTGACAAGAACAAAAGTTTCTATTTTATTTGGCAGCAGTGGGAAGCAATTCCAGGTTTTTAGTAGGAAAGATACATGACAGTAGTGGGGCATTAGGAAGATTTCTCAAACAATGATGCAGAATAATTAAATAAGAGCTAGACTGGAGGCAGGAAGACCAATTAAAATTATTGAAATTATATTGGGGGGCAGCTAGGTGGTGCAGTGGATAAAGCACCGGCCCTGGATTCAGGAGGACCTGAGTTCAAATCCAGCCTCAGACACTTGACACTAGCTCTGTCACCCTGGGAAAGTCACTTAACTCTGATAGCCCCACAATAATCCCCTCAAAACAAGACAAAATAAAACAAAAAAGGAAATGATATAAGGGAGAAGAAATGAAGAGCTAAACTTGGGTGATTATGATGATATTGGAAACTAAGGGCCAAATGTGAAAGATATGGTAGAGGTAGAAAGGAAGGGTTTGGGAACTGAATGGATGTGCGATATTAGGGAGAGAAGAGTATAGGACTCCTGGGTGATTAGGAGGCTGGTGGTACCATTAACAAAAATAGAGAATTTTAGTGGAAGGACAGGTTTAGGAAAGAAGATGTGTTCAATTTTAGAAATGTTGAGCTTAATGTGCTGGCAGAAGATGCAACACAAAATAGAAAACATGGAGGTGGAGCTCTAAAAGAGGTTGGAGATAGAGATTGATATTTAGGGTTATCTCATAGAGATTACTGAATACACAGAAGAAGACAAGATGACCAAGTGCGAGTATAGATTAAAAATGGCATTCTATATACAGATATAAAGATGGTAGAAGAGAGAAGCACTCAGATAAGCTCTCCCAAATTCCCCTCCAAACAACTCTAAAATAATGATTTAAATAAAATACTGGAGAGGTAGAACCAACAAAAGATTGCCTCACCAAAAAAAAAATAAAGAATGAGGATTTAGTAGCCTCATACTTTACTCTTATAGACCCAATAAGTGTACATAAAATAAATACCCATTAATTATGAAACATTAGGACTTGCATGATGAAATTAAGTCATCCAGAAGCAAAAATATGCAAAAGTTGTACAGTTATACTCAAAAATATACAATAATGATATGCTTTCTTATGGAAAGCTGCAAAGAGGTGTCAGATACAGTTTCAGGGCCAAAAAGAGAGGCAACATTTGCAGCCACAAGGGAGCAGAGGGCCCAGTTGTGGTTCCAGGGAGAAGGATCCTTGTGATCGCTCATGGAGGAGCAGGGACCCAGGTTTCAATTCTAAGACAGAGGGGAACACTATCAATTGTGGAAGCAGAAAAAAAGGGTACCTGGCTACAGTTCCAGGCCTAGGAGCAGCATTAGCACTGGTGGCTACAGGGGAACAAGGTTCCTTCTTAGTTAAAGACCAGAACACTGGCCAAGAGAGCAGTGACCACATCTCTCCTTAGATCAAACCACCTTGGAAGAACCCAAAACCTATAGACCCCTAGAGCTAGCTCTGAAAATATCAGTAGGAAAGGCAAAAAAAAAATTCAACAGTGCCTCCTGAACCCCAGGAGAAGAGCCCAATTTTAAAATAAAAGTTAAAAGTCAAGAAATAGGCTGAGAAAATGAGCAAAAAACAAATAAATAAAAAAACCTGACCATAACAAGTTACTAAAGTGACAAAGAAGATAAAGACACAACACACAAACCTAGAAACAGACAATGATGTAAATTGGATACAAGCCCAATGAGAATTCCTAGGAGAGCTCAAAAAGTATTTTAAAAAGCAAATAAGAGAAGTAGAGGAAAAAATTGGAAAAAAAAATGAGGGTGATATAAGAAAATTATGGAAAGAAAGTCAATAGTTTGGTAAAAGAAGCACAAAAAAATACTGAAGAAAATATCACTATAAAAACCAGAACTAACCAAATGGTAAAAGAGATACAAAAATTTGCTGAAGAAAAGATTCCTCAAGAAGAAGAATTGGCCAAAAGAAAAAAGAGTACCAAAAATTTCAATAAAGAAAATAATTCCTTAAAAATTAAAACTGGCCAAGTAGAGGCTAATGACTCTGAAACACCAAGAGACAATAAAGCAAAATCAAAAGAATGAAAAAAATGGAAGGAAATGTGAAATATTTCATTAGAAAACACCTGAAAGTCATGATCATAAAAAGAGTCTGAACATCATCTTTCAAGAAATTATCAAAGAAGACTCCCCTGATATCTTAGAACAAAAGGATAAAATAGAAATTAAAAGAATCCACTGATCACTTTGGAAAGAGATCCCAAAATGAAAAATCCCAGGAATATCATAGCCACATTTCAGAGCTCCTAGGCCAAGGAGAAAAAACTGAAAGCAGACAGAAAGAAACAATTCAAATATGGAGCCATAGTAAGCATAGCAGAAGATTAAGAAACTTCCATATTAAAAGATCCAAAGGAGGTGGACCCAAGAAAGCAGAGAGAATCCAGGAAGTTTCCTGAGGTCTCCCAAGTTTCCCTCAAAAACAACATTATATCAAGTCTCTAAATGTATTCTAGAACTAAAGAACCTACAAAAAGACAGAGAGACGCAATCTTGCAACTTGAGATAATTTAGAAGATTTCAGGAAAGGTCTATCTCACTTGGGCAAAAGGGGAGCCCAGCACAGCATGGGCAAATCAGCAGGAGGCTCTTGGCCACAACACAGATCAACAGATGAATCCCCTTATTGCTGGCTCAGCAGGCTGGTGGTGCAGCAACAGGCCAGTTGTGAGACTTTCCAGTCCAGGCTGAGGGGGCAAAATGCCAGGTAGAGAATCACCCACAAGTACAGGTGCTACTAGGCCAAGCCATCCCAGCACTGGGAGCAGGTCTAGAGTGGTGAGGAATCCACAAGCCATAGAGGCCACAGAGCAGAAAACCAGTGACCAGACCCCTATCCCACAGCACAAGAAGCTTGCAACAGGGGCCCGCGTACCCCAAGAGCAGACCTTGACTTTAAAAGTAAAAAATAAGCTACAATATGAGTAAGGAACAGAAAAGGGCCCTTACCATCGATAGCTTCTATGGTGACAGGGAAGCCCAAAATACAAACTCAGATGAGGACAATACTGTCAAAATGCCCACCTGTGAAGCCTCAAAGGGAAAAATGAATTGGTCTCAAAACCAAAAATACTTCCTAGAAGAGCTCAAAAAGGATTAAAAAAATCAAATGAGAGAGGTTGAAGAAAAAATGGGAAAAGAAATGAGAGAAATGAGAGTTATGTAAGAAAATTATTAAAAAGGAGTCAACCGCTTATAAAAGGGAGCACAAATAATGACTGAAGAAAACAATTCCTTAAAAACACAATTGACCAAATGGGGAAAAAATAAGCCAAATGGAAAAGGAGGTACAAAAGCTTACTGAAGAAAATAATGCCTTAAAAATTAGAATTAGAGGGGGCAGCTAGGTGGCACAGTGGATAAAGCACTGGCCATGGATTCAGGAGGACCTGAGTTCAAATCCAGCCTCAGACACTTGACACTTACTAGCTGTGTGACCCTGGGCAAGTCACTTAACCCCCATTGCCCGCCCCCCCCCCCCCAATAGAATTGGGCAGATGGAAGCTAATGACTCCATGAGATGCCAAGAATTCATCAAAAAGAATCAAAAGAATGAAAAAATAAAAGAAAATGTGAAATACATCATCAGAAAAACAACTGGCCTGGAAAATAGTTCCAGGAGAGATAATCTAAGAAAGCCACAATCAAAAAAAGTGCCTAAATACCATATTCCAGGAAATTATCAAGGAGAACTGCCCTGATATTGTTGAATCAGAGGATAAAATAGTCACCGCCTGAAAGAGACCCCAAAAGGAAAACTCCAAGAAATATTGTAGCCAAATTCCAGAATTATCAGGTGAAGGAGAAAATACTCCAAGCAGCCAGAAGGAAACAATTTAAATATCATGAAGCCACAGTCAGGATATACAATACCTGGCAGCTCCAACATTAAAGGAGTGGAAGGCTAGGAATACGATATTCCAGAAGGCAAAAGAACTTGGATTGCAACCAAGAATCAACTACCCAGCAAAACTGATCATTATCTTTCAGAGGAAAAGATGTACATTCAATGAAATACAGGACTTTTCAAGGCAGAAGCCAGGAGGAAAGGGGAAAGAAAAGGGAGGTGGGTGATAAAAGGGAGGGAAGATTGAGGGAGGCAGGGGTCAGAAACAAAACATTGGTGAGGAGGAATAGGGTGAAAGAACAAAAAAAGTACAAATGAAAGGAAAAATAGGATAGAGGCAAATACACAGTCAGTAATAATAATTGTGAATGTGAATGGGATGAACTCTCCCATAAAACGGAAGTGAAATAGCAGAGTGGATTAAAAATAAGAATCCTACAATACGTTGTTTACAAGAAAACACATTTAAAGCAGAGAAATACACACAGAGTAAAGGCAAAAGGCTGGAACAGAATATATTATGCTTCAGCTAAAGTAAAAAAAAAAACAAAAAACCAGGGGTAGCAGTCCTTATCTCAGACAAAGCAAAAGCAAAATAGATATAATCAAAAGAAATAAGGAAGGGGCAGCTAGGTGGCGCAGCGGATAGAGCACCGGCCCTGGAGTCAGGAGTACCTGAGTTCAAATCCCGCCTCAGACACTTAACACTTACTAGCTGTGTGACCCTGGGCAAGTCACTTAACCCCAATTGCCTCACTAAAAAAAAAAAAAAAAAAAAAAAAAAGAAATAAGGAAGGAAACTACATCTTGCTAAAATGTACCATAGCTAATGAAGAAATATCAATTCTAAATATATATGCACCAAGTGGTATAGCATCCAAACTCTTACAGGAGAAGTTAAATGAGTTACAAGAGGAAATATACAGCAAAACTATACTAGTAGGGGATATAAACCTTCCCCTCTCAGAACCAGATAAATGTAACCACAAAATAAATAAGAAAGAAGTTAAAGAGGCAAACAGAATTTTAGAAAAGTAAGATATGATGAACCTCTAGAGAAAAGTGAATAGGGATAGAAAAGAATATACCATTTTCTCAGCAGTATGTGGCACATGAACAAAAACTGACCATGTATTAGACCACAAAAACCTCACAGAAAAATGTAGAAAAACAGAAATAGTAAATGCATCCTTTTCGGATCATGATACAATAAAAATTAAATTTAATAAAGATCCATAGAAAGATATACTGAAAATTAATTGGAAACTAAATAATTTCATCCTAAAAAATTAATGGGGGGGGCAGCTAGGTGGCATGGTGGATAAAGTACAGTCCCTGGATTCAGGAGGACCTTGGTTCAAATTTGGCCTCAGACATTTGACACTTACTACCTGTGTGACCCTGGGCAAGTCACTTAACCCCCATTGTCCCCCACAAAGATTAATTAATTAATTAATTAATGAAAAATGAAAAAAGAATGAATGGGTCAAAAAACAAATGATAGAAACCATCAATAACTTCATCCAAGAGAATGACAACAATGAGACAACATACCAAAACTTATGAGATGCAGCCAAAGCAGTTCTTAGGGGAAATTTTATATCTCTAAATGCCTACATGAATTAAATAGGGAAAGAAGAGATCAATGAATTCAGCATGCAACTAAAAAAAGCACAAATTTTTAAAAACCCAATTTAATACTAAATTAGAAATTCAAAAAATCAAAGGCAGATTAATAAAATTGAAAGAAAATTATAGAATAAATAAAACTGAGTTGGTTTTATGAAAAATCAATAAAATAGATAAACCTTTGGTTAATTTGATTTAAAAAAAGAAAAAAGAAAACCTAATTACCAGTATCAAAAGTGAAAGGGGTGAATTCACCCACCAGTGAAGAGGAAATTAAAGCAATAATTAGGAGCTATTTTGCCCAACTAAATGCCAATAAATTTGACAATCTAAATGAAACGGATAAATATTTACAAAAATATAAACTGTCCAGATTAACAGAAGAGGAAATAAAATCCTTAAAGAAGCCCATTTTAGAGAAAGAAATTGAACAAGCCATCAATGAACTCCCTAAGAAAATATCTCCAGAGTCAGATGGGTTTACATCATAATTCTACTAAACATTTAAAGAACAATTAATTGCAATACTATACAAACTATTTGGAAAAATTGGTGAAGAAGGAATCCTACCTAATTCCTTTTATGACACAAATATGGTGCTAAAACCTAAACCAGGGTGAACAGAAACAGAAAGAAAATTATAGACCAAGTTTCCTAATGAATATTGATGCAAAAATTCTAAATAGAATATTACCAAAGAGATTACAACAATTTATCACCAGGATAATACACTGTGACCAGGTGAGATTTTTACCAGGAATGCTGGGCTGGTTCAGTATTTGTGTGGTAAAATAATGGAATGTGGCAGAAGCCCAAGGGTCTGACTTGATTCACTTAGTAGTGTTTGAATTGGTTATGAAAGAGGAACTACTAAGTACCCACTTAAAGGCCACACCTGGCCTGCCTGTTAGCCACCTAGTTTAAATTTAGCCAACCCTGAGGAGAGTGTGTTCTCAGAGGCTATGGACTGAGACATCAACAGGAAACTGCTCTCAGCCAATCAACTTGAAGAACCTCCCATTTCTGGGAGGACAATAGGAAATAGGAAGCTGGCGGAAGGGATTTTTTTTTTTTTGGTTTGAGACATCAGCTTGGTGGCAGGACTTCACCTGGGCTGTTAGGAAAGCTAGGATTTCCATGATATAAGGAATCTGTTCTCAATCTTTCTCTCTCTTCACTATCTTATATCTTTTAATAAACCCTTAAAAGCCTAAACTCTTGGTGAATTTATCAGTGATTTTAGACAGTTTCCCCAAAAAACTGGGGGGAAGGGGGGAGACAGAGTAGAACCCACATTTAGATTTTTAAATAACACATTAAGAAAACTATCAACATAATGGACCACATCAATAACAAAACTAAACAAAATCACGTGATTATCTCAATAGATGCAGAAAAATTAATATAGCACTCATTCTTATTAAAAACACTAGTGAGGGCAACTAGGTGGCACAGTGGATAAAGCACAGGCCCTGGATTCAGGAGGACCTGAGTTTAAAGCTGGCCTCAGACTCTTGAAACTTTTTTTTTTACATGAAACATATTTATTTCCCCATAAACAATATCATTAAAACAAATAAAAAATTAACTTTTATAGTTCAGTACAGATTTAATACTTAAAATAGTTATCCTTTAAAGGCACTCTTGCACAATCATAGAAAAATAACAGATGAGCAGACAGTGTTTTTCTGCAGCTTGTCTACCCACCTTAAAATTTCTCTTTTTATTCCAAAGTGATCTTTATGGTGTTCTCCAGAGACACTTGACACTTACTAGCTGTGTGACCCTGGGCAAGTCACTTAACCCTCACTGCCCCGCAAAAACAAAACAAAACAAAACAAAACAAAACACTAGAGAGCATAGGAATAAATGGAGCTTTTCTTAAATGATAAGCAGTATTGGGGCAGCTAGTTGGCGCAGTGGATAGAGCACTGGCTTTGGATTCAGGAGTACCTGAGTTCAAATCTGGCCTAAGACACTTAACACTTACTAGCTGTGTGACCCTGGGCAAGTCACTTAACCCCAATTGCCTCGCTTAAAAAAAAAATGATAAGCAGTATTTACCTAAAACCATCAGCAAGCATTATATGTAATGGGGATAAATTAGAGATATTCCCAGTAAGATCAGGTGTGAAAGAGGGATGTCCATTATCACCTTTATTATTTAATATTGTACTAGAAATGTTAGCTGCAGCAATAAGAGAAGAAAAGGGAATTAAAGGAAGTAGAATAGGCAAGGAGGAAACAAAACTATCACTCTTTGCAAATGGTATGGTTAGAGAATCCTAGCGAATCAACTAAAAAACTTCTTGAAACAATTAACAACTTTAGTAAAGTTGCATGATATAAAATAAATTCACATAAATCATCAGCATTTCCATATATGACAAACAATATAAAATATTTGGGAGTCTTCCTGCCAAGACAAACTCAGGAACTCTATGAACACAATTACAAAACACTTTTCACACAAATAAAATCAGATGTAAATAATTGGAAAAAATATCAATTGCTCATGGATAGGCTGACAATTCTACCTAAATTAATTTATTTATTCAGTGCCATACCAATAAGACTACCTAAAAATTATTTTATAGAGCTAGAAAAAATAATAACAAAATTCATCTGGAAGAACAAAAGGTCAAGAATATCAAGGGAACTATTGAAAAAATGCACAGGAAGGTGGGCTAGCTGTAACAAATCTGAAGCTTTACTATAAAGCAACAGTCATCAAAAATACTTGGTACTGGCTAAGAAATAGAGTGGTAGATCAATAGAATAGGTTAGACACAGGAGACACAGTAGTAAATTACTTTAGTAATATACTGTTTGATACTGCTGGCTTTGTGGCCAAAACTCTCCTTAAAAAAAGTGTTCCTCGCTTTGGGCCACCAGCCCACATTGACTCTGATAGAGGTACACATTTTACAGATTCAATTCTCTCCCAGATTTATTCTTTCCTGGGAATAACTCCTAGATTTCATACTCCTTATCACCCTCAAAGCTCAGGCCAAGTTGAACATATGAATAAAGAGCTTAAGAGCATGATTGGCAAATTATGTACTGAAACCCATTTAAAATGGCCTGATGTTCTACCCTGGGCATTATTCTATCTGTGCAGTAGACCAAGAGGTGAACTCCACATATCTCCTTATGAGATGCTTTTTGGTCACTCTCCTATCCAAGCTAAAACTTTTTCCCCGGTCTATACATCACTGGTGGGAAGTGATACTTCTGTTGCTTCCTATATACAGGAACTACAAACTAGGCTATGTGAACTCCATGAAGCAGGAGTGGCTGTACAAGCTGGTCCTTTAGACTTTTCCTTGCATGATTTAAGTCCTGGAGACAATGTATATATTAAGAATTTTCAGCGGACCAGTGAGACCCAGCCTGCTTGGGAGGGACCTTTTCAGGTATTATTGACAACTCTTACTGCTATTAAAATTGGAGAAAAAGAATCTTGGATTCATTGTTCCCATGTGAAGCCCGCACCATTTGTGGGTAAAGTAATTTCAGATAAAATTCAACCAGCTGCTAAAGAGCAAAGAAACCAAACAGAGCACAGGGGTAATAGACAGTTCCAATTTGAGAGCATTATCACTCAATTGCAAACCCTGGAACTCAAACTCCGTAAGGTATCAGGAGATGGAAATTGTCTTTTCAGAGCCCTCAGAGACCAGTTAGAAGGTCATTCCAAAAACCATCTCAAACACAGACAAGAAACTGCTAATTATATGCTCAGTCGGAAAGAAGACTTTAGGTCTTGTATAGAAACAGATATTCCCTTTGAAGAATATGTTGCTGATTTGAAAAAAGCTGGTACTTGTGCTGGGAATGATGCCATTGTAGCCTTTGCCAAACATAACCAACCAAATGTAATCATTCACCAGTTGAATGAACCTCTATGGCAAATTTGTGGCACAGACAAAGTCGACGCTAAAGAACTCCATATTTTCTACCATAACAGTCATTATGATAGCATTAGAAGAATCAATGATGATTCAGAAATCCCTGCCACTCTGGCATGCAGAGAATTGGGGAACCGGTTTAAAAAATGTGGTGTACCCCAAATTCTAGCATTATAAGCTTTTACCTTAAACAAGCTTTTCCTCCTACAGGTAAAGAACTTCTCCACCAAGAGCACATGGCTCTGTCTTCTAGAAAGGGTTATTGAACCTTATTGCTTGATTTATAAGGCAATTAATGAACATATTGAATCTCACTGATGTTTTATTTTCTTTTGATAAATTGTTTATCATTTCAAGTATCTGTTATTGTCATTGTACTAGATAGAGAATTCATGGACAAGATGATGTGGTTTACTTGCTTAATGAAGATTCTGTAATAATTTTTAATAATATCATCCATTTACATTCATTTATCATTTGTATGTCATTGTGACTATGTATACTCTAGGTATGGTTTGGGATTTTATATATATATATATATATATATATATATATATATATATATATGTATACATATATTTCAAATATATCCTAAGTTATGCAGTGTAGCACACATTTTTACCATCAAATTGTCTTTGGTGAAATTAATACGAGATTTATGATTTATGGAAACTTACCTTTTCAGAGACTAATTGCTCTAACAATGAGCTTAATGGAGATGGTTCAACTCCACACTGCAGGCCCTGGAGAGAATATATGTACAACAGGAGGAGAGACAGGTACATGTAAGATATCCTGATAGAGGCTGAGAGAACAGCCAAATACATTCAGGAAGTCCATAGTTTGCTAATGAGAGCAGCTATGTAGAGCACAATTGCTAGACATAGTCCAGTTTCTTCCTCTCTCACTCCAAAAATGTTCTGGTGTCATGTTAGCCCTAATGCATGCACCTGGTTTAACTTAACTTGGCTTCTTCACTCAATCTGGTGGCATGGTCAGAATAGATCCACCTGAGGCCTAGCACAATTATTAGACGTCTATGCACCACGAGATGTGGTATGGTAACCTTTCCATAACATTTTCAGGTGTCATCATGGACACATAACTAAATTTGGCCTTGATCCAGACATATAGTGGTAAAAAGTGCTAGTAAAGTCATAACTATCTCAATTTTGTATTGCGTATGGATATGAGTATCCTCCAAAGGGGGGACTCCAATATGCTGTATATATATCAAGTTTAAACTTGTTTTTTATATTTTAAAGAACTTTCATTGTTTAATTTGAACATTTTTGGACAATGCTATGCTAAAGATTAATGAAGATCCAGCAGTTCCAGAGACAACCAGAATCCAGAGACAGCCAAAATCCAAGTCCCCCTGAAGTCCAGTTCCCCTGATGATATCTCAACCCTCCTTCGAAGACAAGATTTTAAGTACTTTAAATGGACATTTTTGTTTTTCCTTCTGTTACTATATACATCATCTGTAATATGTATTTTCCCTTTCCTATATTGTTATTAGTATATTGTTTGTTAGCATTGGTTATGATATTCTGTTATTTTAAAAAATTTATTTATTGTTTATTGTTCCATCAAGGAAACACCCCATGTTTCTTGATGAAACAAAGTGGGGAACGTAAAGAATTAATGTTATTTGAGGTTTTTATGCCTCAGCACACACTGGCCTGGGGCTCCGCAAACCGCACGGTGCTCCACCCACTGGTTGTAGCCATTGCCAGGGCTCTGGCACCTCATGTCATCACCACTCGACAATGCCTACATGGGTCTGGCAAAATTATAATGATTGGAAGCCTAGTGAGGGCAGTCATGTGACTGTCAGAGTGGCCATCCCATTGGCTGGGACTGTGTGGGGTATTTCTAAGTTTGGGGGAGGAGAATCGGGCATTCTAGGTGGAAGCTGGAGAGCGACAGGCGTTCTTCTGCATATTTTCAGTTGATTCCTGGGTGGTGGTATTTTTCAGGTATTATAATTTCCCTTTCCCCATTTTTATTTCCTTTCCCTTGATCCTACTGATCCTGTTTGTGTTTGTTTTTTTTTTAAGTTCGTTCTTGTTAAAATAAATCTTGTTCTGTTTTGAGGGAGGCTGCCAGTTTCCTTCCTTCCCCCAATATTGCAGCGAGCCGCTTAGCTAGCACTTCCCAATTAAAAATTGGTCCCCACAATACCAATATTACATCCATATCCCAAAAAGATCATAAAAAGGGGAAAATGACCCACATATACTAAAATATTTATAGCTATTCTTTTTGTGGTGGCAAAGAATTGGAAATTGAGGTGATGCACATTAGTTGGGAAATGGCTAAACAAGTTGTGGTATATGTGGTATGTGGCAAAAAAAAATGAAAGTCGGTTAGGATAACTGAAAGACGCCAGTTTTTGAAGGACCACCCTTTCGGGGAGGAGACCAACGGCATGAGCTACGCATGCCAGTCCGCCTGCTGCTCACGTCAGACTGCCTGCTACGCACTCGACTTCCGGGGTGCGAGCTTAAAAGGAAAGGAGAGAACGGAAGTGGGGGCTTTTTCCTGCTCTGCTGGTCTCCTGACTGGGCTGCACAGACTGATGCTGACAGGAGTTCAACTCAGCTCGGCTCGCAGTTAGCAGCAGCACGCGCTTGACACGGTCTCTCTCTCTCTCCCCAAAGGTAGCCTTGGGCTTTTGGTGAGTTTTATACGGAATATAGACTAAGCCCAGACTTAAGACGATTTGTATTGTATTTCTACTTTCCTATCCCTCTAATCAACATCACCTTGTGACTACCATACAATAAAAGCTCTAACTAGAAAACCAGAAGCTTCTTCCATTTACTAGTCTGGGAGATAAATTAAGGGAAAGGTTAAAGAGGGGAGATTTATGATCTAATATCCAATTTTAAATCTCACAGGTATATTGTGCTGTAAGAAACAATAAGCAGGTGGATTTCAGAAAAACCTTGAAAGACTTACATGAATCGATGCTGAGTGAAATAAGCAGAACCAGGAGAACATTGTACTCAGTATCTACAACACTGTGTGATGTTCAATTATGATAAACTTAGCTCTTCTCAGTAATACAATAATTGAAGACAATTCCAAAGGACTCATGATGGAAAATGCTCTCCATATCCAGGAAAAAAAGAACTGGGGAGTCTGGATGCAGATTGAACCATACTGTTTCTACTTTTTTTGTTTTGTTTTGTTTTGTTTTTGTTTTTTTTGAAGTTTTCCCCCTTTGTTCTGATTCTTCTTTCACAACATGACTAATGCAGAAATATTTTTAATGTGATTGTACATATATAGCCTATATTAGATTGCTTGCTGTGTTTGGGAGTGGGAAGGGAAGGAAGAGAGGGAGAAATTTTTGGAACTAGAAAGCTTATAGAAACAAACATTGAAAACTATTTCTACATATAACTGGAAAATAATAAAATATTTTTATGATTAAAAAAGATCCAAGATTTGGAATATGTTATTCTAGAAGGCAAAGGAGCTAGGATTATAATCTAGAATAACCAATCTAGCAAAACTGAATGTAATCCTTCCAGGGAAAAATGAACATTTTATGAAATAGTCAGCTTTCAAGTATTTCAGATAAGAAGTCCAGAGCCTAATCTAACTTTCAAAGAAAATACTCTATAAGCCAAAAAAAAAAAAAACCCAAAATGGTAAACACAAAAGACAAATCATAAGGGAATCAGTAAGTTTAAAGTGTTTACATTCCTATATGGGAAGAAAGGTATCATTATTGGGCAGTTATAAGGAAGCTATATAGAAGGCATGGGTTGAGTCAATTATATTGGGATGAACTCTTTTTGAGTTCATTTTTTTAATGAAAGGGTGAGAAAAGGGAAAGGGAGAGGAGGATCGGGGGAAATTATCTTATAAAAAAGAAGCACAAAAGAAGAGGTTTTATTATAGTGGAGGGGAAGATGAGGGGTAGGATGGAGAGCAATGCTTGAACCTTACTGTCATCAGAATTGGCTCAAGGAGGAAATAACATACAAATTCAGTTGGGTATATAAATTCATTTTACCTTTAAGGAAGTAGTATGGGAAGAGGATAAAAGAAGGGGAAGGGGACTGATAGAAGGGAGGGCACATTAAGGGAAGTGATCGTCAGAAACAGAAAAAACTTTTGAGGAAGGACAGGGTAGAAAGAAGGAGAAGATAAAGAGGGAAAAATAGGATGGAGGAAAATAAACAGTTAATAATCACAATGGTGAAAGTGAAAAGGATTAACTTACCCATAAAATGGAAGCAGCTAAGAATAGATTAAAAATCAGAATCCAAAAATATGTTGTTTACAAGAAACACATTTAAAGCAGAGAAATACACAAAGAGTAAAGGTAAAAGGCTAGAGCAGAATATATTTTGCTTCATCATGATCTCAAACAAAGAAAAGGCAAAGATAAATAATTCAAAGAGATAAGCAGGGAAAGTACATTTTGCTAAAAAGTACCACAGAAAATGAAGTAATATCAAAACTAAATATATCTGCATAAAATGGCAGAGCACCAAATTCTTGGTTTTGGGGGGGGGTGGGGCAATGAGGGTTAGGTCACTTGCCCAAGGTCACACAGCTAGAAAGTGTCAAGTGTCTGAGGCTGGATTTGAACTCAGGTCCTCCTGAATCCAGGGCTAGTGCCTTATCCCCTGAGCTACCTAGCTGTCCCCTAGAGTACCAAGTACCAAATTCTTAAAGGAAAGGTTAAATGAATTACAAGCAGAAACAAGACAGTAAAACTATACTAGTGGGAGACCTCAACTTTACCCTCTGAGATCTAAATAAATATGGTTAAATATAACCATAAAATAAACAAGCAAGAAGTTGAGGAGATGAACAAAATTTCAGAAAAGTTAGATATGATAGACCTTTGGAGAAAACTGAATGGGAATAGAAAAGAGTATACATTTTTCACAGCTCTATATGCCACCTACATAAAAACTGACAATGTATTAGGACATAAAAACTTCACAGACAAATGAAAAAAAAAACCCAGAAATATTAAGTGCATCCTTTTCAGACCCTAATTCAATAAAAACTCAATAGATGGAAGATGGCAGAGGAAAGGCAGTAAGTTCTCAGAACTCACTACACAATTACTCCAAAAAAACCTCCAAATAATGCCATAGGACAATTCCTAGAGCAGCAGAACCCTCAAACATAAGGGCCAAGATCATTTTCCCATCAAAGACAGCTTAGAAGGCCAGCAGGAGGGGACCACTATGCTGGGGCAGGAGTGGAACCCAACTCCATGGTCATGCTAACACAGATTCAAACCCAGCAAGGCCTCGCCAGAGAAAGAAACCCCTGGACCCTCTGAATCAGCTGCAGCACCAGTATCTTCAGGAACTAAGCTCAAGGTCTGGTGAGAGGGCTGAGTGGTTGGCCAGGGGGAGAATACAAGGATCTCTGCTGGTGTTAAGGCATAACTGGGGTGTTTCACCCCTGCTGGGAACCAGGAAGAAAGGTTGAGTGGAGGTGGTCTAGGTAGGGGAGGGGTGCAGGCTTGGTGGAGCTAATAACCATAGCACACAGAGTTTAGCTGCCTGGTTAATTAGCAAGTTGGCCTGCGGTTATCTATAGACTAGGCAACAGGTCAGATGAGTGAGTGAGGAACCTGCCCCTCCTTAAATCATACCACTTGGGACCCACTGAAGCTTGGGACAGTGAGTCAGGAAACAGTGCCCCACTTTAAGGAGTTAAAAGTCAAGTAAAAGATAGGCAAGATGAGCAGACAGAGAAATGTGAGGTCCATAGAAAGTTTCTTTAGTGTCAAGAAAGATTAACGTGAACCCTCAGAAGAGGATAGCAATGTCAGGGCTAAAGCTTCCAAGAAAAATATAAATTGGTCTCAGGCCATAGAGGTGCTCAAAAAGGACTTTGAAGATAAAATTAACGAGGTAGAGGAAAAAATGGAAAGGAAAATGAGAGTGATGCAGGAGGGTCATGAAAAAAAAGTCAATAGCTTGAAAAGCCAAACTGACAAAACAGAAAAGGAGGTACAAAAGCTCTCTGAAGAAAATAATTTCTTAAAAATTAGGATTGAGCAAATAGAAGCTAATGACTTTATGAGAAATCAAGACATGATAAAAATAAATCCAAATGAATAAAAAAATAGAAGGTAATGTGAAATATCTCCTTGGAAAAACAGCTGGCCTGGAAAACAGTTCCAGAAGAGATAATCTGAAAATTATTGGACTATCTGAAAACCATTATCAAGGAGAGAGCTTAGGCATCATCTTCCAGGAAATTGTCAGAGAAAATTGCCCTAATATTCAAGAAGCAAAAGGTAAAATAGAAATGGAAAGAATCCACTGATCACCTCCCAAAAGAGATCCCAAAATGAAAACTTCCAGGAATGTTATAGTCAAATTCCAGAGCTCCCAGGTCAAGGAGAAAATATTGGAAGCAGCCAGAAAGAAACAATTCAAGTACTGTGGAGCCACAGTCAAGATAACACAAGATCAGGCAGCTTCTACATCAAAGGATCAAAGGGCATGGAATATGATATTCCAGAGGGCAAAGGAATTGGGATTATAACCAAAAATCACCTACCAGCAAAACTGTGTATAATCTTTCAGGGGAAAAATGGGACTTCTATGAAAAAGGAGACTTTCAGGTATTCGTGAAAAAAAGACCTGAACTGAATAGAAAATTTGTCTTTCAAATACAAGACTCTAGAGAAGCATAAAAAGGTGAAAAAGAAATTAAGATGGATGTTAAAAGGTTAAAATGTTTACATTACTACATTGGAAAATGATACATCTATCTTATAATATCTTTCTCAGTATTAGGGCAGATGATTGAAATAAATTTAGACAGAAGGCACAGGTAGGAGCTGATTATGAAGGGATGATATCTGTAAAGCATTTATTTTTTATCTTTTTTTTTGTGGGATGGTTGGAGTTGGGTGACATGCCTAGGGTCATGCAGTGGGTGAGTGTCTTGTGTCTGAGGCTGGATCTGGGCTCGGGTCCTCCTGGGTCCAGGGTGGGTGCTTTGTCCACTGTGTCACCTATCTGCCCCATGATGACATCTTTAGAGTAAAATTGAGGGGTGAGAGGAATGCACTGTGGGAGGGGAAAAGGATGATGTATAATGGGGTGAAATCCCACATGAAAGAAACAGGAAAGGGCTTATGGAGTGGAGGGAGAGATGGTGGAGGAATAGGGCAGTGAATGAGCTTTACACTCATCAGAACTGGCTCAAAGACCTTAATCTCATCAGAGTTGGCTCAAGGAGGGAATAACATACACATCTATCTAAGCCTGAAGGAAAGTAGGAGGTGAAGGGGGTAAGGAGGGAGAGGCGAAAGAAGGGAGGGCAAATTGGAGGAAGGAGTAGTCAGAAACAAATCTTTTTTTTTTTGGTGGGGCAATTGGAGTTAAGTGACTTGCCCAGGGTCACACAGCTAGTAAGTATCAAGTGTCAGAGGCCAAATTTAAACTCAGGTCCTCCTGAATCCAGGGCCAGTGCTCTATCCACTGCACCACCTAGCTGCCCTCCTGAAGCATACTTTTTAAAGTTTCTTCATTTTTCTCAGTGTTTTTTGTTTATGTTTTCTTTTGCAATATGGCTAATATGGAAATGTTTTACATGATTACCCTTAGAAAGTTTATAATTTTATGAAGGCTTATAGTTCTCAAGCTTAACTAGAACTAATAAGTTGTTAAATTGTAAAGGAAAAATAATCCAAAAGTCTCAATTCCCAGAATTTCTCTCTTACAATTACAGATTAATTACCTGCTACTTGTTTTGAAGTTTTCTTAGGATCTTTAACTTCATAAATTGACTCAAATATTGACAGAAGTTCAACGACAGCTTTTTCCACATGTCTACTCTTGTGGTTCAATATGTCAGCCCATTCCTTTGTGTAACGCTATTAATTGATGAAATTTATTTTTAATTATTTACATATGTGTTAATGTGATATACCTGCTACAAAAGTAATAATTTCTACTTCTATTTAAATACTAATAATAGTTAATGTTTATATAGTTCTTTTTATTTTTATAATTTACTTCTAATTTACATAATATTAATTATCTCTACTGGAGAAAAACTGAGAGAGAGGAGTGGCTCTTTCATACTGTATCAGACCAGTAAAAAGTTTATGGTCAAAGGTATAGCTACCAAAGATTCTTCTATCAGTTCCCTGGCCCTCAGAAAAAGAAAAGGGAAAAGTTCAAAGTCCCAAAGCCCTTGACCTTTGTCTGCTTTACTCATCATACACACATGAACAGAAAAGTTTCAAAGAAAATGAAGAGGAAATTAAAGAGACAATATTAAGATAATAATAAGGCAGTAAGATAAAGGGAAAAATGATGAAATGGCTGGTGAAAAAAGGTAAGAGAAATAAATGAAATATGGGCAAGAAACATTAGCTAATCAAAAGAAATGCAAGGAGAAGGGAGGTGAAGAGAATGAGACATGGTTATGTCACTATCCAATCCAATCCCACAAATATTTGTGAAAGGCCTACTTGTTATTTGCAAGGTATTGTGTTAGGCACTGGAGATAGAAAAACAAAGGAGCTCCAGCCAATTTCACACCCAAATTTTGTATTTTTAACTTGCAAGGTTATATTCATGTAACATGATTTACAGTGTGATATGTAAGAATGATACCTACCTCATTGAGGGTTAACATATCTTCTACTTTGGCTGCACCACCTTCTGGCAGAGAAATTAATAATGTTTTTGCTATTTCTTTAGAACGGCATCAATATGCATTTCACACAAGTCATTGACCTACCAAAAATAGGGGGGGACCTCATTAATAAAACAATTTTGGCTCCTTTAGTACTGGCTATGTGTTTTTTATGTTCAGATTATAAATTAATGTAGACATTTGAAAATAGAAGCCTTAACATGTCTGTCTCTATCCATGAGCAATGTATTGTAGTAGTACATCACCAGAAGAGCTGTAGAGTGAAAAGCAGAAATACATTTAACCCTACTTTATGATTATCATGCTAGAAATGAGTGTGTGGCCTACCACCCCTTAGCTGGTCATCCTGTTTTTAACCCTTGCCTCTTACTATTCTCTGTTCCTAATAAGAGCCTCACCTGTGTTCTCTTTAGACATTTATTTTTATTTATTTTTAAAACATTTTTACTTAAAAAAAAATTTTTTTTACAGGGCAATGAGGGTTAAGTGACTTGTCCAAAGTCATACAGCTAGTAAGTGTCAAGTGTCTGAGGCCGGATTTGAACTCAGGTCCAGGGCTCTATTTACTGTGCCACTTAGCTGCCCCCTAGATATTTATTACTTATGTATTCATAGTTCAAAACTTCAGCATGGAGTAAGGCCATGAGATTTCACTAGTATCATTTTGGTAACACAGGATCACTATTTCATAGGATTTAAAGCAGGAAGGAACCTTAGAGATAATCCAGTCAATTAACCTAATATTACATGTAAGGAAACAGGATCAAAGAACTGAAATGATTTAACCCCAATCTGTACAAGTAGAAGTTTAAGAAAGAAAAATGGGGCATAGGAAATAGACAACAGACCTTACCTGGGATAATGATTTGCTTCTGATACATACTGGCTGTGGAGCCACTGGCAAGTTATGCAAATCTCTCAGTGCCCCTAGACAGCCCTCCGAGACCATAATGTATAGACGGGAAAGGAAAAGGTGTTGGATACTCTGCTAAGCACTTAATAAATATTGTCTACTTTGATCCTCATAACAACCCTGAGAGGCAGGTGATGTTACTATCCCCTTTTTTACAGTTGAGGAAACAGAGGCAAACAAGAGGTTAAGTGATTTGCCCAGGGTAACACAGCTAGCAAGTGTCTAAGTCAAATTTGAACCGAGATCTTCCATTTTCAGTTCCATTCCATTAGAGCTAAGTTCCTAATTCATACCAAAGAGGGGGAGTTTCTATTCTAGTAGTTCCCCACACTAATAAAATCACAGATATGGATTTTAAATATAATGCACATCTAGTGTTGTTTCCACTAAATTCAATATTAATGCATTTTAAAGCACTTTCACACATCCCTATACATTTTTAATGACATGTTTCCAGTGCCTCTAAAGCTAAAAACAATTGAGGTAAGCTTCATTAAAGAGATGGAGTTTTGCAAGGTACATGAAAGGGCAACTAGTTGGCGCAGTAGATAAGATTGCCAGGCCTGGAGTGAATCTTCCTGAGTTCAAATTTGCCCTCAAGATACTTACCAGCTATGTGACCCTGAACAAGTCACTTAGCCCTATTTGTCTCAGTTCCTCACCTACAAAATGAGCTGGAGAAAAAGATGGCAAACCACTCTAGTATCTCTGCCAAGAAAAACTTAAATGGGGTCATAGAGAGTCGGATATGACTGAAACAACTGAACAACAACAATAACAAAAGTAGGAGGGAAGGATTGGTGAGTTGGGCGTTATTTCAGACACAATATAGTCTGAGAGAAGGCTTGGTGATGGCCACAACAAATATTTATTTAGTATCTGTTAAGTACCACACTCTATAAATGCAGTTACAGATGAAAAAAAACCACACCACATACTCAATATAAGAAATTATAATTGTTAGTATTTTCATGTAAATCTTATGTATTAAATACCTCCTAATTTGAAGAAATGACCAACATAAAACCTAAATCCTACAATACTCTGTACAATAGATGAAATTTATCGAAAATGTTATTTTAATTTAGTGAGATTCACTTTCAGAAAGAAGCCTTATCCTCTAAACAGATTTAATAAATTTATAAAATATTAATCATATCCTAAATAAAATAAATATAGTTGTATTTTTATTTATGTCACATTAGGAACATACCTTTTTTAAAAGTTGATTAAACATATTCATAACTGCATCAACTTCTTGAAAGAAACTGCCTAATGTTAAAGATGACCATGTTAATATTGTTAATCCCTGTCTCAACACAGATTCTACCTATAAAGATTAAAAAGAAAACATTCCATTAGTAATATATCTGTATTTATAGAAAACATTACACCATCTTTATCGTTAAAATAAAATATCTTCCCCTTTTACTGAAGATCACTTTTTTGTATTTCCTGGTTATCTCTCACTTTAACTCTTTAACTCATCATTGGTGCATATATGTGTATATGTATATATATTCAAAGATATTCCATGTTTAAAGTTCCATGGTATTTAGGACTCTATTGTCCTCCACAAAATGCATATAGTTATTTTATACATCGTAAGATACTACAAACGGGGTAGGAAGGAAAGTTTTCCAAAGTTTCCTATAATTCTTCCTCAGTACAAATACAGGTTCTCTAAACAGAAAAATTATACGACACTGACCTGTTGCCAACAGTTAAAGGACACTTCTATGTGTTTTAATATACTTTCAGAATAACCAACCTTTTTCATTTTGGGTGCCATCAAATTAACAAACACAGTAGGTACTTCCTGGCATAACTCATCATAATACTGCAGAAGACCCTATTAAAATAGCAATTTTTAATTAATTTGTTAAATTTATTTTCATTTTCTATGTATTTATTTCTATGTTTAACTTTCTAGTAAAATATAATAAGAACATAAAGGTTCTTACAAATAACTCTGATGAGTATAAATTGAGCTTCTGTGGGGAGGATAATTTCAGCTAGCTTGCTTATTATTATTATTAGTCTTCTTCCCTCTCATCTGGAGGGTTCACTTTTACATAAATGATAGGGATTCAGTCTCAAGTAGTAATATCTACCAGTAACCTAATTATAACCAAGACAGTATATGATAGTGAATCAATCACAGAAAAGCAAGAGATTCCATATAACTCAAAAAGATGATCCCTAGTGGTATATTTGGGAGGATGACAAAGCAACTGATGACTGATTTGTAGCCCAAATGGCTGGATATGGCTCATAGGAGGTTTATAGAAATATTATAATCATAATTGATATCATTAAAAGAAGATAAAGTCATGGAAAGTATTAATAAGTCTGTCATTTAATAGACTATTTAAAGGTAGTGTTCTAGAAAAAGCATTGGATTCAAAAGACCTGGATTCAAATCCTTTCTATCCATTTACTATGTGACCACATAATCACTCTGGGTCTCAGTTTCTTCATCTGTAACATAGGGGCAATAAATGTTCCTCAGTGTTTTGACAAAAGCTTCTTATGAAATATACAATATTAGATAAATGCAAGCTATGTGTGACATCAGCTTTTGGAAAACCTACTACTAGTAAAGCAATTCATGCTATGTATGGAGCCCATGAAGGGAGATAAGGCAGGAGCAGGGTGAGGAGTAAAAGAAGGTGATAAATTTTTATTAAGTGCCCATGTTATAGGCAGTGTGCTAAGGGATTTAAAAATATGATCTCATGTGATGTTCACATCTATACTAGGAGGTAAGTATAATTATTATTACCTCTATTTGTGAGGCTTATGAAGCTTAGGTGACTTGCCTGGGATGACACAACTAATGAGTGTCTTGAAAACTGATTTGAGTTCCTATCTTCCTGACTCCAGGCCCTGTATTCATTATGCAGCTTCTAAGGCAAAGAAAAATAAGGCCAGAGCAGCAAAAGCCAGTCTAGATTTAGGTATGTGTCAATATCTTAACAAAACATAGGATTTAACCTGAAAAGTATTTTACAGGTCATCTAGTCTTACTCCAGTCAGTTTACAGATGAACAAACTGAGGACCAGTAATTGGCTCAATTTCACTCAGTAAACAGAAGAGCCAAAATTTGAACCCACAATGTTCCTAACATGAAATTCCCCTAATTGGTGGTATCGCACCAGATAAAATTCTACATTATTTACGCATCACTCCTCTAAATTCCGTTTTGATTCTTGTTAAAATACAGATCCTGGGTAGCTAGGTAGTGCAGTGGATAGGGCACCAGCTCTGGAGTCAGCCTCAAATACTTACTAGCTCTGTGACCCTGGGCAAGTCACTTAACCCTATTTCCCTCAGTTCTTCAGCTATAAAATGTGCTGGAAAAAGATATAGCAAACCACTAGTATTTTTGCCTAGAAAATCGCAAATGGGGAGGCAACTAGGTGGTGCAGTGGATAAAACACCGGCCCTGGATTCAGGAAGACCTGAGTTCAAATCCGGCCTCAGACACTTGACACTTACTAGCTGTGTGACCCTGGACAAGTCACTTAACCCTCACAGCCCCACCCAAAAGAAAATCGTAAACGGGGTCATGTTGTTGGCCATGACTGAAACAACTCCACAACAACAAAAGTATAGACATACAGATTCACCTTTTACAATTGTTGCAATCAGAGCATATACACGGAAGAGTATTCTTGTATAAGGCGTTTTTCCCTGTTCGCATTTATTTCTCTGGGGATATAATCTCAGAGGTGGAAACAGTGGACCCAAAGCTTTTTAATTATAGTTCTCATTGTTTTTCCAAGATTCCCAACTTGTGTTTTTTTACTTTTTAAAGTTAACTTGCATTTCTGACCTCACTTATTTCCTTTGGCAAAAGGCACACAAGTCTGCCATTGGGACAAGGTTTCTAGCACTGACTTCCAGCTTTGTTCCTTCCCTCCTTCACTGTTTCTAGTGATTTCTTGAGGGCTTCTCAGAGCAATTTGTATTCATTGTCTGGCCCTGGTCACTTGGGAAGATAATGAGAATGGGGGTCACAATGAGGAAGTTCCCCATCTGTTTTGTTAATAGCTCATATATTAGCTTCCCTGCATTCTTTACTATCTTGAATAAATCTTGATTCATTTATGCTTAATGGCTCTGTTAGCTTGAGTGCTTGTAGGAAAGCTGAAAGCTCTCTATTGAGAAGCAAAATAAATTAGACTCTGGATTGCCAAGGGAAAACTTCCGGAAGGAAACAAGCCAAGGAGATTATTATTGGAAGGCCCTCTAGATTATATATGGATGCCCATCATTTCAAAGGCATGGCCTGTCAGTGTGTTCTGGGGTGCGAGCACATGTGAGTGAGTGTGTGTATGTGTGTGCGTGTGTGTGTGTGTGTGTGTGTGTGTGTGTGTGTGTGTGTGTGTGTGTGTGTGTAAGAGTGAATGATCTGTTTTTACATTTAGCTTTGCTAATCACAGAACTAGGAAAACTTTTTGAATTTTTGTGAACAGAGGCTAAACAGGCTGCTGTTTGAATCAACTATTTTTTCCTGACAAACCTTTTTTAAGTAATCTTAAGTCCTACTTTCCCAGATTTTGATAACTATTCCTACAGAATAAGTTACCCAAATAGCATTCCAGAATAGTATCTGTGAGACTATGTTATAATTAAAATTTTGATATGTGTCTGATTTCAACTTGCTTATGTTGACTTGTTTGTGAAATTGTGCCTTAAGGTTTGAAAATCTTGACTTTGGGTTTTTTTTGCCATGCATAGATTTAGCTATACTTTTGATTTTTGCTATCTTCACTGAAGATTCTCTTTCTGTGTGCTTCTCTTTCTGGCTCCCATCTTCTTTATTTTTGTTCTGTTGCTGTGCATTTTATTACTCTGCCTTTTCCACAGTATGAAACCTCCACAGTAAAACCATTTTCCTATTAATTGAACATTTATGCCCTTTAGGCATAATGAGGGAAAAGTTAATCTTTCTCATATATAAGGGGCTATTTTGAAAACCCTTCCATTATTTGTTTCTGTCATGGGGCACAGAGCACCCCAGAAGTTCTCTGGGGCACATCAAGGAACCTTCTCCTTGAGAAACTAGAGGACAGATAACACCTTAGAGAGATAAGCTGAACCAAATTGGACAGAGCTAGCTTGGGATTCCTACCCTTCATTCTGGTCTCCCTTTCCCTGGGGAGATAAATTTGGGTGTGGCTGCGGCCTTTGTGTTCTGAAGAGGGATCTGTAGCCACCCCTCACCCAATTCCCCCAGCTACCACCAGTTGGGGATGGTCCTCTCTCACTAAAGGAACTTTTCACGGGCAGATGGTCCACCCCCATCAGTCCTCTATAAAAGTACCTTCCAGTCTCCTGTTCGAGGAGATTTGGTACCTCTGAGCCATGTGCTTTGTGCCTGTCTCCCCATGAAAAGTACAAGGATTTCTTTCATGGTTTCCCTCCCCCCACCACACTTCCCTTCCCTTGCACCTAAATAAACTATCACCTTATTCTAACTACTTTTGTGTGCAAGAGGGTGTAATTCTTTAAAGAGGAATTCCCAAGAACCCCAACCCTAGCCAACCCGTACCCCACTTCCCCCATATCATTTCATTGGCAGCTTCTCCCTCCAAAATTCTTTATCTGATCTCTGTCCATCTCACTACTTCTTCCTTCTTCCTTCCCTAACTTTTATCCCAAATTTATTCTTTCTCCTTTATTGTTTTTGCAAACCTATGTACCCAGTTTTACCACATGGTCAATAGCCAATTTGGCCACAGAAAGGCAGAAGGCAACATACTTTTCTCTTTGCAAATAAACAGTCAATACACGGAAGAAGCTGTGGTATAAGATTGTGGTGGAATGGTATTGTGCTATAGGAAATGACAAACAGGATGATCCCAGAAAAACCTGGAAAGACTCATGAACTGATGTATAGTGAAGTGAGCAGAGCTGGGAGGTCATTGTGCATAGTGACAGCAGTGTTGTTCAATGAGCAATTGTGAATGACTTAACTACTCTCAGCAATTCAATGATCCAAGACAATCCCAAGGGACCAATAAGGAAGTTTACTATCCACCCCCATAGAAAGAACTGATAAAAAGAGCACTTGTGGATTGTACATATATAACCTGGATGCAGTCTTATGGAGGGAGGGGGGGGGAAAGGAGGGAGGGAGAAAAATTGAAAACTACCCTTACATGTAACTGGAAAAAAAATAAATGTCTGTTGCTCCACAAAATAAATAAAGGAACAAAGGCCCTCCTTCATTTTAGAGGGGGTAATCTACTCAATATTCAAGTGATTCTTGGGGCTTGAGGTGACAGTGGTGGAAGACTGGAGGATGAATACCTCAAACAAGCCTTGCCCCTTCTTTAACTAGTCAATCCTTGTCCGGAAAATCACGGGATATCGCCCTACCCCATTCTACCTCTCTCTTTTTTTAATCAAATCCTCATTTTTATTGTTACTGTGAAGGGAGTGACAGTCTACTGCCCTATGGATTTGGTTAAGCAGTCAATACAGATTGAACAGGTAGAAGACAGTTTGGAGGCATATAATATTCTCCTTTAGCTACATCCAACACATATTAAAACTCTGCTTTAAAAGAAAAATATTTCCTTAAAAAATATGTAAAGGTAACTTCTACATTACCTGCAAATATAGTTTGTTTGCTTTCAATTGAGCTTCCAGTTTTAGCAGTCTTTTTGCTGGGTCTGGTACTTCCAGCTTCATCTTTATCATGCATTTAGTTTCTCGAACAATTTCTAAAATTTTGGGATCAAAATTAACCAACAATTTCCCAGTTTCTGGATGTCGTACAAAAAGTGTAGCTTGTAAAGCTGTAAATAAATTGGTATTTGTGTTAATTATTCTATAGAGTACTCATTTTGGCCCTACAAGCTGCCCACCAAACCCTGAATGGGAGAAAAAACTCAGTTCCAGGTAGAGATTTTAGGCCTAGAAGCCTATTTAATCCCAGCATTTGTTTTTTTACAGGGCAGGGAAGACTTTTATAAAATATATTATTATTAAGTATCAAATTAGATTCTTCATGGTGTCAATTCCCTGGGGGAAAAAAACTAAGATGTTTGGTGGACCAATGCAATATGAAAAACTATTGTACTCCCGGAGAACAGCTTGGTAGATTTTCTCAAACCAGCATAAGTATGGAAAGTTTTTTCCCCCTAAAGAGGTTTATGTGAATAATATGTCCAACCAGGGTTGACTTTTCTTGCCTTCTTTTTCTAAGCAAAAGAGGCCATTCTTACTTACATGAACTGATGCTGAGTGAGAAGAGCAGAACCAGGAGAACATTGTACACAGTAACAGAAACATTGTGTGATGATCAACTGTGATAGACAACTCTTCTCAGCAGTGTAATGAACAATAATAACAATTTCAAAGAACTCATGATAAAAAATGTTCTCAACATCCAGAAAAAAGAACCGTGGATTCTGAATCCAGATTGAGCCATATTGTTTCTACTTTTGAGTTGTTTTATTCCTTCTTTTGTGAGGTTTTTCCCTTGTGCTCTGATTCTTCTTTCACAATATGACTAATGCAGAAATATGTTTAATGTGATTGTACATATATAATCTACATCAGATTGCTTTCTGTCTTGGGGAGCGAGGAGGGAAGGGAAGGTAGGAGAAAAATCTGGAACTAAAAATCCTATGAAAACAAACGTTGAAAACTATCCTTACACGTAACTGGAAATAATAAAATACTTTTATTTAAAAAAATAATAATAGTATTTTTTTTAAAGAGGGGCATTCTTTGCCTAGTTTCTTAACTAGCCTTAATCATTGAATGGGTGTTGTCTCAGACAAACTGAGACCTGGGAAAGACCTTAGCTTAAAAAGGCCAAGGTCTCCCACTGTATGGAAGGAGATAAGGCTGTATTTTCAGTTGTCCTGATGTATATCTTGCCACTGACCCAGATGGTTCTGGAGAAGAGAGTGAGGCTGGTGACCGCACAGCTCTGCCTCACTTCAATCCAATTCACTTGCAAGTGATAACATCACCTTCTGGATATCACATCCTCTCTGAGAACTAAGGACAAACAATTACTCTTCCAGGCAGTGACCTTGGGCCTCCTTGATCTTTCAGCACTCTCTGGTTGTCTCCCATACCTAGAATGATTTCTTTCATCCCCTCTAAATTCCAACATGCTTGTTTTCCTTCAGCTAAAATCCTAACAACTAATAGAAGCATCTTCGGACCTCACCTCATTCCTAGCCCTTCCATCTGTGATTATCTCCACTTTGTCCATAGTTATTTGTTGTAATAGGTTAGGGAGTGGTGCACAAGGCCATGTAACAGGGGCTGCGAAGGAGCTATGGGATTAGCAGCACTTTTTCCATCACCTCCTTGCTCTACTGGGAGGTGCAGAGAACTTTAGGGGGAAGAACAAGATGGGAGGGGAGGGAACAGGAATCAGGCAGGAGCAAATGACATCACTGTTGGCTAGGAGAGGAGAACAGAGAAGATACTACAAGAGCCTGAGACTCACCAGGCCCCTGGAAAGGGGACTATGTGAGGGTTATCTTCCATGACATCTGTTTGTTTTCTTTCACTGGTAATAGAGAAACTTTTTGACTCTTTGAGGTTTGTAAATCAAGCAGATCATTGGCAGCTGGTGGCTCAGTGATGAGCACTGGGCCTGGAGTCAGGAAGGAGTTGTTCTGTCATTTCAGCCATGTCCAACTTGCCATGACCCCATTTGGGTTTTGCTGGCAAAGATAATGAGTAGTTTGCCATTTCCTTCTCCAGTCCATTTTACAGATGAGGAACTGAGATAAACAGAGATAAGTGACTTGTACAGGGTCACACAGTAAGTGTTGCAGTTCAATTTTGAACTCGGGCCTTCCTGACTGCAGGACTGTTACTCTGTCCACTGCACCACCTCACTGTCCTGTGAGTCTCGAAGACCTGAGTTCAAATTCTGCTTCAGACATGAACTAGCTACCCTAGGCAGGCAAAAAAACCATCTTGGCCTCAGTTTCCTCATCTTTAAAGTGAAGAAAATAATGGTACCTACCTTACAGGCTGCTGTGAGGATCAACTAAGATGACTTATATAAAATGCTTTGCTACATAAATGCGAGGTTGTTAGCATGTGTGTGTAATGGGAGTATGGCAACTACACAATGGAAGGTGTCATCATGGTGTTCTCATTCCAAGGAAGGGAAGCAGAAAAAAAAGTCAGAGAAGTGACTAATCTCCCCAAAGTGTACCCAAGCCCTTTGTTTCATGAGAGTCACTGAGACAAGAGTTACACGTATATGCAAACTGTGTGTTCATCTTTTTGACCAGTGATCCAGCAGGCTCTAGATACTTATGGGTTTGCATCATCTTGTATGACTTTGGATAATAAACATGCAAGTTACATTTTGGGAGTGTTTTTTCTCATTCATTCTGTTGGGTTCCTAGTGATATTTATATTATTTCTGTAAATTTAATTGTGCAAACACATCTTATCTTTAAATATTAAACCATACAGATGTGGCTATGGTGCGATATGAAATTGGAGTCAGAGAACTAAAAGTGTGCTAGCTCCCATCCGCCTGACCTTGGGAAAGTCGGCTACCACTCTGGCCCTAAGTTTCCTCATCTATAAACAAGAGGGTTGATGAACAGGTTCTTGGCCACTACAACACTCTATTTCCTTTTATGATATCTACCTTCCATTTCTTTAATAGTCTTGAATTTATTTTCCCCTCTATAAATGGCCTAAATATGTTATTCCATTTTCTTCTGTTATTTTAATAGATTTTTTTAAAACTATTTAACTCTTTGACACATCGGGAATTTATTGCAGCATATGGTTGGAGTTCAATTTTCCGCAAAGCATTATTAAATGGTGATTCTTTGGTCACTGTTTGTGTTACATCTGGTTGTCATATATTAAGTTATTAATACAGTTTAAATCTATGCCTAGAATCTCTATTCTATTGCTTGTGATAACTGTCATTTTGTATTATGTTTAAACAACCAGGAATCACTAAACTATCAGTTTATCAATTTCTATAAAATATCACATAGGGACTTTATTTGATATTATATCTATATATTAGCTTGGGGAATATTGTCAAATTTATGATATTAATGTTCCCAGCCAGGACCTAGTTATAGCTCTCCATTTATTCATGTTTTCCTTTATTTCTCCCATTAAGACTTAAAGTTTTCTTGGAATAAATCTCTTGTATCCTAAATTAAACTAATATCCAAGTGTTTAAGAGTTTTTGTTATCATTATTGTGAAAAGAATTTATTTATTCATTGCATTTTCTAGATCTATGTTTATAGGAAATAGAATGGATTTTTCTGGATTTATCTTATTTTCTCTGACAGCTTAAATAATTTATTACTACTATTAATTTTTGATTTATTTTGATTCTAGAGGTTTGCAATCATGTCATCTGAAAAAATGACATTTATATTTTTTATTTACTGCTTTTATTTTTTACATCTGAGAGTTATCACTAACAATCCTAATACTATAGATAGTATCTCAAAAGTCTGAGTACATTTCTAAACTACTAAAGCTTAGTACAGTTTAAAAGTACACTCATACTTTGGGGATATGTTGCATACAATTATGGGGTGAGGGTAATCATTGTCTCCTTACTATTTTTAAAAGGGAATGTATCTAAATTGAGTACAATGCTGCTTCTTGGTTTTAAATACTTAACTCTTTATAGGAGTAGGGGATAAATCATTCAGTTAATTCCTTCAAGTACTTCTCTGATGATGCCTGGATTCTTAAAAGCTCTTCTCAGCAATACAATGGTCTAAGATAGTTTCAAAGGACTGTGAAGGAAGATGCCTCTCCAAATCCAGAAAAAAAAGAACTGTGGAATCTAGATGCAGACTGAACCATACTATTTCTACTTTTTTTGTTTTTGTTTTTTGAGGTTTTTCCCTTTAGCTCTGATTCTTCTTTCACAGCATGACTAATACAGAAATATGTTTAATGTGACTGTACTTATATAACCTATATCAGACTGCTTGCTGTCTTGGGGAGAGGAAGGAGGGGATAAAAATTTGAAACTAGAAATCTTATAAAAACAAATGTTGAAACTATCTCTACATACAACTAGAAAATAATAAAATACTTTTATGATGAAAAAAGAAAAAAGAAATTAAGTAGGTTCAGTCTGGAAAAGAGGAGACTCAGGGGGAACATTGTAGCTTTTTTCAAATATTTGAAGGGCTGTCATGTGGAGGAAGAATTAAATTTTTTTCTGTTTGACACAGATGGTAGAAGAGGAGCAATTAGTAGAATGTGTAAAGAGGCCAATTTAGGTTTGATATCATGAGAGGCAGTGGGTTCCCCCTCCTAGCAGATGTTCAAGCAGAGACTGATAACAAATTTTTCTGCTATGTTTATAGTGGGAATTCCTTTTGTGTATGGACTGATGGACACGGTGGTCCCTTCTAATTCTCAAATTCGGTGCTCCTGTGAAATCATTATGTAATATTCACTATTTTTCTTATTGTTAAATTGATTAATTACAGAACACTTTTCTTGTATTGCAACAGCCTTTTATTGTAGACATAAAACTGTGTTATACTGGTAATTCTTTTCATATGTTCTCAAACTCTTATTTTTAAATGGCCAGGCCATGGACAAAGCTGTTGCTTTTAACAGGTGCACAGATGGATAGGACCTGTGCCTAGGCAGAAATATAGGCCCTATACATAAGAAATCCTTACGTAGTATCCATAGATAGGTTTCAAGGGAAGGTTTCTAAGAATTTTTTTAATGTTAATAACTGTATTTAAAGGTTGGTTTCAAGAATTGGGTTTTCCTTTGTATGTTGATTTCCTATGTATTCTATTTCACGCATTAAAATATTAGACTTAGAAAAGGGATTTATTAAAATTAAAACAACTCTGAGGTACCACCTCACATCAATCAGAATGGCTAATATGACAAAAAAGGAAAACGCTGATGTTGGAGAGGATGTGAGAAAACTGGGACACTAATCCATGTTGGTGGAATTGTGAACTGATCCACCATTCTGGAGAGCAATTTGGAACTATGCCCAAAAGACTATCAAACTGTGCATACCCTTTGGTCCGACAATACCACTTCTAGTTTATATCCCAAAGACATTCAAAAAAAGGGGAGGGGGAAGGACCTATCTGTATAAAAATATTTATAGCAGCTCTTTTTGTGGTGCCTACAAACTGGAAGTCAAAGGATATCCGTCAATTGCGAACGGCTAAACACATTGTGGTATATGATTGTAATGGAATATTTTTGCTGTAAGAAATGAAAGCAGGATTTTTTAAAAAACCTGGAAAGATTTACATGTATAGGGAAGGAAACAGAACTAGGAGAATGCTGTACACAGTAATAGCAATATTTTTCAGTGAGGAACTATGAATGACTTAGCTATTCTCAGCAATAGAATGATCAAGACAATCCTAAAAGACTCATGATGAAGCACATTATCCACCTCTAGAGAAGAACTGATATAGATGGAATACAGACTGAAGCAATGTTATTTTTCACTTTTTTTTCTTTTCATCAAGTCTTCTACAATGGAAATGTTTTACATAATTGCACAAGTGTAACCTATATCTGATTGTTTACCACTTGAAGGAGGGAGAAGGAAGGGAGGGAGGAATAGAATTTGGAATTCAAAACTTTAAATAAAAATGTTTTTAAAAAAAGAAAAAAGAAAAGGGATTTATGGGCTTTAGAACTACCAAAGGGATATGTGACTCAGAAAGAGTTAATAACTCCTGATTTACACAATCATGCTAGCCAGCCATGCCTGTACTGACTTGCTTTCTATTAGTTTTCTTGTCTGATTCCCTAGTTCCTGGTCCCACGTTCCAATTTCTGCAAATACCAGTTGTAGAGGGGCTGGAGAGTACTCACATATTGTAATCATACATGACTTAAGTGTTCATTTAATACATTAAGAATTTCGATAACTATAAACATTAGATTTATTTTAATGCAGTTAAAATATAACTACGAAACCATTCAGAATCATTTAACTTAAATCCAAAAGCATTTTTTTCTTACATAACTACATACATACCATATTGTAACTGTGAGATCTCTTTGACCCAGGCTGTATGATAGAGTACTTCAAATTCCACTAAAACATAAGAAATTTTGTTGTATTGTCGAATAACTGCTTTACCCTCTGGACTTGACAAGATGTCTGAATTTTTCTGTTTTTTTAAAGAGGGAACAATTACTGATTTTTCTTAGAACCTAGTTTTTTAAAAATATCAATTCAATTCAGTAAACATTTATTAAGTGCTTACTATGTTCCAGGAACTGTTCTAAGCTCTGGAGATACAAAAAGAGGTAAAAGACAGTTCCTGCCCTCAAGGAACTTAAAATGTAATTGTGATCGAATGTGTGCTATAATAAATGACAAGCAGGATGACTTTAGAAAATTCTGGAAAGACTCATATGAATTGATGTATAGTGAAGTGAGCAAAACCAGGAAAATGCTATACAAAGTAACAGCAATACTGTTTGATGAAGAAGTTTGAATGACTTAGCCATTCTCAGCAAAATAGTGATCTAAAGTCAATCCCAAAGTTGATGAAACATGCTATCTACCTCCAGAGAAAGAACTGACAAGGTTTGAATACAGACTGAAGCTTGCTATTTTTCACTTTCTTCTTCATTCTTTTTTCTTTTATTTAAGTCTTATTGTACAAAATGACTATATGTAAACAGTTTACATGATTGCCCATGTATAACCTGTATCTGACCTGCTTTCCATCTCAGGGAGGGGATGGAGAAGGAAAGGAGAATAGAATTTGGAACTCAAAACTTTTTAAAAAATGTTTAAAAAGTGTTATAACATGTAACTGGGGAGAAAATCTATATGTGTATATATGTGTGTATGTGATGCATCTAATATAAAATAATGGCCATTGTATCTATATGATGTGATATAAGAGTTTAAGATTATAGCAAGAGGTAGAGCAGCTTTAATGTAGTAAGTTTGACTAAATGGAACAATATATCACTTAGTTAAAGCAATGTCATAAGTATAACATAATTATCAGCTTACAAAAAAGTAGTTGATTGGCTCACTAATCCGCCGGAAGAGCTGCCTCACCCACAGTATCTTTCCTGCTACAGGAGGCATGTTTCTGGCAAGGGGAGGGTCTTCTTTTTGAGCAAGATAAAGCTATAATTTAAAAACTGCTATCAAATATATGATGGCAAACATTCATGCTATACATTCATTTTTCTACTGTTAAAACAATATAGCATCTATGGTAGCTACCACTAAAGAGTAAAACATCGTGGGTGCTCACTCATAACTATGCCCTAACGTATTTTCTTGCCTAACTCCCACCTGTATATACATACATGTTTCTGCCACTATCCTCAATTCTGAAAAGGAAATAAGAGTGAGCATCTGGTTATAATACATCTACCATCATCTTTCTCTGGAATATACATTTCTATGGTGAGAACTTTTTAAAAATGGCTCCTGTGGAACAAAATGCATTCTCTAGGGTAGTAAAAAGAGGTATACAACTAATTGCCCTGAGGAATTATCTTGGACCTAAAAGCCAAATTATATCAAATATTTTTAAAAGAAACATCATTTTGCATGAACACATTATTCCAAGTTTCCAATTATGAATGAACAGAACATTTACCTTTTTTGTAGCTTCCAGTTCAGCAACATAAAACTGAAGAATGCGCTGAATGGTATTGTGCAATTTCTAATTGAAGGCATGGAATGTTTCAGCTTTTGAAATCTAAAAGTAATGAAATGCAATTATTTTGTGAATTATTTGCTTACTACTTAACTACTGATGGAATATATTTAAGAATTTGTTGTTAGAACTAAACTGATGTGAATTGATGAATGCACTTGATACATGCTCATAAAATGAATGCACATAGCCCTACATTTTAAAAACATATTCCAAGAATGTTAAGAGTCATAGATTTATGGCAAAATAAGTTGCCACTAAATAACCACAGCAGTCAGAGAAATCAATCTCCAACATATTCCTGGCAGCAAGGATGGTGTGGCAGATAGTGTACTGGACCTGCAATCAGAAGCCTTGGTTCAAATACAACCTCAGTTACTTGCCAACTGTGTGACCCTGGGCAAGTCACTTAACCTCTCCTCATCAGCAAAAGAGGGATAATAATAGCACTTACCTCCCCAGATTGTTGAAAGGCCTAACATTTGAAAACAGGCTTTGCAAATCTTTTGTTTGTTTGTTTGTTTTTTGGTGAGGGCAATTGGGGGTTAAATAAGTGGTCAGTGTCTGAGGCTGAATTTGTCCTCAGGTCCTCCTGAATCCAGGCCAGTACTCTATCCACTGCACCACCTAGCTGCCCTGGGCTTTGCAAATCTTAAAGTTCACAGAAGTACTAGGTATTATTTTGTATAATCATTAAGATCTTCATACTTCCATAATATTTTTACTTTTTAAAAACTCCTCTAAGTGTTATTTTTATATTAATACCAAGCTGTTGAGGTAAGTAATGTGGTTTATACTCAATTTACTGAAATAAAGTGAATTCAGGGACTGTGACTTGCTCAAGTCAAATAGCTCATCTAGGGTGGAGCCAGGACAAAAAACCCAGATCAGCCAACTCTAAGGTCATTTCTCAAAGCAGCTGTTGTGGACACTGGGAAGAATTTTAACAAGAACACTGAAACCATTCCCTCTGGCCCTTATTCCTGCCTCTGCTTGCCCACCCATTCACTCATGCTACCCACGGTAGTAGAGAATGCTGCCAGTCTCTTCTGGTTGGCTCTGTGGGGAGGAGAAGAGAATTGCAGTCATCTTTAGCATAAAATGAAAAAATGTGGGAACCACTCACTCTGCTTTTACTATTAGCTTTTTTCTGGCTGCTCTCTTTTCAGCCAGGGGGTGAAGAATCTCTGTTCACCCAGTCAGGACACCAGGAAATGAACTTGTGAGAGAGAAAGGACTGTCTTTTCCCCTGCTCCTTCTCTTTTCCTACAGCTCCCTCCCAGAAGGGGGGGGGGGGTTGTTTGTGTGCTGTGTTGTGTGTCCTCCTCAGGTTCAGATGTTGGAGGTGATTCTTATGGACCCAGGAGTTCAGGTCACAGTGACCTTGGAGCCAGGATTGCAGGCAAAGGGATACAACTGGGAGCCCTGAAAAGCCAGAGTACCCAGGACTTAAGCCAGAGAGAGGTTTTGGACCAGAAAAATGGGATAGTGTCCTATAGGAATTGTGCTAACTATGGACTTAATCCTCTTCAACTCCCAGAGACAGATGCAGGGAGGAGAGGGGAAGAACAGATTATGCCTCACATGGGTTGGGTAATATTTCTGTGTGAAAAGGAAGGAAAAAAGGAAGGAAAGAAGGGGAGAGAGAAGAGAAAAAGACCTGTTATCAACTATAAAGCTGATCAAAGATTATTTGCCCTTCACTGTAGCATATAAGGAATTTGCTTTGAATATGAGTTAATTTGGATTGTGTGGCATAAAAAACAATATTCAGTAGAAGACATTAAATGTGTGTTTGCTGTCTTATTTATGCTAAGAAAATCTCTTTCTAAAATTGTCAATGAAGAAGATACCATATTATGTTATGCTTTTTCTGGATAATTACTAACCATAAGTTTCTGAAATTGTTAGTATAGAGAATTTCATGACTATGTTCACTGAACTCAAGACTTCCAAATTCAAGACTGTTTCATCTACAAGTACAATATTTTAAATTATGCTACATTTAAATTATTAATAAATACCGCTGAAGTTGGTGAAGAGCATGTTGAGAAGACAAGATTTTTCCAAAAGTACTGCTCATGAAGGTTTGTATTTGTACCTAAGATAAAATATGAATATTTGAACTATGCAGTATTATATATCACAGCAAATATCCATTTTGTGATAAAAAATGATTACTGCTACTTATAACATTATAGTATTTCTAACAGACTCCAAGTTACTTTAAATGTAGCTACCAATAATCATTACCTATAGTAAGAGGTTACTATGTTTATAATATTTGTTTGCAAATAAACAAACATTTTATGATTGCCATCAGTCAAAAAAATGTAGCTACCAATGCCATAAGCCATATAGGAAGCACTCTTAAAAGACAAAGAGAATCCTGAAAATAAAAGGTCAAAGTATTAGAAACTTTTATTGTACTTTGTGTCTCTCTGTAAGATTTTGCTTAGCATCATGGATTTTAAACTGCTAGAAATCTTTTGAAACAATGTCACTACAAAATCATAATTAAATGTAAAATTATAGAAAATGCAAGTAAAACTAATTATCAACAAGTACTGTGTCAAGCACTGGGGATACAAATACAAGCAAAAAAGCAGACCCTGCTCTCAAGGATAAATTACTCAATCTAATGGGAGGAGATAACACATAAAAGGGAGTTGGAGAGGAGTCAGAAGTGGTGGATACACATAGTAGCTATATCCATAGAGTCAGAAGCACTGACAGGGAGAGGAATGAAGGACTGCCAGCCTGGACCATCCCCAAAAGAGAGGGGACAGCACAGAAGGAAATTCCTTCATGAGAAGACAGATGAGTCCGGTAAGAAATTCAGTACATGACAAGTGGTGTTAGGAGAGATTCCATTCAAAAAGGAAAAAGTTCAGCAATTGTACTTGATAAATTCCAATAAGAAGCAGCTGCTTTTGTCAGTCTAACAATAACAATGGATAGGCCTGATGTCTTTTGGGGACATGCAACCAAACGCAATATACTTCCAAGATTGGTCAATCTGATGACTGCTACCCAGTACTGGTGATTCATGTGAGTATAAGTAATATAGGTAGAAGGAACAAGGAAATTATTGCTAAGAATTATTAAGTTTTAGAAAAGAAACTAAAAGCCTTAGGGGAGCAGGGAGCATTTTAATCAATGTTGATGACAAAAGACAGTGCTTTGGAAGAGTAAAAAAGACTTGGAAAGTGAACAACTAATTAAGAAGGAATTATATGAATAAAGCTTTTAATTTCTAGGAGACAGATTAGAAATACAGGAATGTCAGATTCTTGGTCAAGTATATATCAAGGACTGATATTTACATGGAGTTTCAAGAATCTAATCAAAAAGAGATTTAAACTAAAAAGGAAGGGGGAGATAAAAAAGGCTAGATAGACAATCATAAGTGGAGGACTGATCATATGCACAAGCAGCTGGAACTTTTCCTTGCTCTGTAACCAATTATAGAATGATCTCTGAGAACAGAAATTGCCTGCCTGTGCCTACCCTACAGCTCCTGGGGCATGAGTAATTTATCCACTTTTCATTCCCTAAATCCTTATCTTTTCCTAGTGAACCAGCATCATTTACTTTTTTCCCATCTTCCTCTTCTTTCAAGTCTTATTTATTTATCCTTATGTGATGGATTTGTCCACCAGATAAAGATAAACTCCACTTTTATTGCATTCTGAGGTGTTTGTTATAAAGCCTGTGGAAAATCAGTAACTCAGACTTTACAAAATGAGTAGAGGACAGAGAGGCTTATTCTCTTCCAATTATAGGGAAAGAAAATATTTCTTCCCTGATCTTGGTGCTCTGAGATTTATTGGCTTTCGATAATAATCATCATAAAAAAGTTCCCAAAATGACAGGGGAAAGCACAATGTGAACCTGTGGGACCACTGCCTTGGACTTAAAAACATAATGGTGAGCTTATATTGAGGTCCCTAGTGACTCCTAAGGGCTTCAGATGAACAACAAATAGAGATTATCAATACTTCTATATCAAATTATTTTTATGCATCCGTGACAGTGAAATAACCACATTTGAATTATCACATCACTGTCAGAGAACTGATGTGGAAGCACAACTCCTGCTTCCTGGAAGAGAGGTGACAGGCTGTGCACAATGAAGCATACATTCTCAAGAATGGCCGCCCAATGCCAAGATAGAAGCGTGAGGAAGGAACCCTCTGAAGTTCTCCCAAATTTCCCTTCAAAACCACTACAAAACCACCTTGGAATAGTTCCAGGAGCAAGGAAACAGCTTCCAGAGGTGCCAGCAAGCCTCACATCAGGGGGCTTTAAGCCTGGTGCAATGTACCAGTGAGGCCCCACCCTCCTGAAAACTAGCAGCCATAGGCAAGTAAGCAGTCTGGGCAGCAAAGCAAGAACCCTCATGAGCCACCCCACCCTTAGCACAAACCAGCCTGAGGCTGGTCAACAGGAGATCCTACCCCTGGGACCTAGCAGCAGAGAGATTCTTTTTGCACAGTAAACCCCCAGCAGGGACCCCAACTCTCAGGACACACAGTTATTCCTCCAGGACCTGCTAATAGAAAGACTCTGTTACAAAAGCAACCCAGCAGCAAGGCACCACCCCTGGAGAAGGCAAGCTCACACCCAGAGGAGCCCAAAAGGGAGGACCACCCCCCAAATATCAGGCAGAAGGGAAGCTTACCCTAGAGAGAAAGCAGGCAGCTAAGGCCAAAGGCTCAGTGAAAGCCACCAGTAAGACCCAAAGCCTCAGCACAAAAACCTGGACAATGCAGGACTAGAGTCCAACTCTCTTCTGATGAAGAAATCAAAGCTGTCTATTGCCATATGAAAAAATGCTCTAAATCACTATTGATTGAGAGATACAAATTAAAACAACTCTGAGATACCACCTGACACCTATCAGATTGGCTATATGACAAAAAAAGGAAAATAATGAACGTTTGGAGAAGCTCTGGGAAAATTGGAATACAATGCATTGTTGGTGGAGCTGTGAACTGATCCAAGCATTCTGGAGAGCCATCTAGAATTATGCCAAAGGGCTATAAAGCTGTGCATACCCTTTGACCCAGCAATACCACTTTTGGGTGTTCTTTCCCAAAGAGATCATAAAAAAGGGTAAAGGACTTGCATGTACAAAATATTTATTAGCTGCTCTTTTTGTGGTTGCAAGGAATTGGAAATTGAGGGGATGCCCATCAATGGGGAATGGCTGAACAAGTTGTGTATATGAATGTCATGGAATTCTATTGTGCCGTAAGAAACAATGAGCAGGAGGAGTTCAGAGAAAACTGGAAGACTTGTATGAACCTGACTGATGAGTGAGATGAGCAGAACCAGAAGAATACTGTACACAGTATCATCAACATTGTGTGTTGATCTACTGTGATAGACTGGATTCTTCTCACCAATGCAAAGGTACAGAAGAGCTCCAGGGGACTCATGATGGAAGGGGATCTCCAAATCCAGAAAAAAAAAAAAAACTGTGGAGTAGAGATGCTGATTGAACCATACTATTTCTTTGCTTTCGGTGCTGTTTGTTTTTCTATTTGGGGGGGTTTTCTCATTGCTTTAATTCTTCTCTTATAACATGACTAATGCAGAAATATGTTTAATGTTATTTGTATATATATAACCTACGTCAGATTTCCTGCTGTCTGGGGTGGGGAGGAGAGAGAAAAATCTGAAATTGGGATAGCTTGTATAAGCAAATGTTGAGAACTGTTTTTTTGCATGTAACTGGGAAAAAAATAAAATACTTTTATGAGAAAAAAAATCAAATAAAACCACCAAGTAACAAAAAAAGGATAAAAATAGGCAAGCCCCCCCAAAAAAAAACCCAAAAAGGCTTGACTATAGAAAGGGTTACTATGGATATTAGGAAGATTAAGGCATAAATTTAGAGGGGGACATAGTTCCAAAATGGTTACAGGTGAAGCTTCAAAGAAAAATGTAATTTGGTCTCAGCCAAAAGAATTCTCAAAGAGCTTAAAAAGGACTTTAAAAAGCAAATTAGAGGGGGCAGCTAGGTGGCGCAGGGATAAAGCACCGGTCCTAGATTCAGAAGGACCTGAGTTCAAATCCAGCCTTAGACACTTGACACTAGCTGTGTGGACCCTGGGCAAGTCACTTAACCCTCATTGCCCCGTCCAAGAAAAAAAAAAAGCAAATTAGAAAAGTAGAAGAAAAGCTGGAGAAAGAAATGAAAGTAATGCAAAAGAATCATGAAAAAACAAGTTAACAGCACTGGAAACAATAGACAAAAATTTACCAAGGAAAAATAACATCCTAAAAACAAAATTAGCTAAATGGAAAAGGAAATACCAAAAAGTCACTGAAGAAAATAATTCTAAAAATTATAATTGAACAAATAGAAACTAATGATTCTATGAGACATCAAGATTACAATAAAACAAAGTACAAAAAGTAAAAAAAAATAGAAGAAAATGTGTAATTTCTTATTGGAAAAATAACTGAAATAAAAAATAGATCCAGTAGAGATAATATAAGAATTATTGGATTACCAGAAACATGATCCAAAAAAAAAAAAAAAGGCTGGTGATAGCTTTCAAGAAGTTATCAAAGAAAACTGCCTGATATATTAAAACCAAAGAAACTGAAGAAATCACTGATCACCACCTGAAAGAGATTCCAAAATGAAAAACTCCCAGGAAAGTCATAACCACATTTCTGAGCTCATAGGTCAAAGAGAAAATAGCCCCAAAAGATACAATTCAAACATTATGGAGCTACAGTCAGTATTACACAGGATTGGCAGTTTCCATGTTAAAGAACCACCGGGCTTAGAATATGATATATGGGAAGCAAAGGAGTTAGATTTACAATCAAGAATCAGCTACCCAGCAATATAAGTGTAATCTTTCAGGAGGAAAAATGGATATTAATGAAATAGAGGACTTTCAAGCATTTCTGATTAAAATGCCAGAGCTGATAAAAATTTGACCTCCAAATACAAGACTCAAGGGAAACATAAAAAAGAAAAAAAGAAATAGGAAAAATGTAAGAAACTCAATTAGGTTAAACTGTTTATATCTCTATGCACAGATAATACTTTTAAGTCTAAACAATTTATTACTTATACCTTATCATACAGGAATATATGTAGACAGAGGATGTGGTTAGATGGTGTCTTGATGGGATGATCCCACAAAAAAACAAACAAAATAAAGGGCTGAAACAAATTGCATGGAAGGAGGAGGAGGAAGATGGAATGGGGTACATGTCCACATAAAAGAGGCATGAAATAACCTTTGTAATGGAAGGGGAAGATGGAGGGAGGATGGCAGGCAAAGCTTAAATCTACTCTCATCAAAATTGGCTCAAATAAGGAATAACATAAACACTCTGGATATAGAAAATCATTTTACCCTCTAAGGAAGTAAAAAAAGGGACAGGGGTAATCGAAGGGGGGAGCAGAGACTGATAAAGGGAGGAGATATAGGGGAAGTCAGTAATCAGAAGTAAAACACTTGTGGGAAGAGAATAGGGGTAACAGAGGGGGGATAAACAAATGAAAAATAGCATGGAGGGAAATAAACAGTTATAACTATAAAATGAATGGGATGACCTCACCATTAAACAGAAGCAGATAGAAAAAAACAGATTAAAACCCAAATCCTATAATATGTTTTTGTTTTGCTTTGTTTTGAGTAAGGCAATTGGGGTTGTGACTTGCCCAAGGTCACACAGCTAGTAAGTGTTAAGTGTCTGAAGCCAGATTTGAACTCAGGTACTCCTGACTCCAGGGCTGGTGCTCTATCCACTGTGCCACCTAGCTGCCCATATGTTTTTTTTACAATAAAACACATTTGAAGCAGAAAGAGACACACAGGGTAAAGATAAGGGGCTGGAGTAGAATTTATTATGCTTCAGCTGAAGCAAAGAAAGCAGGGGTATGATTTCAGTCAAAGCAAAAATAGATCTAATTAAAAGACATAAACAAGGAAACTATACCAAGCTGAAAGGTACCATAGACAAGGAAATCATATCAATACTTAACATATATGCACCAAATGGTATAGAATCTAAATTTCTGAAGGAGTGAAATGAGTTACAGGAGGAAATAGAAAATAAAACCATACTAGTGGAGGACCTTAACTTTCCCTTCTCTGAACAGGATAAATCTAACCAAAACATAAACAAGAAAGAGTTAAATAAGTGAATAAAATTCTGGAAAGGTTAGATATGACAGATGTCCAGAGAAAACTAAATGGGAAGAGAAAGGAATAGACATTCTTCTCAGCAATACATGGGACCCACACAAAAACTGACCTTGAATTAGGACAGAAAAACCTCACACCAAATGCAGGAATAGCAAACTCATCCTTTTCAGATCATTATGCAAAATTACATTAAATAATGGACAATTGAAAAACAGATTAAAAATTAGTTGGAAATTAAATACTCTGATCTTAAAAAACAAGTGGGTCAAAGAACAAATCAAAGAAACAATCAATGATTTCATGAAAAAAAAAGAATGTAGCCAAAGTGGTACTTAGGGGAAATTTTATATACCTAATTGCTTTCATAAATAAAATAGAGAAAAGGCAGATCAACAAATTAGGCATGCAACTAAAAAAAACTAAAAAATGAAAAAAATTTAAAATCGCCAATTAAACACCAAATTGGAAATCCTGAAAATCAAAAGAGATAATAATATCGAAAGAAAGAAAACCATTAAAGTAATTAATAAAACTAGAATCTGGTTTTATGAAAAAAACAATAAAACAGATAAACCATTGGTTAATTTGATCAAAAAAGGAAAGAAGAAAACCAAATTATTAGTATCAAAAATGAAAGGGGTGAACCCACAACCAATGAAGAGGAAATTAAGACAATTGTTGGGAACTATTTTGCCCAATTATATGCCATCTAGTCCTGGGGATTTTTTCTAAGGAAGTTCATTGATTGCTTTTTCAATTTCTTTATCTAAGATTGAGTTAAGTATTTTATTTGTTCTTCTGTTAATCTGGGTAGTTTATATATTTATAGATATTCATCCATTTCATTTAGATTGTCAAACTTATTGGCATATGAAACCATCTGCAAGCATTATCTGTTATGGGGATAAGCTAGAAGCCTTCTTAATACAATCGGGGTAAAGCAAAGATGTCCATTATCACCTCTATTATGTAATATTGTACTAGAAATGTTAGGTATAGTAATGAGAGAAGAAAAAGAAATTAGAGGAATTAGAATAGGTAATGAGGAAACAAAACTATCATTCTTTGCAGATATGATGTTATACTCAGAAAATCCTAAAGAATCAACTAAGAACTAGTTGAAATTATTATCATCTGTAGCAAAGTTGCAGGATACAAAATAAACCTGTATAAAACATCAACACTTCTATATATTACCAACAAAGTCCAGCAGCAAGAGGGAGAGAAAGAGAAGTTCCATTTTAAAATAACTGTCTACCATGTCAAGAACAAACAAGGAACTATGTGAACATAATTACAAACATTTTTCACACCAATAATCTAAACCAACTGGAAAATATTCATTGCTCATAGGTAGGTCAAGCCAATATAATTAAAATGAAAATCCTACCTAATTTAATCTAATTATTTAGTGCCATACCAATCAAACTATCAAAAAATATTCTATAATAATAATTCTAGAAAAAATAATAACAAAATTCATCTGTAAGAACAAAAGCTCAAGGATATCAAGGGAAATCAATGAAAAAAAAGTGAAAGATGGTCAAGCAGTACCAGATCTCAAACTGAATACAAGCAAACTATATAGAGAACTGAGTCAAATTTATAAAAATACAAGTCATTCCCCAATTGGTCAAGGGTTATGAACAGGCAGTTTTTAGACAAAGAAAATCAAAGCTATCTATAGTCATATGAAAAACTGCTCTATATCACTATTGATCAGAGAAATGGCAAATTAAAACAACTCTGAGGTATCACCTCACACCTATCACAGTGGGAAATATAACAAAAAAGGAAAATATTTGATGTTGGATGAGATATAGGAAAAACTGATACTGCTAATCCACTGTTGGTAGAATTATGAACTGATCAAACCATTCTGGAGAACAATTTAGAACTATGCCCAAAGGGCTATAAAATTGTGCATACCCCTTGATCTAGCAATACCACTGCTAGGTTTATATCCCAAAGACATCCCCAAAAGAGAAAAAGACCATTTGTACAAAAAATATTTATAGCAGTGCTTTTTGTGGTGACTAAGAATTGGAAATCAAAGGGAAATTACAAATCAATTCAGGAATGGCTAAACAAGCCATGGTATATGATTGTAATGGAATATTATTGTGCTATAAGAAATGATAAACAGGATGGTTTCAAAAGGCCTTGAAAGACTTAAATGACCTGATGTATGGTGATGTCAGCAGAACCAGGAGAGTGTTGTACATAGTGACAGCAATATTGTTTCATGAAGGAATTGTAATGACAACTATTCTCAGACAATGCTATAATATACAGACAATCCCAAAGGACTAATGATGAAGCATATTATCCACCCTCCAGAGAAAAAACTGATATTGACTGAACACAGACTGAAGCATGCTATTTTCACTTATTTCCTTCATTTTTTTTCTTTTGAGTTTTCTTGTACCAAAAAACTAATATGGTAATGTTTTACATAATTGCACACATATAACCTATATCTGATTGTTTACTGCCCTCAGGGAGGGAGGAGGGAATGGATGGAAGGAGGGATAGAATTTGTAATCAAAACTTTGAATAAAAAATGTTTACTATAAAAAAGAAAGAAATGGCTCATGTGCTTCATTTATTCTGCTTAACTTTACTTATTCATAAGAAGGAATAGTTTTTCAGGGGGATTATTGGGAATGGATAACAATTTTTTCAAGAGTACAATGAACCATTTTTTTTTTATAAATAGAAAGTTGAAGGATGTTCTTGCCCCTTTATGTCCTTCTGTGGAGAGGAATACATTCCATCCATATTCCCAAAGGTGGGATACAAGCTGCCTTACAGACTCACCAGGTTATTTTTAGGGTTCTTTTGATATTCTCTCTATCCACAGTTGTCTACTGAAACCATACTGTAGCAGCTTCACGAAAGCAGTTGGCACATTCTCAGACCTGTAGCTGAGAATATGGACATAGAGACTGGGGAGTTTACTTTTTTCTATGATCCAGGAGGATATATTCTAAAAGCTTTTTAAACATGAATTGTGAGGATACAATTTACTAATTAATACCATGAGGCCACCTGCCCAGGGCATGAAAGGGATTAGGTTGATACCTTATTAAGTGAATAAGAATGTTTAAAATGGAAATTTAAAATATGGCCTTGGTACTTTATTTCTTCAGGCTGCCAGCAGTGCTAAAATACACAAAGCTTTTCTGACATATGTAAAATATATAAAAGGGTGTTAAAATTTTTAATTACCCATTAAGCATTGATTAGATTTATACACATTTCTTACCTATTTTAAGTGATATGTTTGCCCTAAATTCATGGCTGATGAAAGAATAAACATACGAAAGTCCAGTATCATATTTATCTTTATTAAATTAAAAAGCAACATAGAATTATTACTTACCTCTAAGCCATTGATTTTTGTTGTAAAATCTAAGAAATCTGCTTCAAATTCTGTCTTCCGTGGATCCAGAGTATTATACTGTTTTTTCTTAATACCTTGGTATATATTTTTGAATTTTATTGCCATGATATCTATCCTTCTATGGTAGAATTACTCAAAGCTGAATAAGTTTGCACAATTGTAATCATTCTTCTGTACATCTTTAAAAGAAAAGTGGTTGTTGCATTATAAAAAAGGGATACTAGTGTTAATAATGCTTTTATCCTAAATTTCTTATGCTGAATCATTCATTGAGGATTTTAAACAATAAACATTCATAGAATAATATAGCAGGAACAGACCAGACAAAATTAATCCAAACTTCTTCCATAAGTGAATCTTTGTATTTATGGCAGCCCAGATGTGTGACTCTCTTTTGTATTCAAAGATGAATGCTAGAACTATAAAGCCAGTTTCTATTGACTTGACTGTCATCAAAAGATATATTTTAGAAAATGTTAGGAGTATCATCTCTCTTTCTTAAATTTCCAGAAAATATGAGAAGCAACGTGATAAAATGAAAAGTGTGTTGGATTTGATCATAGGATCCGATTCAGTGGGGGAAGGGCCTTAGCAGTCACTGAATACAACTGCCTTCTTTTACAGATGAAGAAACTGGGGTCCAGAAGGGTTAAATGATTTGCCTAGTATCACACAGCTAGTAAAGCATCTGAGGCAGGATTTAAACTCAGGTCTCTTGCTCTATCCACTATGCCACCTGGCTGGTTTTAGAACACTTGGGTTTGAATCCTAGTTTTGCCACTTATTACCTGTGTGATCTTGGGCAAATCACTGACTCTCTTGGTTAAATGGAGTTGGTACTAGAGATCCTTTCTAAGATCCAGCTCTAAATGAACCTGGAGACTATTTTGAGAACTTTATTATTCTTCAAGATTCCCTACCGTGGTTATAGCAACAAAAATGAGGACTGATGATTCATATTATATAAAACCACCACACAACCGAATTTCTCTACCTGTACAGATCAGCACCGTTTTCTGCAGCTTACTGACTAGTGCACTGAAGGCTAAGAATCTGCCCAGGAGCCACAGCCAGCATGTTTCAGAGGTAGACCTTGAATCCAAGTCTTCCTGGTTTCAAGGCCAGTTTTCTATCCACTATAATTCTTAAGCATTTGTACTAATATAACATATTAAGTGGTTCTCTATATCCTATGACCTTTAGAAGAATTGATGAAAAGCTAATTTAAGTGTTGTTACGATTTACATTTGTTTTCTTTCAAAATGGTTCACACAATTGTATAATAAATGGTATGCAATGATCATATTTTTAGAATTCTCAGTGTTTATTTCCATTGGGCAGAAACCAATTTCCATAATCTACATACAACATGTATATTGCAAAGTATATACCAGATTACAGAAGGAAAACCCTATAAAATGCCAATCAGCTAGCTAGCTTAGCTAGCTAGATCTACACATCTATATACGGACATGCATATATATGTGGGGGGGTGGGTGTTAAACTGAAAGCTATCCCTGAATTATACTATCATGGCTATATATGGATTCTATGTTATCTTATCCTAACCTATCCTGTCCTTTCCTACCCTATCCTATTATATTCTACTGAATAGAGAATTTATTAAGTACTTATTTTATGCCAAGGTACTTTGCTAGACACTTGAAATTCAAAACAAATGACCATATAACCTAAAAAAAGAGAAAAGAAAAATGAATCAAGAAACAAATATTACTCTAAGCAATTAAAAGACAAAGCAAATTTATGCTGTTGTGACCATGTTTTCTCTTCTATGAGGCTAGAACATGGACCTGCTGAAGAAACTATATCTAATTTCTTGAACAAATTCATGCACATCATCTCTGAACCATATATTATACTGCAGCATATAAACCTACCCTGGCGATAGATTGCTTCCCTGAATTTTTAAAAGCTCTTCAGCTACTACTTAGCAACTATAGCTTATGGCTAAGAGCTCAGCTTTTCTGGTCTGCTTCTCATGAAGCTACTGATAAGTCCCATTAGCAGGAACTTTAAGCCATAGCACAGTTAGCTCTTCTCACCCTAACCTACAAGGGCTACAGACTTCTTCACTGTCTTCCATTTCTTCAATCAATCAATAAGCAATTATTATGATCTACTATGTGCCAGGCACTGTGTTAAACACCAGAATACAACACCAAGAATAACACAATCTTTACTCTCTCAGAAGGAGCCCTACATCCTAACAAGGAAGACAAGTCATATATGAATATATAGAGAATATTAAATAGAATAAATACAAAGAAATACAAGTTATTTGGAGGAGAACACTCATAGTTAGGGAGTATCAGGAAAGGTTTCATGTAAAACGAGGTTGTTAACCTTCTTTTGTGTCTCCTGGACTCCTTTGGCAATCTGGTGAAGCCTATGGACTCATTCTCTGAATGTTTTTAAAAATATAAAATAAAATATGTAAGATTAAAAAGGAAAATCTATTTTAAAATTTCAAAACTATTTTTCCAAAAAGTTATGGAACCCTGGTTAAGAATATTTATATAGAAGATGGTATTTGAGCCTTGTTTTGAAAAAGTACAGAGACTATGAAGTGGTGAGGAGGAAATGTGTTCAGACATGGGGGATGGCTAGTGCAAAGGCATGGTGATGGGAAATGAAATGCTATGTGGGAGGAAACAAAAGAGAAAGGCCAGTTTGGATGGATAACAAAGTGCTAGATGGAAAGTAATGTCCAGTACAGTTCAAAAAGACATACTGCAGCCAGGTTGAAAAGGACTTTAAAGCTAAATGGAGTATACTTTATCCTGGAGGATACAGGGAGCCATAGCAGTTGGTTGAGCAGAGTGGTGGATGTGGCAGATCTTTGCTTAAGAAAAATAACTATCAATAGTATGGGCAATATACCTGGAACAGGGAGAGATAAAACCAGGGAGACAAACTAGAAAGCTGTTTCAATAATCTAAATGAGAGTGATGTAGGAGGCCAAAAAAAGGTTAATAGAAAAATATAAGACCCCAAGCTCTAGTACAGATATAGCTCTAAAAGGGAGTCCGATCCCCAGTTAATGAATAACTTATGTTAGGTTCTCGTACCCATAGTGATCAACATCTGTAACGGACCAGAACGGGTCAGGTCAAAATAACAATAAGGAAAAAGTCAACCTATAGAAATTCTAATGAAAAATGATTATATTTTGAAACTAGCCATGGGAAATCAACAAGGAGACATGTGCAGATAAGGCCAAATTGTCCCCAGATTCACTTATGAACGTGTAAACCCCCCAAAACACACCTCCACTGAAAAAGATCCCCAGGAACTCCAAATTAGGATAAGCCCTCCCTTGTAACACCCTAGGCAGAGAATATTATAATGAGTAGGACAGGCCCCTCCCCTTGTACCTCCCCAAGGTGAGATTATTATAATGAGACTGATAATCAATTCATCATACTATAAATATAACTGTCTTTCCTTTCCTTATTTGAGAATACCCTTTCCACTATTCTGCTTCTCTCCCTGTGGTCATACACAGTACTGCAATAAAACTTAGGAAAGTTTGTCGTCCTCTGGTTTAGTTTCTCAAGGAGAAGGTTCTTTGATGTGCCCCAGAGAACTTCTGGGGTGCTCTGGGCCCATACCAGATATATGAGTTATCTGAATAAAGCCGATAATTAATCCATGAAAGGTGATGAAATCACTGAAGAGATTAATTTAAAAATTAAGAGATCCCAGAGTAGAAACCTTTGAGGATGTAGGGGAGGTGGATGAATCTGAGAACTGTGAACTTGTGAAAAATATATTCTCCCCCCCAAAAATTAACCCCAAAAGCCTAAGAAACAGAGTACGAGGTTATATAATAGAAATCCTTGGGCTGTATTTTACTCCCCTCCTTAATAGCCACAATAGGATGAGCCTGACTGATTCCATTTGAAGGAGGTCTCCACTAATTTAAATATTATTGACAACACAGGATATTCTGATAAGACAAACCACCGAAGACATGCATTTTCCCACAGGAAACAAACCAGATTTTTAGCAATTTCTGTGGACCCCCCTAAGGCTTACAAACTTCCTTCATTTCCATTCTTTCACAGACTCTACTAATTGGCTGTGTATTCTAAAACTGGTCTAAAAAACCTATAAAAACCCTGGCTGTACTTTAAGAAGCTAAAGCTATTACCAGGAGCAGTCTTCCTTAGTGCACTAATAAATGTTTTTCTTTCAGTCTGGTTATTTGTTTTTGATCCCCTGTCATTCAGAACTCATGGTGAAGAAGAGTCTGCCTGGGCTCTCATGAACTCAGGCTGAGCACCAAGAACAAGAATACTCATGGTTAGGATTAAGGGCTAAACAATGAAAGATAAACCAGAGCAAAGGATGCTGAGGAATGGATAAGCAAGTAGAAGAACTAGGAAGGGAGCAGTGTTATAAAAACTCAGAAAGTTGTTAAGAACTCCTCTCTCTCTCTCTCTCTCTCTCTCTCTCTCTCTCTCTCACACACACACACACACACACACACACACCCACACACACACAAAGTTAACAGTGTTTTTATGTGGACAATGTGGGGAAAATATTGATTGTACATCAAGCAAATATTTAAGTACTTCTTGACTTTTCTAATTCACAATGGCCAGTTCATCACTGTTATCCCACAGTCTTTATTATCCATGTCCCATTCAAGGGCATTCACTGGAGTCCACGTAACTGAACACTGCCAACAACTGCTGAAAAGCTACTGCCCTTACCACAAAGACATCTATGATAGTAATAGATCTAACAAAGAAGCCAAAGGGAAGAATAGGAGGGGGAAAAGAATATATAAAGAGAAGAAAAGGGTAAGATAATAAGAAATAGATACTTATAGTATGACAACAACCCTCCCCTCAAAAATGGTTACCACATTGACTACCAGCTTCTTACCTTCTCTAGTCTTTTGCAGAAGGCTTCAAATTTACCAAATATATACATTTCTGAAACCTCAAATGTTTTTTCCCCCAAGGCTTCCAAAATTTGCTTTCTTGTTTTATGAAAAGACTTCTGGTATTCCTTGAAAAGGAAAATGCAGTCCTAAAAGAAGAAAAGTATAGAAGTAAAACTAGTGAGCTTTTATGTAAAAGGTTCCTTAAAGATTCTCTCTATCATAAAAAAAAAATGTCATTAAGTCAACTCCATCCCCTTCAGACTCCTCTCTGCCTAAAATTTACTATTTTTAACTCTCGGTCCATATAAGGAAAAAAATATTCTGTTTTGACCTTTAGCTCTCATTTCCTCTTCATCTGTATTTTTCCATTATTGTTATATAAAACTATGGACTATTAAATGAGTCCATATATAATGTAGCCTCTAAGCTGATCAAAATCTCCCAGTGAACCCAGGATTAGACCACAGTGCCAACCAACACGCACCCAATGGTCCTCACATCTCTGAAGCCTTATAGTACCTGGTTACTGACACTATGAAGCTGTTGAAAGCTTCTTGGATTGATTCAGTTCCAATTTGAAGTACCCAAAGGCAATCTCAGATGAAAAAATGAACAACTTGGGAAAAATAAGCTTTGATATGATTTCTAAAACAACTGCAATAGTAAAAATTTTGAAAGATAGAATAATACAGCACAAGAGAAAGGGGAGTATACAGAGAATCAGGATACCTGGAATCTAGTCTTGCTCTATCAAACTAACTTTGTGACCTTAGGCAAATAAATCACTTAACCTCTTTCTGTTCCTCCTTCAGTTTAAATGTGAAAGTCAGAATAAAATAAATGATCTTCAAAGTCTCTTCATCTCTAAAATTTTATGAGTTTATGTAAAAATCCATAGTATCCAGACTGTTATATAGTAGGGATAATTAGAGGAATTGTGATAAACTGAATTTATCAGTTACCCTTTGAGAGTAAAGACTGTTTCATTCTTTGTATTTGTATTCCCAAAGTATAGTGTCCTGACACATGAGTAACTAATAAACACCTGTGAATTGATTGGTGAATTCCTTAACCAACCTGATGGGATTAAAGAGGGTGTGAACTTTTGCTGACAGGAGTACGTCCATGAAACAAACATGAATTTTTTCCATTGGTTAAGAAAACACAAGAAAAACTTCTTTGATTGGCCCTCTGTGATTAGAGCTTACTCTTGAGAGTGTGGGGAATTGAGGAAATGTCAAAAGAAGAGAAATCCATCCCTCACCCTTACTGCTATCTGGTCTGAAAGTTCAAGGGAGAGAAAAAATGCTTGAAAATGGTTCAATGTATAGAGGAGATTCACAGATTTTTTTTTTTGTAGGGCAATGAGGGTTATGTGACTTACCCAGGTCACACAGTCTAATAAGTGTCAAGTTTCTGAGGCGGGATTTGAACTCAGGACCTCCTGAATCCTGGGCCAGTGCTTTATCCACTGCACCACCTAGCTGTCCCTCACAGCTTATTTTTAATAAGTATCAACAAACATTTTAATATGGAAAAGCAAAAAGGGAAGTTATATTGTATAAAATTAAAACATCTGTTATATATAGTTTTTCCTACAAAATTCCTTTGTTTTTTAAAATTTAGATTTAACACAGTAGTTCTAACACTGCCACTTTGTATGCCCCTTCTAAAATGTCTTTCTGTTCTCTTCTATTTTATGACTCTTTGATACTCTTTAACTTCGCTTCCTTCCTTTTTTTAGTATCACTATCTTTACACCCTCCTGAAACCCCTAAGACTACCCCCCTCCAAAAATAAAGCCCATCCTTTGCAACATGTGAGCACAGTCAAATAAAACAAATCCCTATATTTATCTGTGTCTGAAAAAATATGACTCATTCTGTACTTCCAGTCCATTACTTCCCTCCTGAAGAGACGGGAAACAAAATTCATTATTAATCTTCTGGAATCTTATCAGTTATCACATTGATCAGAAGTATTTTTTTTACACTGCTGTAATCACTGTACATATTGTCCTCTTGGTCACATTCACCTCAGTATATATCAGTCCATTCAAGTCTTTCCAGGTTCCTCTGATTCTTCACCTGTGTCATTTCTTAAGAAGCAATGATATCCATTACATTCATGTACCATAATTTGGTCAGCTGTTCACCAACTGATGGGCAACCACTTTATTTCCAGTTCATATATATATATATGCGTGTGTGTATACTTTTAAAAATTCCTACTGGGTCTTTTATTACCTAATCAGTTGTTCTAATTAATTTTTCTATTAGGAAACCAGCACCAAAAATTATTTTGTAAATTAAGTATGCTGGGCTCCCCTCCTTACCACTTTTCCCCCATTTTTTTCTCTTGACCTTTTGGTCCTCCAGATTAACTTTATTATTTTTTCTTGTTTTATAAAGTAACCCCCTTTGTGAATGTGATGGCATTAAATCTATAAAACAATGCATGATGTATTGCTGTTTTTATTTTATTGTCATGGCATGAACATGAATAGTTAATATTTCTCCAATTAAAGTTTGCCTTTATTTCTATAAAGTGTTTTGTAGCTGTATTCATAAAATTCTTGTGTGTATTTGTTAATTAAACTCCCAGATATTTTACGCATTATATATTTCTTTCAAATGAAATTTCTTTTTCTATTTTTTCTACTGGGTTTTGTTGGTAATGTAAAAAAACACTGATTATTTTTGTGGGTTTACTTTGTATCTTACTGAAGTCATTATTTCAATCAATTTCAGTTAACTCTCTAAAGTTCTCTAAATAAGCCATCATATCATCTGCGAAAGGCAAAAATGTATTCTCTTTAGTTATACTTATTCTCTCAATGTATTTCATTTGTCTTATTCCTATACCTAGCATTTGTAAAACTATGTAAAAAAGTGTACTAAGAATAGACCTACCTATGAGTTTACTAGAAAAGCCTCTAGCTTTTTTCTATTGAAGATAGTGCTATGGATATTATTATAACATTAAGGAATGGTCTGTGTTTTTTAATGTTTTTAACATAAATATTATACACATACATATATATATATATATTTATATATACACCTCTAAACTATTCATAGGGTATAGACTTTTTCATGTTCTCATAACTTCTACACTAAGATTTTATACAATTATTTTGCATAAATATTCATTAGAAATGTTGGTTTTTGTCTTTCTCTTTCTGCTTACATTTTCTTTGTGTTTATGATTTAGCCCCTAGTAATTGTTCAAATGTATCTACCTTTCAAATTCTTTGTTTGGTTCTGTTGTTTTTCATCAGGAATGCTTGAAAGTCCTCCATTTGTTTCCCTGTAGGATTACACTATCTTTTGCAGAATAAAGCATTCTTGGTTGGCCGTTATCTTTTGCCCTTTTATAATATAATATTCCAAGATTTTCCCCCCTTTATTATAGTTGCACCAGAGTCTTGTGTGGTACTGACTATTGTTTTTGATAATTTGAATTCTTTCTTTCTACCTTTTTTTGGACTATTTTTTCCTTGATTTAAAGACTCTGGATTTTGGCTATGAAATTCCTAGCTGTTTTCAGTTAGAGATTTCTTTAAGGAGGTGATCAGTGGGTTCTTTCCATTTTCACTTTGCCCTCTGGTTTTATATGACTGGAAAATTTTCTTTGATGAATTCCCTAAATACATGCCCAGATTTTTTATTTAAGCCTCAAATAATCATCAGGAGACAACTCTAGAAATGTGGGACTTATCAGAGGACAATTGCCGGTGGCCTCTCAGTATGTCTCTCAGCAAGGGACTAAGGAACATGTTTAAGTCCTTGGGAGGTTACCCCTTTCCAACAAAGGTCCATGATTTTCAATCATATCAAGCTGATTAGGCAAGTCACCACAATGATTAGGGAATCCTCTGACTACTCACACTACAATTACAATTCCAGTTTACTGAGGACAATTTGCATAATACAATCTTCAAATGCAAGAAAAAATTGAAATTTTAGTTTCAGGGAGGACAGTATTTTTCACAAGAAAAAGAAGGATTCAATCCTCTTTTAATTTATGAGGGGTTTTTACTGTCATTTGAATAAAGAAATGGCCAATCATCCCTATATAGATGACTCCCAGATATGTCTTTCTATCTCTTTCTCTATCCATTTATCTATCTCCTTTCAGTCACTCAAATTTTCAACCTTGGAGATATCCTTGGCTCTATTGTGCTTATATTTTCATAGACTTCTTTTGTTGTTTTTTGTTTGTTTGTTTCTTCTTTCTTGTGTTGTTTTCCCTTTTGTTCTGATTCTTCTTTCACAACGTGATTAATGTGAAATATGTTTAACTAATTGTACTGTATAAACTATATGATTGCACTGTATAAACTATGCTGTCTTGGGGAGGGGGAAGAGAGGAGGGGAGAAGAATTTGGAATTCAAAATCTTACAAAATGAATGTTGAAACCTATCTTTACATGTAATTGAAAAAAATAAAATAAAATGCCATTTTTTAAAATGAGGGGGGTTGGCACTTAATTAACATTGTGAAAGCCAGGAATTCCTAGAAAATATAACTATTTTCTTTTTAACTATAATGTTTATGATGTTTCTGCAATAAATATTTGTTTATTTTTCATGAAGCAAATTAAGAAATACAAATTCTGAAAGTATTGGAAGCTTATATCAAATGTAAAAATGAAAACATTTAGAATAAATCAAATGAGTAAATTTATAATTAATACATAAATAAACTTCACTTTAAAATTTCAGGTACAATTTTAGGTAATAATTTTATGTCAAATTAAGTTTTATATATGTGTATATACACATACACATATATGTGTATATATATATACATATATAATATAAAAAACAATGGTATGTTCCTATAGAATGAAATCAGTTCACCTTTTCACTTTTTCACATTTTTCCAGTTTTTTCTCTGTTTAGGTCATGGTGATGGGTAGGTGAGCAGTAAAGTTTAGACTGCAGTAACTGATGCGGGGCATAATCTCTTGTATTTTTTATGAGGGAAAAAAAAGAATATCCATTCTAGGGAGGGCCCGTATATGTTTACTGCAAATTTCTCACTAAAGATTCTTTATAAACAGACCTCAAATTCTACCTGTGAGAGCACTAAGTGTGTATGGAACAACTGAACATGCAACATTCAAAAGAATCTCACCTATCACTCCCCACTCTTGGAAAAATATTCTTAAAATCCAAACTACTTTCGAGTGTGAAATTGAGATAGTTACCATGGTTTGGAGGCAACATGGAGAGTAAGTAATCTTAATATTCAGGCAGCTAAGTGATTCAGTGGATAGGACTGGACCCTGGACTCAGGAGGGCTAAGTTCAAACCTGGCCCTGAGACATTAACTGTGTGACACTGGGCAAGTCACTTAACCCTGTTTGCCTCAGTTTCCCCCATCTGTAAAATGATCTGGATAAGGAAATGGCAAGCTACTCCAGTATCTTTGCCCAAGAAAACCCCAACTGGGGTCATAAAGAGTCAGACCACAACTGAAACAACACAACAACAACAACAACCAACAACAACACTTTTAATACTCTCTTATAACCTGGAGTTTTTCCAAGCATGGTAAAACAGTTTTTGGGAAGGATCAAATTGGTACCTTCCTGTAACTTCTAAGACCATAAATTGCAATACTAAACTTATAGAGGAAATTTCTCACCAGGAGGAACTCCCTATACTGATGAAACACTAGGTCTATCCAGTTTAAAAAAAAAATTTTTCTATATCAGAATGATGATATGACTGGTTTACACTCCCAGCAATTATCATGAAACTCTTGGCTTCTAAACTTGGCTAATTTTGAATTCTAACAATTTTAGTCAATCAATGAACAAATATTCATTAAATTGTCTACTGTGTGCCAGGTGTTGTGCTAGGCACTGAAGATACAAGTACAAAAAAATGAGATAATCCTTACTCACACTCTAATGGGAAAGATAGCAAGTACATATAAAAAGACATACAGTATACATATAAAGTTAATGGAAACAAACATGTTCAATAGTTTGGGAGGAAAGGCACCAGAAATATGTCAGGACAGCTGGTCAGGAAAGGCTTTGTGCAGAATATGGTGACTGAAGAAAGTAACTCTGAAGCAGAGATCAGAAGGGGTGTGTTCCAAGCATGGAGATTGAGGGTGAGGTACTGAGTGTAAGGAACAGAAAAAAGGCCAATATGGCTTGATAATAAAGTGCAAGGGGGGAGTAATGTCCAATGACAATAGAAAGGTAGATTGGAACCAGGCTGTAAAAGGTTTTGATAGCTAAACAGAGAAGTTTGTATTTTATTCTAAAGGCAACAGGAAACCACTGGAGTTCAATAAGTAGAACAGTGATCAATGATTAAGGAAAATTACTTTGGTAGCAGCATAGAGGATAGCCTGGAATAGTGAGAGACTTGAGGCAAGGAGTCCAGTTAGGAGGCTGTCCGATAGTGATGAGGGCTTGAACTAAGGTGATAGCTGTTTGAATGAAAAGAAGAGGTCAGATATGAGAGACATTCTGCACGTAAACAGCAAGATTTGGCAATTAACTGGATATGTGTGGAGAAACAAGAATATTGCTGAGAATACAAAACTGAGATGCTGGAAAAAGCAGAGGTACCTTTAACAGAAATAAAGAAGTCTGGAAGAGGAAATGTAGAAAGAGAATGAATTAGTGGAGTTCTAGACATGAATTTAAGATGCCTTTGGAATATCCAGTTTGAAATAAGAGCCTTAACACTTTGTCAGAACAGTAAACTGCCCAATTCTCTTCTTAACCTGATACTTTAATTAACCTATTCCACTGCCATCCAAAGACCAGTGTTCCTACCTGATCACATTTAAGTATCCCAAGCTATCAAATCTATTTTCCATTTTTTATTCTCAACTCCTTTCTACTCAGATTTCCAGGGGTATAACTATCAATTTTGTCTTTAATATAAAGATAATGAACTTCAAAAGTTGGGGAGCAGGAATTAGAATGTAAAAGGAAGACCTGAGTTCAAATCCGGCCTCAGACACTTAACACTTACTAGCTGTGTGACCCTGGGCAAGTCACTTAACCCCAATTGCCTCACCAAAAAAAAAAAAAAAAAAAAGAATGTAAAAGGAAGTTTACCCGAGTTCAAGTTAGTAGTGGGATAGAGAACATCCCAACTCTAAATCATTCAACTGGTTTATGACTTCACTAAGAAGCAAGAAAGTATTGCCAATCCAGAAGTTTCAGCTAGGATTTTCAGGTTTAGATTGAATTTCTGTGACACTAGGTTAAAGGTTTGGAATTAGGTGGGAGCTTCTCCACTAATCACTGAACATTCCAGCACTGTCAGCACCATCCTACTAATAGCACTGACACAATTCCTTCTCTGTTGCCATAATTGGTTCCTAATGGTATTGTCCACTTTGTGAAACACTGTCATTGTTATTTCACTGACTTCCAAAAATTTCCAAAAAGTTTTTTATACTCAAAAAATGAAAGGTAGTATTAAAAACAAAGGTGGTGATCATATTATATCCTGAAATCATTTAAATGCAAATTATTTTAGAGTACTTACAAAACATAAATACCTTAATTTTCACATCACCCAGTTTAGTGCTTATTTCAAAGTTAATGGGCTATCAGAAGGACTTATTAAAAATGCAATCCATCTACAGAGAAAGAACTGATGGTATCTGAAAATTTTTTTGTTAGTTCCTCTTTCTAAAGGTTTTTTGTCTGTTTTCTTTCACAGCCTGACTAATGTGGAAATGTTTTACATGACTGCACATGTATAACTTATACTGAATTGCTTGAATTCTTAAAGGAGGTGGGGAGGGAGAGAGGAAGAGAATTTGGAACACAAAGTTTTAAAAATCAATGTGAAAATTTCTTTATATGTGTAACTTGGGGAAAATTCTAAATAAATAAAGTTAATGGGTACTTCATGCATAGAGAAAAAACACAGTAAAGAGATAAGTAATAAAATTTAGTTAAGGAAAATGAAAATATATTCATACTAGCCTGAATTTTTTTTAATACAACCGGTGTTTCTTGATCCCATACATGATTTAAACCTCCATCAGTAATATAAGCTTTACATGCTGTCACCATTTGATTTGTAACCTAAAAACAAAAGGTAGCTACAGATTAAAAATGCATGCAATTTATAGATGTTTTTAAGAATCACAAACAGCATGGATAGAGTGAAGACTGGCATGCTTATCAAATCTCAGAATACTGAAATGAATAGGGCAACCTTGAAACCTGAGTTAAGTTTGTTCAAAATAAAAATAAATACTACATCATTCAGGAAGTAATAAATATATAGAAGCCATTAACTCTAAGAGATATAAAAATTTCCAGACAGGTACAAATGAATGAGTGAATGACAAAACCACAATGAATCCCCAAGGAATTGATCGGTGGTTTTTAAGGTAATACCCATAACTTCTAAGATTGACACACACACACACACACACACATACACAAATCATGTTCTTTCATAAAATGTCCTTTCTTAGAGATAGAACACTAAGCTAGAAAAAGCATAGGTCTGACACAATAAAGCACATCTGATCCTTTGAAATTTTCCAAATAATCAAATTCTAATCTATAACATAGAGTTTATCACTGTAGTTAGAATTTCAGGCATATTTTAATCCCATTTCTTAGTAAAGGTAATTTTTACAATACAATATAACATTCTAAAGGTTTGAAAAGTCATTTGCAAGATACATACAAAAGTCCCAATTAATGAGATCTAAAAATAAGCATTTTCTGATGTGGGAAAGTCTTCCCTCTGTAAGACTACAAGCAAGAACACCTCAGAAACTCTCATTTAGCAATCAGGATCAATTTGAAGAAGGCTGTACTTTTGAAATACAAATGTGAGATGATATACAGTTAGTTATGAACCCACTTTGGAGAACACTATAGACTAGCAAGAAGCTGGAAGAAGCCAAAGGTCATATACCAAACTAGACCAGGAGCATTCATCACATTATTCAAAATTTTCTCACTGTAAATACAGAGGTAAAAGCAGTCACTGAGATTTACTTGGGCTGTGCACTGTCTGATTATGCACTCATCATCAGAGAAGTAGAAAACTAAATTAAAGTAGCCAATAGGCAATAAATATAACACAACAAATACATATTAAGTCCTTGCAACATTGAGAGCACCACTAGGAGTTATTTATATAAAGAAAAAACAACTAGGCAATTCTTATCCTAGAAGAGTTTATAATCTACACATCTTTGAGAGGCTCTCAGTGATGTAGGACAGCACCCTATTTCTCTTAGTCTCAATTTATTCATTTGTAAAATAAGGGGAGGGATTTTGACCTCTGGGACCATTGATTGTATATAATATGACCTTCGGAGACAATGCCTTTTTGTACTGAGCCCTAGGGGCTCCTCTTAACTCTTGTCAAGAAAGCAGTAAACTATTTGAATACCACTAAAAGCCATCATACAATACAGAAAATGGCAGACGTTCACATAGTGAAAAATTATATCCACTCTGTGCCCATGTCTAAAAGACTGGAATGGGCAAAGTAACAGACTAGATTCTGGATATTATCACGGTTTGATTCAAACAACAGAATCCGCATTAAAGATAAAAGGAACCCCATGGGTACCCATATGAAGGTGAATGTTCCAAGGTGTTTGCCATCACCCCAACCTCTGTATAAAAGGTATGAGTCTGAGCTCTAGCAAGATCTCTATGAAAGAGGCAATTCACCTAGTTTCCATGCTGAAGGTTGGCCAAGTCCTATTATTTGTTATTTCTACCTCTACACATTCATCTCTTCAATAACATGATCACCAACCTAATTCAAGTTTTCACTGCCTCTTGTCTGGACTCAAGTTTCTTAACTACTCTCTATGTCTCTAGACTCTTCCTTCTCTAATCCATCCTCCACACAGCTACAAAAATAATATACCTGTAGCACAGTCCTATGTTTCCCTTCTAAACCCTTTGTAATCCAGCTTCTGATCTCATATTCACCTGAAATTGCTCTCTCCAGTTATCAATGATCTCAATTGCTAAATCTTTTTTTAATCACTCCTCCCTGAACTCTCAGCAGCCTCTCCCCGTCCTGAGCTCCAGACACTGCTCACTATTTGTTCTCTTCCTATCTGACTACTCATGACCAATTCCTTTTGCAGGATCTTCACCCAAGTTGTGCCTCCTAAGTGAGTGTGCCCCACAACATCAGGATAGTGAAAGGTCTCTATTTATATATTGAGACATATCAAGAATAACTTGCTATCTGTATTATAATCAATCACTGAAGGATGCTATCTATGGCTCATGAACAGAAATATATTTTTTTAAATTGTTAAATGAACCAAGTTTTCAATTCAATGTGGAACTACAATGTAGGTATTAAATGAGAAGTAAACTATCATACTGAGATATATATCCTATTTCACTGACACATTAAGATTTATGATTTTGAGGAAAACTGCCAATACAAATAGATGACAGCTATCAATTTCTTTCATAAGTTACACATGTATGATATTCTTCACTAACTTACCTTTATAAAGAGTGAGGTCATTCTTTCCGAGGTATTATAATACCTTGATACACTATGAATCATTCTGATAGCATTAATCAAATTTTGTATTCCATGAGCCATGGAAACCTAAAATTTAAATTCTGAAGTAAATTACATATTCCTAGCATTTTAGTCACAGAATAGCTACTGCATACATGATGAATTTTCACATTATGCAAATACAATCTTAGATTTATGTCAGAGGTTTGTAAGAAAAAAAAAGTTTCTTTAATTCACCAAGCTGAATAAAAAGATAAAACAGGTTCATGGATTACTATAGAAATAATATTCAATTTATTGCATTAACTGTATCAAATAGTCATAAGAACATTCTGGTGACATTACAGAAGTACTTAATACATGTTTTCTTAACTAAAAAAAGGGCTAATTTTGTTTGTGTTGGCATATATATATGTATATATTGCATATATTGTAATGTATATGTGTGTATGTATATATGTTGTACTCACTGATGTACAGCTAGAAAGGATCTTATAGGTTAGCTAGTCCAACCTTCTCATATTACAGATGAGAAACCAACAGGTTAAAAGTTTGCCCAAAATCACACAAATAGTACATGACTAAGAATAGATTTAAACCCAGATTCCTCAGTGTACTTTCCACAGACCTATTATATATATTTCTGGTTCTCAGATTTATCAGCCTATATTTCCTGAATACTATTACTATTCCAGTTGTGACTTTTCATTACTTAAGTGATTAAACAAATTATAAACGATGTATTTTATTATAATTTCTTCACAGAGCAGTCAAATATGCATTCCATGAGCCACATGTGGCTCACAAAACTCCAGAATGTGACCTAAATCAGATTAAAATGTAATTTGGAAATTATTAATATAATTAATAAAATATAAAAACATATAATAATATTACATTTTAAAACTAAGTCAATATGCGGGCCTGCACTATGAATTAGTGGCTACTATTTCTATTCAAATTTGACACTACTGTTCTTCAACATTCAGGTATAGGCAAATATTCAGAATAAACAATTCCTGACTTCTACTAGCTTAAATTCTTAAAAAAAAAAAAAGATGTCTTCTTAAAAGATCTAAAACAGCATAACATTTAAACTTTAAGATAAAATTGAATCAGATAATTTAGAGATAGAAAAGACATTAGAGATTATCAAGGTCCCACTCACTCGTTTTTTCAAATGAGAAAATGGGGGCCCAGAGGGCTTAAATGACTTACTTACACATAGCTGTATGCAGCAAAAGAGGGAACAGACTCTTTGTGAACACCTTACTTTTTTTTTTTACTTTTTTTTATTGAGGCAATTGGGGTTAAGTGACTTGCCCAGGGGTCACACAGCTAGTAAGTGTTAAGTGTCTGAGGCTGGATTTGAACTCAGGTATTCTGATTCCATGGCCAGCACTATCTACTGTGCCACCTAGCTGCCCCCTGTAACACCTTTCTTAATACCACTTTTGCTTGCTTTATATAAAGAATTCTGGATGAAGAGACCATAGGTTTTAGGACCTCCTGATAGAATTCTCCTAAAAGCAGCATGATTTGGGTGGAAATATAGGGTTCACTGAGGTCTCTAAGGCAGAGGCTAGATGACAACTTATTGGGGAATTATAGAAAGTATTCTTATTCAGGTAAGAATTGAACTAGATAGCTTATGTGCTAACTTATAGCTCTTAGATTCTGGGGAGAAAAGGGGGTGTCCCGACCATTAATATCACGTTCTCTCAAAGACAAGAAACAGAATTCTACTGAAGCTCCTTTTAGGATAGACTAGGAATTTCTCCACCCTACCTCCAACCTATTATGTGTAAGACCCTAGGCACACTAACACATGGTCTCTACTCACAAGGCTATAATCAACTTCTAGAGAAAGTAACATTGATGAGTACTTAAATGAATTTAACAAAGGGCACAGGCAGCTCCCAACTTAAAAACAGATTGTGTGAAAAAATCCATTCATGAGTTGCTTGGAACTGGAAACACATTTTCCAATTAGATCCAATGTTAAACATGTGTTTAGGTTCTCGGGCCAGTCTCCAAAAACCTATATAAGTCATAAAGTACCTAACATATACAGTGTAATACATAAATAGTACTCCTGAATTTGACTGCTATTGGTAATATGTTTCTACCTCTAAATGTCAGGGACACAAATCCCCCTGTCGAGGTAAAATACAAACTTCTCAGTTCCATGCTACTGGTTCTTATGACCTGCAGCTGCTGCTAACAATTAGGAAGATTGCATCTGGGATAGAAGTAAGGATAAGGAAGTAAGGAATTGTGGGGAGCTGGGGATTTCTGACAATATAAATTCCTAATGACCCTTGGTGGTATCTTATTCAATCACTCCTTGTTTCCTCTCCAACATTCAGCAATGTACCCATATGCTTCCCTTTTCTCTGCTACCACCTGTTGTTTCTGATTTAGTACTTCTCTCTCTTTTTCTGGCCACTGTAGAACTGAAGAAGTCTCATAAACTCTGGAGTGAAAAGCAAGATAGGGTAGTTCTCTGTGTGGCAGGAGGGTGGAAGTGAGAGAGGTTAGGGAAGCCACTATGTAGCTAACATTTATGTAGCATTTTTTTAAACTTTTTTTTCTGCCAGGCAATGAGGGTTAAGTGACTTGACCAGGGTCACACAGCTAGTGTCAAGTGTCTGAGTCCAGATTTGAACTCAGGTCCTCCTGAATCCTGGGGCCGGTGCTTTATCCACTGTTCACCTAGATGTCCCAATGTAGCATTTTTAAGGTCTGTGAAGCACTGGACATATGTTGTCTCATTTGATTCTCACAACAACCCTGTGAAGCAGATGTGGTGCTATTATGAATTCCATTTTTTTTTGGTGAGGCAATTGGGGGTCAAGTGACTTGCCCAGGGTCACACAACTAGTAAATGTTAAGGTGTCCTGAGGCCAGATTTGAACTCAGGTCCTCCTGACTCCAGGGCCGGTGCTCTATCCACTGCGCCACCTAGCTTGCCCAAATCCATTTTTTGCAGAGGAAGAAAATGAAGCTGCCAGAGAGGTTAAGTGACTTAAGACTTAAATTAGCAAGTATCTGTGGTAGAATTTGAACTTCAGGTCTTCCTGACTCCAGCTCCAGGCTTCTTAAAGTAGCACTTACCTCTCTGTACCAGTAGAAGCAGAAAGGTAAAAAGCATTGCTCTCCCCTCTTCCTACTATGATACTGCTAGTCCTCTATCACTTTACTTAGAATCTTGGAGCTAAGAGGGGCCTTGGAGATCATCTAGTACTTCTAGTAGGAATCTCTCCTACAATAATTCATCAAGAAGCCTCTGCCTGAAAGCCACCCAGTTCTGGCATGCAAACTTCACCTGGAACTAGCCTCAGTGAAAGGACCAAAAGAGATGGCAGAGGAGAGAAAAGGCAGAAGAAACCCAAAGAGGCAGTGTGAGAGAAGTTACAGAAGTTGTTTAGGGGTCCCAGAAGTTCTGGGGTAAGTTAAAGACTGCCTTTAAAAGCCAGGATAGGCCACCTCCCCATATTTCTTCCTGGCCTAAGATGAAAGTATAAATGATTAGAAAGATGAGATACAAACATTCACCAACAGTAATTACCAATGGCTGTTTACAATATCACTATAAATTAATGAGACTAAATTTTTCCCCAAGGTTTACAGAAATCAGTTTCTCTTTTCATATCCTGTCCTTTCAATCTGCTACCAAATCCCATTGATTGTTTTTCCATATTTTTTTAATTCCCTCTATTCTCTCCACCATTTTCTATTACTACTTTATAGCAGTGCTAAAAGGTCTTCCCATTTCCACCCTCTCCCATAATATGCCATTACCAAATATTTATTAAGGGTGAATGGCCACAATGCTTCTGTGGGAATACTTCCTGTATTCAGAAAGAAGAAAAAACCCTAGCAAAGAATACAGCTATAACAAACCTTCAATGCTTTGCTAATGTACTTTTCCAGAGCTACACTTTTCCCATTCCTTTCACCTGGAACAACAGCAGCAGCTTTCTTTCCCCAAATTCTACCTTGGCTGATCCTATGTGTCCTTGACAGCCCACTTTACATGCCTCCTTTTCTATGATTCCCACTTCTTCCAAGGTTCTCTCTGTATTAGCATCCTGTTTTTATCTCCCTCACACATGTATTAGAGTTTATTTTGTTTTATAGTAATATGTTCAATTTAATTCAACAAAGTATTTATTAAGTACCTACTTTGTAAAAGGCACTGTATTGGGTGCTGTGGATACAAAGACAAAGATGAAAAATGTATGTGTTTGTATATTCATCTTGGTTGAGGCAGGGAGTACAGGAGTTTGGAAAATACTAGATTTAGAATCAAAGAACTTGGGTTTGGATCTTGACTTTGCTCCTTGCTAGCTGGGTGACCTTGAGCAAGTCATTTAATATCTGGTCCACAGTTTCCTCATTTGTAAAATGGCTTAGGAGGAGGCAAGACTGTACTAGGTAATCTCTGATATTCAAATCCTAGCTCTGCCCCTTCCTACTTGTGTGACCTTAGGCAAGTCATTTAAACTCTCTGGGCCTCAGTTTCTTCATATATAAAATGAAAGGGTTGGACTCACTGGCTTCTGAAGTCCCCTCCATCTCCAGATCCATGATCCTATGAGGCCCCCTTGCAATACTCCATAATTGGGTGTGTCATTCTGATTATGAGATTAATATTATAAAAAATTATAAAAATTGATTTATAAATATCCTGAGGATATTTAAGAATCAAAAATAAGGATAGACTTGGTGAGGGATGTCATAAAATGATTATTAACATTAACCTTTGAAATCTCTAAAATAAAGTTGTGAGGGAGAATAAAATCCTCAACTGAGAGGCTGAAAACCCTAATTCTGGTCCTATGTCTACCACTTACTACCTTTGTAACTTGTTAGTCAGTGAATTTCTCTGACCCTTTATCTCTGCTTCTATAAAATGAAGGTAATAAAACTTGTCTTGCCTACTTCACAAATCTGTTGTAAAACTCATCTAAGACACTTTATATAAAAGTACTTTAAGAGACTGTAACACAACAATGAAGGTACTGTATTTAAAAGATATGACATTACTATAAACATCACATTTTCACAAATATAGTATTACTACATATATTAAAGGTCCTAGTTTGGCACCATAATTTTACCAACTTATATTTTCAAATTATTAAAAAGTGTAAACAAGTACTTATTATAAGATTTAAACTGCATATTGCATTTTTAAAAGTACACTTACTAGGTCATAGTTGTAGAGGGGTTGACATACTTTTTCTAGTGTGTACAAATATCTAACATTATCTTTTGATTCATTTGCTGTATCTGTAATTCTTGCATCCAAATCACGCCAGTTCTAAAGAAAAAAATATTTTGAGAAAGAATATCTAGTGACAGCAAAATGGACTGACAACATTCATATAAATAATATACTGTTTTATGGTTTGTAAGTCATTTTCTTTACAATAATTTTGTGACATAAATATGGAAAATATTCCCATTTTGTAGATTAAAAAACTGAGTCTCTGAGGGACTGATCATTTGACTTTCACATAGATATTATGTGTATGTGGCAGTATGCAAACCCAGGTTTCCTGACTGTCGATATAGTGCTCTCTCCACTAAGTCTCATGGCCTTTCAGTCAACAAAAGAACTTTAGTTTACTCAAAATTTCCCCTTTGGCCAACATTTCTCCAGATACAACACAACAAGTAATTGTTAGTTTCTGAAAATGGAAAACAACATATAGGGAAGAAATCTTGTCCTATTTAATCTCTGTATCTCCCAAACATCTAACACAGTGGTCTGAATACAATAGGCACTTGACAAATGTTTCCTGAAGCTGAATGATGACATTCAACAATGAATATTCAATGAAGAACTACAAAATGCTCTTTACAAAAATAAAAGATGACAAATAACTAGAGAAATTTATTCATTTTTCATGGCTGGGTAGTACCAATTAACTTATAGCTTTAGTGTTATACTAGCCATATCAACAAAGTCTTACCCTAATGAATAAGATAATGTAATAATAAATTTATATGACAAAAAAGGTATTTAGAGGAACAAAAGGCCAAGAATTTCTAGGTAAATAATGAGAAAATTAAGATTTAAGGGAGTGTAGTATTACTGGTTCTCAAACTAGTATCTGGAAAAACTATTTGGTACTTCTTAAAAATATAGAAAAGTAGATCACTGAAATTGAACAAACAAGCAAGGTGTAGAAACAAATGAATACCATAGCTGAGTATAAACCAAAAAAATTCTACCTAGCCAGGGAATTATTTTTATATTTGAAATGAACTGTTTGGAAAACTGGAAGGAAATTAGATGGAAAATAGTTTTAGACTACCATCTACCACTACTCCCTATAGTACTACAAAATTCAAAGAGATAAATGACCTAAATATTTTTTTAAATCACATCTTTTAAAGATAACTAGAGGGGCAGCTAGCTGGCACAGTGGATAGAGCACCAGCCCTGGAATCAGGAGGACCTGAGTTCAAATCCAGCCTGAGACACTTGACAATTTACTAGCTGTGTGACCCTGGGCAAGTCACTTAACCCCAACTGCCTCACCAAAATAACAAAAACAAAAACTAGAAGGGGAACTTGTATATACACAATAGGTATATACTTACATATATACACACAATCTTGTATATTATATATGCATAATATATTATATATACCTATAATATATATAATATACGTGTATATATTATATATACATAATCATAGATGGAAAAAGTAGATGACTAGGTAGATGGTTAAGAAGAGAATTTATTACCAAACACGGGAGAGAGGAAATCAAAAAAGGCAAAACAGAATGCATAAAGTATATAAAATGAAAGCTTTTGCAAAGAGTCAGTGCAATTAAAATAAGAAGAGGAACTGTGACATGGGAATACAATCTTTGCATAAGGGCCAACACATGTTAAAAACTAGGAATATAAAGAAAAATACATAAAGACAGTCCTTGCTTTCAAGATGCTCACAGTCTAACAGAGGAAATAACATGAAAAAAAAAAACTATCTATGAACAAGACATATTGAATATAAATTGAAGATAATCAATTGAATGAAGTCAATAGCATTAAAGGGGATCAGGAAAGGTTTCTAGCAGATAGGGAACACCCTAGAGGTCAATAGACAAAAGCTACCAGATTTTTGAATAGGTGGTAGACAGGGATTGACTGAACTTTGGAGGATCTTACTGAGTGATAGCAGAGGAAGAGGTGGATCCTGGAAGTGGCAATGGGGGAAAAGGAGCGTTCTAACTCTCCCACCTTGGCCACTGAGTGGAAAGAGTTCATGAAAGTACAATGGGCATTGCAAAAGATGGCGGGACAGGTCATGACAGATCAGTCAGTCAACCAGCATTTATTAAGCACATACTGTGATAAGTGCAGGCAATACAAATACAAACAGAAAGAATGACTTCAAGGAACTTGCATTCTAATGGGAGAAGACAACACTTAAAAAGAAGTTGGAAAAAAAAGTTGAAAAGGGGGTTGGGGGAGTGGAGAGAATAGCAGGGGGGGGCAGGATAAAGTTTGTAGTGTATTCTGGGGAAGAATGAGACATGGCTGGCCTGCGCCTTTATTAAATGGAGGCTCCGGGAGGAGCCATCCAAACAGAGGGAAACAACTCAGGGGTGAGGGTACTTCCAATGTGTGAATTCCAGGGCTAGAGTTAAGCTGGAAAGAGGAAAACAAGGTTTCTGGGCCATGGTATGGAAGGCCTGTAGTACAGCCTGGAATGAAGGTCTCAGTAAGTACAGAAAATACAAAAAGATGGAAAGAGTAAGAATAGTCACAGTTTAAGTTAAAAGCAAGTTTGTTATGTTTGCAGGCAGTACAGAGGAAGGGTTGATTAGTTCAGGGTGAGACATGGGGAGGGGGGAGGTTGAGGAAGATAAGTGGAGAATAGGGAATGGAGACGAGGGTTCAAAAGACCAATAATCTATAATATACAGGGAAGTGACACAAATATAAAACTGCACACAGACTGAGAAAAGGTGATCCTATCTGGCAATTAAGAAATCACTGGTCATTTGGAAGAGGGTAGTTTCAGTTAAGTGATTAAGTTAAAAGCTAAATTGCAAAGGACTGAGGAGAGAAAAGGAAGTAAAGGCAGTGAGTGTAGACAACATTTTTAAAGAATCTTAGGTAAGAAAGAGAAAACTGACCTTGGGCAAGTCACTTAAGCCTCATTCCCCCACCAAAAAAAAAAAAGAGAGAGAGAAAAAGAATATAGATTGATAGCTTATGGGGAAGGTAGGGTCTCTAGGTTTTTTAGGGATGGGGGAAACTTGGAAATGTTTGGAAAGAATTAGTTGAAAATTTGAGAGGGGGATAAGGTTGGTATGTCATATATGTATATGTATATCTATATCTATTATATATAGTACATATATAGGTAAAATATATTTAAATGTGTATAATACATGTATATTGCATGGTGTATATATGATATAGTATATATTATATTATAGATCTATATATCCCCAGCCAACATTTCCAATTGCCTACTAAACAATTCTACCTAGATGTCCCAAAAGTAGTACAACATGTACAAAACTGGTCCTTTCTTTCCCTAAAAAAATTTATTTCTCCTGCCAATATCCCTATTTTCTTGACTGGCATCACCATTTTCCCTATCATCTAGATTTTTTTTTTTTGGTGAGGCAATTGGGGTTAAGTGACTTGCTCAGGGTCACACAGCTAGTAATTGTTAAGTGTCTGAGGTCAGATTTGAACTCAGGTCCTCCTGAATCCAGGGCCAGTGCTCTATCCACTGCGCCACCTAGCTGCCCCCCCCATCTAGATTTACAACCTCAGAATTACTTTCTCTTTCTTTAGAATGGTTCTACCATTGATTGCTTCCCTCTACTTTATGAGATGATACTACTCATAATCATCTATCATTCCGTAAAATTTTACATACAAGTTGATATTCTAACTTGGTGTTGTCTCTGGAAACCATCTCTCTTCCATGTGTTAAATAAGCACTTCCTGACTAGAGTACTTTCCGGGCTCTTTTGGCCCCATTATTAGAACAATAAATTTACACTGGTTAACTTCTATGTGAAATTGTTATTATCCAATGTCAATGTCATTTTTATTGTCCATTTCTCATCTTTTAATTTTCAATAGATTGTTTAAATAATCCAGGGTTAAATCTTAATTGTACATTATATATATCTTCCTCTTTTTACTATTCCTTCTTGTTGATTATAAATTCCAATCTTAGTTCAGTAAATAAAATAAATAATAAATAAAAAAGAAAGTATGGTTGGTGCACTGGAAACAACCCTAGAAAGTGGAGAGGCATCAGGCCCTGGATATGCTACAAAATAAGCTCTGTGACCTTGAACAAGTTATTTTACCTATTTGAGATACAATTTCTTTATCTATAAAGTGAAAGGTTAGATTAAGTTGTCTCTGAAGTCCTTCTTAGCACTAAAATTCTTCCATTCTACATAACAGGTTTGTTAAATTAAAATCTATAAGCCATGATACTATAGCTTTAAATGAATTAAACCTAGTCATTTCAGCTAACTTAACAGATCCACTAGGTGACATTTCCCTTAATTTCCCAATTAGTACCAAAATAAGTCACCTTTTAAAGGGGAGTATAGGATTGCACTGAACACTGTGGATTTTAGGCTTTATTTCTATATCTAGAAAAATTCCAGACCAGGTTATCTAATAATAAGCATCATGCTATAATATTTATCAACGATAGTACCAGAATCTGCACATACAAGTGTCTGCATGACTTTGATGACCAAAATAAATTCTTTATTTTGACTGAACTGATCTTGGTATTCCATGATATCTCCTTCACTCTCACCATCTGAAGTCTTTAAAGGGACTTAATTTTTCAAAAGAATATGTTGCTTTACTAAATGATATCAAGATAAGGTATACCTTAAACTGAATTTGAAAGTCATTTCATCTTGAAACAAAGAGATAACCAATCAAAGTTTTTAATGGATTTCAATGAAGTTTGGGGTTACAGAGAAATGTGGTTGTACTGAATGGGGTCTACAGTTAACAGACTCATTTATCTCTTAAGAGTTAGTAGTTATATTTGCTTCATGGAAGCATTTTTCTGTTACATGAGTTATCTATGCTTTTTTTGTGTTGTCTTATTTTTCTAATTAAATTGTTAACTCCCCCTAAGAAAAGGTATCATGCGTTCACTTTCTCTGTTGTTAAATCATTCCAATCATGTCCAGCTCTTTGTGACCCCATTTGGGGTTTTCTTGACAAAGATGCAGGAGTGGCTTGTCATTTCCTTCTCCAGCTCATTTTTATAGACAAGGAAACTGAAGCAAATGGGATTAAATGACTTGCCCAGGGTATAAGAGGCCAAATCTGAACTCAGGAAGACAGGTCTTCCTGCCTCAAGACCCAGTTTCTATACACTGAGACCTTAGCACTTACTAAACATTATTTGCTCAGTCAGCACATAAAATGCATTGCTGACTATACATGATTGACTTTTTTAATAGTTTTGGGATAGGATGGGGTTTTAAGAAATGTTTTAAATAACATGAAGGCTAGCCAGACTATCACTCAAGCAAACAATCAATAAGCATTTATTCAGTATGAGGCACTACTGCTAGGCATTGGCAACACGAGCCCTCTCAAATAAAATAGTTCCTATGCCCAAACTTGCATTTTATCAGGGAAAACAACATATTTTAATATATGTAAAACATATAAAATGTATAAAAATGTATAAATGTAAAATATGTATAAAAACATACAAAATGCAAAAAAAGTACAAATCAAATATAAGGTAATTGAGAGGTGAGGTGATACTATAATTTGGGGGGATCAGAAAAGGCTCATGAAGAAATGGCTCTTGAGGTAAACTTTAGAGAAGGTGAGGGTATTTAAGAGAGAGAAGTAAGGAGGAGGCATATTCTCAGAATGAAAGTCAGTACAAAGGTACGGAGATAGGAAGGAAACAAACATTATTAAGCAATTACTATAACGCCAGGCACTGTGCTTAGCACATGGAGAATAACAAATACAAACAAAAAGAAGATAGTCCCTGCCTCAAGAAGCTTATATTCTAATAGAAGATAAACAGCTAAAAGGGAGTGGAGTAGAGGTAGAAGCAAATGATTATGGTCCAGCATAAGGACTATTCTGGAACTATGCCCAAAGGGCTATGAGAGTGTTCATACCCTTTGACCCAGTGGTACCACTGCTAGGTCTGTATCCCAAAGAGATCATAGAAGAGGGAAAATGACCCACATGTACAAAAATATTTATAGTAGCTCTCTGTGGTGGCAAAGAATTGGAAATCGAGGGAATGCCCATCAACTAGGGAATGGCTGAACACACTGTGGTATATGAATGTAATGGAATACTATTGTTCTGTGAGAAACGATGAGCAGGAGGATTTCAGAGAAACATGGAAGTACCTACATGAACTGATGTTGACTAAGGGGAGCAGAACCAGGAGAACACTATACACAGTAACAGCAATATTTTGTAATGAACAATGGTGATAGACTTGGTTCTTCGCAGCAGTGCAATGATCCAAAACAGTTTCAAAGAATTCATGATAAAAAATGTTCTCAACATCCAGAAAAAGAACACTGTGGTTTATGAATGCAGATTGAACCATACTGTCTCTACTATTGGGTCGTGTGTTTTTTTTTTCCTTTCCTTCTTTTTTGAGGTTTTCCCTGTGCTCTGATTCTTCTTTCACAATATAACTAATGCAGAAATATGTTAATGTGATTGTACATATATAGGCTTATATCAGATTGCTTTCTGTCCTGGGGAGGAGGGAGGGAAGGGAAGGTGGGAGAAAAATTTGGAACGAAAAATCCTATGAAAACAGACCAAAAAAAAATAAGGACTTATACTGAAGCCAGAAATAGGGGTTGGAGGAGAATGAAGGCTGCCTACGCCTATATACATAATGAGGCTCTGAGGGTCCTCACTACGGGAGGAGATAGGTCTGACAGAAGGAGTTCCATGTTGAGAAAGCCATAGGACTGGTTGCATTTTCCAGGGTAAGGGAAGGCAGTTCTAGGATGGGGACAGCATGGTTTAGCAGCCCAGAAGCCAGGCTTGGAGGAGAATGAAGGCTAGCAGGGGCCCCTCTATACAATGGAGCCTCCAAGAACTCACAAATGGGCAGGCTTACAGAAGAATAAGGCTACAGGGTAAAGCTGCATGTTCAGGCAAGGAGGCTCCATAGGCTGAGAGAATTTCTAAGAGGAGACAGCATGGTATTGAATTGCTAGAAGCCAGGAAAAGATATACCTGTTACAAAGTGAGTGAGAAGGCCAAACTGAATGAACTGTATAGTACATGGAGGGAATATGTTAATAAGTCTGGAAATAGTTGGAAACCAGGTTAGCTATGGATCAAGTGACTCTGGTACTACATGTAAATTTTAAACATCAAATTTTAAACTCTACACCACAATACTTGCCAAGAAGTTGTGTGGGGATAATTGTGTAAAAGGAAAATATTATGTTGTTTTAGTTTGGAAATAACCAAAAGTTGAAACAAACTCTTACCTTTAATATTTTTGAATGTGCAACATTTAACACATTTAGACAGCTTACAATCTGGCCCTTTTTAATCTGCTCAATAATAAAATTAAATTTAGCAGACATGCGCTTCCAGTGTTCCAATTCAGTGAGTGGACCTGAATCATCAGCTTCTTTTCTCATCTGTTCACTCTCAATTAGAACCTACAATCAATAAAATGATAACTTTCTTAATGTCATCATGTTCAATTGAGAAATTTATACTATATCACCAAAAGTTGCTATAGATATAAAATCTCTGCAAAAAAGAAAGAGTATGCAAATGCTACATTTATTGGGCAGCCACCCACCATATATTTAACAAATTCATATTTATAAATCACAAGTCTGACCATGTAGTCTTTTTTTTTTTTAGTGAGGCAATTGGGGTTAAGTGACTTGCCCAGGGTCACACAGCTAGTAAGTGTTAAGTGTCTGAGGTTGGATTTGAACTCAGGTACTCCTGAATCCAGGGCCAGTGCTCTACCCACTGCGCCACCTAGCTGCCCCTCTGACCATGTAGTCTTGACCTGTGCTCAAGAAGCTTCACTTACACCTAATACTTATTGGATAAAATACAAACTCCTCTGTTTGACATTTAAAGTCTTCACAAACTGGCTCCAACCCATATTTCCAGTCGACTTTACATGACTCTCTACCTCATGCACTTTCTATACTACAGCCAGACTAGACTATATGATGTTCTCCCATGCATGATATTCCATCTCCAGCCTCAGTACTTCTGAACATGCTGTTCCCCATGAATGAAATGCAATCCTGCCTACACCTCTTAGAATCACTAGCTCCACTCAAGGTTCAGTTCAAGCGCTACCTCCAAGAGAAGGCATTTCCTTATCCCCAACATAGCATTTTATATGTGTATTTTTCACTGACTTAACTGCGTGGCAATTGTCCCCTCACCACCTAGTAAAATTCAAATTACTTTTGAAGGCAGAGGTTGCTTCATTTCTGGCTTTGTATCCTAAGCACCTAGTCTAATACCTTGCAAGGCAACCAGAAAGTAAACTGAATGAATCCAAATGTGAAACTAACTTCACCCTGTAATACTGTTTCTCTTTCATGTTTTTGTAGCACAAATTAACTAGTTTAGGTGGGAAATGCTTGTATATATCTATGGCCATATCAGTAGGAACACTATTTTTTTTAAATGAGATTGATTTATTTGGCATTACTTGCACTTAGTGATTCTTTGCCTAAATTTGGCACTTTCTTTGCTAAATGAGCATTCACCCTCTGTTTAACAAAATGTGAATTTGGTTGCAGAATGAGTTTTGGCTATAGTCTGTAATTTCTGGAATCCAACAATATTACTGAGATCCAACACTTTAATACTGGTGGTTATAGAGCAGAATTTGATAGTAGGAAGAGCTATCTTAGATCCTATCCAAACAATTTTAGCTATTTAATTATTTTGCCAAAAAGTCTCAGCATATTTCACCTATGAAATTCTCCCAGGAATAGGGATGTCAATTGATAGCAACACTATATCAGTATATTTTTGTTACTAACCATTGTAAAATGGTTAATATAGGTACAGCAAAAACTGTAACCAGTTTTTTGGTGTTTTTTTTTTTCTTGAAATCCAAACTTGATATAACTATAAAGCTCTGGTATTCAATTTCCATACTCTACAGAGATTGAAAGAAGAAATAAAGGGCGTATTGGAAAATGAGATATTAAGTACAACACATAAGTTGACTGCTAATAGAGAATCCACAAAATCATAATTAGGAGGTAAAAGGGACCTCAAAGGCCATCTAGTCCAACCATCTCATTTTACAGATGAGAAAACTGAAGTTCAAGAAAGTGATGTGACCTGCCTAAAGTCACACACAGTAAATGAATCAGATGAGGTCCATCTGGAGAAATTCCCTTCACATTCAAGAATCATATGCTAGCCATCATTCAGAAGTCTTATTTAAAGCTAATACAAAGTATGGTGGCTCAGTCTACCTGTTCAATCTGTTTATACCATATCATAAGCACGGTCTTCTAGTTGATGAACCATTTCTGAATTGGCAGCTGCTAATGACACTTCATCAAAGGGAATGCAATCTGGTGAGGTCAACGGTCTCTATCTTCTTTAATTCTACAGTTCCCCTCAACTACTTACTCTGGCACCTAAAGGCAAACTCAACATTGGAAAATCCATAAACTCTCTGAAAAGGAATGAAGTGGTATATTCCTCTTTGTAATACCCCTATGTACTTTAATATGTGGTAGGCACTCACTAGCAATGCGCTAAATTCAAATTAAGCGAATAATAAATACCAATGCTGAATTTGATCAATATCTGTTTCCCAAGAGCATTAAATTTAAAAAGATAGTCATTCATTTAACATAATACAACTTAAATAAAAATGTATGTTAGTGGTTTGGTAAATACCTTTTCCTCAATTTAATAATGCTAAAATTGACAATTTCAAATGTGAAGTAAAAAACTCAGTACAAGCATTCAGTAGTAAAAGAGAAACATATTCACAGAACAATTTCCCCTACTTCTATATAAAAGAGGAAGAGTTTGTAGCAATTGATTCCTGATCCGAAATCTGATCAAAAGGCTGATCATATTTTGTAGAACAGAATCATCTTTGCCCTTTAATTCTCTTTAAATGAAGTTCTTATAGTCATGATTTCTATCTTTTTCAGCATGAAGACCCCTTTTTAAATATATAAAGAACCCCTTTTAATATACAAAATTTCAAGTTCCCTTCGTAATAAAACCTGTACTATTAGTATATTGATTTGAGAAAATAGATGACAAAAACCTATAAATTCAAGTAATTCTTTTAAATAATCTTATGATTTTATAATTATATAATTTATGTACATTGAAAAGAATAAATATACGAGGTATTATTTATTGCAAGCTATAAATGGAATGTCTAATTATTTACTGAGTTACTTAATGAGATACCTTTTACAACACACTAGGCAGAAAAAAAATTATGGCAGGCATATAGCTAACTAAAGATAGACAATGCTTGATGAGCATGTGATTGGAGGACTTCTTGTACTGATTCCCTAATCTCCCAGGGGGTACACCAGTCCACAGCTGAAAACACTGGTCTATTAACAAGTCCAGTTTAATAAGTACCCCCCTTGTTTTTGGTAATCTATTTTATTCCAAACTATAGTTTTATTCTTACCATCTAAAAAGGCAAGGAATCTGTTAATGGTTTCTATGAAGATAATTTTTTTCCAGATTCTCCTTGTTTAGTCTGGTTAAAGCACCCCAATTACTTGTTGCCTGAATTAGCTGGTAGAAAAATTTGTTGTAACATATTCTAATTCCAATTAAGAGTCCTTCAGATGCATCCATTAAAACTAAAAAGAGTTTCCTGTAAAGATAGCAATCAAATATTTATGACAAATTATATTTTGGGAACTACTGAAAAGTTATAATCAAACTAACATTAACAGTTTTCATAACAATTTAACTTTATAAGAAATCTGAATAGTAGAAAAAAGAATGGCCTTCTAAACAACATAATGGGCTTTAGCTCATGCTCAACTATTTACTCCCCACTATATCAGGGCCATTTTTTCTTCTGTGTTCAGTTTACTAATCTACAAATTTTGAATTTTTTGTCCATGCTACCTTTAGATGTCATAAAGGCAACAGGAACTAAAAATATGATGATGATGATGATAAAGTACAAGGAATTATATTAACTATATTTTATAACTATATATGAGAGGTATTGTAGCATGGCTTAGGAGACAGACAGATGGCCAAATCAGTTAACAGCCCACATACAGTGACCATGGCATGTCATTTAACCCCAAGCAAATCCCCAGGGCTACAAGTTAAAGAAATTTGATATCTGCACCAATGAAGGGAGTCCTCAACAGGAGTTAGAAACCCTGATAAACTTAGATCCATACTAAATATATTCCAAAATTGGCTTGGGGGCCTGTAAGGGGACTAGGGGGGTGGGGGGTGGGATAGGCATAGAACATGTGAATTCATTGGTCTGGGAAACTTCCAGTGTGGAAACTCCTCCTGATATAACTAAACCTGTAACTCATGGTTTTTTACAGAATTGCCTCAGATACTAAAGGTTTAGTGACTTGCCCAAAGCAGACAGTCAATGTGTATTTCAAAGAAAAAACCTGAACTTGTCTTCCTGATTTCACAATGCAGTGCAGCTTCTTAACCATATATGCCTCCCACCATAAATTTCTTCATTATTTATATTAGCACTTTAGCTGAGAGCTGCTAGTTTCCTAGAACAAAGATTTGTAAGATTCAAACTACAATTCTGAAAGTAAAGGAAATCCTAAGCAAAGGCACCGCCACCCGTTTTTTCTGTTGTTTAGTCATTTCAGTTGTGTCTGACTCTTCACAAGCCCATTTTGGGGTTCTCCTTGGCACTTAAAAAACCAAATGGAAAAGGAGATACAAAAAAACTCTCAGAAGGAAAATAATTTACTAAGAATTAGGATCAAACAAATGGAAGCTGGTGAATTTTAATTTATAAAAAACCAAGAAACAGTAAAGCAAATCCAAATGAATAAAAAAATAAGGGTAATATCAAATATCTCCTTGGAAAAATAGCTGACCTGGAAATAGATCCAGGAGAGATAATTTGAAAATCATTGGACTACCTGAAAACCATGACCTTAAAAATAAGAGTTTAGACAGCATCTTCCCAAGAGATTTTCAGGGAAAATTGCCCTATATTCTAGAAGCAGAAGGTAAAATAGAAATTGAAAGAATCCACTCATCACCTCCTGAAAGAGATCCCAAAAGAAAAACCTCCAGGAATATTATAGTCAAATTCCAGAGCTCCCAGGTCAAGGAGAAAATACCTGCAAGCAGCTAGTAAAAAATGAATTAAAATATCGTGGAGCTACAATGAGGATAAAACAAAAATTTAGCAGTATCTAATTAAAAGACTGGAGGGCAAAGAATATGATATTCCAGAGGGCAAAGGAACTGGGATCTACAGCCAAGAATCACGTACCCAACAAAACTGAGCATAATCTTTCAGAGGATGTGACCAATGAAAAAAGAGGACTTTTAAGCATTTGTGATGAAAAAGACCTGAACTGAATAGAAAATTTGACTTTCAAATACAAGACCCCAGAGAAGTATGAAGAGGTAGACAGGAAAAGGAATTCATGAGGGATATTAAAAGATTAAACTGTTTACATTTCCTACATGGGAAGATTATACTTGGAACTCATAAAAACTTTTCTCAGTATTAGGATAGCTGAAAGGAATTCACTTAGAGGACACAGGGCGGAACGGAATATGAAGGGATGATAACTGTAAAGCATTTATTTTTTGTTTTATCCTTGTTCTTTTTAGGGCAAATAGATGGGGTGTCTTATGTCTGAGGCCAGATTTGGCTCAGGGTCTCCTGGGTCCAGGGGATGTGTGCTCTATCAACTGTGCAACCTAGTTAACCCATTATGACAGTCTTTAAAATAGGTTGAGGGATAGAAGGAATGCACTGGGGAGGGGGAAGGGGAGAGGTGGACTAGGGAGAGGTAGCTCACATGAAGGAAACAAGAAAAAAGGTTATGGAGGGGAGGGGAAGAGGGGGAAGGAATTGGGGAGTGAGTGAACCTTACTATCATCAGAATTGGCTCAAAGAGGAATAGCATACATACTCAAGTAGGTATAGTAATATATTTTTGCTCTGGGAAATGGGAGGGGAAGGAGGGAAGGGTAGATTGGGGGAGGAAGCAGTAAAAAGCAAAACACTTTTGAGGAAGGTTAAGATGTTCTGCATAGCTGCACATGTATGACTTATCATTGAATTACTTGATTTCATAGGGAAGGTTGAGGAGGGAGGGAGGAAGGAAAAATTTAGAACACAGAATTAGCTCAAAGACCTTAATCTCATCAGAGTGGGCTCATGGAGGCAATAACATACATACCCAATGGGGAGAAGGGAATCTATTTAACCTTACAGGAAAGTAGAAAGGGGAAGAGGATAAGGAAGAAGGGTGAAAGATGGGAGGGCAGAGCAGTGGAGGGGACAGTCAGAAGCAAAACACTTTGAGGAGGAATAGGGTAAAAGAAGATAGAAAATAGAGTAAATATCAGGGAAGGGAATAGGATGGAGGGAAATAGTTATAATGATTGACTATAATGGCAAAAACGTATAGTACCTATTTTGCTGGGCTACTGTGAAGAAAATTCTTTGTCAAGTTACTCTATAATAGTTTGATGAACAGATGCTAAGCAGAAAAAACCTGGAAAGACCTACATGAATCTGAAGCAGAGTGAACGTACTGTATACAAAATAACAGCAATAGTGGTAAGATGATCTGTAGGGAAGCACGTGGTTATTTTCAGCAAGGCAATGATCCAATATAAACTCTGAAGGACTTAAGAAAATTGCAATACATCTACAGAGAAAGAAGCTGATGGTACTGAAAACAGATCGAAACGCTTTTTTTTTTGACAATTCCTTATCTGAAGTTTTGTTTTTATCTGTTTTCCCTCTCCACAACCTAGCTAATGTGGTGATGTTTTCCATGACTACTCATGTATAACATATTGAATTGCGTGAGTTCTTGGGTGTGAGGGTGGGAAGGGAGGGAGGAAGAGAAGTTAGAACATGAAGTTTTAAAAATTGATGTCAAAATTTGTTTTTACATGTAATTTGGAAAACAAAATTCTAAACATAGAAGAAAAAAAAAAAGAGTACTGGAGTGGCTTGCCATTCCCTATCCACTCATTTTACAGATGAGGAACTGAGGCAAACAGGGGTGAAGTGACTTGCACAGGGTCACATAGCTAGTAAGTGTCTGAAACAGGATTTGAACTCATGAAGAAATGATTCTAAGCCCAGTGCTCTCTATTTCAACACCTAGCACTCTTTTTAATCACTTGTAAATCATCTTTTTCCTCTCCTTCATGATACAGCCACAACCTTGCTAAAAAGCATTCTTTTTAAACCTTAAAGAATTGCTGAAATGAGAAATATTAGATCTAATTTCCAATTATTTAATCAGAGGCGTTCTAAGATTAATGAAGTTTGCTAATAGGGGCAGTGGATCATTTTTAAAATGAAGATATGGGAGGAAAGGTGAGAGGAGAGGACTTTATAGAGTAAAAATACTTAAAATCTACATGGTACTAGGATCTCACCAATTTGAGTCCTCCTTCCACGGGGACAGATTTCAAAGGGACAAACTAAAAAAGGAAACATGCTTGGGGAAAATTTAGAGCTGGTAGGTACCTTTGTGGATCACCTGTTCCAACTCTTTCACTTTATAAGATCGTGAGGGGACCATGCTACTTAGAGGGAGAGCTTTACAACTCTGTAAGAACTTCACAACTTACTAGGGAAGTTCAAAGTAAAGTTCAAACTGTGACCCTGGAAATATATTTAGATTTTGATTTTATAGTTAGAAAACAATTTTAAAATATACCTCAGAAACATTTTTGGCATTTATAACAATATCATTCTACATCGAACAAAAAATAAACATAATCCTTTGAGTCCATCGGGTGCAGAATCCACATATAATCTCATATTTTTGCTCCTTTTGCAACTCCAGTCAATACTCGACCACATTCTGAAAAGAAACTCAAGAGGTTTTAAGTGAGCAGATGGATCATTTGGATTGTATACAGTTGTGTCTATTTCTCTATTCCATCATACATTTCCAATACATTGAATGACTCTTTAAATGACAAAATATAGGGTCAAGGCCAATCTTAAGGGAAATTCCTATCTCTTAGCTAAATTTCCCCACAAAATGTGTCTACATGTATTGTGTGTGGTGTGTGTGTGTGTGTGTGTGGTGTGTGTGTGTGTATATATATATATATATATTATAAATACCACACACAATACATGTAGTAAGTGTCTGAAAGTGTAGATATATATATAGATAGATAGATAGACAGCATTAGGTGAATGACCAATCTAATGTTGTCTATTCTCCCTATCTCTAGAAGTTAATTTGGTTCCAATGTAGGAAAAATTAGTACAGACTAGGCTGGTGGTATAGGAAAGGAAACCCTAGTTTCGACCCAAATGATCCTAGGAGGTACCACGTGAATAAAAGGCCATTCCTTATACAGAAGTTTCCTAAGAAGTGTTGAGGAGTGAAAGTTCAGCTGTCTGGCAAACACTCTCCTTTAAAACAAATCTGATTTGAGAATAACCCCAAGTCTAGCAGAATGTATAGTAAATAAAATTGATTTTAAACATGTTGCTTACAGTTTAGAAAAGACAATGAAACCTAGAAATGTAAGCAGTGCCCTACTAGGCAGGATATTAATATTTGGCAAAGGGGGTTATAGATATTTGTGAAGAACTTGGGATTTCTGAAAAATAGGTTTAAAAACAATCACGAGCAGCTCCATAGCAAGAGAAGAGAGTTTAGGTGAGGGGGTGAGAGCTATAAAAGTAAAACGAGGGCTCGTTTAGACAAGTCTCTCTTTGGCATATATACTAGGTTGGGTACCAGAAAAGGAAGCTTCATGGAAATCTGAACAGGGCCTTCCTTGGTAAACTACTAAAATTTTCATCCAAAATATATACTTAAGCTTTTAACTCAAAATGACTGATTCTGTATATGAATAAATATTACAGAGGACAGCAAGGGGAGTAGGGATATCACAGTAATCAGGTACAGATGAAAGACATAATTGTCATGGGCCTGTTCTTTGAAAAGAAACCCTGACACAAATGTCTAGATCAAGAGATATTCCTCCAATACATAAACAGTCAGAGATATGAACAAACAGCTCTGAAAAGAATTTCAAATCTTTAACAATTCACATGAAAGAGTGCTCTAAACCAATGACAAAAAGAGAAATGCTAAGTAAAACAACTCTGATGGATTGAGAAGGACGTGAGTTCAAATTTTGGCCTCAGACTACTTAACACTTACTAGCTGTGTGACCCTGGGCAAGTCACTTAACCCCCAATTGCCTCACTAAAAAAAAATTTAATTTTTAAAAAAACCTTTAAATTAAAAAAATTGGGGGGCAGCTAGGTGGAGCAGTGGATAAAGCACTGGCTCCTTGGATTCAGGGAGGACCTGAGTTCAAATCCGACCTCATACACTTGATACTTACCGTGTGGACCCTGGGCAAATCACTTCACCCCCATTGCCCTGCAAAACCAAAAACCAAAACAAAACAAAACAAAAAAACAACTCTGAGATTTCACCTCACATTCAAAAAATTGACAAAAAGAATCCATTGGAAATAGTCAAAGTTAAAGGAGTTGATAAAACTAGGAATGATGCTACAATGCTGGTTGGAGCTATGAATAAGTTCAATGATCCTGGAAAATAAGTTGGAATTATGTGAAAAAAAGTAACTAAAATGTCCATGCCTTGACTCAGAAATCCCACTATTGATAATGTTTCACCAAATAGGCCAAAGATTGATCATGAAGATGAGATTTCAGGTAGGGGCCACTCCAAGGGGTCAAAATGAGAGCTAGCATGCCTGGGGGGGCTCACAGACACTCCCAGGAGATCAGCCTAAGAACAGGACCAGCTTTCCTATAGTTCCTACTGGAGAAGTGACAGACTTCTAGCTTCTAGCACTGACACATACTTTTTAAAACACTTTATTATTCTTGTTTTTTTGACGGCACTTCCTTTGCAACTGTCTAATATAGGAGTGTTTTGCATGATTGTATATGTATAATCTATATCAAATTGCTTGCCTTCTCAAGAGGGGTGGGGGGTGAAGGAAGGGAGAGAATTTGGAACTCTATTTTTAAAAACCAAATGTTGGGGCAGCTAGGTGGCGCAGGTGGATAAAGCACTGGCCCTGGATTCAGGAGTACCTGAGTTCAAATTCCGACCTCAGAACACTTTATACTTACTAGCTTTGTGACCCATAGCCCCCACCAAAAAAAGATGTTAAAAAATTTTTCCATGTAATTGAGAAAAAATGAATAAAAATTAAATGTAAAAAAAACAATTTGGTGCTAATATGTTTAGTATTGATATTTCTTCATTATTTATGGTACCTTTTAGCAAATGTAGTTTCGCTGCTTATCCCTTCTAATTAGATATAATTTTGTTTGTTTGTCTGAGATCCTTATTGTTAAACCTGCTTTTTTTTTTAACTTCAGCTGAAGCACATAATAGATTCTGATCCAGCCCCTTATGTTCACGCTGTATGGTCTCTGTTTCATGTTTGTTTCTTATAAACATATTGTCAGATTCTTCTTTTCAATCCATTCTGCTACCTACTTCCATTTTATGGATGAGTTCATCCCATTCACAGCTATGATTACTGTGCATTTTCTTCCATCCTATTTTTTTTTTGCCAGTTTTATACTCTCTCTCTCCTCCCCTGGTCCCTATGCAAAAAGTCTGTTTGCTTCTGACCACTGCTTTCCTTATTCTGCCTATCTTCGTACAATCCCCAACCCCCACCCCTTATCCCCACCCTTTCTATCCTCTTCCCCTCCTACTTCCCTATAGAGTCATGAAGATGTCTATACTCATTGATGTGTGTTTGTTATTCCTCTTGAACCAATTCTGATGAGAGTAAGGTTCAAGTGTTTCTACCTGCTACCCCTGCATCTTCCTTTCCATTGTAAAAGCTATTCCATTCATACCTCTTTTATGTGAAATAATTTTACTCATTCTACCTCTCCCTTGCCCCTTCCCCCAGTGCATCCCTTTATTTTTTGAAATCATAGTCAACTCACACCCATGCCTTCTGTCTATGTAGCCTCCTTCTAACTGCTTTTTAGGATAAATCTTCTCATATAGAAATGTAAACAGTTAAACCTTATTGAATCTCTTATGATTTCTTTTTCATGTTTATCTTCCTATGCTTCTCTTTAGTCTTGTATTTGATAGTCAAATTTTCTATTCAGCTCTGGCCTTTTCATAAGGAATGCTTAAAAATCCTCTATTTCATCAAATATCCATTTTCTCCCCAAAGGATTATACTCAGTTTTGCTGGACAGGTTATTCTTGGGTGTATTCTGAGCTCCTTTGTTTTCTGCAGTATCATATTCTTTTAATATAAAAGCTACTGAATCTTGTGTCATCCTATGGCTCTACAATATATGAATTATTTCTTTCAGACTGTTTACAATAATTTCTTCTTGACCTGGAAGTTCTGGAATTTAATTATAATAATACTGGCATTTTTCATTTGGGGATTTCTTTTAGGAGACAATCAGTGGATTCTTTCATTTCTATTTCATCCTCTGGGTCTGAGACATCAGGGCAGTTTTCCTTGACAATTTCTTGAAATATGATCTCTAGGGTTTTTTTGATCATGGTTTCCAGGTAGTACAATAATGCTTTAATTATCTCTTCTGGATCTATTTTCCAGGTCAGTTTGTTCCAGTGAGATATTTCATATTTTCTTTTATTTTTTCCTTCTTTTTACTTTTATTGTTTGTTGATGTCTCATAAAATGATTAGCTTCTACTTCCCCAATTCTAATTTTTAAGGAATTATTTTCTTCGATGAGCTTTTGTACCACTTTTTCCATTTGGCCAAATTAAAATTTTTAAATGGAATACCTCATCACAGCTGAATTTCTTGACAAAAAATTTAAAATGAAAATAAGGTTGCAACCAATATATGTTTCCAAATGGCTCCCTTGTTAACCAAGCAAGGGAAGCTGTTTACTGATTATGAATTATTGGATAATGTTAGCTGCAGCTAAAGAAACATGTCCAGAGAAAATACACTTGTTTAGGATTATTAGCCTTTTGGCTCAATTAAAATTATATGCTTATGGACTGATAATAGTATTTGACAGTTCCTATTTGTGTGAAAAGACATTTTCAAAGATGAAATAAGTAAAATCTCATTATAGATGAAAATTTGTGATTGATTTTTATAGGGAATACTAACTTTGAACCCAAATTAAATCACATAGTATCCCCCACAGAAAATAATTTAATTCTTCTCATTAGTAGACTTTTACTACAAAAAAGTAAAGTATTATTATTTTGAATCTCATCAATAAAAATTTTTAAGTGCCTACATCATATCACTGATTTTGCCTCTTGGCACACAAAGCCCAAAATATTTACAATCTGGCCCTTTACAGAAAAAGTTTGCTGCCCCCTGGAACAGAGGACTTTCAAGCATTTCTGACAAAGAGAACAGAGCTAAGTAGGACCACTGAAATATAAACTTAAAGAGTTAAGACAAACCAAGAAAGGTAAATTTATCTGAGCAACTAAAAAGGATTCTATGATGATGTAATGAAAACATTCTAATGGCAGTAGAAGAAATGTGTCTCTTCTGAACTTTAATGTCTCTAAAGGGTATTGAGAGAGTTAAATAATACAAGTTGCTGTGGGTCTATTGGTTCTGTTCTAAGGAACTGAAGAAGGCAAAAAGGAGGAAATGAAAAGAAATATGCTAATATAGGAAAAGAAAGGAGGAGATGCAGCTTATTACTCCTCATAAATGGAGTCTGTGAGAAGAGTGTACAAGCATGGAAGAAGAGGTGGAGGTAACAGGCAAAAACTGAACCTCATTCTTATCTGAATAGACAAAGAGTTTAGTGTAAAAATACATCAAACAACAGAGAAAAGTGGGGGGAGGGGGCTAGGAAGGAATGGGTTAAGAAGGAAGATAATACCAGAGAGGGAATAGCTGCAAGCATAACTAACTTCCTGATCCTGAAGGGAGAAGTATAAGGAAAGAAAGGAAAGGGGGGAATGAAAGTAAGGGGAAAAGGGAAAAGAAAAGAAAAAGAGGGTGACAGATTGTTTTTATGACAATTAGGGAATGGCTTAACAAAATCTGCTATACAAATGTTATACAACATTACTGCATCATGAGAAATGACAAAAGAGGTTATTTCAGAGTAAAGTGAGCAGAACCAGCAGTACAATTTATACAAGATAGCAACATGGTGAAGAAAAAAAATAACCTTTGAAATAATTAAGAGCTCTGGTCAATCCAATAACCAGGTCTCAAGAAACTAAAATAAAGCATCACCCACATCCTGAAAGAGAAGTCTGAATACAAGGTACAGAGACAGACATTTTTGAACATAGCTACTACATTCTTATTTGTTTTGCTTGACTATATTTGTTATGTCCAGGAGTCAAAATGGCAGGGAGAAGCCACGAAGTTGCCTGAGCTTTCCCAAATTTCCCTCAGAAACAAAGCTAAATTAAGCCTCTCAACAGATTCTGGAGCTGTAAAATATACAAAAAGAGAGAAGGAAGCAATCTTCCAGCTTAAGATAACCCAGAAGGTTTTCAGAAAAGGTCTGTTTCACATAAGTAAAAGGGGAGCACAGCTCAGTAAAGAGAGTATCTGTGCAAGTCAGCAGAAGGCTCTTAGTCATAAGCACAGATCAGCAGCTGAGGACCCTTGGTCCTAGCTCAGCAAGCTATGGCCATAGCAGGCCAGTTGTGAGGCCCCCAGCTTCAACCCAGAAGCCAATCTTCCAACTGGGGTATCTGCTACTCAACAGGTGCTACTAGGTGTGAGTTTACTCCATTCCAGTGAGCAAGCTTCAAGCAGCCAAGACCTCAGAGCAGAAAGGCCCCTGGCCTCCAGCAAAAGAAGCCTGAGACAGAGCACACTGTACCCCAGGAGCAGAGATCAACTTTAAAAGGCATGAAATAGGCTAAAATATGAATAAAAAAACAGAAAAGAATCCTCACCATAGAAAATTACTATCGTGACAGGGAAAACCAAAACATAAACTCAAAGGAGGACAATAATGTTAAAATACCTACATGTGAAGCCTTAAAGGGGAAGATGAATTGATCTCAAGACCAAAAAGCCCTCTTAGAAGAGCTCAAAAAGGATTTTATGAACCAAATAAGAAAGGCAGAAGAAAAACTGGGGAAAGAAATGAGAGTTATGAGAGAGTCAATAGCTTGGAAAAATAAAATAACACTTTAAAAATACAATTGGAAAAAATGGAAAAGGAGGTACAAAAGCTGACTGGGGAAAATAATTCCTTAAAAATGAGAACTGGGCAGAGGGAAGCTAATGACTCAATGAGACAACAGGAAGAGATAAAGCAGAATCAAAACAATATAAAAGTAGAAGAAAGCATAAAATACCTCTTCAGAAAAACAATAGACCTGGAAAATAGATCCAGGAGGGGCAATTTTAAAATAATTGAACTACCTGAGGGCCATGATCAAAAAGAGCCTGGACAACATATTTCTTGACATTATCAAGGAGAACTGGCCCACTGTCTTAGAACCAGAGGAAAAAATAGTCATTGAAAGAATACATGGATCACCTTCTGAAAAAGACCCCCAAAGGAAAACTCTAAGGAATAGCATAGCCAAATTCCAGAATTATCCCATAAAGGAGAAAATACTGCAAGCAGCCAGAAAGAAATAATTTAAATATCAAGGAGCAGCAATCAGGATTACACAGGACCTGGCAGCTTCAACATTAGCAGATCAGAGGGCTTGGAATATGATACTCTGGAGGGCAAAGGAACTTGGATTAAAACCAAGAATGTAGTACCCTGCAAAATTAAGCATAATCTTTTGGGGGAAATGATGGGCATTCAATGAAATAATAGGTCAAAACCTTTTATAGTAGCTCAAAAAGGGAATAATATATATACTCAGTTGGATATAAAATTTTATTTTACCCTAAAGTAAAGTAAGAGGGGAAAGGGGAAAGAAGAGGGTGGGGTAGGGGAAGAAGGGAGGGTAAAACTAGGAGGCAAAGGGGGAAAGGGCAAAAGGGAGGTGGGGTTGATAGAAAAGGAGGTAAACTGAGGGAGGGGGTGGTCAGAAGCAAAACACTGGTGAAAAGGGACAGGGGGTAGGAGAGAGGAAAAGCATAAACAAGAGGAAAAATAGGATGCAGGGAAATACAAAGTTGAGTAATCATAGCTGTAACTGTGATGGGATGAACTTTCCAATAAAATGGAAGTGTATAGCAGAGTAGATTAAAGAATACATTTGTTTTCAAGGGTAACAAAAGTTGCTACAAGGTTTTTTTGTCTCTTTTTTCTCTCAGTTAATGGGTACTGGAGGAAGAGGGAGTAGCAATGGGGATGCAGAGAGAGGCGGGGGGGGGGGGGGTGGGGGGAGAGAGAGCACAATTGTGACTTTATAAAAAACATACAGAATAAAACCAAAAAATAGTGAAGGAAGCACAGACAGAACTGTCACTTTGCCTGAGCCTGCCAAGTAAGAAAAGAAGCAGCTGCAAGGGAAGGATGGTAACTTCCTGGTGCCAGTTTTCCTGAGCCAGCCATTCCACCCACTACCTCTCAGCACCCGCTTTACTCTCCTATACTTCCATCAGTCACATCACCTGAGCACTCTGCCCATGGTAATCCCTAACCCCTCTACCCTTCCTGATACCCTTCAAGGACCAAACACCTAGGGAAGAGGATAATCTAGTCCTCAATGATAACAAACTCCCACTCTGTCATACACTGCCCACCCCAGTAATTCTGTACCCCTAGCTACCCACTATTGAAATCCTGCTCTCTGTAGCCCACTGATTACTCACTTATTACCATCACCCTCAGCTCAATCTCCACAGCATCATTTTAAATTATACTCTTTCCACTGGGACCACTGGTAACAAATTCACTTTCATTGGAAAACCTTTTCCTTTCTCACTCCTTCCATCTCCTTGCATGCAGTGAGGATCCAGCTATTTCCTGACCTATGTGTCACAGCTTCCCTGAAACACCCTTTTTTATTAACACTGGTTATACTTTAAACTCATGTTAAAGTATGGGAGTTGGAATACTCCTTGCCACTACTATCACTTCCAGGGTCATCTTCTACCACTATCATTCTTCTTCTTTGAGGTTCACTCAACTCTTTATTTATTGCCCAGTCAAAATTCTGGTAGCTGTTGCCTGCTGACCTCCATAACATTCTTCTTTCCTTCAATGAGTTTAATCCCTGGCTAAGTATTCCTCTCTCTCATACTCCAGCTATCATAGAATGACTTCAACATAGATATTGATACTCTCCCAAATACCCTAACCTTATACTTCTTCAACTTACTCATTTTCCATGACCTACTCCTTCACCACATGCTAACTACATACAGAAATGGTTCATGCCCTTTATCTTTCATCACCCACAAGTGTTTTACTTCAATGTTCATAAATTCTGAAATTCCCCTCATTAGACTGGCAATCTGTTGTCTTTCTAATTCTCTCTCTGCCTTGTAATTCAACCCTATTCTTCATCCAATTCACCTAAAATTTTCTTTACTCTTCAGTTCTTCCCTAGGTTATTACCCTTGTACTGCCTATACTGTATTACTGTCCCCATCATGACCCCTTGGTGAACCAATTCAACTCTCTCAATTCTTTGTCTCCTTATCCTATCACCCATGCTGCTTTGCAAAGTTTCAATATTAGATTCCTCCCACCATCTGCTGCCTAGGCCCTTATTCACAAGCTGCTAAAAGATGGAGAAAAATCACCAAACCATGATGACTGATTCCACTACAAATTTATGTAACATAATTTCAACCACCAATTATTAGCAAAAATGGTGGCCCCTTCTTTGTCTATAGTCACCCACCTATCCAAAGAAAGGAAGGAGATGCATTTTATCATTTCTTCTTTAGGATCAAAATTGGTCATTATAATGACACAGCATTAATATTGGTTTTATTGAACTGTGCATATCCTTTGATATGGTTGGCAATACCACTACTAGGTCTGTACCCCAATGATATCAAAGGAAAGGGAAAAGGATTATATATTTAACAGATCTTTTTTTGGTGGCAAAGAATTGGAAATTGAGGAAGTGCCCATCAGTTGAGGAATGGCTGAACAAGTTGTGATACAGGATTGAGATGGAACACTATTGTGCTATAAGAAATGATGAGCGGGGTGGAGCAAGATGGTGGAGGAGAGGCTGTGACTCCCACAAGCTCCAGATAAACCTTCCATTCACGCCCAAATAATGCGGTAAAAAATCAAAAACCCAGAACAGCCTAATGCACATAAAAACAGAGTGAGTGACTATTTCCCCCGCAAAAGAGGGCAATTCTGATCACTACTGATCAGGCTGAACAGCTCAGCACGCAGTCCGGTACCAGCCCGGGGACACTGCTTCCAGCACATATCAGAGTCTTCAGCACCAGCAGCTTCTGAGGGCTCCAATCATGGACTGGTGAGGGGGTTCGGCAGTAGGCTGGGGTGAAGTGGAGGCAGTATCTACTGGAGTTGGGGCAAAGCGCCCTGGGTCTGAACCAGTGGGCTAAATCGAGTGGTGGTGGCCGAGTCGGGGAGGGGCAAAAGCACGCCAAGCTTCCGACCATAGAGAATCAGAGTTCAATCAGACTTCTGTTTCTGGGTCAAAGAGAAAGTGGCTGGGATTACTCACAAGCCAGGCAGGCTGAGAAGAAGCCCAATCACCCCTGGGCCACACTGTACGCACAAACAGTGTGTCCTGGAAGCAGCGCCACACTTTAAGAGTAAAAAGCCAAGAAACAGTAAGCCAGGATGAGTAGGCAGAGAAAGCAGAAGACCATCAAAAACGTCTTTCGGGGGAAAGGTAGACCACAATACATCCTCAGAAGAAGAAGATAATACTGGGTCAAAGCTCCAACACCCAAAGCTTACCAAGAAAAATATAAACTGGTCTCAGGCCATGGAAGCTCTCAAAAGGGACTTTGAAGAGAAAGTAGGAGAGATAGAAGATATAGAGAAAGAGAGGAAGGAATGGAAAGAGAAACGAGAGCAATGCAGAAGAGTCATGAGGAAAAAAGTCAACAGTTTGAAAAGCCAAATGGAAAAGGAGATTAAAAACTGTCTGCTGAAAATAATTGCCTAAGAATTAGGATTGAACAAATGGAAGCTAGTGACCTTATGAGAAACCAAGACACAGTAAAGGAATCCAATTGAATGAAAAAAATAGAAGGCAACGTGAAATATCTCCTTGGAAAAACAGCTGACCTGGAAAATAAATCTAGGAGAGATAATTTGAAAATCATTGGACTACCTGAAAACCATGACCAAAACAAGAGTTTAGACACCATCCTCCAAGAGATTGTGAGGGAAAATTGCCCTGATATTCTAGAAGCAGAAGCTAAAATAGAAATTGAAAGAATCCACCGATCACCTCCTGAAAGAGATCCCAAAAGGAAAACCTCCAGGAATATTATAGCCAAATTCCAGAACTCCCAGGTCAAGGAGAAATATTGCAAGCAGCTAGAAAAAAGGAATTCAAATACTGTGGAGCTCCAATAAGGATAAAGCAAGATCTAGCAGCTTCTACATTAAAGGACCAGAGGGCACGGAATATGATATTCCAGAGGGCAAAGGAACTGGGACTACAGCCAAAATTCACGTACCCATCAAAACTAAGCATCATCTTTCAGAGGAAAACATGGAATTTCAATGAGAAAGAAGATTTTCAGGCATTTGTTATGAAAAGACCTGAACTGAATAGAAAATTTGAGTTTCAAATACAAGACCCTGAAGAAGCATAAAAAGATAAACAGGAAAAAGACTTTATGAGGGATATTAAAAGATCAAACTGTTTATATTCCTAGATGGGAAGATAATACTTCGAACTCATAAGAAATATCTCAGTAAGGAATTAACAGAGGACACAGGTCTGAACTGAATATGAAGGGATGGTATCTGTAAAGCATTTATGTTTTGTTCTTTGTGGGGTGCTTATGTCTGGGGCCAGATTTGGGCTTGAGGCCTCCTGGGTCCAGGGCTGGTGCATTGTCCACTGTGCCACCTAACTAACCCATAATGACATCTTTAAAATAGGGTTGAGGTGTAGAAGAAATAGACTGGGGGAGGGGGGAAGGGGAGAGATGGTCTGGGGAGAGGTATTTCACATGAAGGAAACATAAAAAAGCTTATGGAGGGGAGGGGAAGAGGTGGAAGGAATTGGGGAGTGAGTGAACCTTAATATCATCAGAATTTACTCAAAGAAGGACTGACATACATACTCAAGTGAATATAGTTATATATTTTTGCCCTGAGGGAGGGGAGGGAGATAAGGGGGGGAGAAGAGGGGAAGGAGGGAAGGGCAGATTGGGGGACAGAGCAGTAAAAAGCAAAACACTTTTGAGGAAGGTAAAGATGTTCTGCATAGCTGCACAAGTATGACATATTGAATTGCTTGATTTCATAGGGAGAGTTGAGGAGAGAGGGAGGAAGAAAATTTGGAACACAGAATTAGCTCAAAGACCTTAAACTCATCAGAGTTGGCTCATGGAGGGAATAACATTCACACCCAGTTGGGAGGAGTAATCTATTTAACCCTACAGGAAAGTATGAGGGGAAGAGGATAAGGAAGGAAGGGTGAAAAAAAGGGAGTGCAGAGTAGGGGAGTGGACAGTCAGAAGTAAAACACTTTTGAGGAAGAATAGTTTAAAAGAAGATAGAAAATAGAGTAAATATGGGAAGGGAATAGGATGGAGGGAAATAGTTATGATGATTGAATATAATGGCAAAACGTATGGTACCTACTTTGCTGGGCTAATATGAAGAAAATTCTTTGTCCTGTTTGAGGTACTTTATTTAGGTTATGATGAACAGGATACTATCAGAAAAACCAGGAAAGACCCACATGAACTGAAGCAGAGGGAAATGTACTGTATACAAAATAACATCAATAGTGTAAGATGATCTGCTGGGAAGCATGTGGTTATTTTCAGCAAGGCAATGATCCAATATAACCCTGAAGGACTTATGAAAATGGCAACTCATCTACAGAGAAAGAAGTGATAGTATCTGAAAATAGATGGAAACACATTTTTTTTTTTGGTGAGGCAGTTGGGGTTGAGTGGCTTGCCCAGGGTCACACAGCTGGTGGATGTTGAGTGTCTGAGTCCGGATTTGAGCTTAGGTGCTCCTGGTTCCAGGGCCAGTGCTCTGTCCACTGTACCACCTAGCTGCCCCTGGAAACACATTTAAAAAAACCTTTTTTTTCTTCTTTGACAATTCCTCAATCTGAAGTTTTGGAGTTTTTTTGACTGTTTTCTCTCACAACCTAGCTAATATGGGAATGTTTTCCATGACCACTCATGTATAACTTATTGTGAAATGCTTGAGTTCTAGTGGGTGGGGGGTGGGAATGGAAGAGTAACAGAAGTTGGAAGACAATTTTTTTAATTGATGTTAAAATTTGTTTTTACATATATTTTGGAAAATAAAATTCTATTCAATAAAAAAAAAATGATGAGCTAGGGGCAGCTAGGTGGAGCAGTGGATAAAGCACCGGTCCTGGATTCAGGAAGACCTGAATTCAAATCCAGCCTCAAACACTTGACACTTACTAGCTGTGTGACCCTGGGCAAGTCACTTAACCCTGACTGCCTCACCAAAAAAAAAGAAAAAAGAAAAAAGCACTGAATCTAATATTCCACCTAACTGCCTTAAAGGAGAAGTTGCTGAGTGATCATGGCAGTCTGAAAGAGGCAGAGAAGAGCAAAGACACAGTGGAGGAGAGAAAGGAACAAGAGAAGAGGGATATTTGGTCCTCGTGAAGATGGCCAGGGATAGAAAGTCTTTTGGAGGAAGCCAGCTTTGGGTGTGTATAAGATGGAAGGAGTGTGAGAATGAGAAGCCTAATACAAAGGAAAGTTTATCAACAAGATAGTGAGGTTCCAGAAGGCAGAATGAGATGGAAACTTCAGAAGTGTAGAGCTAAAGTAGATGGGAACTAGTGAGGGTTGAATGGGCAGCAAAGGAAGAGAGTTTTTGTATATGTAGCCTTTGATTTAATCCTCAATTGCCTTCATTCAGAAAGAGCAAGGAATTCGAGAACCATAGGAAGGTTGATTGTTTCATCTTCCTCAGTAAGGAATTGCAGTCCTTATTTCCCTGCAGTCCCCTGTTAAGTTGTAACGGAGAATTCTGACAATGTTGATTTCCTTTCTCTCCTGATGGATAAAATTGGTCCTCAGTAGAACTGGTCTCAGTGGCAAGAAACCAGCTGTCTGGGGACTCTATGATTATGATGAGTTAAAATGTTATGGATTTTTCTCATCCTTCCCCATAAACAATGGTGATAAAATGATAGTGTTTTATTAAAATTTATTTTCTATCATTACGCAGTATGGATTATAGAAAAGAGAGGCTATTGGTTTGCACTGCTTACAGAGATGGCATGATAAGGTCTGAACTAGAATGAGAGTAGTGAGAACAAGGACAGTATCAATTTACCATTTGGAAGGAAAAGTCCAAAGGATTCTGGGACTGTTTAGATTCTAAGAGATTAAGATAGGTTTATGATGATGTTATGGCATTAAGGACTGTTGATTATTATAAGAATTACAAACATAGTGTGGTAAAAAAATATGAAAGTTTTTTAACAGTCGGTTAGGATAACTGAAAGACGCCAGTTTTTCTTTAAGGACCACCCTTTCGGGGAGGAGACCAATGGCATGAGCTACGCACGCAAGTGCACCTGCTGCGCATGTCAGACTGCCTGCTATGCACTCGACTTCCGGGGTGCGAGCTGAAAAGACAAGGAGAGAACGGAAGTGGAGCTTTTTCCTGCTCCGCTGGTCTCCTGGCTGCGCTGCACAGACAGACGCGGACTGGAGTTTGATTCGGCCCGACTCTCGGTTAACAGCACGCGCTTGACTTGGTCTCTCTCCCCAAAAGTGGCCTTGGGTTTTGGTGAGTTTTATACAGAATATAGACTAAGCCTAGACTTAAGACGATTTGTATTGTATTTCTACTTTCCTATCCTTCTAATCAACATCACCTTGTGACTACCATACAATAAAGGCTCTATCTAGAAAACCAGAAGCTTCTTCCATTTACTAGTCTGGGAGATAAATTAAGGGAAAGGTTAAGTAGGGGAGATTTATGATCTAATATCCAATTTTAATCTCACAATAGGAAGAAGAGTTGGATACTCCAGCTGGAAGTTACAACCAGAATGCTGATAGCACTGGACATCACAGAGTTCATTCCAAAGAATGTTTGGGTAACAGAATTCTTATAACACCAACTTCAGTATAATAAAAGATTTTGGTGAAAACCTGTATCCTAACCTCTAGAATTTCATTATTCCCTTCTAAAACCATGATAGCAATGACTAAAATTTTGGGCATTTCTTTCAAGCAAACAGTAATGAAAAAAATATTGAAAATCAATTCTTTTCAGTACAATAATACTTTTCTCAAATAAAAGTTTTGTAATACATTCCTTCAGGAATTTGGGATCCCACTAGAGAAAATTATGACTTTGTCTTAGCAATATAATTGCTAAGGCTAGGGCATTTGAGGGTATATAAACCTATGGTTTGACTTAATACTTGTGTAATCATAAATAACTTTTAAAATATATTTACCTATTCCAGGTGCCTCTCCTTCCTGATATATAAATTTCAACGTTTTACAACCACCCTTCATAAAAAATGTTAAAAAAGGGTTCCATCTGTAAAATTGAAGAGCAAATCAGTTATAAACTAAATTATAAGAGAGAATTATGTCATAGATTCAGCTTAGGCTAACAAACTAAAAGGCATGAATTCTAAGAGATTTTAAGGACTAAATGTAAGCAGTTCCCTGGTTTTAGATACATTGCTATTAAATATGTTATGTGACTCCTACCAGGCACTTAATCTTTTTCTGTTTCCTCGATGATAAAGAGAGTAATTCTCTTACCTACAGACTCTTCTGGGAAATGTACATGGATCACTTTGAGCTTATGGAAGGTAAATGCAAAATATTATTAAGTGACCAAACAGGTTCCATACTGATGCTGAAGCATAATATCCTGATAGAAAAGGACGGATTCAGGGTACAAAACGATATATGGTTTTTGAGACATGGCTAATGTGGGAATTTGTTTTACTTGGCTTGCATACTTGTTACATGGGTGTTCTTTTTCTTTTTTTTCTTCAATAGGAAGCATAGAGAAAGAAAAAAAAAGATGCTTGTTAACTAAAAAAAAACTATGAGATTAAGTAAAACCCATTTTATAGTGCTAATGTTGGAGAACAATTTTCCCTATCAACCACATATATTAAAATTTCTTCATGTTTCAGGATACATGATTTAAATCACAGGGGATGTGGACCTGGTATTTTTTTGGTATTAGGAATGCCCAGGTTGAGAAAATTCCCTCTGCCAATGCAGATCAACACCTTCCCTGCAACTCATACCCTCAAGAGAGTTGCCCTCAAGATTAAAGGGTTAGTTACTTGCTAAAATCAAAGTGCCAAGTATGTGTCTGAGCTGGGGACTTGAATTCAAGTCTTCCTGCCTTTGAAGGTGGCTTTCCATCCATTATACCATGCTGCCTTTCACCTGAACAACAATGCAAGTCAAACCCATATTTTAAAATCCATTCTCAAGGAATTGTTTTACTCAGAGCTGTGGAAGGGAGCTTAGGAAAGATTTTGTCCCACAACTTTTTTTTTTTTCCTAAACAAATAAGCAAATTGAGGTGCAGAGATATTAAGCCTTTTTTCCAGGATCACACAGACTTGGAATTCAAATCCATATCCCTCTATAGTATCATTTTTAAAAGTCATTTTCCTGTGATAATTTATAAGTTAATTGAATAATTTGATAGGCTGTATTCAATAGCCATGATAGTTGCTCACCTCAAATTCATGAAATAGGAATTACTCTTCATACCTTTTCCCAAATGCATTAGTTCCTACCCTCTCCAGAATGCCTATCTCCATCTGCTGACTACTTCAGTTAAGCAACCCAAGTCCAACAAAGCCACTTTTCTTTGAAAACTGGCAAACAATAGTTTGGTTCCAGCTAACTTTCATAGCTTGCCCTTCCATCTTTTATATGGCCCTAACAGACAGAGCCACTGCCTCTCTACAAAACTATTCTCATTAATCCCCTGACAAATCACTAATTCATTACTTTTTTGTGTCACAGACCCCTTTGGTAGTCTGGTGAAGTTAACGGATCCCCTTCTCAGAAACATGATTTTAATGTATAAAATAAAATATACAGGATTGCAAAGGAAATCAATTAATATCAAAGTTATCAAAATATTAAAAGTTCCAAGTTCAAGGGCCCCTGAGTCCTTGTCCTAAAACATTTTCACATCACTGTCTCCTGATTCTGGATGCCCGCTCCCTTTTTGAAGGCATGGAAATTCTCAAAACTAAATCAAATTTCCATTGTCAAGATGGCAGAGTGAAGAAGGAACTCCCTGGGGCCCTCCCAAATTCCCCTTCAAACAACTTGAAAACCACTTCAGAACCAATTTAGGAAAAGGAAAGCTTATTAACACAGCAGGAAAGGTCTATCTCACTGGGGTAGGAGGGCAGCAATCATCCAAGAGGCACATAGCAGGGGACCTTCAGCAAGGCTCCAAGCCCCAGGGCATTCCACCAGCAAGGGCCCACCCTCCCATGTAAGCCAGCAGCCTCTATGCAAGTGAACAGTCCATGAAGCCCAACCCACCAGGTCACTCCCATCACAGACCACCACTGAGGCCTCAATCTCTATTTCTGACCAGTAAGCTAACCACTGCTAACATCTTGTCCTTGGGGTCAGACAACAGTTAGATCCCACCCCCAGGGAAAGGCAGCAGCAAGGCCCTGAGCCCCTGCACAAGAAGCTTGGGATAGGGAAGGAGCATAGCCCAACTCTCATATAAAAATGCCAAGTCACAAACCAGGCAGAAAAAATGAGCAAAACACAAACAAAACAAACCCTTGCCTTTAAAAAGTTAACTGGTAACAAGGAGGATCAAGGCACAAACTTAGAAGAAGCCAATGGAGTCAAAATGTCTACATGTGAAGCCTCAAAGAAAAATGTAACTTGGTCTAAGGCACCAAAAGAACTCCTGGAAGAGCTTAAAAAGGATTTTTTAAAAGCAAATTAGAAAAGTAGAAGAAAAATTGAGGAAAGAAATGAAAGTAATTCAGAAGAATTATGAAAAAAAAGTCAACAGCTTGGTAAAAGAAACACAACAAAATGGAAAAAAAAAAAGATATACAAAAATTCACTGAAGGAAAAAACTCCTTAAAAATAGAATTGGCTAAATGGAAAGGGAGGTACAAAAGCTCACCAAAGAAAATAATTCCTTAAGAATTAGAATTGGGCAAGTGAAAACTAATGATGTTATGGGACATCAAGAAACAATAAAATCAAATCAAAAGAATAGAAAAATAGAAGAAAATCTGAAATTTCTCACTGGAAAACAGACCTGGAAAATAGATCACAGTGAGATAATATGAGAATAATTGGACTACCTGAAAGCCACGATTCAATTGGGGGGGGGGGGGGAGGGAAAGAAGCCTGGACAACATCTTTCAAGAAATTACCAAGGAAAACTGCCATAATATCCTAGAACCAAAAAGCAAAACAGAAATTGAAAGAATCCACTGATCACCACCTGAAAGAGATCCCAAAATGAAAACTCCCGGAAATATTATTTATATATGACATATATAAATCCTTTCCATCTTTCTTCTATTTATTGTCCTATTTTTGATCTCAAGGCCTTTGGGATGACTTTTCTTAGTTAAATGTTCTGCCAATCTTTCTTTAAAGTGACTTTGTCTCCACTGCTTCTCTCTGATTTATGAGATTTAAAAAAAAAATTTTTTTTGGGCGGGGGCAATGAGGGTTAAGTGACTTGCCCAGGGACACACAGGTAGTAAATATCAAGTGTTTGAGGTCACATTTGAACTCAGGTCCTCCTGAATTCAGGGACAGTGCTTTATTCACTGCACCACCTAGCTGCCCCCCTGATTTATGAGATTTTACTGTTCGTAACTGTCCATCATCCTCCTTAGTATGACATTACAAATGAGTTCCTATTCTAATTGGTAAATTAGTATTAATTCTAATTTGGTATCCATCTCTGTGTACTTGGCAAATAAGTCAAATATATTTGCTGACTGAGGTATTTTCTGGACTCTTTTTTAGTCTCCTTGTGGCAACCAACTTATTAAATTTACTGCTTTATTGGCTAAACTTTCATATAAAATTATTACATAATTTATGCCAATGTCATTTCTGCTGTTCACTTCCATTTTTTGAAGGGTCATTACTTGTGTACATAGTTTAAGATTAAGTCACTTCAACTATATATCATATCTTTTTCTTATAATTCTTTATGCTTTTTACTAATTCTAATTTTACCTGTGACAAAGTGATGTTCTGAATTTAAAGTCACCTGATTCAAAGATAACTCCACATAAATAACAAATCTTTTCCTATTAAAATATAATCTTTCATTTTTATGACTATTACTTGACATTCACTATATTTAGTGCCTATCAATTCTTTTCTTGAAGAAAGTATTCATGATATAAAAGCAGAATGAACAGGCGCGGGGCAGAGAAATTCAAAGTGACAAGTTGATGACTTCCTAACAGTGGAACCTCTAGATCATAACCTTAGGGGAAAGTTCTTAACCTTTTTTTGTGTCATAGTTCCCTTTGGCAATTTGGTAAAGCCTATGGACAAATTCTCAAAATAATGCCTTTAAATGCATAAAATACATAGCATCACAAAGGAAACAAATCATATTCAAATAGTTATCAAATTACTGGGGAAAAAAATAAGGTTCTCACATCCCAGGTTAAGAATCCCTTGCTCTTGGGGGCAGCTAGGTGGTGCAGTAGATAAAGCACAGACCCTGGATTCAGGAGAACCTGAGTTCAAATTTGACCTCAGACACTAGACACTTCCTAGCTGTGTGACTCCTGGGCAAGTCACTTACTTAACCCTCACTGCCCTCCCCCCCCCCCAAAAAAATCCCTTGCTTTAGATAATGTTAGCTTTGGGTGAAAAAAATAAAGTCTACTCATAAATTGACCAATTTATATCTGGATTTCAATGTCTGTATTTATGTTTTAGAACATATTCAGATCTGCAAAAAAAGCACAACCTATCATGATAGGATTGTTCTATAAGATATTATAACACATAAGCTTAAATTGTCTACTATGATGTATAAGCAAGAAAAAAAGTGTTGGTCTTTAAAATCCATGGAATTTTGGCAAATTAAGTTTTTTTGTTTTGATGACCATAGGGGAATGTATTCAATGTATTCAATTCAATATCTGACATAGATCAATAAACTGTTGCTGTTTATCATCTGTGGTGATGAGTCCTGTCACAAACTGGGATTTAGAATCAGGGTTCAATAAAAATTCTAAGCTCTGAGCCAAATTCTATCTCTACACCTACTAGAAACGTTTCTTTATCACTCTGAAAGCCTTGAAAACAGGCATAGGGACTTCCTGTGGTCAAGTATTTGTGATCTATTAACTTTCTCAGTTTGTTTACAGTCATGGTAATGATAAAATTAACTGTTCCCTAGTTTGTCTTTGTGCTGTTCCTTTTTCCTTCTTCAGACATTTGTATCTATACTTCAGTTGTCTAAATGTTTCCCTTCTGAATATATTTTATTCAATTTTGCCCACTTTTCTAACTTATAAAGTAAATTTGTATTTAATTCTATCCTAATGCAATTTGGGAGTTAACCACCCTTCCATTTCCCTGTGTTCACAACAGTGGACCTAATGTGAAAATGACTTTTAGCTATCCTAGGCTAATCCAAAAATAGGCTAATCCAAAAATAGTCAAGAAAATATAGTGGCAGCCATTGTCCCAAACTATTTTTTTTATAACAGCCCTATTTTCCAACTATATATTCACAAATATCACACCCTCCCCACCCCCAATTTTTTTGGCTACATAAGAATTACTTAAACTTACTGATGGGCAGTCCAAGATCATGTCTTCAATGACTGTTATGTCTAAACTGAGTTTATCTGCCAGGACTTCGAAGATGTGTTTGTAGGTGGAATCAATCTTCATCCGTCGGCCCTCCCGTGCCTCCTTATATCTGGCCTAAGCAGGAGGAGCAAAAAAGAGCCTTCAGTGGGTATCTGGGAAGCACGTGGTTATTTTCAGCAAGGCAATGATCCAATATAACTCTGAAGAACCTAGGAAAATTGCAGTACATGTACAGGGAAAGAACTGATGGTATCTGAAAACAGACTGAAGAAGAGCCTTCAGTGCTGGCCTGGCAGCGGCAGCGTGTAATTGATCCCCCCCACACACCCGCTCTCCGCACCTGCTTCTCTTTCATGGTCTCCTGGAGGGCCTGGATACAGCTCATGCTGCGATGGAACTTGGACTGCCTGCGGGCCTGAGACACGAAGCCTTCCGAAGAGGGCACATTACGGCTGGAGGGCCGCTTGCGAGGGCGATCTGGGGCATCGTCCTCGGGAAGCACCATGGGCTCTTCGATAGCGGAGGCCGTTGCTGTCACCGGGGTCGATTCTTCCTCGCCTGCGGGCACCGGACCCTCACCTTCTGCAGGGCCTGCTTCCCCCTCAGCGGGGGCGCTTCCCTCCTCTGGAGGAGCCCCTTCCGGAGCGGGAGAGGCGCCCTCTGGAGGTGCAGCAGGAGGGGGTGGAGAAGCGGAGTCTCCGGGAGGGGCACCCTCATCGGGAGGAGGGGGCGCAGCGCCCTCTTCTGGAGGAGGAGGTGGGGGAGGAGAAGAAGGAGGAGGAGGGGGAGAAGGAGGGGCGGCGCCCTCTTCTGGTGGAGGAGGTGGGGCATCTCCCTCTTCTGGCTGAGGCGATGGGGCAGCACCCTCTTCCGCACTCATGTTTGGTTTTCCTTTTTTCTTCTGCAGGACGCTTTCAGCCTCAAAACCTGCATTTTTAAAGCAGTCAATTAGAAAGAAATGCTTAATAATCTATCTTCCAGCTCCACTGTTTGCAAAATTCCCCATCTCCGGGGCAGCTAGGTGGTGCAGTGGATAGAGCACTGGCCCTGGAGTCAGGAGGACCTGAGTTCAAATCTGGCCTCAGACACTTAACACTTACTAGCTGTGTGACCTTGGGCAAGTCACTTAACCCCAATTGCCTCACACACAAAAAAAAAAAAGAAAAAAAATTCCCCATCTCCTTTGTCCTCTTTCCAGATCACATGAGCGACCTGGATGTGTTGTTAGTATCCTGAGACAACTGCTTAACCACCACCAAGATAATGATGGCAATGTAGGCTAAACACTGTCATTTCTACACATATTTAAATCAAGTAAAATATCAGCTTTTTAAGAAAACAGAAGGAACAATAATACCTTCCTTATTCGGAACTCAGGCACTTGATAACTTTACCTTTGTAGAAGTGAAAAAGCAGGTAGTACGCAAAAAAGAAAAAATTAAATTAGTACTACTAATAATAATAACAATACCTAGTATTTCCATAGTGACTACTATGTGTCAGGCCCTATGCCAAGAGTTTTACAAATATTATTATCAGTTCTCACAACAATCCCTGGAGATAGATGCTATTATTACCCCCATTTTACAGAAGAGAAAACTAAGGCAAATAGAGATTGCCAACAGACAATCACAAGGTTAAGTGACTTTCCCAAGATCACTCAGGTAAGTAAATATCCAAGGCCAAATCTGAAACTGATGCGTTTCTGTCTCCAGGCCCAGTGTTCTCTATCCACTCTACCACCTAGCTGTCTCAGATGTCAAAATCTATTTATGAAAGTGAATGCATTTTATTCTTATATTGTGTTTGGTTCCATTAACAAAATTGTATTTTCTCTCCTTCCATCCCCCATTGGAGAAAAGAAAAATAGAACTCCTGAGATATGCATATCAAGCAAAAACAAATTTTCACATTGGTCATGCATGTCCAAAAATATGTCTACACCTAGTCTGTCACCTCTCTATCAGGAGGTAGATAGTATGCTTCATCACTGGTCCTAGCTTAGAAAACAATTTGTAGACTAAACAAAGATGTTGAAGTGAAAGGAAGTAGTACAGCCAAGTTCCCCTCCACAAACTTCTCCAAACATATCTACAAAATACTCCAGACTGAATCCTAATAGAGAAATCCAGAAAAGGTCTCAGCGAACCATTTTTCCAGCTCAGCTCAACACAGAAAGACAAAGAGGAAAGTCTGTGAATGCTGAAGACTGATACTCTAAAGAGTACCCCCAAAGCACTCTAACACCCAAGGACCGTGCACCAGGTCAAGATGACATCCCCAGACCTAAATGGTGGCACCAGGAGATCATAAGAAAGGGAAAAGGACCCACATGTACAAAAATATTTATAGCTCCTCTTTTTGTGATGACAAGAAATTGAGGGAATGCCCATCAGTTGGGGAATGATGAAACAAGTTGTTGGGGAATGTAATGGAATATTATTGTGCTCTAAAAAACGACAAGCAGGCAGATTTCAGAAAAACCTGGAAATACTTACACGAATTGATGCTGAGTGAAATGATCAGAACCAAGAAAACATTGTACACAGTATCAAAAACATTGTGTGATCAACTGTGATAGACTTAACTTTTCTCGGCAATACAATGATCCAAGATAATTCCAAAGGACTCATGATGGAAAATGCTCTAAACATCCAGAAAAAAGAACTGCAGAATCTGGATGCAGATTGAACCATATTGTTTCTACTTTTTGTTGTTGTTGTTTTGAGGTTTTTCCCTTTTATTCTGATTCTTTTTTCACAACACGACTAATGCAGAAATGTTTGATGTGATTGTACATATATAACGTATATCAGATTGCTTTCTGTCTTGGCGAGGGGGGATGGAAAGAGGGAGGGAGAAAAATCTGGAACTAGAAATTTTATAAAAACAAATGTTGAAAACTATCTTTGTATGTAACTGGATAACAATGAAATACTTTTATGATTTTTTTAAAAAGAGTGTAGAGAGGGGCAGCTAGGTGGCTCAGTGGATAAAGCACCGGCCCTGGATTCAGGAGTACCTGAGTTCAAATCCGACCTCAGACTCTTGACACTAGCTGTGTGACCCTGGGCAAGTCACTTAACCCCCATTGCCCTGCAAAAAAAAAAAGAGTGTAGAGAGAGAATAGAACCCAGGGTAGAAAACTGAGATATATTCATACATATCATACATATACCCAGCAATATGCTGATAAATGCTTAGCAACCAGTTCTTGGGGAAGTGTCAGGGGAGGGGAAAATGTACATACAAGACACTTTTAAAAGTTTCATATGTATTATAAACATTTTCTCCATCATTTAAGTCTAGATGGTCAACAAAACAATAAATCAAATCCTAATTTGGGAAAAAAAAAAAGAAGAAAGTTCAGAAGCTACCAGGAGCAGCAACAACACTGTAGCTCAAACCTCAGAAGTAAAGTATAGTCTTACTTACCGTGTTTAGCCCAAGTCTGCAGAGAAATAATCAGGGCAGAAATACCAAACCAAAGGGAAACCTATAGTTCTGCTGCTCTGAGCCAACAGAACTTTTCAGAGGGCTGATGGGGGCAGACCCCTATTGCTCAGACCCAAACCCAAGTCAGGAACTTGTAGAGCTCAGAAAAGGAGGCAGCAATCAGACTTTGCCCTCAATTATAGCACTCTGGGAACACTAAAAGTTTGCAGATCCCTGGCCTGTTCCTGAGATTTTAGAATAACACGATACCCGATATCCCAAGAAAGTAACAACAGAACCACTTCCTTCCAAGAAGTGTGACAGAAATAAAGCTTGACATCAAATCCGAAGTCAGGAAGTAGGGTGGAAGAATAAGCAAACAAAGAAAAAATATCCCACAATAATGAGCTATTATGGTGGCAGGGACACTCAAGATAAACTTGGAAGAAGGACTGACTCCAAAACATTTACAAGCAAATCCTCAGAGAAAAACACAGTTAGATACAAACTCAACTAGAATTACTGGAGGAGATGAACCAACAGTTTAAAAAAAAGAGTTTAAAACTGTTTTTATAAATGGAATGAGAGTGCTTGAGGAAAACATGAGAGCTACAGAAGAAAGAACTGGAAAGGGAATTAACTTGGGCATAAAAGGTACAAAATCTTGCCCAAGCAACTAACACTCTAAAAATTAGAATGGGCCAAATGGAAGTTAAAGACTCCATGAGGCACAAAGAAATATTGGAACAAAGTCAAAAACTTTTTTAAAAATAGAAGAAAATTTAAGAATCTCAAAGTAAAAATAACTGACTTGGAAAACATATTGAGGAAGAAAAATTAAGATTAATTCGCTACCTGAATGCTATGATTTTTAAAAAAGGAGCCTAAATAGCTTATTCCAAGAAATCTCAAAAGAAAACTGCCCAGATCTCTTAAAACCATAGGGCAAAGTGGAAACAGAAAGGATCCACAGCTCACTTTCTAAAAGAAGCCCCAAAATGAAAACTCCCAGGAACATCATAGCCCAAATCCAGAGTTTCCAGGTCAAATAAAAAATACTGCAAGCAGCCAGAAAGAATGCAAGGATCAAAGAACCAGAGTGAATATCACACATGATTTAGCAGCCACCACAACAAAATGGAGAGCTTGGTCTACAATATTCCAGAAGGCTAAGGATTTAGATTTACAACCAAGAATATCTTGCCCAGAAAAAAAAAATTAGTATAACCCTCCAGAAGAGGAAAAAAAAAAATGGACCTTTAATGAAATGGACCTTTAATGATCCTTTAGAGGTTCTCCTAACATTCCATATGAAAAGGCCAGAGCTGCACAAAACTTTGTAGTTTAAATACAAGAGAAAAATAAAAAGGTAAACATGAATAATTGTAAGGGACTAAACCAGGATAATGTGTCTCCTCTAAACCCTAGCATTCTCAGGGGTCATAGAAGGAATCTAATTAGACAGTTAGACTTATGCTTTAGAAAGATCAATTTGCCACCTGAGTGGAGAATGAACTCCAGAAAGGAAAGGCAGAGTAGGAAGTCTGGCCCAGGGATCAGGTGTTGCAGAGGGTAAGAGCACTGGGGCCTGGAATTAAGAAAAGTTCCAATCCAGCCTCAGACACTTACTGGCTGTGTGAGCCTAGGCAAGTCACTTAACCTCTGTTTGCCTCAGGTTCCTCATCTGCAAAAGGGGGATAATAACAGCACTCATCTCCCAGAGGTGTGAAGATCAAATGAAATAATAATTACAGAGTGCCTGGCACATAGTTAGTACTATATAAATATTAGTTATTATTGTGATCATTAGGATTATTCTCTCTCCAGGGCACTCCCTTGAGAAATATCACCTATCGATATATAATCGCAGATTAGCGAATACTAAAATTTTTACAATTTATTAATTGTAGAAATTTTTCTACAATGCTTCTACAATTTTTTTCTGCAGTCTAGTTTCAGAATACTGGGGGGGGGGGGAATGGTTGCAGCTAGGTGGTGCAGTGGATAAAGCATCCACCTTGGATTCTGGAGGACCTGAGTTCAAATCCAACCTCAGACACTTACCACTTGCTAGCTGTGTGACCCTGGGCAAGTCACTTAACCCCCATTCCCCCCCTCCCCCACAAAAAAAAAGAATATTGCCTGAGACCCAGAAGTGGTCCCATAGCCAGAAGAAGGTCACGCCTCCTCTCTCTCCAAGGCTTTCTCCAGTCTTCTCTTCCTCTTCATTCTCTAGCCTCTCCTTCCATCCCCTTCTTCCCTTCCGGTAATCTCTGTCCCCTCCCCTCTTTCACCTCCACTTCCTTTCTCAACAAGAAAAAGGACTACACTGAGGGGATGGGAGGACGCTTGGGGGGGAGCGAGGTGGGGCAGTGAGGAAGAGAGGAACCAGCACGGGGCGGGGCTATTACCCAGCAGCCTCTAGGGAACTTAAGAGAAAAGTGTCACCCAGACTTATACTCAGTTGCCTCTTTTCTCTCCCCAAGGACAGGCTTTCTGGGCGGACTCGAAGACCACACATCCAGCTCTCACCTGGGGCCAATAATAATGAGGATGGGGAGGGAGCGAGGGCTGTTGACATTCGAAATTCTACCACATGACCTCGCGCAACAATCACCCTTCACACCACCCCAGCCCCCAGCCCCCCGCCCTCCTGGCCAGCGAAGCCCACAGCCGTTAGGTGCCCTGGGCCGCGCATGCGCTGTCTTACTCCGCCTCTCCATCCCCTAAATTCTTACCTCACCTCACTTGGGTCTTAGGTCTAAGGCTGAAAAGTGACTTCACAGGCCAAGTCCGATTCCGCTCCTTTTACGGATGAGGAAACTGAGACCCAGGGAGGTTGATTTTCATTAGCTGTTTAGCTCCTTGAAAACAGATTCCATGTTTTGCCGTGTTGGTGAATGCCTGGCACCCAGTAGCCGCTTAACTGGGACTTCTTGCCTTGACTTAAACGATTTACCCAAGATCACAAGTAGTAATAGGCAGATGTGGGAACGGAACTCCAGATTCTGACTCCTCATCCAGTGTGTCCTATGAATGTCCTATGAAAGTTAAATGACTTTCACACAATCACAGGATGAATCTCAGAGTGGCTAGGGAGTCTCTCTAGTTCAGTTCTTACCTGAACAAGAATTCCTCTTTATCACAATCACAAGTCATCCCCCTCTCCTTGAAAATCTCCAGTTGGGAGGTCACTGCTTCCTGAGGCCATCTAATTCCACTTTATAACAACTTTTAAATGTTTCCTACTGCCAAGCCTAAAATCGGCTTTTTTTGCAACTTTCATCTCTTGTCTCTGGTTCTGCCCTGTAAGGCTAACCAGAGATAACCAGGCAGAAATAAATTTAATTACTTCTTAAAATTTCAGCCTTCAAATACTTGAAGATAGCTATCATGACCCCCTGAACCTGAAGACAATTATCTTTGTAATACAAGTTTACATCATCTGGTGACTTCCTTTTAACTCTCATACTCAAAGACTGCTATAGATAAAAACCTGGGCAAAACAGGCAGAGTTGAGATGTGAAGAAAAGCTTGACAAAAAGCAAAAATTGAGGGTAGAGAGCATTTCTCTCTCCACAAAAGTTTCCAGTTTTTCAATGTGCTTCTCCATTTCTGAATAGGCATGCCAAACACAGTAAGTGTATGAGCAAATCAAGTAACATATTACATTTTTAGATTCCTAACAGAGGGAGGGACTTAGTTTTTTAAAAAATGTTATGTTTAAATGTTTAATTAACAACTTTAGGGCAGCAAGGTGGTACAGTGGATAGAGCACTGGCCCTTAAATTGGAAGGACCTGAGTTCAAATCTTACCTCAGACACTTAGTAGCTATGTGACCCTGGGCAAGTCACTTAACTCTAATTGCCTAAAACATCCAGGGCCATCTCCAGTTGTCTTGCTATATATCTTGCCACTGTACCCAGATGGCTCTGAAGGAGAGAGTGAGGTTGGTGACTTTGTACAGCGTTCCCTCAATAAAATTCAATTCACTTTAAGTCATGACATCATCCCAATGTTATGGCCCTCTTCGAGAATGAAGGACAAACAACAACAATTAAAAACTTTAATATTATACTTAATACCTTAAAATATTATTATATCTTTTTTTTTTTTTAGTGAGACAATTGGGGTTAAGTGACTTGCCCAGGGTCATACAGCTAGTAAGTGTTAAGTGTCTGAGACCAGATTTGAACTCAGGTACTCCTGAATCCAGGGCCAGTGCTCTATCCACTGCACCACCTAGCTGCCCCTATTATTATATCTTTTAAAAATTTCTCCAAATTTTTACCCTAAAACAAAAGAAAACAACAAAACTAATGCTTTACCACCAGCAGCAGTGAGTTGAATCATTTCTGGAAATGATTTCTGGAAGAGAAAAAAATGTAATGTTCTATCTCTTGAGGATTACTAAAGGACTACAGAACTTGGAAATATATCATCTGCAAAGCTCTAATTCCTTCAATTGCGTTTCCTTCTCTTATTGCTATAGTTAATTTTTCTAGTGCAATATTAAATAATAGTGATGATATTGGGTATCCTTGCTTTACCCTTGATCTTACTGGGAAGGCTTCTAGCTTATTATCCCTATTATATGTAAGACTTATAGTTGTTTGAAGGTGAATATTGGAGAATTCAGGTGATTTCCTGTTCACTCCACCATCTTGGCTCCTAGACATCCACTTGCCAGGTTTTTCGACATCATTTGTTTGCTCAAAGTCACCAGTTCTGTGAAAGAGCTTGTTTGGGTTATGGAATTCCTAAAAAAGGAATTGAGTTACTGAGAATTTTCGAGTTTATTTATAACATAGAAGTGATTTCTAGTCATTTATCTCTACACCACAATGAGTTTAAACTTGAGGGAAAAAGAGAAAAAAACAAATGAAATGCATTAAGTGCAATCAGGTGTGTGTGTGTGTATGTGTGTGTGTGTGTGTCCTGGTAAATTTTTACTGCTTATTGGTGCTTCGGGAATTGTCCTATGGTATTATTTGGATGTTTCTTGGAGCAATTGTGTCGTGAGTTCAAGAGCTCACTGCCTTTCCTCTGCCATCTTGACTCCGCCCCAGAAAGACCCTTTACTGCTTATTGGAACACCATGAAAGTGATAATAATTATATCCAGCCTTAAGCTGTGATTACTGAAACTTGTTATTTGAGGTAAAATCTCTTGGGACTGTAACTGATATTGTTTTAAGTTTTGAGTTGTCTGTTGGATCATTAAGTCAGAAGTCCACCATTTGATTGTGAACCGTGACAGGTGGATATCTGTATGTAAGGAAAAAAAGATTCAGAGGGCGACTTTGACATGGCTGAAGGTAAAAGTATCTTGCCTAGGTTTCCCTATTATTGTGCTTTCTTTTACAAGAAAGGAAAAAGAAGAAAATATAGGGATTAGAGAAAAAAAAACATTTACATTAAATGACTGATTAAAGCCTGACATCCAAAATCAAAAAAGAATTGACAAATATATTGGGTGAAGAGCCATTCTTCAATAGACATCTAGCTAAAAAATGTGAAAAAAAGATACAAACCATCAACACAAGCCTGAAAAAAATGTGCAAAATTACTAACAATGAGAGAAATACAAACTTCATGTATCTCTTAAAGCATTCCTTCACAATCATCAAGCTAGGAAAAATGCTAAAAGATGAGAAAACTAGTTGTTAGAAGTGTTGTAGGAAGATAGACTCCACTAATTTATAGTTGGTGAAGCTGTGAATTGGTTTAAGCTTTCTAAAATTAGGTCAAGAAAAATTACTAAATTGATCATTTTGACCCAGCAATCCCAATACCAGGACTGCACCCCCAAGGAGGTTATTGATAGCAAGAAAAGATCCATATGTTTAAAAATGTTCATAGTAGAGCTGTGTGCAATAGCAAAAAGTTGGAAACAACTTATTCATCCAACTCTAGAAGAATTGTTGAATTATGGCATGTGGTTGTAATAGAATATTCATCATAAGGAAATATGAATATGAATAATTTAGAGGGCAGGTGATGATTTGTATGAAATGATAGGAAAAAAAGCAGGGTCAAAATACTGATTTATACAATGCCAACTGTAGGGGCCAAATTTAATATGGGGAGAGTTAATTGGGTGGCTCACCGTAATATTGGGGTTCAGAAAATGAGGTACCTCTAGGTCCAAAGTTTCTTCCCCTCTGAACTGCCTTTTTTAGTTATTTCTCCCAGGCCAATAAGAAAGGAGCTTAACAGCTTCCTTTCCACAAACAAATCAGGTTTTATTTAATGGGAATAAAATACACAGCAAAGGTGAAATTAATAAAGTCAAGGACAAGGGAATAGGGAAAAAGGAAAATGGATAATCTCCCTAACTCTAACAAAAACCTATACAATCCCCAAACTGGCTTCCAGCTCAGCTAATTCAAAGGGCTGGATTTAACTCACCACCAGGGGTCCATAATTTCTATGGCAGCAAGTCCACTCTGAAGCTCCTTCAAGGCCAGAGAGCAAGTGAGGGTGTGTGTATGTCTGCTAATTCCTGTTGGGGTCCCCTTTTCTACCTTTTTTCTCCCTCCCCCAAAGGGGAGGTCTTTCAAGTAGTGTGACTGAGACTGGTTCCCTGTTGATGACACAGTCCACAGCCTCTGAGGACACTCCTTCTCAGGGTTGGCCAAGTTAGACTAGGTCTGACAGGGCAGGCCAGGCGTGACTCAAATCTAATCATCTTTAAGTGGGTACTTAGTAGTTCCTCATTCACACTCAATTCAAACACTACTAAATCAATCAAGTCAGACCCCTGGGCGTCTGCCAAATTCCATTATTTTACCACACTACAATAAAGTAAAAAAAAAAAAAAGTTGACATTGAGGGGCCACAAAACTATTGCCAAATCCAACTGTTATTGCCAGCACCACCTATTAAAGGTATCCTCATTTCTGTTAACAACTGAAAACCTTGTTTATGGGGAATGTGCTTTTTAAAGGGAAGAGATGTTGTTTGGGTGTTTTTTGGGAAGTGTCTAATGTGATTAAGAAAACCAACAACCCAATAGATACTTTTAAAATATAATTCACCAAACTCATACCAGGAAAAAATTAGAAGACACGAGATCAGAAACTTTTCACAACTCTACCTAGGGGAATGTTTTGTAACCAGGCCAAAGGAAGAGAAGAGTTTATAAAGAATAAACTAAATATTTTTAATTACATGAAATGAAAGATTTTGCATGGACAAAACCAATGTTCTTAAAATAGAAGGGGTGGGGATCCTTACAGCAATTATCTCTGTTAAAGAAATTATATGTCATTATCTGTAAAGACTGGCACCCACAACTGTTGGGAAGAGGAGATCCTGTTGGGATCCGGGCAGGTAAGGTTTGGACTTGGGCTATTGAGAGAAGGGGTCTGCTCAACTCCCAATTTGAATTAGAATTCCAAATACCATACAAAGAGCAAATGTCCAATGGTGTGTTGCACTTTGTGAGCTTCATGGCAGGCCTAGATGACCCATGTACTTTTGTCTGGGGAATTACAGCAATAAGCTGTGGTAAAAAGTACGCCAGTTTTTGAAGGACCACCCTTTCGGGGAGGAGGACCGTGACAAACGGCTGTGCATGGGCTACGCATACCACCTCCGTCTGTTAGGCACTCCACTTCTGGGGTGCGAGCTTAAAAGGCAAGGAGAGAACGGAAGTGGGGTCTTTTTTGGTCCACTCTCCTTGTCCGCTGAGTGGCTCTGCACACACAGACACTGACTGAGGTTCTACTTGGCCCAGTTCTCCATAACAGCACGTGCTTGACGCAGCTCTCAGCTTCAGAGGTGGCCTTGGGTTTTTTGGTGAGTTCTATACGAAATATAGACTAAGCTTAGATTTAAGACTATTTGTTTGTATTTCTACTTTCCTACCCCTCTAATTAACATCACCTTGTAATTTCCAAACAATAAAAGCTCCAACTAGAGACCAGAGGCTTCTTCCACTTACTAGTCTGGGAGATAAATAAGAGAAAGGTTAAAAGGGGAGGTTAATGCTCTAGTATCCAATTTTAAATCTCACAAAGCATGGGAAAAGTAAATGAAAGACCACAAAGCTTCCTTTCCCTTTATAATTGTTAACCATGATCTATCTGTGGGTAACTGGAGTTTTAGTCACTATAACCTCTCATTGTAAATCACCAGTATGGCCCTCAACAACAATGTGGTTATGTCATGTTTTTGAATTGGCAAAGCTTCTGATTCACTATACAAACATGTAAACTGGTAGATTGGAACAAAAAGGTATTCAAATGGCACAGGCCTTCTGAAGTATCTACCAGATCCATACCAAGAAGAAAAGTAATTCAAGTTCCCACCACACTTTCAATAGGATTTTTTGGTTTTGTTTGGGGGTTTGGGGTTTTGTTTTGTTTTGTTTTGTTTTGCAGGGCAGTGAGAATTAAGTGACTTGCCCAGGGTCACACAGCTAGTAAGAGTCAAGTATCTGAGACCAAATTTGAACTCAGGTCCTCCTGAATCCAGGGCCAGTGCTTTATCAACTTCACCACCTAGCTGCCCCAACAGGAGGTTTTTATTTGATGTTCCAGGGTCTCATTATATTTCTTTCCAGGATTCCTAATGCCCTTTTCTTCAAGGTTTCCACAAGCCAGGATAGACATTTTAAGTAGTGAGATAGCTTTGGTCTCTGGAGGTGCAGAAGGAAAGCAAATGAGCTGGGTCTGACAGATTTTTCTGAGTACAAGCAGTGTGAAGTCTGATGATTATGTCACTGTCTTAATATACTTAGAAAATTAAAACAGAGCAAACAGTTTGTCATGGCCTCTGTGAGAACCTTAATTCTTCATGGTCCTAGAGAAAGAAGGTCAGAGTTTAAATCATACTTCTGTTGCACTCTGGGAACAATCAACAATCAACAAGTATTAATTAATGTCTAAGATTTGCCAGGCACTGTGGTGGGTAGTAGGTGTGCAGATAAAAAGAAGGCAATATGTACATATGTGTATGTGTATATACATATATGTAATATATATGCATATGTGTATATATAACTATACACATAGACATATAAATATGTACATATACATATGTAATTTGCAAAACTCAACAGCATTAAAATCATCTGAAATAAGTATTTACATAAATACATACACGTACACACACACATACATATGTTTATACAGAAATGTAAAGAGAATGCTTTCTATGAGGAAGAGAAAGAAGGCCAATTTGGTTGTATCACAGAATATGGGAAGAGAAGTAAGGTACAATATATGTGTAAAGATAGGTTAGGGTTAAATTCTGAAGGGCTTTAAAAGCTAAACAAATCTGACCATGTCACTCTCCTATTCAGATAACTCTGGTGGCTCCCTATTGCTACAACAATAAAATAAGATGTGTGTTTAAGGAAAAGCGTGGAATGGACAGAAAGGCTTTATAATACTTAAAGTACAGGAGGAGAATCCAGGGAGAAATAGCTCCATGCCCAAAAGCTGAGTCAATTTCCATTGTTTCATATGATAATGACATCACTTGAAGTTCTCCTTCAATTTTAATTAAAATTTGCTTTCCTTCTGTTCCTGGTCTCTTTGTGCTTTCTAAATGCTACTTCCTATTCTACCCCTGAGAAAACAGCGCATACTCACACAGCCCAGGGATTAGACTCCAGAGCAGGAAATATTAAAGTAACAAGATGTACAATGCTCAGGAGACAAGGTTTTCTTTTTTATTTGAGCTCTAAATTATGAACAATACCATGTCAAGAGCCAAAGAGGCAAGAGGCAAAACAACAGGAACTAAGAGCAAACACACTCTGAGAAACAGTTCTCTCCCATCTATGCAAACACTTTGTGGGTGTAGGAAGAAAAGAAGAGATGACCATTAGTGGGATAACCCTGGACAGAGAAGCTTCCTTGCTCTTTAATTTGATGGCAGTCAGTGAATCAATCAGTGTTTATTAAGCATTTACTAAGCATTAAGGATACTAAGAAAGGCCAAAAACACCAAAACCAATCCCTGCTCTCAGAGTTTACAATCTAATGGAGGAGACTATGAAAAAACTATATACAAACAAGATACATACAGAATAAACTGAAGGTAGTCTCAGGAGAAGGTATTAAGATTAAGGAGGACTGGGAAATGTTACCTACAGAAGGTGGGATTTTCGCTGAGACTTGAAGGAAAATAGTAAAGTTAGGAGGTAGATATAAGCAGGGAGAATATTCCAGGCACGGGGGCTAGTCAATGAAAATGGTATATGGGAAATGAAGTGTCTCATTCAAGGAATAGCCAGGAGGCCAGTGTCAATGGATTTCAAAGTATGGGAAAGGGAGTAAGGTATAAGAGAACTGGAAGGGAAGGTAGCACCTCATGCAGAACAAAGGGTCATAGCTTTAGAGCTACAAAGTACTTGAGAGGGCACCTGTTCCAACACCTTCACATCACAGACTCAATAATTTGCCTATGGTTGCATCTGAATCTAGATCCTTAGACTGAAGAGCCAAGGTTCTTTCCACAGAATTATGTAACTTCAGGAAAATATCAAGGGAACATTTCTTGCAAAAATGGACATGATAAAAGACAAAAATTGTAAGGACTTAACAGAAGTAGAAGAGATTAAGAAGTCACAAGAATATACAGAAGAACAAGACAAGAAAGATCTTAACATCACTGATAACCACAATGATGTGGTCTACTGGCCTAGAGCCAGACATCCTGGAGAATGAAGTCAAGTGGGCCTTGGGAAGCATTGCTAAGAATAAGTCCAGTAATGGGATTCCAGCAGAACTATTTAAAATCCTAAAAGATGATGCTGTTAAAGTGCCACACTCAATATGCTAGCATATTTGCAAAACTCAACAGCATTAAAATCATCTGAAATAAAAAGGAAACTGAGGATAACAGTTACCAAGCCATCTATTATTTAATTTGCAAAGCTGGCATTTGCACATCAAACCAGGTCATCTGACTCCTCAGAGGTCAGAGACAAGGTGTGATTTACAGAGCTGATTTTTATAAAAAAAAAAAGAAGAAAAAAAAATGCAGAAACTTGTTTCCAAGATAATTCAACTGGACAAGGCAGGTCATCTGACTAATTAGCTTCTCCCAGGCTTTCTTCCCCAAGTCCTTTCCTTTCAGTCAGTGCCTTTTGTAACCAGAAAGTGTACTGGGAAATAGGAACTTGTCATGAGTCCCCCATTTTCCATAGAAGATTCCATTTCCCAACTTAGACTCTAGTTCAAGAAGAAAGGGAACTTATCCACTAAGACTGGAAAGAGGAACTTAACCTCTGGTCAACCCCCACTTTCTGCCAGAAGGGGAAACTTAGTTTTTAAGAGTATTCCTATGATTATTTTATTATGTCTTCTTCTAAATATATTCTAAATTTATTCCAAATTCTTATCTGCTACTAAATGATAAAGTCTTCTCAATCTATATATTCACTAAATCTATGGGTAACCTAGACTTAAGAGACAAATCTATGTTAGTCTGGCTTAGCTGAGAGCTAGCTCTTCTTTTTTTTTTTTTAATAAAGTATTTTTTTCCCCATTACATGTAAAGATAATTCTCAACTTTTGTTTATACAAGCTTTCCAATTTCAGATTTTTATCCCTCCCTCCCCTCCCTCCCCCCTCCCCTAGACAGCCGGTAATCTGATATAGGTTATATATACATATAAATATATATATATATATAAAATAACATTAAACATATTTCTGCATTAGTCATGTTATAAGAGAAAAGTCAGAGCAATGAGGAAAAACCTCAAAACAGAAAAACAACAGCACCCAAAACAAAAGAAATAGTATGGTTCAATCAGCATCTATACTCCACAGTTCTTTTGTTTTTCCTCTGTATTTGGAGATCCTCTTCCATCATGAGTACCCTGGAACTCTTCTGTACCACTGCATTGGTGAGAAGAATCAAGTCCATCACAGTAAATCAACACACAATGTTGATGATACTGTGTACAATGTTCTTCTGGTTCTGCTCATCTCACTCATCATCAGCCCATGCAAGACCCTCCAGGTTTCTCTGAACTTCTCCTGCTCATTGTTTCTTACAGCACAATAGAATTCCATTACATGCATATACCGCAACTTGTCCAGCCATTCTCCAATTGATGGGCATCCCCTCAGTTTCCAATTCCTTGCCACCACATAAAGAGCAGCTATAAATATTTATGTACATGTGGGTCCCTTTCCCCCTTCCATGATCTCTTTGGGAAAAAGACCCAAAAGTGGTATTGCTGGGTCAAAGGGTATGCACAGCTTTATCGTCCTTTGGGCATAATTCCAAATTGCTCTCCAGAATGGTTGGATCAGTTCATAGCTCCACCAACAATGCATTAGTGTTCCAATTTTTCCACAGCTTCTCCAGCATTTATTATTTTCCTTTTTTGTCATTTTAGCCAATCTGATAGGTGTCAGGTGGTACCTCAGAGTTGTTTTAATTTGCATTTCTCTAATCATTAGTGATTTAGAGCATTTTTTCATATGGGAATAGATAGCTTTGATTTCTTCATCAAAAAAACTGCCTGTTCATATCCTTTGACCATTGCTCAATTGGGGAATGACTTGGATTCTTATCAATTTGATTTATTCCCTATATATTTTAGAAATGAGGCCTTTATCAGAAGTACTGGCCATAAAAATTGTTTCCCAGCTTTCTGCCTCCCTTCTAATTTGGAATGCATTGCTTCTGTTTGTACAAAACCTTTTTAATTTAATGTAATCAAAATCATCCATTTTACATTTTATAATATTCTCTATCTCTTGTTTGGTCATAAACTATTTTCTTTTCCAAAGATCTGAAAGGTAGACTATTCCTTTCTCTCCTAATTTACCTATGGTATAACCTCTTATGTCTAAATCATGTATCTATTTTGACCTTATTTTAGTATAAGGTGTAAGATGTTGGTCTATGCCTAATTTCTGCCATACTATCTTCCAGTTTTCCCAGCAGTTTTTGTCAAATACTGAGTTCCTATCCCAGAAGCTGGAGTCTTTGGGTTTATCAAACACTACATTACTAGTGTCATTTACTACTGCATTTCCTGAGCCTAGCCTATTCCATTGATCTACCACTCTGTTTTTTAGCCAGTTCCAGATAGTTTTGATGACTGCCACTTTATAGTAAAGCTCCAGGTTTGGTACTGCTAACCCACCTTCCTGTGCATTTTTTAAATTATTTCCCTGGATATTCTTGATTTTTTGTTTTTCCAGATGAATTTTGCTATTATTCTTTCTAGCGCTATACAATAATTTTTAGGTAGTCTGATTGGTATGGCACTGAATAAGTAAATTAATTTAGGTAGTATTGTCATTTTTACTATATTACCTCTGCCTATCCATGAGCAATTGGTATCTTTCCAATTATTTAGATCTGATTTGATTGGTGTGAAGAGTGTTTGGTAATTGTGTTCATAGAGTTCCTGGGTTTGTCTTGGCAAATAGACTCCCAAGTATTTTATATTATCTACCATTACTTTAAATGGAATTTCTCTTTCTATCTCTTGCTGCTGGACTTTGTTGGTCATGTATAGAAATGCTGATGATTTATGTGGATTTATTTTATATCCTGCTACTTTGCTAAAGTTGTTAATTGTTTCAAGTAATTTTTGAGTTGATTCTCTAGGATTCTTTAAGGATATTATCAGCAAAGAGTGATAGTTTTGTTTCCTCCTTGCCTATTCTAATTCCTTTAATTCCTTTCTCTTCTCTGATTGCTAAAGCTAACATTTCTAGGACAATATTAAATAATAGGGGTGATAATGGATATCCCTGTTTCACCCCTGATCTTATTGGGAAGGCCTATAATTTATCTCCATTGCATATAATGCTTGCTGATGGTTTTAGGTAGATACTGTTTATTATTTTGAGGAAAGCTCTACCTATTCCTAAGCTCTCTAGTGTTTTTATTAGGAATGGGTGCTGTATTTTGTCAAAAGCTTTCTCTGCATCTATTGAGATAATCATATGATTTTGGTCAGTTTTCTTATTGATGTGGTTGATTATGTTAATAGTTTTCCTAATGTTGAAATGGCCCTGAATTCCTGGTATAAATCCCACCTGGTCATAGTGTATTATCCTGGTGAGCACTTGCTGTAATCTCCTTGCTAATATCTTATTTAACATTTTAGCATCAATATTCATTAGGGAAATTGGTCTATACTTTTCTTTCTCTGTTTTTGCTTTGCCTGGTTTTGGTATAACCACCATATTTGTATCATAAAACGAATTTGGTAGGACTCCTTCTTCACCTATTTTTCCAAATAATTTGCATAATATTGGAATTAATTGTTCTTTAAATAGTTAGTAAAATTCACCTGTAAACCCATCTGGCCCTGGGGATTTTTTCTTAGGGAGTTCATTAATGGCTTGTTCAATTTCTTTTTCTAATATGGGCTTATTTAAGGATTTTATTTTCTCTTCAGTTAACCTGGGCAGTTTGTATTTTTGTAAATATTCATCAATTTCATTTAGATTGTCAAATTTATTGGCATACAGTTGGGCAAAATAATTCCTAATTATTGATTTAATTTCCACTTCATTGGTGGTAACATCACCCTTTTCATTTTTGATACTGGTAATTTGGTTTTCTTCTTTCTTTTTTTTAAATCAAATTAACCAATATTTTATCTATTTTATTGGGTTTTTCATAAAACCAGCTCTTAGTTTTATTGATTAATTCTATAGTTTTCTTGCTTTCAACCTTATTAATTTCTCCTTTAATTTTCAGGATCTCGAGTTTAGTATTTAATTGGGGATTTATAATTTTTCTTTTTCTAGCTTTTTAAGTTGCATGCCCAATTCATTAATCTCCTTTTTCTCTTTTTTATTCATGTAAGCATTTAGAGCTATAAATTTTCTCCTAAGCACTGCTTTGGCTGCATCCCATAGATTTTGGTATGTTGTCTCATTATTGTCATTCTCTTGGATATAGTAATTGATTATTTCTATGATTTGTTGTTTGACCCATTTATTCTTTAGAATGAAATTATTTAGTTTCCAATTGATTTTCAGTCTACTTTTCCATGGCTCTTTCTTACATGTAATTTTTATTGCATCATGATCTGAGAAGGATCCATTTACTATTTCTGCCTTTCTACATTTGACTATGATGTTTTTGTGCCCTAATACATGGTCAATTTTTGAAAATGTGCCATGTACTGATGAGAAAAAGGCAAATGCCTTTCTATCCCCATTCAATTTTCTCCAGAAATCTATCATGTCTAACTTTTCTAGTAATCTATTCACTTCTTTCACTTCTTTCTTATTTATTTTTTGGCTAGATTTATCTAATTCTTAGAGGGGGAGATTCAGATCCCCCACTAGTATACTATTACTGTCTAATTCGTCTTGTAACTCATTTAACTTCTCCTCTAAGAACTTGGATGCTATACCACTTGGCGCATATATATTTAATATTGATATTACTTCATTATCTATAGTACCTTTTAGCAAGATGTACTTGCCTTCCTTATCTCTTTTAATGAGATCTATTTTTACCTGTGCTTTGTCTGAGATAAGGATTGCTACCCTCTGCTTTTTTTACTTTAGCTGAAGCATAATATATTCTGCTCCAGCCTTTTACTTTTACTCTGTGTGTATCTCTCTGCTTCAAATGTGTTTCTTGTAAACAGCATATTGTAGGATTCTGGTTTTTAATCCACTATGCAATTTGCTTCTGTTTTATAGCAGAGTTCATCCCATTCACATTCACAGTTATTATTACTGTCTATTCCCCTCCATTCTATTTACCCCCATTGTACTTTTCCCCCTTCTTTCACCCTATTCCTCCTCACCAATTTTTTGCTTCTTACCCCTGCCTCCCCCAATCTGCCCTCCCTTTTTATCACCCCCTCCATTTTCTTTACCCTTTTCTTCCTTGCTTTTTTCCTCTCTTCTATCAGTCCCCCCTTTCCCTTCCCCTTTTACTTCCCTAAAGAATGAGCTAAGTTTTTTTTATCCCAATGAATGTTATTCCCTCTTTGAATCAAATCTGATGAGGGTAGGGTTGAAACAATGTTCACCCTTCCTTTCTTTCCCTCTATTGTATTAGTTTTTTTTTCATCTCTTCATATGATGTAATTCACTCCATTCCACCTTACCTTTCCTCTCCTCCCCATAGACTCCCCTTTTAACCCCTTAATTTTCTTTGTATCATCACATCAAAGACAATTTATATTTATACCCTCTGTGTAAAGTCCTTCTCTCTGCCCAAATACATTTACAGTTCTTAAGAGTTGTGAGTATTATCTTCCTGTGTAGGGATGTAAACAGTTTAACCTAATTAACTTTTTTTCCCCCTCTGTTTACCTTTTTAAACTTCTCTTGAGTCTTGTATGTTAAGATCGAATTTTCTATTCAGTTCTTGTCTTTTCATCAGGAAGCATTGAAAGTCCCCAATGTCATTGAATGTCCATCTTTTACCCTGAAAGAGAATGCACATTTTTGCTGGGTAATAGATTCTTGGCTGCAATCCAAGCTCCTTTGCCTTCCGGAATATCATATTCCAAGCCTTGCGGTCCTTTAATGTTGAAGCTGCCAGGTCCTGAGCAATCCTGACTGTGGCTCTATGATATTTAAATTGCTTCTTTCTGACTGCTTGGAGTATTTTCTCCTTCACCTGATAATTCTGGAATTTGGCTACAATATTCCTTGGGGTTTTCCTTTTGGGGTCTCTTTCAGGAGGTGATTGGTGGATTCTTTCCATGATGATTTTATCCTCTGATTCTATGATATCAGGGCAGTTCTCCTTAATAATTTCCTGGAATATGGTGTCTAGATTCTTTTTCTGATCATGGCTTTCAGGCAGTCCAAGGATTCTCAAATTGTCTCTCCTGGATCTGTTTTCCAGATCAGTTGTCTTTCCAATGAGGTATTTCATATTTTCTTCTATTTTTTTCATTCTTTTGATTCTGCTTGACTGATTCCTGGTGTCTCATGGATTACTTATCTTCCAACTGTCCAATTTTTAATTTTAAGGCATTGTTTTCTTCAGTGAGATTATGCACCTTTTTTTTCCATTTGGCCAGATGAATTTTTTTTTTTTTAGTGAGGCAATTGGGGTTAAGTGACTTGCCCAGGTTCACACAGCTAGTAAGTGTTAAGTGTCTGAGATCAGATTTGAACTCAGGTACTCCTGACTCCAGGGCCAGTGCTTTATCCTCTGAGCCACCTAGCTGCCCCAGGCAGATGAATTTCTTAAGGCATTGTTTTCTTCAGTGAGATTATACACCTTTTTTTTTTTTTCTATTTGGCCAGATGAATTTTTTTAAGGCATTGTTTTCTTCAGTGAGATTATGCACCTTTTTTTCCATTTGGCCAAATGAATTTTTTAGGGCATTGTTTTCTTCAGTGAAATTATGCACCTTTTTTTCCATTTGGCCAAATGAATTTTTTAGGACATTGTTTTCTTCAGTGAAATTATGCACCTTTTTTTCCATTTGGCAAGATGAATTTTTTAAGGAATTGTTTTCTGCAGTCAATCTTTGTGCTTCCTTTTCCAAGCTGCTGATTCTTTTTTCATTGTTTTCTTGTTTTGCTTTTATTTTTCTCCCCATTTTTTCTTCTACCTCTCTCAATTGATTTTTAAAATCCTTTTTGAGCTCTTCCAGGAAGGCTTTTTGTTCTTGAGACCAATTCACCTTCCCTAGTGAGGCATCACATGTAGGCAATTTGAGGGTATTGTCCTCATCTGAGTTTGTGTTTGCCTCTTCCCTGTTGATACAGAAGCTCTCAATAGAGAGGGCTCTTTTTTGCTTCTTACTCATTATTGCAGCTTATTTATTTATTTTTTAAGTTGAGGTCTGCTCTGGGGGCACCAGGGTTCCTGTTTTGAGCTTCTTGTGCTGGGGTATAGGTGCTGTGTCACCGACTTTTTACACACTGAGGCCTTTATGGTATATGCAGTTCCCCTGCCCTGCACTTCCTGTCTGAACAAGCTGGGATCAGTGGGCCTAGTCACTTCTATCCTTTTCGTGGCCCTCCAGCTGGCAACCTGTCCTCTCGGGTGGTATACGTGGGTTTTGCCACTGTCCTGCTGTGTCACCAGATTTTTGAGCCAGGATCCAGGGGCCTCAGTTGCTCAGCTGTGGCCCACAGCTTCCTGCTGACTTGCCCCGACTCCCTCGGCACTGCGCTGCCACCCTGCGCTGCACCTCCCTTTTGCCCGAGTCAGACCGACCTTTCCTGAAGTTTTCTAAACTATCTCTGGTTGGAATTCTGTGTCTCTCTGTCTCTTTGCAGGTTCTGTAGTTTCAGAATCCATCCAGAGGCTTGATTTGATGTTCCTTTTGAGGGAACAGAAGGAGAGCTCAGGCAGCTTGCTGATTCCTCTCCGCCATCTTGGCTCCCACCGAGCTAGCTCTTCTTCTTCTTTTTTTTTTTTTGCAGGGAAATGGGGGTTAAGTGACTTGCCCAGGGTCACACAGCTAGTAAGTGTCAAGTGTCTGAGGCTGGATTTGAATTCTGGTACTCCTGAATCCAGGGCTGGTGCTTTATCCACTGCGCCACCTAGCTGCCCCCGAGCTAGCTCTTCTTAAAGAAGGGAGCATAATATTATAATCAAATTAAAAATAACTTTTGATGACCATGGCTCTGTGGATACAATTTTCACTCAAAAATACCACACTGCAAATGGCCAAAATTGTGAGGTACAAAAGCCTTGTATAATCAAGAAATGGCCAGTGCTTCCTCTAGTCAGAGGTTAAAGTGGCTCTGGGCAGTTTATTGGTGGCTGGGGAGGTAACTTTGGTGAAAATGATCACTTTTGCCCTAGTGGAAACTTCAGTGGTTATGGTGGTTTTGGTGGAAGTTGGGGTGGTGGAGGATATTGTGAAAATGAAGATGGCTCCAATGGATTTGGCAATGATAGAAGCCACTTTGGGGGTGGTGGAAGCTATAATGATTTTAGCAATTACAGTAATGACTTCAAACTTTGGTTTCAGGAAGGGAGGAAACTTTGGAGGCTGAAGTTCTGGACCTCATGGTAGGATTCAATATTTTGCCAAACTATATAACTAAGGTGACTATGGTTGTTCCATTAGTAGCATTAGTTATGATAGTAGCAGAAAATTTTAATTACTGTTAAAGGAACAATATATAGCAGGAGAAAAGGGCCAGGGAAATAATAATAATAATAGTTGTTATTGTTCAGGCATTTTCAGTCATGTCCAACTCTACATAACCCTATATGGGGTTTTCTTGGCAAAGATACTGCACTGGTTTGCCATTTACTTCTCTAGCTCATTTTATAGTTGAGGAAACTAAGACAAACAGGGTTAAGTGACTTGCCCAGGGTCACACAGCTAGTAATTGTCTGAGGCTAGATTTGAACTTAGGAAGATGAGTCTTCCTGACTCCAGGTCCAGTCTTCTATCCACTGTACCACCTAACTACCATTAGTAATAATAATGGCTAACATTTGTATGGTACTTAATAAGTGCCAGGGACTATGCTAAATACTTTATAATAATTATCTCATTTGATCCTTACAACATTCCTGGGAAATGGGTGCTATTATTATTCCCATTTGACAGATGAGAAAACTGAGGGAAACAGAGGCTAAGTAACTTGCCTGGAATCACACAGCTAGGGAGTGTCTGAGGCTTGATTTGAACTTAGGTCTTTCTGATTCCAGGCCAAGTCCTCTGTCTCCTATGCCATTTAGCTGCCAAGAAATCACAAGGAAGCTATAGGTTACAATAGTTTTGTGAACTCAGCTAAGCACAGGGATGGCAGGGCCTACCTGCCATAAGAAGACATGTTTTAAACAATACTTTCTGTTTATGGAAAAAAAATCCTGCTAGGACTGTGTTTGGGACTAATTGTGTAACTGGTTATTTTAGTTTCTGTTCTGTGGGAAGTGTGAAGTATGCCAACACGGGATTTTAATGTAGATTTTTTTTAACATCCATGCTGTTGATTGCTAAATGTAATAGTCTGATCTTGATGCTGAATAAATATGTCTTTTTAAAAAACTAGAGTTTAATATGTTCAGACCTTAATCTTTTGGGGAAGCTTCACATCCTGGGAAGAAGCAAGTCCCCTCCTCAGAATTGAACACCTCAAAAGAGAGATAGAAGTTACTGTAGTAACAGAGGATAGTTAGAGCAAGTTATAGGGGGAAGGAAGTCTACAAGAGGACAGAAGCCTTGGGGTTACTAAAAAAAAAAAAAAAACTGGACTGGGAGTCAAAAGGCAAGGATTTAAGTGAGGCAGAACCTTGCTCTCTCTTCCAGTCATAAAATTAAACCTAAAGCTAAAGTAGAATAAAAATATCTTAATGGCATGGCCAAAATAGCTAGGCCACTAACTTAAGCTGTAAATTGAAGAAGCAAGATTAATTGCCTATGTGGTAATTGACTAGAACACACTAGAATATTCTAGTAATTTTATAGTTATAAAGGCCTCCTATTTAATAATTTATAATTGTTGGGGTCTGTATGATTTGCAATTTCTTTATCTCCTCCTTTTCCTCCTCCTGGAATGCGGGAGGCAATGTGTTATTGATTTGTCACGATTTAACATTACAAATGGATTATTTTTCCCTGGCATCCTGTTCCCATTTACAACTTTTAGTGGGATATGTAGTAGGATATAACACAGTGGAGCTTTTATGAAGAGGATTATTCACTTCAAAAGTACCATTACAATTATACAAACTTATCTTCCCCAACACATAAGAGGCTTAATCCTCCTCTCCCCCTGTACCACCTCGGTCACTGGGGAGGGGAAAGGGATAAGGTTCACAGCTTAGTTTAGTTCTTTTATAGCACAGTCCCAGGTCCATGTTTAAACCCCTTCCTTGTGCTTGAGTTCCTGGCACCCTGGCTTCTCAGATATTCCATACCAGCCTGGCTGGCAGCTGTACTACCCCTGTCTGTGATTCTGGCTCCAGGCTCCAATGTCACCAAAGCTCAAACACCCCCAGGCTCATTTCTTGAAGCTCAGAAAAACTAGGCAGGCATAGCACCTGGGAGCAGAGGGGAAGGATGATAGGAAATCCAACAAACTGGAGCCCACTACTTATAAAGATGCAGATATAGAGTCAAGGAGTTTACACCCATCCTCGTTTTAGGAGACACAGAGAACTCCACATATGGCAAACTAGGCATGCTAAAAAGGCAGGTCACATGGATAACCACTTAATATTCTCAAGAATCCTCTCAAGAAGGTATTACAAAACAAAACAAAACAAAACCCCAGACTCTCTTTGTTAGTGGAGATTTGGGGAAGTAATAAGGACTTTATGCTAGTCAAAAGTCCTTCTTGCCATTGCTTGAAATATTAATACATATGGTTTTAATAAAGCTGAACATAAAACATAATAATGGAGAAACTTTTTTTTTCTCCCCTTGATCACTACAAGACTCAGTAGTCCTTTCCAGTTTTAAGATTTGCTCATTTTATGAGGTCCCTATTATAGGGATGAGAGAGAAATAAACTTCATTCATATCCTCTTCTCTCCAATCACACAGCCTGCACTCTGGTCCAGGGCCTCTTCATCTCTACCTTGGACCATTGAGTCTCAAGTCTCACCCTACTCCATGCCATCCTCCACCAAAATGATTTCCTTAAAGCACATGCCTGATCATGTCACCCTCACCTCCCCTCAGCACATCCCTTCACACCCCAATGACTTCCATCGGCTTCCTATTATCTCAAGGACCAGATAGAAACTATTCTGTTTGGTATTTAAAGCTCTTCATTACATGGCCAGTCCCTACCTTTCTAGTACTCTTACATTCTACTCCCCTTTAGTATCCAGTGACACTAACGTTCTTGCTAATTCTCACACAAGACCCTCTATATATCCTCTCTCTAAGCCTTAGTGCTTGCTGTCTCCGTGACTGGAATGCTTTGCCATCCTCATCATTACTCTGGCTTCCTTTCAAGACTCAGCTTAAATCTTCACAAGGAGGTCTTTCCCTGCCCCCCCCCTCCCTCAGCTGCTAGTGTCTTCCCTTCTCATATAATCTTCCACCTACTTATTATATAGAGGCAGCTAGATGGTACAGTGATAGAGTGCTGGGTGCAGGAAAACTCATCTTCCTGAGTTCAAATCTGGTCTCAAACACTTTCAAGCTGTGTGACCGTGGGCAAATCACTTAACCCTGTTTGCCTCAGTTTCCTCATCTGTAAAATGATCAGGAGAAGGAAATGGCAAACCACTCCAGTATCTTTGCCAAGAAAACCACAAATGAAGGTACAAAGAGTCAAACACAAATGCACAGCAACTCTCTCTCTCCATATATATATATATATATATATATATATATATATATATATATAGTGGTAAAATATGAAAGTTTTTAACAGTCGGTTAGGATAACTGAAAGACGCCAGTTTTTCAAGGACCACCCTTTTGGGGAGGAGATGAACAGTCTGCCTGCTGCGCATGTTAGACTGCCTGCCGGGTTTTTTGACTTCCGGGGTGGAGAGAACGAGAGTAGGCCTTTTTGCCTGCTTGGCGGGACTCCTGGCGGCGCGGCACAGACAGTCTCCCTCACTCCAAAGATGGCCTTTTCGGTTTGGTGAGTTTTTATAAGGAATATAGACTAAGCCTAGATTTAAGACGATTTGTACTGTATTTCTATTTTCCTATCCTTCTAATCAACAACACCTTATATACAATAAAGGCTCTATCTAGAAAACCAGAAGCTTCTTCCATTTACTAGTCTGGGAGATAAATTAAGGGAAAAGTTAAGTAGGGGAGATTTATGATCTAATATCCAATTTTAAATCTCACAATATATATATATATATATATATATATATATATATATATATATATATATATATATTCTATGTACCTAGTTATTTATATGCTGTCTCCTGTGGTAAAAAGTGAAAGTTTTTAACAGTTGGTTAGCAATAACTGAAAGATGCCAGTTTTTAAAGGACCACTCTTTCGGGGAAGAGATGGTGATGAACTGCCAGTGCGTCTGCTAAGCACTCCGCTTCTGTCTGCTAAGCAATCCACTTCTGGGGTGCGAGCTTAAAGGCAAGGAGAGAACGGAAGTGATGTCTCTTTTTCGCTCACTTGCTCCTGGCTGGCTCGCTTGGGACACAGACTCTGACTCAGGTCCTTGGTGATCGGCCTGGTCCTCCGTAACAGCACGTGCTTGACGCGGTTCTCAACCTCAGAAGTGGCCTTGGGTTTTTGGTGAGTTCTATACAGAATATGGACTAAGCTTAGATCTAAGACTATTTATTTGTTTTTCTACTTTCCTATCTCTCTAATCAACATCACCTTGTATTGTTGGCTAAGTAATTCCCAAACAATAAAAGCTCTAACTAAAGCTCAGAGGCTTCTTTCACTTACTGGTCTGGGAGATATAGAAGGGAAAGGTTAAAAGGGAGTTTAATGCTCTTGTATCCAATTTTAAATCTCACAGTTTGGTGACCATGGAAGGGACCTTAAGGACCCTCCCACTCTCCCTAGTTTGGCCACAAGCCAGCTAATTTGGTGGATTTTCCAAATACCCCCCCTGCCCCCCACAGACTTTCCCTTTGCCTAATCTCCCTTAAAGCCTTTAAGCCTCTAAAAGCCTTGCTTTAAAGGGAAAAAGCCAGTCCAGTTTAAAGGGCAAAATATGATTGAATTTCTCATTTTCCCTTTGGTTTTTTTTTTTTTTCAGTTTTTCTCATTGGAACGTATTGGGGTAGCATACTGTCCAAACTTAGACATCTAACTTACTCGATATTCCTTCATCATGTTATCAGTTTCCTCCTCACTCACATAGCAAAATCTTTTTGGTATAATGGTATGGGAGTAACTGTCTCCACTGAAAATGTGTTTAATATTAGTAGGAAATTTATACCTGCAGTTGAAATAAATTTTAATACCATACTCACGATAGTTCACATGACTATAACTCTCATTATGGGTATTATCATGGTTGTAATGTGGAAAGAGATTAAAGGTAGACCACGTGGTGAGAGAGATGCTAAGATAGCTCCCTCTGCTGGAGGTAACCCAGCTTAAGAAACAGATATTGGCCAGTCTTTAGAATCAGATCAGCAGAAACTACTCTCCCTGCAGGAAGCTATAGAACATAGTAAAAAGGGAGTGCCAATTCAGGTTAGAAAATATGACCCCTTTAAACCAGGTGACTTGAGCTCATGGAAATCAATCTTCCCTAGTTTTGAGAAACATCCAAGCATTGTAATTTCACAGTTAAGGACTATATTTAATACATATCAACCCACTTGGGCTGATGTTACTTGCCTTATGGAAACTTTACTGTCCCCAACTGAGATTACAAATATTGTCTCAGCAGGAAATGCCCTAGTTGCGAAGGGTCAGGCTGTTATGGCATGGCCTCTAAAGGATCCAGAGTGGAATTATAATAATGACAGGGAATTCCAAAAATTAAAAGATGCTAGGGAAACACTTATGAAGGGACTGGAATTATGCTCTAAAAAACCTGAAAACTGGATGAAATTTATGAGCACATTTCAGGAGACTAACGAAAGACCAAGCAGATTTTACGATGGGCTTTGTGAGGCCGCCAGGCAATATACCAGATTGGATCCAATTGATTTAAAAGATCCTCAACATGTTTGTTTGTAATTCTCTGCCAGAAGTACGCAAATATTTTCTGACTCAATGTCCAGATTGGAGGACCCTCACAGCTGATAGAATTAAGGACCTTGCGAATTATGTCTTTGACTCACGTGAGGAAAGTCCAGATCGTCCTAAACAGAGCATTCTGGCACTGGCAATTCCTAGTCAGCCATGTGAACACCAGAATAAGGGCACTAAGGTGTATTGTTACTGTCATAAGGAGGGGCATACATTGAGGGAATGTAGGACTTTGAGAAGAAATTTTAATTACAAGCGAAATCAAAATAGAAATAGATCTTTTCGGAGGAATACAGAGGGAGAGTATCAGAATACCAGTAATAGACCCTATCAGAGGAATACAGAAAGGCAGTACCAGAATAATGGTAACCAAGGTCCCCCTCAGAGGAGAGCACAGGAATGATGGGATCTTGGGGAGGAATGGAACATAGATAATGAAAGCCATATATTCCCAGATCCAGATTTTTTGAATGCCCTTGTACCCACCCCAGAGTAAAGAACCACATATAACCCTAAAAGTGGGGGAGACTTATTATGATTGTCTGCTAGACACAGGAGCTCCTAAATCAGTATTGGTAAACAAATCAGACCCTGGGTGTAGACCTGTAGGATTTTTGAATGTAGTAGGAGTCTCAGGAAAAACCCAGAGAGTGGTAAAATTGAACCCTCGCATGGTATCTATGGGGTCCTTAACAGTGGAACATTCATTCTTACTCATGCCTGATGCCCCTGTAAATTTATTAGGTCGTGATCTCCTTTGCAAGCTTAGAGCAACCATATCTTGTGCTCCAGATGGGGCTGTCTCCCTACAATTGCCAGAGGATACTGTTCATTTATTACCGATTTTACTTACAGAAGCTCAAGGAACAGTAGGGGAGGTATCCAAAATTCCCTCGGACATTCCTGAATCTTTATGGGCCTCATCCCCTAATGAGGTGGGGCTCCTTAAGTCTGCCATGCCTGTTACCTTTAAAGTTAGGTGGGTACCACCCCCCTCCATTCCACAGTATCCATTGTCTAGGGAAGCAATAGAAGGGATCACCCCTATAATTGAGGCTTTGAAAAGCCAGGGTATTATTATTCCATGTCATCACTCTCCATGCAATATTCCCATTTTGCCAGTTAAAAAACCCAAGCCTGGGCCAGATGGTAAATCTGTTTATCATTTTGTGCAAGATCTTAGAGCGATTAATAATTATGTTATTCCTAGACACTCTATAGTCCCAAATCCGGCTATGATAGTGTCATCAATTCCGTGTGAGACTACATGCTTCACAGTGGTCGACCTCTGCTCTGCCTTTTTCTCCATACCAATACATGAGGACTTTCAATATTTATTTGCTTTCACCTGGAACAATACACAGTGGACCTGGACTAGACTCCCACAGGGATTTGTAGACAGTTCTACATTATTTTCCCAAATTTTACAGCAGGATCTGGCCTCCCTTACCTTTAAAGGCTCCACACTAGTACAATTTGTTGATGACTTACTTTTGGCCTCCCCTAATGCTGAAATTTGTCAGGAAGATAGCCGTCACTTACTGCTGGAGCTGCACAAGAGAGGACACAAGGTACCCAGGTCAAAGGTACAATGGTGTTTGCCCCAGGTAGAATACTTAGGATTTATTCTGGCTGTTGGAACTCGCTCTGTCTCTTCTAAGTGAGTCCAGGCCATTCAACAACTCTCTTCCCCCACTACTAAGAGGAAGTTGAGAGCCATTCTGGGAGCAGCCAGGTACTGCAAACCATGGATACCCTCTTTTGGTGAAATTACTAAACCTCTCATAGCTCTAACAAAAAATTCTGTCCCAGACACTTTAGAGTTGGATCCCCAGCATCTCTCAGCCATAGCAGAATTAAAATGGGCCTTGTTATCAGCACCTGCCCTAGGACTACCAGATTATAGTAAGCCTTTCACTCTCTTTGTGCATGAACAAAGGGGGGTGGCTTCTGGAGTTCTGACTCAATCACTGGGGCCTAACCAACGCCCCATAGCCTACTATTCAACCCAGCTGGACCCTGTAGTGGCTGGAGCACCATCTTGCCTTAGAGCAGTGGCGGCCACAGCCCTTTTGGAAGAAAAAGCCTCTGATTTGGTCCTGGGTAACCCTCTAACTGTGCCATTGCACAGTTAATAAAATTCATGAAGTGGAGGCTCTCTTACTACGTCATAGGACACAAGCCTTTTCAGATCAAAGGCTGGCTAAGTATGAAATAACCCTGTTAGGCAATGAGAATATCACTCTAAAACACTGCACAGTCCTCAACCCAGCAACACTACTCCCTAACTTACCATTCTCGGGGGAACCATTGCATGACTGTGCTTCTTTAGTTGATATGGCTGAGAAACCCCGTGATGATCTTTTTGATACACCTTTAGAAAACCCTGATCTTGTCCTCTATATAGATGGTTCCTCATTTATGAGAGAGGGGACCCGTTTCACTGGAGCTGCTGTAGTTTCTGATTATGACACCCTCTGGGCAGCGTGTCTGCCTTCCCATTTTAGTGCACAGGCTGCTGAACTTGTGGCTCTTACACAAGCCTGTAATATAGCCAAAGGTAAGAGTGTCACCATTTTTACTGACTCAAAATATGGCTTTGGTATATGCCACTCTATTGGCATGATTTGGCTACAACGAGGCTTTTTAACATCCTCGGGCAAGGTTATTGCCAATGGGGACCTTATCAAGGACCTCTTAGATGCCCTGAAACTGCCCTCTTGCCTAGCCATTGTACATTGCCCTGCCCCCACAGGGAATAGTTATCCTGTTTCAAAGGGGAATGTAAGAGCTCATTCTGCAGCCAAGCTTGCTGCATTAGAAGCTCCTGAACATGTATTTAACCTTTCACCTTCTGAGGATATTCCTTCCAACCTAATCTATGATGATTCTGAAGTAGAAAAGTGGAAAAAGAAATTTAAGGCGAAACAGATCAATGGCATCTGGGTGTCTCCGGAAGATAAGCCACTTCTTCCCCGGAAATTCTACCACTAGGTATGCCTCTCTGTTCACAGAAAAGGCCATTTTGGTACACAAGGCATTGTAGACTCTATTAAGAGAACCTGGATAGGGGGCAGCTAGATGGCGCAGTGGTTAAAGGACCGGCCCTGGACTCAGGAGTACCTGAGTTCAAATCTGGCCTCAGACACTTGACACTTACTAGCTATGTGACCGTGGGCAAGTCACTTAACCCCCATTGCCTAAAACAAACAAACAAACAAACAAAAAAAGTTGAGAACTATCTTTACATATAACGGAAAAAAATAAAATACTTAAAAAAAAAAAAAAAAGAGAGAACCTGGATAGCACCAGGTGTGACTAACACAGCATCTCGAATCTGTTCGGGCTGCTCCACATGTCAATCTTATAATCAGTATGTTTTTAAAGCCAAAGCTTATGGAGGATGCCCTCTAGCATATACACCCTTTGAGCACTTACAAATTGACTATATTACAATGCCAAAAGCAGGACATTATAAATTTTGCCTTGTTATAATTGATCAACTCACTCGGTGGATGGAGGCATTTCCCAGCCCTGCATCAAAGTTCACAGAAAGTTAGTCTCTGAAATGATAAGTTTCCATACTTCTGAAACCTCATATCAATTTCACCAAAGACAGTATGATGGTAAAAATGTGTGCTATGCTCCATAACTGAGAATATATTAGTGATATATACAATAATTCCAAACCATACCCAGAGTATAATGACATATAAATAATAAATGAATGTAAATAGCTGATTATATTAGACATTATTACATAATCTTTTAACAAGTAAATGACATCATCTTATACATAAATTCACTATTATAACAGTAGCAGATACTTAAAGTGGTGATCAATTTATCAAAAAGAAATAAGACTTCAATTAGCAAGATTCAATATTCAATGTTTTTAGTGAGGTATCAAGCAATAGGGTTCCATAACCCTCCCTTTTTTTTTTCTTCCTGCTCATTGTTTCTTAGAGCACAATAGAATTCCATGAACATTCATATACCACAACTTGTTCAGCCATTCCCCAGTTGATGGGCAACCCCTCAATTTCCAATTCCTTGCCATCACAAAAAAAGCAGCTATAAATATTTTTGTATATGTGGGTCCTTTCCCCTTTTTTATGATCTCTTTGGGAAAAAGACCCAAAAGTGGTATTGCTGGGTCAAAGGGTATGCACAGCTTTATCACCCTTTGGGCATAATTCCAAATTGCTCTCCAGAATGGTTGGATCAGTTCATAGCTCCACCAACAATGCATTAGTGTTCCAATTTTTCCACAGCTTCTCCAACATTTATTATTTTCTTTTTTTGTCATTTTAGCCAATCTGATAGGTGTCAGGTGGTACCTCAGAGTTGTTTTAATTTGCATGTCTCTAATCAATAGTGATTTAGAGCACTTTTTCATATGGGAATAGATAGCTTTGATTTCTTCATCAGAAAACTGCCTGTTCATATCCTTTGACCATTGCTCAATTGGGGAATGACTTGGATTCTTATCAATTTGATTTATTCCCTATATATTTTAGAAATGAGGCCTTTATCAGAAATGCTGGCCATAAAAATTGTTTCCCAGCTTTCTGCCTCCCTTCTAATTTTGGATGCATTGCTTCTGTTTGTACAAAACCTTTTTAATTTAATGTAATCAAAATCATCCATTTTGCATTTCATAATATTCTCTATCTCTTGTTTGGTCATAAACTGTTCTCCTTTCTAATGATCTGAAAGGCAGACTATTCCTTCCTCTCCTAATTTACCTATGGTATAACCTCTTATGTCTAAATCATGTATCCATTTTGACCTTATTTTAGTATAAGGTGTAAGACAACATACACACTTTCAATGACCTCCTTTAGTGACTAAGAGTTTCCTCCTGATGAAGCACCAGAAACACCCAGCCCCATTCACAACCCTAAGCATCAGGAGAGGTTATGCCCATTTTCCTTCACTGAGCTCCCTTTTCATCAATGCTTTCTAATATTATAGTCTCAGACATCAGGGTCTTTGTCCACAGAGCCTTATTTTTATCAGTTGAGGGTCTTTGGATGGGTTCCATATGAGGAAAGAATAAGAAAGATCCTCGCCTCTTCCTTTAATGGCTCCTTTCACCATTTTTTTAACTTTGTCAAATTTTGTTGATTTTGAATGGACCACGTCTACCTACCCAAAGAGAGGGAAAACATCACCAACTTGGGAAATCAAATTCTCAGTGGATTAAAATGTATTCCTTCTTTTCTCTCTCTTACTCCAACACATAAACCTTGCTAAACTTGTATTTCCTTTAAAAAAATTTTGTTGATATACTGTTTTTATATCACCATCTCTTATCCATGTCCCTCTTCCCCACCCATCTCTTTTAACAATGGATAAAAGAGGGACAGCTAGGTGGCGCAGTGGATAGAGCACCGACCCTGGAGTCAGGAGGACATGAGTTCAAATTCAACCTCAGACCCTTGACACTTACTAGCTGTGTGACCCTGGGCAAGTCACTTAACCCCCAATTGCCTCACTAAAAAAACAAAAAACAAAACCAAAAAACAACAATGGATAAAAGAGGGAGAAGAAAAAGTTTAGCAAAATTAATCAGCACATTAACTAAATTCAGCAGTCTAGGCAATATTCCACACTCATATGCCCTGGCTTATGCAAAGGAGACCAAACTGAGTCATTACAATTTTATAGTATTCAGTTTTTATGCTACTGTAATCATTATATATTGTTTTCCTGATTCAATAGTTCACCTTAGTCTTCCCTTGTTTCTCTATATTCGTATTTGAAGTTTCTTATAGTATAGCAACATTTGTGCACCATAGTTTAATTTCATCATTCTCCAATCAATGGCCAAATACATTATTTTTAAAAATTTGTACTTTCATCCACAAAAGAGACAAAGACCTATTTGTACAAAATTATTTATGGCAGCTCTTTTTGTAGTGGCTAAGAATTAGAAATCAAAGAAATGCCCATCAATTGGGGAATGGCTCAACAAGCTGTGGTATGTGATGGAATATTATTGTGCTATAAGAAATGACAATCGGGATGATTTCAGAAAGGCCTGGAAAGACTTGTATGAATTGATGTACAGTGAAGTGAGAAGAACCAGCAGAACTTTGTACACAATGACAGCAATATTGTTTGATGAACTGTGAATGGCTTAACTATTCTCAGCAATACAATGATCCAAGACAGTAAAGAACTGATATCAATTGAACACAAACTGAAGCATGCTATTTTTCACTTTCATTTTTTCTTTTATTCAAATTTTCTTATACAAAATGACTAATATAGTAATGTTTTGCATAATTGCACATGGATAACCTGTATTTGCTTACCACCTCAGGGAGGAGGGAGGGGGGGAGGGATAGAATTTGAAACTCAAAAATTTAAATAAAAATGTTTATTGAAAGTATAATTTAAAAAAAATAAAGTCAAAATACAGTATATATTCCTTATGTATTCTTTACATAATTTGCATTTCATGTGCCCTCCTTTTCCACTACCTCCTTTACTCTCTCACCCCACAGGCAGAACTCATCTCATCATATATCCTGTTCTTCCATACTCTGTCCATGGTGAGGGGAGTGGGGAATAGGCAGGGAGTGGAGGACACATGGACTCTTCACTGGTAGCATCCTTGGCTCAAAACACTCTGATAATTTTTCATACCAACATCCAGTGTTTCCACCCAAATCTCAACGTCTAACCTGCTCCCCCTCCTGCTGGATGTTAGTAGGACAAATACCTTTGCTTCAAGATCTAGGGGCACAGAGAATGGCAATCCTTTGTCCCAACTCTGCCTCTAAAGCTAATTCATATACATCACATTCTAACCATTAGTGAGAGCTATGGAAGGAGACATTGACCAGGTTGCCCTTCCATGGTATGTCTCAGGGTATTGGAACCATAAGGCAAAGTTACACTGTTAACATCATGATATAAAACAGACTATGCTCTTTTTTTTCAATAACCCTTTGAGATGTACTGAAAAAATTCCCCATATCCTATCCAGAGGAAATAATCCTTTATAAACTAAGTAGAAAAAGGGTAATGGTATATTAAAGTGCGACTTCTGCAGATTCTATTTTATAAAATTATATTGATCCACAAAAAATCCTACATCTATGTGACATCCCAGTGACCTTCTTGAAGGCTATGCCACTATAATTTTATCTTTTTTTCTGCTAATTTTATTTTATAAAAACTCATTTATTCCTCTGGTGGTGTGGATAGACTTGGAGTTGGGGAAGCCTGTGCTCATATTCTGTCTTAATCACTTACCAGCTGTGTCACTTAAGGCAAGTCACTTAACCTTTCTGATGCTCAGTTTTCTCATTTGTATAATGGGAATAATAGCACCTACCTATGGTGATCTGTCTCTGTTTTTGGCTGTGTCCCTGTTTCTTTGTCTCGGTTTGTCTCTGTCTCTGTCTTCTCTCTCTCTCTCTCTCTCTCTCTCACACACACACACACACACACACTTCTGATGAGGAGGATGATACACACTCATGGGAGTATGGGAGGAACCTTGACTTCTTGAAGACTCTGTAATTTCTTTTTGGTTCTAACCTATCTGGAAAGGCTTTGAGTGTGATGCTGACAAAATACTGTCTATTGACTTAGGACCCACTTTGCCCATTCAAATTAGTTCAATTCAATGTACATTTATCATAGTCTAAGTATGAAGAGGACCAGCTAGGTGGCACAGTGTATAGACCTCAGTTCAAATCTCATCTCAGACACTTACTAGCTGGGTGACCCTCGACAAATAACTTAACCCCAATGGCCTTAAACATCCAGGGCCATCTCCAGGCATCCTGATCTATATCTTGCCACTGAACCCAGATGGCTCTGGAGGAAAGAGTGAGGTTGGTGACCTTGCACAGCCCTCCCTCACTTAAACCCAATTCAGTGCAGTCATGATATCACCCCAATGTCATGGTCCTCTTTGAGAATGAAACACAAACAGCAACAACTCTTAGGTGATTGAATGTTTTTGTTTCTTTGTTTTGTTTTGTGTGTGTACATGTGTATATACATAGTGAACCACTGGACTGGAATGAATACAAAAAGAACCCCCAAGAAAATGATTTTTTAAAAAATCTCCATTCAGAGTAGAAAAAAATATATGGGGTAAATATGCTTGATTACATTAAAATACAAATTTTCTGTAGAAAAAAAGCAGTGTGTTCAGAATAAAAAGAAAAATAATGGACTGCAGAATATATTTATAGAAATCATGACAATTAAAAACAGCCTCTAAAGTATATGTTGTTGAATTGTTTCAGTTGTGTATGACTCTTTGTTACTCCATTTGGTGTGGTTTGCCATTTCTTTCTCTGGCTCATTTTACAAAAGAGGAACTGAGGCAAATGGGATTAAGTGACTTGCACAGGGTCATGCAGCTAGTAAATGTTTGATGCTGGATTTGAACTCAGGTCTTCCTGACTCCAGGGCTGGTATTCTATCCATTGTGCCACCTAACTGCCCCTTTAAAGTATGTAAGGAAATGTTAAAAATATAAACAGTAAACTCTCAGTCCACAATGCATAAATGATCCAAATATATGAATACATAAATTGTTAGTACTGGAAGAAGCATAAATGTCCAACAATGATTGTACAAATTATGGTATTTGATACATGTAATTCATTAAAATGTTTTTATCATATTAATGCTTGAATAAATTGTGGTAAATCAATGTAATGAATTATAATAATGCAATTAAGATGGCAAATATGAGAAATACAAGGAAAGGCCTCCATAAAATAATACAGAGCAAAAAAGGAACAAAACACAGAGTAATTGAAATCACATTAAAAAGAAAAGTAACTGAGACTTGATGGAGTCACTAACATGACTTTTTATGAGTTAAATGTCATCACTGAAGTGAAAATATTTGCCAAGTCAGTTTGATTATATTGATATCCAATACTATTTATAATAAATTATTGTTTAAAAAGTATACAAATCTAGCAAGGGGAGGTGGATGCCAGAAAAAAATAAAAGAACCCCAGGGTTGAGGGATGACTTTTGAATCCTCTTCATCATCCCTCTTTTGGCTCCAGGGCTTTCAGAGTGGTTACTGTCAGGTAGTGTGGTAGAAAAGAGCACAGAAAATGCTAAGACTTATGCAATTCTTAGACAGTCTAGTCTGTCCTCAGATAGAAATATACCTCTTGGTACTTTTAATATGAGATCTCTTTTCAATGACCCATGAGTTGATGATAATATTATGGAACAGAATCATATCCCTTTTGACAACCTCACTAGAAATTAAACATGATGAAGGGCAGCTAGGTGGCGCAGTGGATAGAGCACCAGCCCTGGAGTCAGGAGTACCTGAGTTCAAATCCGGCCTCAGACACTTAACACTTACTAGCTGTGTGACCCTGGGCAAGTCACTTAACCCCAGTTGCCTCACTAAAAAAAAAAAAGAAAGAAACGAAACATGATCCCAAAGTGATGTTGGCCACCAAAAAGTATGGTGAAAAATATTTAGGAAAAAACAGTTCAAAATCAAGAAATGAAAGAAGCCAGATACTTGTAGACTTGTACACAAAAGCATCATCCTCAGACATCATGAAAAATTTCTTCAAGAAGAATGTCAAAGGTGTTTGATACAAAATGCCCCATTAACCCTGCCCATCCCCAAATGAAATTGACCTCACTTAAATAGGAAACTGGCTAGTGGCAAGTTGAGTTTTCTTCAGTACAACCATTTTTGTACAAGCAGGCCACAGTAAAAGGTCAAAACCAAATTACAGGCATGATTAGAGATGAAAAGGTCCTGTGTACTGCCTACCCATACTATGTTACCAACCTGATCTGTTTCGACAAGCTGTCAATTTCCCCAAATTGGGAAAAAGATGAAGAGGAAAAAAATTCATTCATCCAATCAACATTATTTAATAAAATTATTTCCAACTTGAAATACTAATAAATTGTAAAAAAAAAAAAATGGTGGTATAAGCATGTAATCTTGAAGAGGCTGAGATTGGTGGATCTCCTGAGCTCAGAAATTCTGAGTTATATTGGGCTAAACTGCAACTGGGTACCTGAAGTAAATCTGGCATCAGTATGGTGAAGCCCTCCTTCAGGAGAAGGGGTAAGGAGGAGGGAAATCAGCTTGCCTAAGGAAGGTAAATTGTCCCAAGCGAGTGTCTCTCAAAAGTGGGATTGGCTCCATGAAGAGCCATTGTACTTTCAGCCTTGGTGGTACAGGGAGATCCACATTTCTTTTTAAATGCTAATAAATGACTGAAAGGGATTTTGGGAGGGGAAGGTCTCCAAATTAAATCCTAAAACTCAAGTTACTTATATCTTACTTAAAAATAGTGATGCAATATAAATTATAACAATAAGAACAAGAAAACAATGAATCCATATGTCTATAATTTTTTATTATAGCCTTTAAATATGATTGCAGGTTAATATATGGTTATTTACTTTGCTGACTTCAATTTTTGCAATTTAATGTAGATATTTTCATCATTTTCTGTATTTCTTCTAATTTTTTTTCTCTTACAGCTTTATGGCCTTTTGATTTGATAGAAGATGGCTGAGGCAAGAAAAAGCAGAGAATACATCAAAACAACAAAGGACATAAGCACCATCTGGGAGTAGGGTTAGAAGGCACCTGAAATTTAAAAAAATGACACCCCTAATCGTTTGAGAAATAGGATTATTTTGTATTAATCCTTGACCATTTTGACTATTCAACATGTAGCAGAATCCCTCAGCTTTGTATTTTGATTGGTATGCCTTGGTCTGATTCTTTTCTGATTCTTTGTATTCTGTTTTCCCACACATGGCAGCCCCAAGTCATTCCTGTTAGGGGCCTCACCTTTGGATCATACATGCTCTTCTACCATCCTGAGTTTGACCACCCTTTCCACAAGTCAGAATTACCCTTTTTCCCATTTGGGAATATTCTTCAATATAGGTTTAACCACTGGGTGGCACTGCTTGCTACTAACCTAATCTTGTTCAAGAGGCTTAATGGGTTCCGAATTAATTCCACTCACCTGGGTGGAGGTCCTGGGTTGGGGGCGGTGTAAAGAGTGTCAAACCCTATGATTCTCAGAGAGCTTGTGCAAGTCCTTCTGCTTCCCAGCTCCTTTTCCTTTCAGAGTAGCAACACTGATGTATTAGTCTAGGAGGTGCAGTTGGTATGGATTTACCCAATCAGAAACAGAACTGCTTTTCTGCTTTATTGAAAAACTCTGCTGCTTCTCTGAATTTCCTGTTTCACTGAGACCTAGTCCCATGCCTATGGCTTGATGGAATTGCTCCCCATGGAGATATGAACATAGGTAGAATATTGTTAAAAAAAATCAATAATTTAACTTAATCTAAATTGAAAAAATTATATAACTGTACTTTTATGAAAAATTATAACTTTAGAAAAATTATAATTGAGCTGTAAGTCCCATCTGGGTCATGATTCAATTTGTAAGAAATATTTTAACTAACTTGGGGGGACTAATCTGACTGGTGGACTAATCTGGGGACTTATGACTGGCTGGCTATCTGACTGCTATTAACTTAGTATGAGCAGTTTAAAAATTTTTCCCACTGCTCTACTCCCAAATTGATAAGCAAAAGATTAAGAAGCCTCTTAATTAAATAACCAAAGCAGAATTTATTTATAAAAATCAATGTAAATGATAAGGGTAAAGAAATGCAAATTATACGACCTGTCTGCTTGCTGCCTCTTGCCTTAGGGTATGCTCCAGCTTTCTCCAACTTTCTCCTTCACTCCAACTCCCCTGTGCTGACTGCCCCCACTGAATAGCCCCCTGCTTCACTCTTTAATTTCTCTCTCACTACCATAGCGATGAACCCCTGAAAAGCCCCTTACTCTGTACCGCTCCTTCCTCTGTCTGTCTCTTCTCTTACTGTCTTCTTCAACCTCCAGTATTGTCTCCCCTTCTGTCTGGCCTCTTTGTGTCTGGCCTCTTTCCTTGCTCTTAGCTTTTTCTCTGTCCCCCCTCACTGTCTAACTCCCTGGTATATATCTTCCTTCAAACCCCTCAAACCTCGGGCTCCCTGTGCCCCTGCACATGCCAAGCTAATCTGCTGGCCCACACCAGGGCTGCAGCCAGGGGGGCTTGACCACACCCAGGGGCCCATGCCCCCTGCTCCATGCCTGTGACCTTGGCATGGGCTATGCCAGAGCCTGGCCTGGATGAGCCCAGGATCTCTGGGATAGATCCTCTCCGGGTGGAGGGAGCTGGGGCTTTTTTCCCCAGCCATCTGACCTGGCATCCTGTAAAGCCCACGGGGTTTTTTTGGCTTAGCTGAAGCAGAGGGAGAGGGGCACCAACCCCTCTTACACAGAAAAACCCTGAGGGCCTAAGGCTTTTTAATCTCAGCCCAAAGGCAGGGTCCCCAAATCAAAATAAATATCCACAGTCGCCCCTTTGCTTGGACAAGAAACACGTTGTGTTTCCTTGATGAAGCAGCAAAACAAAATATCATAACCTATGCTAGGATACAATGCCAATAACAACACAGGAAAAGAAAATTTTGTCCAGGGGGTAATCCCTCTTGGACTCATGCTTTGACAATGTCCACAAAGGGAAAGCCTCTGTAGAAAATACACATTACAGATGGTGTATGTGGGAAGAAACAAAAATGTCCATTTAAAGTCCTTTAAAATCTTGTCTTTGAAGGAGGGTTGAGATGTCATCAGGGGAACTGGACTCTGGTCTGGATTCTGGCTGTCTCTGGTTGTCTCTGGATTCTGCTGGTTGTCTCTGGAACTGCTGAGCTTTCACTAGTCTTTAGTATAGAATTGTCCAAAAATGTTCAATTTAAATAGTGCAAGTTCTTTAAACAACAGTGAAAGTTCTTCAAAATATACAAAACAAATTTGAACTTTATACATACACATCATATTGGAGTCCCCCTTTTTGGAAGATGTTTATATCCATACACAATACAAAATTGAGACAGTTATAACATTAATAACACTTTTTACCATTATATGTCTGGATCAAGGCCAAATTTAATAATGTGTCCATGATGACACCTGAAAATTTTATGGAAAGGTTACCATACCACATCTTGTGGTCCATAGACATCCAGTAATTGTACTAGGCCTCAGGTGGATGGATTCTAACCATGCCACCAGACTGAATGAAAAAGCCAAATTAAGTTAAACCAGGTAAGGGGCAGCTAGGTGGTGCAGTGGATAGAGCACCAGCCCTGGAGTCAGGAGTACCTGAGTTCAAATCCGGCCTCAGACACTTAACACTTACTAGCTGTGTGATCCTGGGCAAGTCACTTAACCCCAATTGCCTCACTAAAAAAAAAAAAAAAAGCTAAACCAGGCACATGGGCTGGAGTTTCCATGACACCAGACCAATTTTTGGAATGAGAGATGTTCCCTACTTAGCTGCTATTATCAGCAAACTATGAACTTACTGAAGGTATTTGGACTAAGGGAATCCTGCCTCCAGGTTTTGAGGAATGACTATTCTCTCAGCCTCAATCAGGGCATCTTACATGTACCTGTCTCTCCTCCTGTTGTACATATATTTTTTCCAAGGCCTGCATTGTGGAGTGGAATCATCTCCATCAAGTTCAGTGTAAGAGCAATTAGTCTCCGAAATGGTAAGTTTCCATAATTTATAAATCTCATATTAATTTCACCAAAGACAATATGATGGTAAAAATACATGTTCTGCTGCATAACTAAAGACACACTTGCAATATATACAGTAATTCCAAACAATACCTAGAGTCAATTGGGAAAGTGGTATAATGACCAATACAACAAAATTACTACTCTTTCACTAAGGATAATAAAAGCTATATACATAATCACAATGACATTTAAATGATAAATGAATATAAATGACTGGTAACATTAAATATTATTACAAAATCATCTTGTTCATGAATTCTCTATCTAGTATAATGACAATAACAGATATTTGTAGTGATAAACAATTTATCAAAAAAAAAAAACCCTTAAACATCAGCATACTTTTTTGTGTGTGCGCTGGGCAATGGGAGTTAAGTGACTTGCCCAGGGTCACGCAGCTAGTAAGTGTCAAGTGTCTGAGGCCAGATTTGAACTCAGGTCCTCCTGAATCCAGGATCTGTGCTTTATCCACTGCGCCACCTAGCTGTCCCTCATCAGCATACTTGAAGTGATAATTTACCAAAAGAGTGAGACTCAATATGTACATTAATTGTTTTACAAATTAAATAATAGGGTTCAATAATGCTTTTTTGAAGTTAGAGGTTCAACAACCCTTGGTGGAGAAGTTCTTCACCAACAAATGGCAGAATGAAATGGTGAGGACTGAACTGGGGCCAAGCAGGAACAGGAACAGCAACACCAGCAGGCTGGGGCACTTGCTTCAATTTTGCCACAGCTGAAAGATGCTGGGAATCCAGCTGTAAAGATACTTAGATAGAATTTTTTGTTAGAGACACAAGTGGCTTAGCAATTTCACCAAAACAGGGTATCCATTGCCTGTAACACCCAGCTGCTCCGAGAATGGCCCTTAGCTGCTTCTTAGTTAATTTTGCCACTCTTTGGGCTTCTAATAAGCAATCATAATATGTATCCCCAACCTTAAGGGTTACATGAGGTTTGTTTTTCTGGGGAGGAGAATGGAATAGAATGAAAAGGTTAATGTATTTAAAGTCTGGGAAAATAAAATTTTCAGCATTTACTTTCTTCTCCTCCCCTGCACACCATCACTTATCTATACCCTTTTGAGAGGGTCTGTGACTGTTCTCAGTTTGCTCCTTTCTATCTCTCTGAAAAGGCCTATAACTGTTTTGACTATGCTTCTCTGTATGTCCCTGAAAAGGTCTATATGTATTTTGATTCTGTTTGTAATAAGGCCTATAATTGCCCTGATTCTGTCCTTCTGTACCTTCCTGATAGGGTCTTCTAAAGTTATTCTGATTCTGTTGGTAATAAGGCCTGTAATTGCCTTGGTTGTTCCCTCTCTGGTAAAAGTTTCTCTGATTATTCCTATTTCTCCTAAAAAAATTCATTAAGGTTTTCACACATTAACTGTTTCAGTTCATACCTTCTAGATCTATACTCTCTCAACAAGTGTCTTTGCTTCTCACAATATTGACACACTTTAGGGGTCTTATATTGACTTTTAACTGTTTGACCTGAAAGCACAGGTGCTAGAATGCTTCTGCTTTTAGGCTTTGCAGCATCCTGCATGAGAGGCTTCTGCAGACCTGATTTTAAAGACTGGTCAACATCTTGTTGTGAACTCAGGTTATTTCTAGCAGAAGGAGCTCTGGCATCCCTCTGAATATATTGCTCACTATGAGTACAATTCTTTCTCTCTCTCCAGTATTGTATAAGAAAATACCATGCTATAATATTATAATATTATAGAGAGAAAAAAATATAATAATATTATGGAGAGAAAAAAATTACAATTGCTAGAGCTATTATTATATTAGCATAATAAGGGTCAAAATTAGTCAAAATGTCCCCAGTAATATTAACCATGGGCTCAGTGGGGAAAATAAACTCACTAATCCCACCATTCCAAAAATTTTTTATAGTACGGATGACGGAAAGTCCTGTAAGGCCGTAAGAAAATACTGAGCAATACATTTGTTTGAAATGAGACATTAGGTTGTCCCAGAATACACCAATGAAAAAAGGCAAGAGGTAAAACAAATATCCAATCATGGTTCAGTATAAACACTAAGGTTTTTCCCTGCTAGAGGCTTTCAAAAAATTAAGGGAAGCAGTGGGTGGAAAAAAAATTTTTTTCTTTCTATATAAAAAAAAAAACTCCTAGTGGCCCTTTAATTTTTTTTTTTTTACCAGGTTAGGTTAGAAACTCCTAGCTGGCTCTCTAATAAATATGTAAAAAAAATTTTTTTAACTATAACTAATCTGAAAAATTATATAACTGGACTTATATGAAAAATTATAACTTTAGAAAAATTATAATTGGGTCATACGTCCCATCTGGGTCACGATTCAATTTGTAAGAAATATTTTAACTAACTTGGGGGGACTAATCTGACTGGTGGACTAATCTGGGGACTTATGACTGGCTGGCTATCTGACTGCTATTAACTTAGTATGAGCAGTTTAAAAATTTTTCCCACTGCTCTACTCCCAAATTGATAAGCAAAAGATTAAGAAGCCTCTTAATTAAATAACCAAAGCAGAATTTATTTATAAAAATCAATGTAAATGATAAGGGTAAAGAAATGCAAATTATACGACCTGTCTGCTTGCTGCCTCTTGCCTTAGGGTATGCTCCAGCTTTCTCCAACTTTCTCCTTCACTCCAACTCCCCTGTGCTGACTGCCCCCACTGAATAGCCCCCTGCTTCACTCTTTAATTTCTCTCTCACTACCATAGCGATGAACCCCTGAAAAGCCCCTTACTCTGTACCGCTCCTTCCTCTGTCTGTCTCTTCTCTTACTGTCTTCTTCAACCTCCAGTATTGTCTCCCTTTCTGTCTGGCCTCTTTGTGTCTGGCCTCTTTCCTTGCTCTTAGCTTTTTCTCTGTCCCCCCTCACTGTCTAACTCCCTGGTATATATCTTCCTTCTAACCCCTCAAACCTCGGGCTCCCTGTGCCCCTGCACATGCCAAGCTAATCTGCTGGCCCACACCAGGGCTTCAGCCAGGGGGGCTTGACCACACCCAGGGGCCCATGCCCCTTGCTGCATGCCTGTGACCTTGGCATGGGCTATGCCAGAGCCTGGCCTGGATGAGCCCAGGATCTCTGGGATAGATCCTCTCCGGGTGGAGGGAGCTGGGGCTTTTTTCCCCAGCCATCTGACCTGGCATCCTATAAAGCCCACGGGGTTTTTTGGCTTAGCTGAAGCAGAGGGAGAGGGGCACCAACCCCTCTTACACAGAAAAAACCCTGAGGGCCTAAGGCTTTAAATGTCAGCCCAAAGGCAGGGTCCCCAAATCAAAATAAATTTCCACAATATGCTTGACTGTGTGCAATGTTTTGCTTTTGGCCCAGGTGGAGTACTTTGAGTTTGATCAGACATCAAAGATACTAAGGCCATCTACTGCATTTTGGGCCATTGCCAGACATTTTGACTTTTGTCCTGCCACTGGACTTTGGTGACTCTGGAAGAGAGAATGAGGCTGAACACTTTTTCCAGCTCTATCCTCTCAAACCCAATTCTAGAGCAAGTCGAGACATCACCTGTGATGTCCTGGTCCTCTTTGCGAATCAGTGACTCTTGGCCCAGGTACCACAAAAGCAATAAACAATAAAACATATACTATGCAGTCACATGCTTCCTGCTCCTCCTAAATCCAGGTGGGATTAAATATTACATAGACAACTTTGAGCTCAAAAGTTCTGAGAAAGGCATAATTCATAATTCTGAGAAAGGCTTAGATCTCTACAGCTGCTAGGGGCAGCTAGTGGTGCAATTAATAGAGCACTGGAACTGGAATCAGGAAAACCAGAGTCCAAATCTAGCCTCAGACCCTTACTAGCTGTGTGACCCTGGGTGAGTCAGTTAACCTCTGTTTGCTTCAGTTTCTTCATCTGTAAAATGGGGATAATAATAGCGCCTACCTCTCAAGGTTGTTGTAAGCATCAAATGAGGTCATTTAAAAAAAAAAAAGCTAAGCACAGTGCTGGTTCATAGTAGTCATTATATAAATGTTCATTCATTCCTTTCCCTTCTTTGAGAGGGCAAATAAATGCTGACAATACAATGCAGTTCTCAGATGATGTTCAATTTATGCCTTCTAGCATGGCCAGGTGAAGACTTGGGAACTCTGGACTCAGATCCTCTCCCTAAGTCCAATAGTTATGAACTCAGCGTAGAGTGCAGGGACTCCCATGTCTTCCCATGTCTAGCTCATTTCTCATGGAATAGAGTGAGTTGACTCGACAGCAGACCCTGGCAAGGAGAGCCATCGGAAACTGCCCAGGTATCTCTCTTACCATCATCAGTCCTGGGAACTGGAAAGTAGAAAGCATCCCCTCTATCACTCCAAGTCCAGTAACTTTGTCTCCTGAACCTCCCTACCCCTTCCCACTGCATATTATAATTTCCACTTGCTATTCTTTTCTTGCACTTCCTCATCTTGCCCTCTCCCAAACAGGCCGCTTAAGTGTGTTGTTCTGTGTGGCAGGAGGAAAGGGAGATAGGGAAAGAGGAGAGCTAATCAACTGAGATGATATCTGTACAGAGCTTAGTACAGTACCTGGCACATAGTAGGCACTTAATGCTTATTCCCCGCCCCCCCCCTTGGAACACAACACCATTGTCCAAACTCTGGCACGCAAGTAGAACAGCATGGCAGGAAACTCTACTGCTATTACCTTGGCAGAGAGAGCCAGAGATAGTGACTAAGCTTGTGACAGCAGCTACGTTAGGGAGGCTTCTATGCTCCCAACCCCCCTTTCCTGCCACCAAAACACTAGCTATGCTACAAAGAAGCATTTGAGACCTTGAAAGATTCAACAGCATAATTTACACAGTGCTTCGTGGCCACAGTTGGAACACAGGAGAGAGAATGAGGTGAGCGATCACTCTCCCATGATCACTGCTATTTATGGACAATTTATCCCTGGGGAGGCTCCATGAACCCAGTTGTTTTCATGGCATCCAAGGAAGCAGAGAAGGGTTCCTACTGGTCTATTCCCTCACTCACAGACAGTAGCCGCCCCCCCCCCAAGTCAACACATGGAGAGACCTCTCAGAGATCTCTAAGAGACTAGATAGCTCCTGAAAGCCAAACCAACTAACTCACAGGTCTGCCAGTTCTGATAGATCTGGGGTTCTGGTAGAAAATACCATCACCTTCCTCCTATACCTGAAGTCAGAATGGAGCCTGGAATGCATTTGCCCTGGTGGATAAGTTCTTAGAGCACTTTTCCCCATTCTGAATAAATAAAGTTGGATGGACATAGCTGCTGACCGTGTTGCGCCTGTCTGGCAATTCATGCATGTTGAGTTCATCTGTAGTTACAGTTCAGCATTGGGGCAGACTCTCCAGTGCTCTCTTGGCTTAGCAATAGAAGTTTTGTGTGCTTCTCTGTAGGTCAAATGTCCTGTGCACACTTGACTCTCAGTCACAAATTCCCACCGAGTCAGGGTGCCACCCTAGGAGGATCATGGGTAAGGGTACTCTCATCATCCATCCCGAAATTGGCCTCATCTCCATATCCTGCAGCCTCCATCTCTTTCCAACTTAGGTAATACATTTTAAAGTCCCAGTCACTGCAGGTGACATTAATGGTGGACTCAAAACTTTTATTGACTTGGAGCTGGTTCAGAGAAATGGTTTCATGCCATTCTGGTACTAATCAAATCAATGGATGAGTACCTACTTCTAGTTCATGCCAGTGATCCCAAAGAACAAACAGTTGAGGATCCAAGCTGGGTAAACCTAAATATGAGCCATGTCCTCATGATACTTCTTCCTCAAATTGACCAATTGAAAGCTAACCGTTTCTTCGGAATATCCAAGATGGATTTCTCCTTAAAGTTGAAACTACACTTGAGCTGTGAGGGCACCATCTGAAAAGGTCATGATGCCTTCTCATTGTCCACACTGATCATACGAATCTGGGACACCTTCAGACCATCTGTCTCCTAAGTAAACACAGAAGTTCTGGACACTGTCTGCCCAACTTCCCCTTTGCATGTGACTCAGGGAAGGCTGATTCTATATTGCTACATGTATTCTTCTGTTCAGCTCTAAGCTACCTTTAGCCACATTACCCAGCTTGATCCTGCCCCAGAGCTCCCTCCCTAATATGAGGAGGATCACCATATATTTTGTACTGTCCAACTAGGTTTTGTGGCCCCATAAAGGCTTTTTGTTTTGACTTTTCACTTGGTCAATCAATCAATCAGCACTTATTAAGTGACTACCATGTGCCAAGCACTGTACTAAGCACTGGGAATATAAAGACAAAGTCAGATCATATTCTCAGTGATCTAATATTCTCTTCTATACAACATGCATGCATGCATGTGCATATATGTATACACACTTATATGTATATGTACATACATATAGCACATATGAATCAAATGCAGACAAAATATAGTATAATTTTTTTTGGAGGGGAAAGAGACACTAACAAGCTGAGGAAAGATCAGAGAAGCGTGCATTATTCAAAGGCAACATCTGAGCTCAGTGTCTGGTCCTAGGATACCCCAATTCTAATCTGTGGCAGCTACTCCTTTGTTGAGCCAGAGACAGCTGATCTGAGGTAACTTAATTTGGACCTTTCATTCCCAGCTAGAGCCTTGGCATTGTAGAAAAGAGGTGAGGGGAGCTGAAGCTTTGCCGTGACTATAGAGCCCCAAATTCCATCATTATCTAGAACCAATATCCCTTTATCCTTTGAGCACAATCTGTTGGACCTGTTGGCAAGAGCTGTGAGTCACCAAACTGAACTTCGGGGGACATCCAACCTGGTCCAGATATGAAAGCACATTACAAAATAGCTGGCATTCCAGTCTGACATATATGAATTCTGGGTCACAGCATTTGGATGGAGAAGTACCCCCATAATTATTCAGAGCTTCAGAAATGTGATGATTCAAGACCTGCTAGTCGGGAGAATAGTGGTTTATTTTGATGAGCTATTCCCAGGATCCTTTGTACCACACTGAATTAGTCTGAGCTAATCCTGGCCCTCAAAACCTTTGACAGCATCTGCTATTAAACAAATTAGAGAAATGCCAATTTATGAAGGAGATCTAGTTCTTGGGGGCACACCAGAAGTTTACATGAGGGCCATATCACAATGGGGTACAGGAGTCAAGGTTTTCCATGGAAGTCGTTCCTCAGCTTCACAGAGGACTAAAACCATTTCTGCATTTGATGCTCTTCTGTGATCTGCTGAAGCACCTAAACTGAGGTTACATCTAATGATCTGTATACCTAGTCCATGTCAGTCCCTATCCTGATACATACAGACTTACTGACACAATTCATTGTGGAAATGGACACCTCTGACTTGGCCATGGGAGCCATCTTTGAATCCCACACTGGCCCTTTAGATACTTCTTTCTCAACTTGACCAATATAGGCAAGAACACTTCCCTGGATCATCTAAAATGGCTCTCTCTTTGAAGCTGAAGCCACACTTGAGCTGTGAGGGCACCATCTAAAGGGGCTATGATGCCTTCTTATCATCCATATCTATCAAAAAATCGGGGGCACCTTCAGACCATCTGCCCCCTTAGGAAATGTTAGATCTATGATCCATCATGCTTTCTCAATAGATTCAATGTGCCATTTCTAGTTATTGGAATCTCTGGGCGGATTGCTATGACAAAACCAGTATTTTGGACATTAAATGCAGCAATAACAAAAACATGCCTTATATAAACCACAAATCTCTGTGGTTTGTGCCATTGTGCCCAAAATGGAATAATATTCAGGATGTCCCTACGTGGGTCTTATTGTCTGTCCTCTGGGTAAGTGCCACATCTACACCTGAGGGGAGTGTTGTCTCACATCATTTCCTAATTACTTTGAGGATATTACAAGTCTACCATACACCATACACCCTACACCCAAATTGGACCTTTCAATACTCTTCCCACAACCACAAATCATTGATGGGTAGGACAAGTACCTTGTGTAGGACACAGATTCCCAGAAACATCTGGGCTAACTCTAGACTAGCTTGCCTATAAGGAGATTTAGCTCACAATGGCCAACAGGAGCAGGGGATTAAATTGGATCCCACTTGATAAGTGGTTCAGCCATTTCCACTGATCTGCAACTGTTTGCTGTTGCTCAAAATTAGTTTAAAAATCATAATTATTTCCCTGGTTATTCTCTATCATATTAAATTAGGGGATATTATGATTGTAGGAGAATCAAAGTTATAGGTGTCCCAAAGGACAATAGAAATATTCATGGTAAAGGGCAAGGGTGATAGGTAGCCTGCAGTGTATTACTGAGGATGACCTGACTGTGATAAGCAATGTAAAGGCTAGCCACAAGGACGTGTATGGCTGGAAAGGGAGGTGGGGCATTTGTGTTGCGTGAGAGACATGACATTTAGACTGCTCCAATACTGCCCTGGTGTCCCAAAATGTTAAATCAGACAAGTGCCTTTTAGGAAATCATCATTTGATTGATTGATGGAATGAAAGGATTCAGTAATTGCCATGTCTGTTCTAAATTGGAGGGTGCAGACTGATTCAATGTCACTGACAAGGTCATAGCATTCTACAGAGATAGATGATCACTGGGGTCACTCTGAGCTTTCCAGAGTGAGCCATGAGCTGTTTCCCAGAGTCTACCCTTTTTCAGACTTGTTAGTACAGTTGGAGTAGGAGCATCACCAATCAACTACCTAAGGAACATGAAGGATATGGAGACAAGAGAACTTGGGATTCTGAAGGATTTTCTCCTTCCCTGGATTAGCCTCAGTCCGTCCCTATGAAATAGAGACATAAAGGGGGGCACTGCCAGATGTGGAAACCATCAGCCAAGCCTCCTAAGCCACGGAAGGTGAGAGTTGGACATTTTCTCTGGGGAAGGAGAGGAACTGAACTGGGTTAGTCTGGGTAAGTGCCACACCTACACCTGAGGGTAGAGTTGTCTCACAGTCTTCTAAATATCACTTTGAGAGTATGGCAAGCCCACCTTATACCCAAATTGGACCTTTCAAGACTCTTCCTTGGAAGGTAGGAAGAGGAAGACCCTGAGGGGACTTGGGGGAGGGGGAAGGGTAACAAGTACAGTTCTGCTGAGTGTTGAAAAAGGTTGTGTGAGGGCTTCATACATGTCACCCATTATTGCAGAAAATCTACAGATGTTCCAATCCCTGCCTTCCTTCCATGTTTATATTTATATTCAAATGTAGGGGGACTGCATATGTAACAGTAACAGAGCTGGGGCTTTAAGTATCTGCCTTTTTTTCCATTTTTCTTGGCTTTCCATAGGTTGCAACCAGCAGAAGAATGATGAATAGAACTAGAAAGGTAGTCTAGCTCTACTTTCCTTCAGGAAACTGAGTCCTAGAGAAATTAAGCAGTGTCATACTGCGCAGCCATGTCAGAGAAATTTTTCTCTGACTCTGTTGATAGGAGACAAACCAAACCTTATCTCTGACTTATGCAACCCCTTTCCTGGAAACTGTGGATGAGATCAGGTTTACAGCCCCTAGGAGGGACCTAGGCTTGATCAGGATGCAAAAGCTCAGGGACCACTCTGGAGATGGAAAGTAAAGAGGGACCTTGGGAGGCTAGGGGGTGGGAAGACATAACATAGAGGAGCCCCTGGAGCCCCAGGTTCAAGCTTCAATCCCAGAAACCTGCAAAATATTACGTAACAGCCTTGAGTTGGTTTACAATGGAGGAGACAGGAGAGTGGGCAGAGTGGTCTGGCCTGGGGAGCTTTCTTGTTTGAAGACAAACTCCCCAAATGGAAGGAGAATGTGAGGCAGACCTTGTCATCAAGAATTTCTAACACCTGAAGGCAGGTGGTGGCTGACCAAGAAAGGGTGTTGTCTACTGGAAAGAGTGAAGCGGAGAGTTTGTTCATTTGATTTCTCAGGATCTGTGAGTGATGAACTAATTGAGCCTTTCCCTCCATCTTAATATTCATTCTCCTCCTCCTTCTCAATCCTGTGCCTCCTCAGTATCTGCCCACAAAAGTCAATGAAGCAGGAGTATCTTCTGAATGCAGGGGCTGAGGCTGGTTTGGGATGAGTTCAGAAGTAGACTTGGATGTATAAAGTGGAAGTGGGTAAGAGGAGGACACTAGATTCTCCTTCCCAAAGTGTATCTGCTGTGGGTCTACAGACTGACTCAGAGACCACCCTGAAAGAAAACTGGGAGGAAAGTGAAGAAGAGGAAACACGGGAACCCTAAGAGGAGACCCCCAGTTGGATGGTCACTATAGACAGTGACTACCCCTGCTTCACCTTCTGTGGCAAATTCCCCACTCCAGAAGTCCTCTAAGGACATGTTTACAGAAGGACACAGAGGACTTCAGTGGCCACATATTTTACCAAGTGGATGCGAGAAAGAAGAAATGGCCAGCAAAACTGAGGTCAAAACAAAGAAAGTGAGAGCCTATACCAGGAAGATGAGCCTGAGCACCAGTCCAGAGTCAAGGGCAAGAGGCTGATCTTCATCAAGGAGAGAGTAGAACTGATGACAAAACCTACAAGGGTCAACATACTTGGAGTTACCCGTATGGTATTTCGAAGTTAAAATGAAGTAACAGTTAAGCCGTCATGCCTCACTTCTGGGGACTGTGGTTTGCCCATCACAACACATAGCTAGTCCCTTTGGCTCACTTTACCAACCATGAATGTAACCCCATGACATACCAATACTGACTGCGATGCCCTAAAATCCTCCATCTATAGCATCTGTTGCTTTCACTGGAAAGAGGTGAAAAACCCTACAGACCAGAACAAGGAGAAGAGCAAACTTTCCAGGATAAAATCCATAAAAAAGGGAAGTAAGGGACTGTTCATAAGGAGAAAATGGTGACTGCACTAATAGGATCTGGATTTCCTACACACTTCCAAACTTGGTTCTGATTTTCAGAGCTGTGGGGCAATCCAGCCTTTTGCCTAGGACATGGGAATTTGGAGGACACTTGGACTACAGCAGCATAGGAAGAACTGAGTTTATGACCTAGTTAGCAAGTATAATCACTTAAAATAAAGATCCATTCCTCCTTCCTTACCCCTGGTGTCTGTAGCCTAAGTGAAGGTGCTTCCACCTGGCCTTGTCCTCCTTCCACTACCACATATCGACTTTCCCCTCAGTGTCCCAGGATCTCTAACCACTGGAGGTTTTGCCCCATGGTCTCTGTCTCTCCTCAATGAGGCAATTTCCCAGGGTCTCTCCCCACATGGAGCCTTGTGTTCCAGAGTCTCCCCTATCCCATTCCAAAACATATCTTAAGTTAATTTGCAGGTTTGTTCCATGCTACTTGTCCCGGGTGTGTTTTGTAGTCTTTCCCCATGTATATGTATAAGATTGCTAATAATTCTCTAATAATAATAATAATTGCTAATAATCATCTTAAAATCACTTAACATGATATCAACAGAAGGTAGAAGGTGAATTTTATGAGCCCCTTCTGGAGATGCAACCATGCTCAACCAAAATGTCATAGGAAGTGAACACACTATTTTGTAGGCAAGTGTGAGTTAGGAGTCAACTGTCTCTGAGTGGGTCTTACTTTTGTGCGTCCAAGGTTTCTGTTGTGACTCTGGGGGGTGAGGGAAGGGTACATGCAGGTCAGTCCAAGTGATGCAATGTTTTTATTTTTAAAAAAAAATTCTTATGTTCTTAACTTTAAATAGCCCCTAAATTAAATGAATAGCTGAGGAACAGAGGCTCAGGAAGATGCATTAACTTATCCAAGGTCACAGATCTAGCAAAGACAGAATTAGAATTCAGGTCTCAGGACACTACTCTTATGACCTTGCTGATCTGCCTTCCCTTTCAAAAGTCCATCCTTTAAAAAGGGGTCATGGTCCAAAGTTATATTGTCCAGAAAATTGCATTTATAGAAAATCAAATGTTTGTGAAAGACTGGGGAATAGTTTGGGTTTGGGGGGGGTGTTTTTGGTTTTGGTCAACACAGAAACTCTAAGCTGATGGCAAAAGAATCCTGGGGAGAAGCAGAGGAGAAGGATGGAAAGAAGAGGAGTGGGGAGGACAGGACAAAAATCAATAATTCTAGAACAAAAAGTCATCGTGGGGATGTTTGCTAGGTCTACTTCCTCACCAGACTGGGGGAGATGTTACCAAGTTCTCCTGGAACATTATTATGATGATGAGGGTCTTGTTTATGAGGTGATTTCCCCCCCCCTAACCTTTAGCATCAGAGCAGGAAGAGAACACAGTTTTTTGTTTGGGGCTTTCCAGTACCAATGAGAAGACTCTTGAAATGGTTCATCATCAGTGACCTAACTAAATTTCAGGCAGCTAGAGTGAGTTGCTGCTTCTGTGGATGATTGTCTGGGAGAAAGCTTGGGAACCAAGAGTTCAGACCTGCTGTCTAGAAATCTTGACCATACCACCAGCATCAATCATTGTAAGGTCTGGTGGCCGACCTCTCCTCTTATGTTTTACTATTTCATTGTGGCCCAGAACCAGGAGAACTCAGCTTTGCTGCCAGTGACCAATGGGAAGCAGTGTGGTGTAAGGGCTAGATTTTGGAGTCAGAAGATCTGGGCTCAAATCCTGCTGCTGTCATTCACTACTTAATGACCTCAGGTGGGCCTCAATTTCCTCATCTGTAAAGTGAAGGGATTAGATTGGATAACCTGTAATGTCCCTCCCAATACTCAATCTAAGATTCTACAAAACTCTGGGCTGAGCTGAATCTAAAGCAAGCAACAAATGAAGATTTCACTGAAGTGAGGGAGAATTGGGGCCAGTTTTAATAGAACTGGGGAGAACAGGGTCTTACCCACCCTGCACAGGAATCTGCTTAAGTAATTGTAGAGAACTCAGAAGGCCTCCTCTGAAGTTCCCCTCCCAGGCATAACCTGACTTAACAAAAACAAAAGGATGAGATATAGAGAACTCAGAGGGCCAGAGAACTTTTCTGAAGTTCCCCTCCCTGGCATTATGCCAAAACCTTTGGGCTAACAAGGAAGAGTCAAAATGTTCTGATAATCAAGGACAGGGAGTAAGGAAGACAGCATAACAGAGTTGTTAGGAGGAAAAGTTCTCATGGACCTTAAGGTATAAACAAAGAGCCAGGTGGTTTCAATGTCCTGTAACCATTCCTGGGAATATGCTGTAACTGTCACTTATAACTTGATGGATGGTTTTGTTATTAAAAAATGTTCTCACCAGCTCATGCTTTATTTTACTAATAGAGAATTGCTAGGCAGAGGAATAAAGAAGCTTGCTGCATTTTAGAAAGAAGACCTGCCTCCTGTCATTTGTCTTGCCTTCTGCCCCTTCTCATTCCCCAGATAAGAAGCACTGGCCGCTTCAAGTAATAGGTCTGCTTTGGGGTTGACTTTTCCTGAAGGTGAAACCTCTTATGAACTTTTCTAGGTACTGTAGGAAATCATTGGAGTGTTTCTGAAGGACCTACCCCTTCTCTGTATAAGCTGTTCCTCATTTTTTGTTTATTGCTTCTTTATGAATCCTTAATACATCCTGAGGTCTAGAGGTTCCCTGTTCCCAGAGAAGAGTGAGAAGTGAGCACATCAGAGTACTCAGATCCTGGGCTTCTCAGGACTATACCATTTCGATTGGTATGGAAATCAGCAATCAGGCAGTGCCAAGTCACTTCAGATTATCATAGGACAGTCTTCAAGAGCTCTCTGGAAGAGCTGATCCCTTGGTATCTGTTAATCATTGGAATAAAGTCCAAGTTTCCACAGGGGTTGGAGTTATCTAGGAACAAGGAAGTGTGTGAAGTTGAAGGACTATAACTGTTATGTATCTTCAAGTTCCAGGAGACATTTTCAGTCCCTAGAGGAAGGAGATCCACCACCACCCACCATGATGGGAAAAGAAAGCAGAGACTGAAGGAGCAGACAGAAGGTATTAGTAATCACACAGGGGAAGAACAGACAACCTGGTCTTCGCTGGAGTCAGGAAGCTAGGAGTGTGCCAAAGAGTATCATGAGTCTGGGTCATAAGGTGCCATGGGCCTATTGCATGTCATCAGATCAGAAGGATGTTTAGAGGAGACAGGAGGAACATAAGGCTACAGGTGTCCTCCTTGAGTTGTTTCTGAACACAATCCTTCAAAGTCTTTGCTGCATTCCTAGGATCCTTGGGTCATTCCAAGGAAGGCTCTGGCTTCCAAGAGAATAGATGACTCATACTACTTGCCAGCAAGTGTCTTGTCTCAAAGCTAAAAATCCATCCTTCATGAAAGATTGTTTTTGTTGCTGGGGGGGGGGAGAAAAAAAGCAGAGAGGAGAGCCTAGAACAGGAGAAATCATCAGGAGTGACATAATAAATTCATCTATCCTTATGAATAGAATGACCTTCCAATCTCCTGGCTTTGATCTAGGTCTACAATGGGAGTCATAGTACAGTGTTTCATGCTCAGGTGACTGTGAGGAGAGCTTCTTCCCATTGGACTTGTGATAAAATAATGGTATTTGGCAGACACCCAGGGGCCCCCACCTGAAGATTGATTTGGAATTGATTGAATTGGGTGAGACTGAGAGACTGACTGAGAATCTACTTGAGGATGATTAAATTGAGGCCATATTGGCTAGCCCTGAGTGGGGTGTTGTTTTCAGAGGCTGTGGACTATGACATCAACAGGAGACCACCCTCAATCAATCAGCTTGAAGGACCTCCCCTTTTGGGGAGGGAGAGAGGAAGTAGGAAGGTGAGGCAGGCTCCTTGGATCGCCCCTTTTTGTTCAGGAACTGTCTTGTGGTGGCAGAACTTCACATGTTCTCTTTGGAATTGTGTGCTGCTAGGTAAAGGCAAGGTTTTCTCTTTGTCTATCCCACATAGATCTAAGCAAGGGTTTTCCATTCTATAAGAGATCTGTTCTCTCTCTCTTCACTAACTTCTAATACACGTTAAGAAATACTTAAAATCTTAAACTCTTATTGAATTTATCAGTAATCTTAGCTAGTTTCCCCCCCAAAATGGGGGGGTGCAGGTAAAGAAGCACATCAGATTTTAAACATCACAGTTTGGTGACCACAAAGAGGAAATCTGAACCCCGATCTTCTGATCTTCCAGTTGGGTAAGAAATTTTCCCCTAGCCTGTCCCTTTAAAATCCAAAGTAGTGCTAAGTACCAGCTGTTTTCCCTTTAGATTTTCAAATGGATTTTTTTAACTTCCTAAGTACCCCTTTTCTAACTTTAGCTTGTCTAATCAGACAAGCAGGGGAAAAGGTCATGTTGATGCTTGGTCAGTTTGAATTTAATGAATACTTTTTTATTCCTATTCTTAGTTTTTCTGGGCTTTGTTATGTGGTATGGAAAGTTCTGAATGTCATAGAGGAGATTAGAATGAGTGATATTCCCCAGGATTCTCCATTAGGAAAGTGACTCATGGATTAGGATAAGGGAAAACACAGAAAAAAACAACCATGACTAGAGGAAAGCTTATCAAACTGTGCTTTATGTGGCATAGAGCATTACAGGAAGAATGGCCTGAACATGAGTCATTTAATCCCCAAACATTGAGGCATTTGCAAAGAATCCTATGCCACTGACCACCCGAACATTCACTTTATTAGAAAAGTTGGTTCAGAGCGAGCAGGGATTATGATACTGGGGATATTGGACAAGGAAGATACAGGCCCCAGCTTGAATCTGAGCCTGTTTCTCACCCTAAAACACCAAATGACCCAACTCAATCCGAGCCTGAGCTTTAATGCAAGGCCTCTCAGACTGAAACGCCAAATGACCCAACTCCTATTCCCTCTCCCTCTATTTCCTCCATGCCAACCAAAAAATAAATAAATAAAAAGAAAAGACTCACATGTAGAGGAGACAGAGAAGATCAAAATTCTTGCCCTTCATGAGATCCTCACACATGGTCAAAAAGGTGCTGTATGAAAGCTCAGACAATACACACCTTTTGGGCTCAGAGATTTGATTTCATGGAAACAAAATATTCCTAAATTTGATGAGGATCCCACAGAAGTTATCAGCCAGTTTAGGGCAATTTGTAGAGTATATCATCCCACTTGGAATGATGTTACTGATCTCATAGAAACAATATTATCCCTAGGGGAAAGAGCTGATAGCTCTTAGAAACATCAGGAAAAGTTACTATTGGATAGCCTTTAGAAGATGCTGACTGGAACCCCAATATCCCTGAGCATTTTGATATGTTGAAGGAAGCAAGAGAATCATTGTTGAAGGCAATGGACTAAAAAGAATGATAACTGGCAGTTCAGGAATCTAATGAAAGACCTAATAGATTCTTTGACAGACTGTAAGCATGCCAGGCAATATGCTAGACTAGACCCATTAGATGCTAGAGATGCCCATGTTATCTGTTCTCATTTTATATAGCAGTCCTTACCAGAAATACAGAAATATTTTGAAAGGCAGTGTCCAGGTTGGAATACCTTGAGTCCTGACAGACTTAAAGAAATAGCAACATATATTTATGAAGGAAATGAGAGGGAAGAAAGGAACATACAGGGCATTTTAGCTCCAGTACAGGAAACAATGAGGCAACAAGGCGGGGCAATTGAGAATCACTATCAACCCCAGTATCACTATCAACCCCCCAGATTTTGCTATTACTGCAATAGACAAGGGCACTTAATGTGGTACTGTAGGACCATGCAAAGAGAACAGAACCAAAACAGATATAATTTCTCTCAGAGGCGTACAGAGAGACAGAATCAAAATAGATATAGATCTTTTCAGGGGGATATAGAGAGACAGAATCAAAATAGATATAGATCTTTTCAGGGGGATATAAAGAAAGAATCAAAATAGATATAGAGCTTTTCAGGGGGATACAGAGAGACGGAGTCAAAACAGTTATAGGCCTTTTCAGAGAGATATAAAGGAGCAAAATGAGAACAGTTACAGACCCTCTCAAAGGGGTACAGATTGGAGAGATACAGAGGACTGATGGTATAGGGGAGGGACAGTAGAATCTGAAGATCTTTCCCAATCCTAAAATTTTTATCCCTCTTGCGCCAGTCCATTCACCTCCCCAAAGTAATGAATCCCATGTAACCCTTAGGGTTGGAGATGCTTATTATGATTGTTTATTAGATACAGGAGCCTCAAGATCAGTCCTACTGAGTAAACCTGACCCTCAATGTACATCTATTGGATCTCTAAATGTAGTTGGTGTTTCAGGAAAAGCTCAATCAGTTGCAAGATTAACCCCTTGCATAGTGAATCAGGGCCCATTAACAGTAGAACTTTCATTTCTACTTATGCCTGACTCTCCTGCAAACCTATTAGGTTGTGACCTCCTTTGTAAACTTAGAGCAACCATATCTTGTTCTCTATATGGTGGCATTTCCCTGGAATTGCCAGAGGATATTGTCCACTTACTGCCATTTTTTATCTCAGACACTCAGGAAGAAGTGGGGGATACATTTGAAATCCCTTCTGATATTCCTGAGTCCCTAAGGGGTTCCTCCTCTATTGATGTAGATCTCCTTAAATCTGCTGTGCCTGTTACCATTAAGACCAAGGATGGCCCAGCACCATCCATTCCACTATATCCCTTATCTAGAGAAGCCATTGAGGGAATTTCTCCTATAATTGAGGCTTTGACAAACCAAGGCATAATCGTCCCATACCCTTATCTCCCCGTGCAATATGCTCATTTTGCCAGTTAAAAAGCCCAAGCCTGGGCCAGATGGCAAGCCTGTTTACTGTTTTATACAAGATCTTTGAGCAATTAATTCCTACGTCATACCTAGACATCCAATAGTACCCAAGCTTGCTATCATTTCCTCAATCCCATGTGAAACATGCTTCACAGTCGATCTATGCTCTGCTTTCTTTACAATACCAGTACATCAGGATTCCCAATACTTGTTTGCCTTTACCTGGAAGAATAGACAGTGGACTTGGATCAGACTCCCACAGGGATTTGTTGACAGTCCCACACTATTCTCTCAAAATTTGCCACAGGATTTAGCCTCCATTACCTTTAAAGGTTCCACTTTAGTCCAATATGTAGATGGCTTACTCCTGGCTGCACCTAATGCTGAGATTTGCCAGGAAGACAGATGACATCTGTTATTAGAATTGTACAAATGAGGCCATAAGGTCTCTAAGTCTAAAGTATAATGGTGTCTACCTGAGGTGGAATATTTGGGTTTTGTTTGGCCGCTGGCACACTATCCATCTCTCCTAAGCATGTTCAGGCTATTCAACAACTCTCTGCTCCCTCTACTAAGAAGCAGCTAAGGGCTATTCTGGGAGCAGCTGGATATTGCAGACAATGGATACCCTCTTTTGGTGAAATTACTAAGCCTATTACATCTCTAACCAAATATTCTATCCCAGAAGCTTTACAGCTGGATTCCCAGCATCTTTCAGGTATTATAACAGAATTAAAATGGGCCTTGTTATCAGCACCTGCACTGGGACTCCCAGACTACAGTAAGTCTTTTACTCTTTTTGTACATGAAGAGAGAGGAGTAGTTTCTGGGGTCCTGACTCAAAAATTGGGACCTGTCCAGCGCCCAATAGCTTATTATTCTACTCAACTTGATTCTGTAGCTGCTGGAGCGCCACCTTGCCTTTGGGCCATGGAGGCTACTGCTCTTTTGGTTGAAAGAGCTTCTGATCTGGTCTTAGGTAACCCTCTAATCATACAGTGCCCTCATGAGGTTGAGGCTCTCTTACTGTGTCATAGGACACAGGATTTTTCAGATCAATGACTCATTAGATATGAAGTAACCCTGCTAGGAAATGAGAGAATCACTTTAAAGTGTTGTTCAGTCCTCAACCCAGCAACACTGCTCCCTGACCTGCCACTCTCAGGGGAGACTTTGCATGACCGCACCTCCCTAGTTGACATAACTGAGAAACCTTGTGATGATCTTTTTGACACACCCTTAGAAAACCCTGATTTTATCTTCTATATTGACAGTTCATCTTTTATGTGTGAGGGGACCTGCTATACTGGTGCTGCTGTAGTTTATGATTATGATACTATCTGGGCAGCTTCTCTGCCTTCACATTTTAGTGCACAGGCTGCTGAACTTGTGGCTTTCACACAAACCTGTTCTCTAGCCAGAGGAAAAAGTGCTACTATTTATACTGATTCTAAATATGTATTTAGTGTCTGCCATGCTGTAGGAATGATTTGGATGCAAAGAGGATTTTTAACCTCTGCTGGCAAAGCTATTAACTAATGGAAATTTTATTAAAGGTCTCCTATCTGCCTTAAAACTCCCATCTGCCCTAGATATTGTTCATTGTCCTGCTCATACAGGAAAAAGCAACCCTGTTTCAAAAGGGAATGAATGAGTTGATGCTGCTGCTAAGCTTGCTGCTTTGGAAGCCCCTGAACATGTATTTAACCTTTCTTCTTCTGATAATGTTTCCATTTCTCTTACTTATGGTAAGTCTGAAGTAGAGAAGTGGAAAAAGAAATTCAAGCCTAAAGAAGTCAGTGGGGTCTGGGTGATGTTGGAGGGGAAGCTGCTTCTCCCCTGGAGCTTCTACCATCAGATATGCCTATCTATTCACAGAAAAGGCCATTTTGGCACACAAGAAATTGTGGACTCAGTAAAAAGGGTTTGGATTGCCCCCTGGAGTTACTAATGTGGCCTCTAGGGTTTGTGCCTCTTGTCCTGTCCGTCAGACTTATAATCAACATGCCTTCAGAGCCAAAGCTTATGGAGAGCATCCTTTAGCACATATACCTTTTGAGCATCTACAAATTGATTATATCACGATGCCTAAGGCAGGACATTATACGTTTTATCTTGTTATAGTTGATCAACTCATTTGGTGGGTGGAGGTGTTTCCCAGCCCTTGAGCCACAGCTGCCTTTGTTGCCAAAACCCTCCTTAAAGAGATAGTTCCTTGCTTTGGTCAACCTGCTCGCATTGATTCTGACAAAGGCACACATTTTACTGATTCTCTTCTATCCCAAATCTACTCTTTCCTGGGAGTAACTGTGTGTGGGGACTGCCCTGCTTCCTGTTCCATACAGGGCTTACAAGAGAAACGACTGGGACTCTCTCTTTGGAAGCATGAGCTGCTAGGTAAAGGTGAGGTTTTCTCTCTGTCTATCCTTCATAGATCTAAGCTAGGGTTTTCCATTCCATAAGAGATCTGTTCTCACTCTCTCTCTCTTCACTAACTTCTAATGCACTTTAATAAATACTTGAAAGCCTAAACTCTTGCCGAATTTATCAGTAATCTTAGCTAGTTTACCCCCTCCGAAACTGGGGCGGGGGGTAAGGACCCACATTAGATTTTAAACATCACGGCTATAAGTTCTTTCATGTGAGGGGAAGCACTTGTCCATCTTTGTACCTCCCACAGAGCTTAGCAGAATGAAATCTGTGATATGTGAGACAATAAACCCAAGTAAGACTGATGAGGTGCGCTATTTGCTTTTCTTTTTTTCTTTTTCTTTTCTTTTTTTTTTTGTTTCCTCTCACATCCTCAGTTCAGAAAATGATAGAATTTAAAGGCTGAAGGATTTTGCAAATCATCCAGACCAAGATCCCTCCAAATTCCTGAATTCCTTTAATGGCATCTTTGACAAATGGTCAGACTCCCAGCTGCTGCTTAAACATCCAGGGTTCGCCTGAACAAGAAATCCCTCTAACATTAGTCCACAAGTGATCATCTGCTTTTGCTTAAAGATATCAGGTGAGAAAGATGCAGTCGTCTTTGGAGCAGTCCTTTGTACCTTTGAATAGCCTGAATAACTAGTAATGGTTTCCTTATATCAAGCCTAAATTTGTCTTCTCACCACTTCTGACCATTGGTCCTACTTCTGGCCTCTGGGATCAGACAGAGCAAGGCTGATCCCTCTTCCACAACTTGGTTCTCCAAATGCTTCAAGATAGTTATTTTGTCCTCCTCTCCAATCTTCACTTCTATTCTTCTCCAGAAAAAATATCTTCATTTCCTTTAAACATTCCTCCTTTTGTATGAACTGAAGGCCCTTCATCCTAGTGTGATTATGAGCAAATCATTTAACTTCTCACCCTCAGTTTCCTCATCCGTAAAATGGTATGAATAATTCTCATAACTCCCTGCCTCCCAGGATCTTAGTAAGGAAAGTGCTTTGTAAACCTGAACATATTATATATGAGTGCCTGTTATTAATTTGCAAGAGAGGCAGGGTAAGCTTGGTTTGATAGAAAGGCCACTGAGTGCTAAATTAAAAGACCTGCATTCAAGCCCCAGCTCAGTAATTTTATATCCATATTCCCATGAACTTCCCATAACTTTACCCCTCTGTGCTTCCTCACTTCCTCTCTTCATCACTTGCAGCCTCATGGGCATTATATTTGAACCAAACCCACAGCTTTGTTGTGAGCAGAGCTTTGTTCAACTGTCAAGTGCAACAAGAACAGACATTATTTATTGTGAGCTGATGGTGCTTGTAATAAACCTTAGCATGAGATAAGAGAAGACTGCTATTGTTCAAAGGGAAAAAGACTGTACCAGGGGCTAAAGTCACAGGAGAGAGAGCCACTTTCCTCAGAAGAGAAATAATAGGGCAAAAGGGGCAGCAACACTATGAAAGGCCCAGTAGTATCAGCATACTACCCCTCCCCCCAATAATTTGGTCTCTTTGCACCCAAGTTATGGAAATGAAGTGGCAGAACTTAAAGGAGAGAAGGTCCAGGATCTGCAGGACTCTTAGAAAGGACATCTGTGGGGCAGCTAGGTGGAGCAGTGGGTAAAGCACTGGCCCTGGATTCAGGAAGACCTGAGTTCAAATCCGGCCTCAGATACTTGACACTTACTAGCTGTGTGACCCTGGCCAAGTCACTTAACCCTCATTGCCATAGAAAGAAAGAAAGAAAGAAAGAAAGAAAGAAAGAAAGAAAGAAAGAAAGAAAGAAAGAAAGAAAGAAAGAAAGAAAAGAAGGAAGGAAGGAAGGAAGAAAGAAAGAACATTTGTGATATTGATCTTTGTTTATAATAACTAAACTGAGAAAGAAGGTTATACTTAAAAAGAGAGGAGGGAGGAGAGAAGAAGAGCTGATAAGGAGAATTAAAGGCAAAGAAGAAGGAAACTATTTCAAGATTTGAAATTTTGGAAAAGAGATGAGTGGAATGTGGCTGATGGGTAAAGAAGGCCCTATTTACCTGGGATTATGTGTAAAAGACAGGGGGTCCTTTTGACCTCAGAGAAATCACTCCAGGGGTATTGGATAATGAAGCAGGCTTTCTACCACACATACTAGACTGCATTTTCCCAGATTTTTAAAGGCCTTCAAAGTCTTCTCCTTGAGATATGTGAAGTTGATGTGGGGATATGCAAATATTTCAAACATAATAATATACCCAGTCCCACAGAACAGAATGTGCCTGCCTCCTAAAGTATGTTGAAATTGTCCTCAATTTCCTGTATGATGGGGTACTTGGATAAGGAAATGGGGGCTCCTGCCTGTCTGTGGAGGAAAGTAATGGAGAGAAAAATAGGAGTGGGGAAGGGATGCTGTGTTAAATCTCAAAAAAAAAAAAAACCCCAAAACAACCAAAATCCCCTATGAACTACTAGGTAGGTTCATATTGACTACAAATTAGATCTTATGCTGATGTTGAGTCCATGGCAGGACTGATCCAATCATTTATTAAGGATAGTATATATATATATATATATATATATATGAATGAAATCTCCTGTGGGATTTCTAGGATTATTGAGGAGATGACTGAGTATAGTGTGAACTTATAAGGAAAACACATTTCTAGAGATAATTGGTTAGGAAGTGAAGAATTCAGGACTGTTTCCCAGTATTGGCAACCATATTAGGAACACTTAAAGGCCAGGCCCAATCCTTCTACTTAAGGAAACTCAGAAATTTCCACAGGGAAACAAAACAAAATAAAGCTTTTTTTGAGTGGTCCCATAAAGTATCCACCTGCTTCCAATTAAATCTAGATTGAAATGGAAACCTCTTAATACTCTTAATCCATCTCTTAGCTATTGTTCTTAAACTCCTTCATAATGTTCCCTCACCAGGAGCTCCAAGGTGTGGTCCATCCCAGTAACCCATACAGCCTGAGCTAAACAAGCAAAAAAAAGCTAAGTTTTGTTGGAACAAAGTAGAGGAAGGGGGGGTTTCAGCTGATGTGGTAGCAGGATCTGACTGAGGCCCACTTATGACTTGAGTAAGCCTTGACTTGAGTTTTCTAGAAGGTGCTAGAATCCATTGGCCTGTTCAGATGTCCATTCCTTTGTGTTAATCTATTGCCTCAAAGTTCTGGGATAGAGATGCTATCCAACAACCCCAGAGGAGGTAATTTTGGCCACCCCTTCTAAATAGGTGAATATGGGCTACTAGCAAGGAGTTTAATTGTTAAGCCACACTGTGTGTCTAGAAGTCAGAGACCAGAGGTAGCAGAGCTTTTCAGGTCAGTCTCACAGGTCAGAGATTTCCATAGGGATTCTCAGTGTCACTTGGTTCCTCTTCATTAGTTCCTGATTGTGAGAAATTTCTCTGCCCTTCATATTTCCTCACCAATTCCTCCATAAAAAACCTGCTTTGGGGGAAAAGGATTTGATATCAGGGGTTATGAGTTCCCCAGAGCTATTTCAACTTGAAGCCTTCTTTCTCATTGAAGGGTGTGTGGGTGGGGAAGGCATCAAGGGGAAAGGGAAAAACTGAGTAATGTTGAAGAAATTTCCCAGAATTTTTAGTGAAATATTGGGAAGAGTAGAGAGTGCCTTCCCATCGCTTATGAAGTCACACTCTATAAATAACTGCCCATTCTACTTGTTATAACACCCACCTTATGGAGAACCTGGCATTTCTTCAACAGATAATAGCTTCTTGGGACAGAAGAAAAAATTCAGTTGTGTAAAGGTACACACACATTTCTGAGTCTGCATCACTGTTCCCACTCTTCCCCCTAACTACAATGTCCCTCAGCTTCACTTTTGACTCCTCTGAATCCTAACTTCCTTCGAGACCCAGCTCAAGTCTCACCTTCTCCATGAAGTCTTCCCAGACTGCCTCAGCCTTTGAGGTCAGTATGTCCTCTGAACTCATGTGTTCCTTCCTAGTATTGTTAAATAGTTTTATATGCATTTCCTACCTCCTCAAAAAGGTTGTGTTGGGTATGGTGCCCTCTGTACAGAAAGTAATCAACAAATTTTTTTTGTTCAAGATGGCAGTGCACACTGCTGATGATGGGGATCTTGGACTTATTCTAAGAGGGTATCTTTATCTATCTTTAGCTATTATAACTGTTAATCATGGTCAGGCCCTTAGGGAAGAAAGAAACTATCCTAGGCTTATGATTGAGTTCAACTAAAAGGATGACAAAATTGCCCTTCAATATCTAAGAAAGCCAAGGGAAGATGTGTCCAATTTTCAGACAAGGATTCAATTAATACCTGAGATGATAACCTCACTGAGGGAAAACACATATTTGAGCTTCGAAGATAATTTCATGTAATAAAAATAATGGTCTTTATGGAAAAATGCTACTAAATGGGCTGGAAAGGCAAGCTGAAGTCACATCATGGAGGGCCTTAAATGTCAGAATGAATTGTTTTGTTTTGTTTTGTTTTCTTCTAGCAGCAAGAGGGAGTCACTGAGGGTTTTTGAGTAGGGGAGTACCATGGCAAAATCTATGGGGTTTTTGTTTTGTTTTGTTTGTGGGTCAATGAGGGTTAAGTGACTTGCCCAGGGTCACACAGCTAGTAAGTGTCAAGTGTCTGAGTCAGATTTGAACTCAGGTCCTCCTTAATCCAGGGCAGGTACTCTATCCACTGCACCACCTAGCTGCCCTGCACCCCCTCCCCCAGATCTATATCTTATAAGATTGTTTTGGCAACTGTGTAAATAATGAATTGGAGAAAGAAAAAAACCAGAAGTAGAAAGACTGATTAGTAGGTAATTAAATTAGTCCAAATGTGAGGTGTTGACTATGCAAATGAAGAGATGGGGACAGATACATGACACATGATGGAGATAAACCCATCTCTGCAGTTGATGGGTGATGAGGGATGAAGGGAGAGCAAAGTCAAAGATAACTTGTTACCCACCTGAGGCAAGTGAGTATGAGGATAGTAGTGCCTTCTACAGAAAATAGGGTTTTTAAGGATACACTAGGGAGAAAGAGGATCAGGTCTATTTTGAGCATGTTGAGTTTGAGATACTGATATGGAGATGTACAATAATCACTTAGCAATGCTGGGCTGAAATAAGGTTTTTTTTTTTGTGTGTATATATATATATATATATATATATATATATATATATATATATATATATATGTTTTATGTCTGGTAGGACAATTCTCCTTTCTTTTCCCACACTTACTCCTTTCCCAATTTAATCCCTTCATAGTCTTGCTTTATTTTCCCATAGAAATTTGACTGTCATTTTATGTATTTCTATAAGGTAATTCATTGAAATTTGAATCAACAATGCACTGTTACTAAACTAATTTGAAGATTATTGATATTTCTGTCTATTCCTCCTTTCTAGTCATAAACATGAAATATTTCTCTGCTTGTTCAATTCTATTTTTTGGTCAATGAGGTTTTATCATTTTATATATAAAGGTCATCTTTAGTATATAATAACCAGGTATTTGAGGGTTTTGGTCATATCTCCAGAAAGGAAAATCTATCTAGCCCCTTACCCATACCTCCAATACAACTAATCCGTTGCTTTGAATGGGGTCTGAGAGCCTAATTGTCCCTAATGCCAATGTTGAAAACATAGTAAAGTGCACAGAGATTGGTCTGGCTTAGAGTAAGGAAGATAAGAGTTCAAATCCTGCCTCTGACACATACTGTGTGATGGTGAGTCACAACCTATCAGTGCCCCCAAACAACTCTCTAAGACCATATAATTTGCCAAGTGGGTGCAGATCTGCAATAATAGAAGGAGTTCCTTCACCAGAGATTCCCCCATCCCCAAGAAATAATCACAGGTCCGGTCCAATATATTAATGACATATTAATATAGTATAAACTCATGTATTAATGGCAGCCAAACAGCTACATTGACTATGAAAAGGGCATCATTCTGAATCTGAAGAGTGGGACATCAGACTCAGTGCTGACTCAGGAATTTGGGGATGGGGCTCTGCTCTGAGACCTTCAAATTTTAACTCTTCTGTAACTGAAATTCTCTACAGTGCAAGGACTCTGTAAGTACCAATCCATGCCTATGCTTTAGGCCTGCCCTGGAAAGATTCTCAGTTACCTTAACATAAGAAATCAATCTCCTGAGAATTTCCCTCCTGAAATAGGGACTAGAGTAGAGATTCATTCACTGGCTAAGCTATGCAGCCTAAATAAAATTCAATGCAGAAGGATTTTTTTTAAAGACTCAACTTTCCACAAGTGATTGAAGCTACCTCAAAAGTAGACTTTAACCAAAAAAAGCCTATGGAATGTGATTTGGTGGGGATGTAATACCAATAGGTCAGAGGGAAATACTTGACAAATTGAATTGAAATTCCCACACCTGAGTTTGCTCTTTTCCAGAGCTTAGCTGTATGAGACATAACCCCGTTCTTTTATTTCAGTTTTGAGGAATATAAGGAAAAAGCTATATTAGACTTTATCATCTCAGCTGGGAGTTAGACCTCCTTTTTCATATTACTACCATCAAGGATGAGAGGGTACCAGCTACTGAAAATTAGTCTGTCTTATGGTCTAGCAACCTCAGGGATGGACAAACTTCTGAACACTGAGATATCACAAATCCTGACTCAGACTGCTTCAAATTTACGAAATAAAGACAAACTACTTGTTTATATTCACATAGAAACAAAACCATTGTCATTTCCCAATCATTAATCAGAATGTGTCCTCTCAGATTATAAAAAGCCCCGTGCTTGGGGAATGATGGCTCTGCCCACCAGATTCAAACTCCAACTGTCATTCTCTCCACCGATTCTGTCTTATATATACTCTTTACATAATGGACCTCAGACTGAACAGTCCATATATCATTCAAAGGGCCAGGTCCCCAAACCACATCCTACTTTAATGCCTCACATTGTTATATGTGGTTGGCTAACTAAATAATATCACAGCAGGTTTCAGAGCTTGACATGGGGGTGCGGTTATTAGGATATGAGGGAACTCCCATTCGGATACTGGCTGGACTAGTTAAATTTCTGGGATCTCTCCAATTTTGAGATTATTCTTGATTCTGAGGGTTGTGTGTGTGTGCATGCGTGCGTATGTGTACGCAACAGATTTGTGGTTAAATCCAAGTGAGGTTTTGGCACCTAGAATATTGGATTTTGAGTAAAGAGGACCCACCTCTGTCATTTCCTAACTGTGGGTCCTTGACCAAGGCCTCAGTTTCTCCATCTATAAAATGAGGAGGTTAGACTAGATGGTCTTGGAAGCCCTTTCTAGCTCTAAACTTATAATCTTATGATCCTACCTAGAATTTACACTTCATTTTGCTGTCATCTGGGATAAGACAGTAGCAGTTGCTGAACAGTGTGAGCCTAATAGTTGAGCAAACTTCAGGGGTGGACAGACTGAATTCTGAAATACAACAAATCCTGATTCAGACTTCTAATTTATAACCAAAAGAAAAATTGATGGTTTTACAAACAAAATAAAATTACATCATTGAATCCATGAGAATTCCCATTAAGAGCAGAGATACAATCATATATTCATTTCCTCAGTCTATCTCTTTGGTCCTAATTGTCTGATAGGATTGACAACCTTCTCTAGATCCAGGTTTGCTCAGTCAGATGTATCATTCCCCACTAAGTCCCTACCTGTATTTCCCGTTGGTACTGGGTTGATTATTCACACCAGTCTAATTTATTTACTTCAGCTTAAAGACCCCACTGATAGTAATTAGACAGGATTCACCCTCTCTGACTGAACCCAGCTCAGTCCTTGGGGATGGATTCTGCCTGACAGATTCTAACTCCAACTGTCATCCTTGTCACATGGCCCTGCCCTACAAAATGGAGTCCAGGCTGAACAGTCCATGTCCTTTGCAAGGGCCAGGTGCCTAAACTGACTCCTAATCTTTCACAACATGCCTAAATTTTTGTTTTAAAAGATGACTCTCATATTTTCTGTTTTCTCAATTGTGACAAGACACATTGCCTTAAGTCAGTGGAAGATATGATTACGAGGAATGTAGGCACTTATTTACTGTCAGAGCTTGAATCAGTCATTAATAAGGTATTAGCATGAACTAGTACAGTATATATAGGAATGTCATAAGGTTATTTTCATTCTTTCTTGGGAGTTGTTTTTGGTCCATATGCAGGATCCACATGCAGGATCACAAATAGGCATAGTCTACATCCTCTTCCCTGTTTCTCTTCCATTCTCTGAGTCATATCAATAAAACACATGTAAGCAAGGGCTGAAGTTCAGAAAGAACCACAATCGGTTTCCTTATAGAAGGAGTTACTTTCCATAGCTTACTATGGAAAGCTTAAATTTCCATTCAATGGAATTAAATTTATATATAGTATACAGAATCCTTGGGTTGAAATGATCTGTCACTACCATCATGTCCCCAATTGGGTATGGGGTTCCTCCAGGCCAAATATTTTCCGTTTCTTTAACTTCTCCTTTAATCATCAGGTTATCCCTTTTGTGGAAAAACTCTAGTTCATCAGTGTCCTTCCTAAGATATGGCACTTAGAACTAAAACCTTGAACTGTCTGTGGACTAGCCAGGGAAGAGTAATGGTACAATTCACACATACAGGTATGCTGGAACCAGCTTGAACAGCCCAATTGTTAAATTTTCTGTGTGAGCATTCACACCACAGAAATCAGTAAATGTTACAAATCTAGTTTTTATTTATGGTTTTATAGATTGCCTAAACTTAAGAGGGTGATGAAGAAAATGTTAATAATGAAGAGTAAACTCAAAAGTGTATTCTGCATACTTTTTTTTTCTCTCTCAGAGAGTCAGTGGTTAAACATTGACCACCATACATCTCCCATATGCCTCTCTTGAAGCAGTCTAGGAAAGTATTCATTTCTTTTGCCTGCCAAATCCAGTTTGTCTAATTTTGATTGTGTAAAACTCCCAAATGTTTATAAAAATCACAAATCCTTGTAAAAAATCACAAATCCACATGAACTGCTGTCTGGTAATCCCCTCCCCCCATACTTATGAAGGTATGCAGTCCTGTCAACTCTTCTTTTCTAAAATTATAAATGTTAACCATTGTAGAAACCAAGCATTAAAATGAAACAAAACTTTATGAAGCATACATAAAATGGTGAACTCTAAACAAGCTATTGTTTGTTTCAAAATATGGATTATTCATGTTAACAAATGACAGTTATCACAACTTGGGGAAACTAGTTATTTAAATAGAATAATAGGAGACAGAAACATAGATTTTACTTGTTATTTCAAAATAATGGGTATTTGTGAAACAGGAAAAAAACAAAAGCAAAACCCCAATACATCCAGCATTTTAAAAAGGAAAGAAACAGATCAAGAAAACTTCTATAAACATACCTGACAAAAATCTGACATAGAAGATATAAAAGTGGTTGATGTGAGTTTGTAAATTTTGTCTACACAGCAGAATAATCCAGAGAGACAATTATAGAAAGAGTCAACACAAATGGCCAGTAATCTTCAGGAAAGTTGTTTAGATTTTAATAAATCAGTAGAATGTTGATTCAGATGATTCAGATACCCAATGGATTGGAAAACATAATTAAACATGATAAGAGTCAACATTGGCAGGGCTGTGTACAGAAAAGCTATACTGTGAATGGAGCTGGGTTGTTAGGCTCTTTGTTTTTTTAATGGAAAATGGCTATACATAAAAAAAAGTATTACAGAAGAAGTCATATCCTTTGACCCCATCATCCCACAATCAGAGCTATTCACTGGGCTATGCAAAAGCATTCACAGTGGCTTTACTTATAATAAGAAAAACTCGAAACAGCTCAGATATTCAATGATGAGGGAATCACTGAAAAAAAGTATGAATAACAACATAATGGAATCTTAATGAGCCATAAAAATGACAAATGCTAACAATACAAAGAAATATGGAAAGAATTAGATGAAATGATGCAGAGAGAAAAAAAGAAATATAAAAATGATAATATATACATACATTGGTCATGCCTGTATAAAATAATAATAAAAATGAATGCTAAAAATGTTATCACTACCCCCACCAAAAGGCACAGAAGAAAACTAAATTGGAAAAAAAGTAAATAGACATTAAAAAAAATTCTGTTGGTTAAAATTAAGAAGCAGTGTGGTATAGTAGATAAAGTTCTGGGCCTAGAGTCAGGCGGACTAGTGTTCAAAACTCCCTTCTGACACTTATTGGTTGAGTGACCTGGGCAAGTCCAAAAAACCTTTATAATATGCCAGGCAACCCCATGGTTGTGAGTAATGTTTGTTGATGGAGTTGCCTATGCTAACAAAATCACAGGTCCTTCATTCACTTTGTTCAAGCTAAGTATACACTAAAATTAATTTTTATTAATGAAATAATATGTTTGTGGTTTTTCAAATCAATTCAATTATTTAAAAAAGTACCTACTATATACAAGTAACTGAACTAGGTTCTGGGGTGGGGTGGGGTGGGGTGGGGGGAAAACAATTAGAAAAAGAAAAGCATCCCAGATCACAAGAACTTTATTTTCTACATAGATAAGGAAGTCCATGATAATTTGAGAAGAAAATGGGCATTAAAAACTAAGGGAAGGGGCAGCTAGGTGGTGCAGTGGATAGAGCACTGGCCCTGGAGTCAGGAGGACCCGAGTTCAAATCTGGCTTCAGACACTTAACACTTACTAGCTGTGTGACCCTGGGCAAGTCACTTAACCCCAATTGCCTCACCAAAAAAACAAACCAAAACAAAACAAAAACTAAGGGAATCAGAAAAAAGACTTTTCATAGGAACAGATGCTTGAGTCTTGAGGGAAGCTAAGATTCTAAAAGGTAAAGGTTAGGAGGGAGGCATAAGTAGCTGCTGGCTTTCACAGAGGCAAGAGATGCAATCTCCATTAGATGCAATATTCATTCAGGTAATGGCAAAGACACCATTTTTGGCCAGTGTCTTTGGACTTGTTCTAGCATGAGAGAGGCATCAGACCAGTATATATATATGTACATACATTTTATATGCATATATGTTATATAATTTTTTAAAAGTAATTATAGTTTTTTATTGAGTATAGCTCAGTGGGGAAGTTGGAGGGTTATATGAGCAAAAGACAAGGAGAATGTATTGAGCTGCAGGCTTTGCATGCCCAAAGAAATAAAGTATGTTGAGAAGAAGGCAGAATTTTCTGAAGAACCTGGGCCATCAGTCACTCCTGAAGGGGTCAGTTGGTCTGATCTGGGTAAAGTGCAGCCCCGAGTTGCAGGGAGCCTCTCTTTATACTAGACAAGTGGATGGGGTTCGAGGACCTGGATGAGGGAGGATTCATGACTCAAACTAAGGGAAACCCATGAATTCTGACAGCAGACCTTTATTTATATATTTATTTATTTAGCCTCATCATGATTTGGGGAAATGTTTCTGTTGTTTCAGTTGTTCAACTCTTTCTAAAGGAGGGAGGAAACCCTGTGAGGAGGGAGGTAGAATAGACTACCTAGGGAACCACTAGAACCATTCTTTAAGAATTTCTTTTATTTTTGTCTTAAGGCAACTGGAACACAAGTTGTGTAAAGGGGAGTAATATGGGACATGTGTGAAAAGGCAGGCTGGAGCTGTACTATGAAGGACTTTAAATATCCTTCAGATGAGTTTGAGTTTGTGTTTTATCCCAGTAGCAATAGGGAGCCATAAAATATTGATGAGCAGGGGAGTGACATGGTCTGATCCATGCTTCAGGATGATTATTTTGGCATCTATGTGGAGAATGGATTGAAGAGAGAAAAGACTGGAAAATGAGGAAATAACTTAGGAAACTATTGCACTAGTTCAGGTGAGAGATATAAGAACTTGAATTAAGGTGGAGGCCATGAACATGGAGAGGAGGGAACAGATGTGGGAACTTTTAATGAAATAGAATTGAGGGGGCAGCTAGGTGTTGTAGTGGATAAAGCACCAGCCTTGGATTCAGGAGGACCTGAGTTTAAATCTGACCTCAGAGACTTGACACTTACTGGCTGGGTGACCCTGGGCAAGTCACTTAACCCTCATTGCCCTGCAACACCCTCCCCCCCCCAAAAAAAAGAAATAGAATTGAGAACACTTGGTAATTGATTGGCTTTGGGGAATGAAGGAGAGTGAAGGGTTGAGGATCACTGGAAAGATAGTGGTATTCAATAGAAATAAGAAAGTTTGGGGGACAGTTAGATGGTGCAGTAGATAGAGCACTGACCCTGGATTCAGGAGGACTTGAGTTCAAATCCAGCCTCAGACACTTGACATTTACTAGCTGTGTGACCCTGGGCAAGTCACTTAACCCTCATTGCCCCCCCCCCACTCCAAATAATAAGAAAGTTTGGAGGGGGGACAAGTATAGGGAGAAAGAGAATGAATTCTGTTCTGGACACCTTGAGTTTGGCATGGCTATGGGATATCCAGGTAGAAATATCCAGCAGAGAGTTGGTGATACGGGACTACAGCAAATTGCCTGCAAAAAGATGGTAATTGGACCAATGGGAGCTAATGAGATTATAAAGACAGGTTATAGGAAGTAATGAGAAGATAGCCTAGGAAAGACTATGAGAAGGAATATGGTTAAAGGTTGTGACACGGCTGATGAAGACCAAGGAGCAACCAGACAGGTAGAATGAATACAAAGAAACATTAGTGTCTTGAACACTGAAGCAGTAGAGATTACCTAAGAGCATTTTAACAGGGTCAAAAGCTGCAGAGAAGTCAAGAAAGATGAGGACTGAGATAAACTTATCAGATTCAGCAATTAAGTGATCACTGTTAACTTTAGAGACAACAGTATTAGTTGACTGCTGGGGTTAGAAGCTATATTGCAAGGGATTGAAATGAGAGTGTGAATGGCTCTTTCTAGAAAAGATAAGGGACGGGGCAGCTAGGTGGTGCAGTGGCTAGAGCACCGGCCCTGGATTCAGAAGGACCTGAGTTCAAATCTGGCCTCAGACCCTTGACACTTACTAGCTGTGTGACCCTGGGCAAGTCACTTAACCTCAATTGCCTCACCAAAAAAAAAAAAAAAAAAAAAAAGATAAGGGAGGAGAGGTATAGGATAAAAGCCTGAGGGATTGCAGGGTCAAGGAAAAGTTTTATGTTTGTTTTTGTTTTTTGTTTTTTGAGGATGATTTGGACATATCTATTATAGGTAGCAGAGAAGGATCCAGCAGACAAGGAGAGATAGAAGCTATTATATAAAAAGGATAATTGAAGGAGTGAACTCCCAAGACTACTACAGGACAGGATGAGAGCAAGGTCACAAAACAGAGGCCTTGGTAAGAAAAAAATCAATCTCTTCATCAGATTAGAATAAAGAAGGAGATACTGGTGGGATGATATATTGAGGGGTTTGGGGTACAGAACAGAGGAGAAAAGGGAGCTTTAAGTCTGCAGACTTATGGAGTCAGTTTAAGGAAATAGTAATAGTATTTTGTTTTTTCTTAACAGTAAAAGGCACTGGTTAGTGGGAAGCACAAAAGCACAGGTGTGTGCTTTTGAAAATAATGTTGAACAAAACCCTTTGAAATAATGAAACACCACACCCACTTTCTTCTCCATTGCCATGACTCAACTATGCTATTTTCCCTCATAATAAAAGTCAGGAAAGACATGTTCCAATATCTGAAACCCACAAGCCATTGACCTAGTTGATGAGCCAGGTCCAGAGCTCCAGTACAGGGAGTGTCTAGTCTAACACCAGAGGGCTCACCCACACATCATGCCACGTCTCCCATGTGTTCCTATTTTATTAGGCACTATGGGCTTAAAAAAATTCAACTAGATATCATATAGTAGCTTAAAAAGAGATTCAGGCCCTTTATGGGCCCTACCTGAGCCTAGACACTAAATACTCATTTATCCTTTTTCCCCTTTCATTTGTGATGAAACCTCTCATAGAATCCAGTCGGGGTGTTTGTTGCCTTCTCCTCCTCTTCATGCTATTTCCAGTGGTTTCATCCCCGTTTCACCCAAAAGTGTGTGTAAAGCACCTACAACAAGTTTCCCCAATCTGAATCTTTTCTTCTAATTTTAAATACATTTATTTTTTCTGCAAAGCTTTTTAATTTTACAAAATAAAAATTACCTACTTTGTCTTTTATAAATTTATACATTTCCATTTCTGGGTCTGTCTATAACTACATTATCTTTGGTTGTGAAATATTTTGCTTCCTACTTTCTGTAATCTTTTTTGGCAATGTAACTCTTTATATTTAGGTAATTTATTCATATTATTATGGCATATGGTATAAGATTACAACTTAGAATAGAGGATAGTGAACTGGACTCAAAGTAAGGATAATTAGGGTTTAAGTCCCACATTTGACATTTACTGGCTATGTGTTCCTAGACAAGTTACTTAGTCTCTCAGGCAAGTCTCTAAAACTTTCTCTATTCCCCCTGATGACATTAGGGTTCTGAAGGGACACTCCTCCATTAAAATGTGAAGAGCTTATCCCTATAAAGTTCTGATTGTTTTCTTGTATTTACAAGGGCTCTGTTTTTTCTTGTAGGATTATGCCTAGCTTTTCTGGGCAAATTATTATTGGTTATAGAAATATATCTTTTGCCCTTTGCAACAGCTAATTCTGTGCTCTCCACTTCTTCATAGTAGTTACTGTAGCTTATGTAATCTTGACTGTGATTCTTCAGTATTTGAATTTTTTCTGACTACTTGTAGTATCATTTTTTCTTTGACCTGAAAGTTCTGGATTTTAGCTATCATGTTTCTAAAAGTCTTCATTTGGGGGTTTCTTTAGGAGGTGACTTTGTTAATTCTTTCTGTTTTCACTTTGTTTCATTATTCTATATCTGGGCAGTTTTCTTTCATAATTTCTTGAAATATGACAACCAGGCTTTTTTTTTTTTTGGTCATAGCCTCAATTAGTTCAATTTAGTCCAGTGATTTTTATTTGATGTCTTCTTGATCTATTTTCCAGGTCACATGTTTTTGAGATGAGAAATGTTAATTTTCTTCTATTTTTTCAATCTTTTGACTTTATTTTAGTATATTTTATTGTGTCATGGAGTCATTGATGTCTGTTTAGTCCATTATAATTTTCATGGAGTTTGTTACTTGGGTAAAATTTTGTACCTAAGCTCTTAACTTTCTTTCCAAGTGTTGCCTTCATAACTCTCTCTTCCAATTCTTTCCTCTATCATATGTTATTTATAACATAATTTTAACTCTTAAAAACCTCTTATATCAATTGTCCTAAGAATTCTAATTAAAACTGTATTATTTTTTGAGGCTTTGCTTATAGGTGTGTTAGATATTATCTTTTTGGGGGTTTATGTCTTACACATCTCTGACATAGAAAACCTTTTTATTTTTTATCATTCTTTACATCTTATTTCCTAGCTTGGGACTTTGTATTGTCTAGGTTCTTTGTACTTCTAGCTGGAATGTGTAATGATTAAAGTAATTATTTTTGCCCAAGTCTCAAATCCTCTTTCCGCCAGGATTAGGATCAATGTGACCATACTAAAACCCTGTTCTTTGTCTGGGGACTGAGTCTCCAATTGCTTTTCCTTCAGGTATTGTAATCAGAGGGACCACACACTGAATGACCATCTTTTTTTTTTTTTTTTTTGGCAGGGAAATAAGGGTTAAGTGACTTGCTCAGGGTCACACAGCTAGTTAAGTGTCAAGTGTCTGAGGCTGGATTTGAACTCAGGTCCTCCTGAATCCAGGACTGGTGCTTTATCCCCTGCACCACCTAGCTGCCTCCATGACCCTCTTTTTCACCAGGGGAGTTAAGTCTGAGGTCCCTGACACCCCCTCAAACTCTCTTACTTAGTAACCTTATCAGCTCCCATGGGCTAAATTATCATCTTGATATGGGGGGAGTGGGTTTAATTAATCAAATTTATCCTGAGGCTTCTCATAGGATTACAAGACTCAGTGACTCAGTTTCCCAAGTTTTATTGCAATACTGTGAGTAACCACAGGGAGTGAGAAAAAGTAAGCTATCTCCTCATTATCTTAATTTCCTCCTCATGGGAGGTTCATGGGAGGTCTTATCCTAATTTGGAGTTTCTGGGATCCTAAGCCAACCTCTGAGGTGGGTACCTTTTTCCTGGGAGGTGTGTTTTTGGGGTTTACATGTCATAAGGTGAACCAAAGACATATTTGGCCTCTTCTGTGCATGTTCATAAAGACATACTTAAACTTGTCAAAGCCAGAGGGTCTCTGTGTTTTTGGTATCTCTTAAGATTTTGTTTCTAGGTGTCCTGTCATCTAGGAATATTAATGGCTATTAATGGTTAATGGTCCCTAGTTACAGTCTCTGTTGATGGTGAGGGTTGATAGGGACAAACCTTCTTGGTTACTAAAAGAACACAAACCTTAGTTTCTCTGTTAACCCTTTTAGGTACTATTGATAAGAACTCAAGTCTCAGTTTATCTGTTAACTCCTTTTAGCTACAGTTGATAAGTTATTAGCCCCTTTTAACCTCCTCCAACAATCTCTCTGCAGGTAATTCCCAGATCCCTATATCTAATTTTAGTCTCTCACCTAAGCTCTAGTCTCTGACAACTAGCTACTGTTGGATATTTTGAATTAATACATCCATTAGATGTGACCCTGCAAACTTGTAATCCCTGTTATTGGGGAAGGTTGAGGCTGGTGGATCATTTGCACTTTTGAGATGCAGTAAGGCTAAAGCTGATCAGCTGTCAGGCTAAGTCAGGCACAAGTATAATAAGTCCACAGGAGTGGAGGATCATCAGGCTGCCTAAGGAGGAACAAATAAGTTTAGATTGGAAAATTGGAGCAGTTAAAGCCTCTGTACCAGTTAGTATTGGAATAGGTCCTGTAAGTGGCCTCTGTACTTCCAGCCTGGGCTACACAGGGAGATCCAGTCAAAAATGAACATAAAATAATATTTAATATCCAAAATAGAACTTATTATCTTTATACCTAAAACCATTCTTCTTCCGAATTTCCCTTTTGCTTTTGAGGGCATCACTATACTTCTAATAGTCAATCAGACTCATAGCATTGGTGTCATCTTACATTCCTCATTCTCTCACCCCACATATTCAATCAGCTGCCAAGTTTGGTCATTTCTGCCTCCATACTATCTCATCTGCCTCTCTATCTTTAATCACACAACCATCATTCTTGCTCAGGTCTTATTTCCTGTCACCTGTATTACTGGGAAGAGAAGGAGGGAGAAGGGGGAAAACCCATTTAAGTACCTTCTATGTGCACTCTGCTAAATGCTTTGTAGATTTTACCTCCTTTGATGCTCACAACAACCCTGTGATGAGGAAGATGCTATTTTAATTCTCATTTTACAGATGAGGAAACTGAGGCAAACAGATTCAGTCACATGCCCAGAGAAACACAGCCAGTGTCTGAGGTTGGATATGAACTTGGGTTTTTCTGACTTCTAAGCCTAGTGCTCTATTGTCTGAACCACCTAGATGCCTTTATTATTGTTGTAGTAGCCTCCTAATTGATCTCCCTGCTTCAAGTCTCTCTTCTCCCATTCATCCTCCATATATCTGGGCGTCCGATCATGCTCTTTAAAGTGAAGGTCTGATCCTGCTTTTTAAAGTGAAGTACTATCTCCTACTCAATAAACTCCAGTGGCCCCCTATCACCTCTAGGATTAAAATATCAAATCTTCTGCTCCCTGTTTAAAGTCCTTTTTAACCTGCTCTCCCCTCTCCCTCTCGGACATACACCTTTCCAGTCTTCTTGTTCTTTACGTGCCTCCCCTATTCATTCCTCCAGTGGCACCAGACTTCTTGTATTCCTTAAATAAGACCTTCCAACTCCTGGGCGTTTTCTCTGGCATCCCCCATGCCTATCATGCTCTCCTGTCTTATCTTTGCCTTCTCGCTTTCTTCACTTCCTTTAAGTCCCAGGTAAAATCTCTCCTTCTACAAGAAGCTTTTCCTGATTCAACTTAATGGTAGTACCCTGCCTCCATGGATTATTTCCAATTTATTCTGTCTATAGCCTGTCTGTACACACTTGTTTGCATGTTGTCTTTCCCACTAAGCTGTGAGCTCCTTGAGAGAGAGGACTGTTTTTTTTAACCTTTCTTTATATCTCCAGTACTTAGCTCAGTGTATGGCACATAATAGGTTCTCAATAAATGTTTATTGATTGATTGAATGAAACTCAATCCAGACTCTTCCTTCCACATGTCATCTTCCTTCATCCCTCTAGCTTCTCCTCCCCAAAATTTATCTTGTATTAAAGTATGTCTTTTGTATATACTTGCACACGGAAATGCACATGTCTCTCCATAAGATCAAGGGCAGGAATAGGGTTTTTTTTCTCTTTCTAAGCATCTAGTAAAATGCCTGACACATAGTTGGTCCTTAATAAATGGCTTGTGATTGATTTTGTGACAAACTGTCTTCCAGTTTCCATGGTAGTTCTTGTCCAGAAAATCTTTGCCTCAGATATTTCAAATGGAGCCTTAACCTCCCAAATCTAAAACATTAAGAGAAATTGACCAGTGGACAAGCAAGTCATGAATATTAACACAGAGTTGTCAAAAGAAGTAATGCAAATTTTTAACAACTTTCTGAACAGTTGTTAAAAATCCCCAATTCTCAGAAAAGTGCAAATTAAGAGAACACTAGCAAAGATGGTAAAATATGGAAATATTGAGCATTATAGGGACTATGAGAAGATGTATTCTCATTGACCAATGGAAGCATTGTAAATTGGTTTACAACTCTTAGGGTAAACAATTCTTAAAAGAATAAAATGCAAGTTATTTCATTGTTAATATCTTTTGATCGAGTGATCCTATAACTAGTTTTATGTCCCAAAGAGGTTAATTTCGGCAAGAAAGGACACATAGATACAAAAATATTCATAGCAATATTATTCATAATACCAAAAAGATGGGAGTAAGATATGTGCCTAATGATTGGGGAATGTCTGAACAAATTAAGGGATGCAGTAGAATATTATTGTAGCATCAGAATGTCAAATGTGAAGATGTCTAAGACACCTGGAAGGTGATAGAGAATGAAGAAATGCCGAGTTAAAAGAACAACATGAAGAATGTCTATAATAACTCAAAACAACACAAAAGTGAACAAAATTCAGCTTAAATACAACAGGCAGCATTGGAACTAAATTGTTCAAATAAAAAGCCACATTCTTTCTGTTACCAATCTTCAGATACAAAATTGGAAAGGAACAATGATGGCCATCAGTCACAATTACTCTAATGGCTGGTTTTGCTCTGAATTGTTTATAAGGGATGTACTTGGTAGGCTCTGGTTCAAGTGCTTTTGGGAAATGCCTGTTTTCATAAATCAAAATGTATTCATAAATATTTTTAAATAATTGTAGCATGTAGGTAGTATAAAAATATAAAAATGCTTTTCTATGTAAAAAAATACAAGTGCTGCTTGTGTTTGAGTAAAAGGGGGTACATTTATGAGATGGCTATGGATATAAATAATTAATCTCATCAGGAGCTATGTCTTGAAAAGATGGCATGGCCACTGTACAGAAATGTATATGTCAAGTGATATATGGTTCACTGTTCCTACAGTCATTCGTGGAGAGTCTACTAATTTTAAACTGGAGACAAGTGTAATGATCAAAAATACCAGTTTTACAGAGAGAGAGAGAGAGAGAGAGAGAGAGAGAGAGAGAGAGAAGAGAGATGAGATGAGATGAGATTAATTGTGAAATATGAAGTAACTATGACTATGTAATCATTCTTCCAATCTGAAAGAACGAGTACTAAAAAGAAATAGGAGAGGAAGTATATAGGTGAAGGAAAGCATATAAATGTGGTCCTGAGGAAATAGGATGTTTCTCAAAGGTTAAAGAGAAGGGTATAGAGAGCAAAAGTAATGTTTGCATGAGGGTAACCAGGACATCTATCCAAATGGGATTGTTGTCTAAGACTGGTTAAACTCTAGAATTTTTGTTGTTTGTCCTTCATTCTCAAAGAGGACCATGACATCAGGGTGATGTCATGACTTGTACTGAATTGGATATAACTGGCAAGAACAGGATGACTGGAGATGACCCCAGATGTTTAAGGCAATTAGGGTTAAATGATTTGCACAGGGTCACATAGCCAGTAAGTGTCTGAGGTGAGACTCAGGTCCTCCTGATTCTAGGGCTAGTGCTTTATCTACTGCACTACCTAGCTGCCCCTAAACCCTGAAATACAAAACAATAGGAGAGCCAATAGTCCTTAAGAATGGATGTCAGAGAAGAAGCCCTCAGGGAGAGGGGGGAACCCCACATTGATCTGTACCTTATTTCACCTTAGACTTAGCCCAGAAGATTGCTCACTGATTGGGGAGTCCCTGTCTGAGATCCCTGTTTCTTGAGGAGCCCCAGCCATGCTGCTGGCCTCATTCCTAGCTCAATATGTTCCCTGTGGTCCTCCTGACCCCCATCTGCCTTGGCTCCCACATGAGTAACACCCATGCTTCCCACTTCCTTTTATGTTTTGTCTTTTCCTATTAAACTGTAAGCTCCTCGAGAGTAGGAGCCAGTTTGTTGTATTTGTAGCCTTCTTGCTTGACACAGTGCCTGAAACATAATAAATACTTAATATCTGGTCTATAAGAGCTGGTTACTCATATCTGTGATAACGAAGAATGGAAGTTTCTAACCAATCAGTTGAAGCTGGTATAATCATCATATTTTCTCTGCATTTCCTTCCCATTTGTGTAGCTCATGGTCACAATCAGCCTGACTTGTGGCTGCCATAGGGCTCTAACCCACTTGGCAGGACCTCCCTCTGGTCTTCTCTCTCTATGTCCTTCGTGGGAAGTGTGGAGGTGGGGAAAACTTGACCAGGAATGCAATGATTTCAACACCAATCAAAATGCTGGATCCACCTCCATATTTCTTTTGCTTCTCAATTTCACTTCTCCCTTCCTAATTGACTAAGGTTTGAGATTCAGTCAATCTGTCTAACCATCCTTTCTCATAATATGATAACTTCATATAAGGCAAACTTGAAACTGTAAACTTCAGGTTGGAGAATACAGTTTTATTTTAAATATTTCCTTTCCTGGATTAAATAATGTTGTAAATAAACAGCAAAGACACAGAAAGCCTCTAAACCTGTCTGTCAAGGTCCTGTGCCTACAACTAGACATTTGTTGTTGAGTCATTTCAGTCATGTCCAACTCTTTGTAAGGGCTAAAATTCTAGCTATACTATCTAAAATCTAATGAGTAGTCACCAATAAATTATAAGCTTTAGCAAGAATATTTAAGTGTTTAAGTATTTATTAAAGAGCATTAGGATCAGAGAGAAAGGTAAAAATCTAACTATTTCTAAGAGATCCCAGCATCCAACCCACCATGGCAAGGTCAGGAACCAAAAGGACCCAACACCTCCTGTGAAACTGGGAACGTCCCCCTACACACACACATACAGCTCCAAGCTAATTGGCTGGCAGCTTTGATAGACAGCATCCACGAGCAAACGTCACTTCCTGATGCCAAGGACCTGACCGCATGGCTTGCCCTCAGATGCCTTCTCCTCATGGTGGAGCTTTTCTACAGTAACTCCCCAGCAGGTGGCATCATTGCAATTGTTACATCTTCATGACTCCATTTGGGGTTTTCTTGGAAAAGATACTGGAGTGGTTTGCCAGTATCTTCTCCAGCTGATTTTATAGATGTAGGCAAAGAGGTCCAGGGTCACACATCTAGCAAGTATCTGAGGCCAGATTTGAACTCAGGAAGATGACTTCCTAACTTGAGGCTTGGCACTCTCTCCCCTGCACCACCTCATTGTTGCAACTAGACATAACCTCTCCCAGAAAACTGTTGTTGTTCAGTCATGTCTGACTCTCAATGACCCCATTTGGGGTTTTCTTGGCAAAGATGCTAGAATGACTTGCCATTTCCTTCTTCTGACTTCAAGCCTGGCACTCTATCTGAAGCACCAAACTATACCATGACCTAAAATAAATTATAAATGTTATAAATCTTGCTACTTATTCAAATGTATCATTTTTTTATTTTTGTGATTTTATATTTGAAACATTAACATTTGATAGGAAGCATGCAATGGAAAGATATAGTGTGACTATATGAGAGTTATGAGCTGATAGCTTTGAAAATTAATGAAAATAAGCATTTAGAAGTACTTTGATCTTAATGGAAACAAAAGAGGAATATTTTTAATGATTGACATGTATTACACTAAAAATGAAAGCCAATCCTAATTTTTTTTTTAGTACAAATGTTAACCAATTTAATTATAAGCGTTAGCACTTGAATGAGATAAAATCTTTGGGGACTATAAATTTGATTTATTGCCTATGTTCTCACTTTGAGTCTGGAAAAAAAGGCACTTATGTTAACTTATATAAGGAAAAATAGTTAATAGGTTCCTATCTGAAATACTGAATGGCATAGCCAAGATTTGGAACAGCCGCATTAGATTGCTGGAAAAAGTTAGGAAGTTGGTCTTGCAGAGGCAGTAACAATATTCCCCTACTGTTCTGCATATCCCTTTTGAATGAGAAAGCCTCCCACCATTGGTATACCTCTTGAGTAATGAATGGGGAATTTAAATTAAAAAACTAATTTTCAAGAAAACTCCTTTCTCTTGTGAGGGCCAAAATTTGATATACTGAGCGTTATTTGGGTGACTCGCCTTAATATTGTGGTCCCGGAAATATGAGGGACCTTTAAGGTTTAACCCTCCCCTCTGAATAGCCCTTTTTTAAGATATTTCTCCCAGGCCAATAAGAAAGGAGCCTGTAAGCTTTAGTTCACAAAAGGATCAGATTTTATTACTTGGGAATTAATTAAACAACAAAGGTGAAACTAATTTAAAAAATCAGAGATAAGAAAATAGGAAAATAGAAATACAGATAGATATTCTTAACTCTAAACTTAGCCTATACAATCCCAGACTGTTCCCAATTAAGCTAGTTCAAAGGAATTTAGGGTTCTCCATAAGTAACTCACCCACGCCTGACCAGTCAGTCTAAAGTTGCCTGAGTGCCACCAACTCAAGGGCCCCGATCAAAAGAAAAAGTCAGCTCGCGTACAGGAAGTAGCCCACCTCCCTTCTAGGAGCATTCAGTCCCCCCCCCCCCACAAAAGGGGGGGTCCTTCAAAAAGCTGCCTTCGTAACCTCGGGGTGGGCTAGGTGTGGCCCCTCCCAAATAAGTTAACTAAAAAGGGGAATATTAATCTTTACCACAAATAATTTTTACCATGCTCTTTAGCCAAGTTAAAAAACAATTGAAAAAAAAATGTAATTCCAGTTGTGAAAGGTCTGTCTGTAACTTTTAGACCCAGGTCTGATAAAAAACAATTTAATGATACTAAAACAATGTCCTTTTCCTCCCTCTTACACTAAAATCTTCTATTATAGGAAATATCCTAAAGTTTTTTTCACTATGTATTCCTAAACCCAGAGTGTTTTGAATATAGACATAGAATAAATTTCCTTTAAATAGTCATTTCCGAAATTTTATATGTGCCAAATCTTTAGTAATCCCTATGCTCAAGATAAATCTTAGCCCAAAACTTCTTTGGAGATCCCCAAGGTCCTGTATTAATTCTAGAACCTTTTCTCCCCATCATCCTTTTAGAGCACGTGCATCATGAAATAGGCCAAGTAAACAAAGTCAGATGTGGAGGTGGGGATGAGGATGATGAACAGAAGACATCAGTTGCTTAAAATTTCTTCTCCAGTTTAGTACTATTGCTTGAGCTGACCTATTATTTTTTTTTTGAGTGAGGCAATTTGGGGTTAAGTGACTTGTCCAGGGTCACACAGCTAGTAAGTGTTAAGTGTCTGAGGCCGGATTTGAACTCAGGCACTCCTGACTCCAGGGCCGGTACTCTATCTACTGTGCCACCTAGCTGCCCCTGACCTATTTTTCATAAATGTAATATTGGGAAGCCTGCTGAAGTTTTCACCTTAGCTCACCTCCATTTCTACCAGTTCCAACAGTGGAAATCCTTTAAACTATTCAGCCTGATTTTATTCAAATACTGAAATGCTGCTCTTGGTGTTACTGGGAAGAAGCAGTGTTGGGTAGTAGCTAGGGATTTGGCCTCAGAGCTCAGAAGGCTTTGCTTCAGATCCTTCCTCTTACATATTCTGGGCAGCTGAATGAGCCTGGGAAAGGCCCTTAATAGTATTTTATTTTTCTAATTACACGCAAAGCTAGTTTTTAACACTTAGTTTTATAAGGTTTTGAGTCGCAAATTTTTCTCCTTCCCACCCTCTCTCCCTCCTCCCCAAGATAGCAAGCAATCTAATATAGGTTATACATGTTTACTCATATTAAACATATTTCCACATTAGTCAACTTGTAAAAGAAGAAATGGAAAAAAAAAGGGAAAACACACACACACACACAAAATGAAAATAGTATGCCTTGAACTGCATTTAGACTCCATAGTTCTTTTTCTGGATGTGGAGAACATTTTCTATCATGAGTGTTTTGGAATTGTGTTAGAACATTGTGTGGCTGAAAAGAGCTAAGTCAGTTATAGTTGATCATCGCACGATGTTGCTGTTACTGTCTACTGTGTTCTCATTCTGCTCACTTCACTCAGTATCAGTTCATGCAAGTCTTTCCAGGTTTATCTGAAATCTACCTGCTTGTCATTTCTCATAGTACAATAGTATACCATTACATTCATATGCCACAACTTGTTCAGAGAAGGAATTAGTATTTCTAAGATTAAGGCACAACAAAAAAGTGGGGGTCAAGTGTAAGATCAACAAGGCAATAACAGAAACTGTTTAGAAGAAGGTACCTTAGAAGCTTTAATTCCATAAAGAATACAGAGACTAAAGAAGGTCTAAATAAGTATAAGGTCCATGAATCAAAGTTCAAAATAAACAGAAAGGGAAGAGAAATAATAAAGGGGAAATAATTTTTTTAAAGAAAAAGATGCAGACATTTTTTTAATTAAATCTATCAACAAGTTGAAAGAGAAGTGAGGAAGTCAGGTTGGCGGTTATTTCTTAATTGAGGGGAAGGAGAGAAGGGAAGAAATAGTTAACTTGATAAAAGGGAAAAAAAAGAAATGGTACTAATAAGTAAAATTCACAAACTAGGAAAAAGAGTAACATAAAGGAATGGGTAAAGGGTTTATGAGTGAGGAAAAGAGAGCCAGTGGGAACAGATTTATCTCAAAGCAGATTGAGCTATTTAAAACCCTAAAAGAGGATGCTGTTAAATTGCTGCACTCAATTTAGCAGCAAATCTAGAAAACTCAAAAGTGGCCTCTGGATTGGAAAAGATCAGTTTACTTCGCAATCCTAAATAAGGGTACTGCCGAAGAATTTCAAACTATGGAACAAATGAACTCAGTTTACACACCAACAAGGCTACCCTTAAGATTCTGCAAGCTAAGCTTCAGCAATGTGAACTGAGGATTAACAGAAGAGCAGGCTGCTTTTCAAAGAGGCAGAGGAACTAGAGACCAAATTGCCAACATTTGGTAGATTATGGAGAAAGCAAAGGAGTTCCAGAAAAAACCCCAAACCATCTATTTCTGCTTCCTTGACTACATTAAAGCCTTTGACTATGTGGATCACAACAAAATGTGGCAAGTCTTCAAAGAGATGGGAGTAGCAGATCATTTTATTTGTCTCCTGAGGAACCTGTATGCAGGCCAGGAAGCAGGAATCAGAATGGATCATGAAGCAATTGAGTGGTTTAAGATTAGAAAAGGAATGTATATGGTCACCTTATCTATTTAACTAATAAGCCTCTGCTTCATACACATCATACAAAATGTCAGGCTGAATCAATCAAAAGCTGGAATGAAGGTTGCCATGATAAATATCATGATATCAGATATGCAGACAATACTACTCTGATGAAAGAAAGTGAAGAATTAAGAAGTGTCTTGATGAGGGTGAAAGAAGAGAGTGAAAAAGCTGAGTTGAATTTTAACATTAAAAAAATTAGGATATTGGCAACTGGCCCTATCACTTCCTGGTAAACAGAGAGGGAAGAAATGGAAGCAGTGTCAGATTTTATAGTCTTGGGCTCAAAGATCATTACAGACAGCAATTGCACAAAATAAAATAAAATTTCATGAAGCCATGAAATTAAAAGATGCTTGCTCCTTGGAAGGAAAGCTATGGCAAATCTGGAGAGCATACTAAATAAAAAGCAGAGACATCACCTTGCTGACAAAGATCTGTTTAGTCAAAGCCATGTTTTTTCCAGTAGTAATGTATGGCTGTGAGAATTGGACTATAAGAAAAGCCCAGTGCAGCAGAATCAATCCTTTTGAATTTTGGTGCTGGAGAAGACGTTTAAGAGTCCCTTAGATGGAAAGATCAAATAAGTCAATATTTAAAGAAATTAATTCAGTCTATTCACTGGAAAATCAAATACTGATGCTGAATCTTAAATAATTTAGCCACATAATGAGAAGACAAGACTCATTGGAAATGACCCTGATGTTGGGAAAGTTTGAAGACAAAAGGAGAAGAGGACAGCGTAGGATGAGATACAGACAGTATCATGGAAGCAATGAACATGAGTTTGGACAGGCTTTGGGAAATAGTGGAGGATATCCTGGCATCCTATAATCCATGGGGTCACAAAGAGTTGCATATGACTGAACAACTGAATAACAACAACAGATTAAACTAAAATAATTGGAGACAACGTACTGTCTCCACAGAGGAAGAGAGGGAAAATATTAATAATAATTCGTTACAAGCACCAATTTTACTGGAAAGAATATAAAGGACATATACAGGTCTTTTCAGATCTAACATTTTCATTGCCTGTACAATTCTGAATTTGTAGCAACAGTAGAAAATGGAATTCTTAAGAATAAAATAGCTAAAATTTGTTCTGAGACTAAACTTCAGATGCTCTGTCCTTATCCCTTAGAAGTCTGAATTAATTTTACTGCCCACAAAAAGATTGGACTTAACCCCTGTGTGAGATACTGATGGGAAATGAAGCTACATGCTGCAAAACTTCAGTTCTACAGAACCTTGAACAACTACTGCTTATTTTAGCAGAAACCTCATAGTCAACTGGCAAGCTCAGTCCTAGCCAGCAGGGAAACTTAAGTGCAGCAATGAACCAACAGCTTAATGATGAAGAGGACCACTCCTGCTATGACCTCCAGACAAGGGATAAATTTTCCACCTGATCCCCGATTCCCAAAACATACATGGCTGTATATTTTTGCCTATTCCTCATGGGACTGGCCTGGGTTATGCTGCACTACTCAATGTAATCAGATACTAATGAGAATTATCAGAATAAGAGTACCTTTGCCAGTATGGTAAAATGATCATATCCTGTAAGTAACAATAAGAACACCTTCTACTAGCTATGTCAGTTTGCTAAAGATTTAAATGTTTCCAAACATGGAATGTATTCTTATGTTCCTGGTTAAGTCAGGAGATAATGTCCCACTTGGACACTTGGACACTTTTAGACTTACATGTGTAGCATCACAGTGGTAGACCTCTGCTCTGCAGACTTCCAATATTTATTTGCTTTCACCTTGAAAAATACACAGTAGACCTGGACTAGACTCCCACAGGGATTTGTAGATAGTCCCACATTATTTTCTCAAATTTTACAACAGGATCTGGCCTCCATTACCTTTAAAGGCTCCACTTTAGTACAATATGCTGATGACTTACTTTTAGCCTCCCCTAATGCTGAAATTGGTCAGGAAGATAGCTGTCACTTATTAGAACTACACAAGAGGGGCCACAAGGTTTCCAAGTCAAAGGTACAATGGTGTTTGCCCCAGATATAATGTTTAGGCTTTATTCTGGGTGCTGGAACTTACTCTGTCTCTCCTAAGTGAGTCCAGGCCATTCAACAACTTTCTGCCACTACTAAGAAGCAGTTAAGAACCATTTTGGGAGCTACAGAGTTCTGTAGACAGTGGATCCCTTTTTTCGGGGAGCTCACTAAACCTCTGATATCCTTAATAAAAAATAATGTTCCAGAGTCTTTGCAGCTGGAAACCCGACATCTCTCAGCTCTAAAAGAATTGAAACAGGCCCTATTATCAACACCTGCCCTAGGCCTCCCAGATTACAGTAAGCCCTTCACTCTCTTTGAGCATGAGCAAAGGGAGGTGGCTTCTGGAGTTCTGACTCAATCACTGGGACCCACTCAATGCCCCAGAGCTTACTATTCAACCCAACTGGACCCTGTAGCTTCTGTGGTGCCACCTTGCCTTAGGGCAGTGGCAACCACAGCCCTTTTGGTAGAAAAAGCCTCTGATCCGGTCTTAGGTAATCCTCTAATCATGCAATGCCCTCATGAAGTAGATTGGCTTGGGAGAAATATCTAAAAAGGCAGTTTGGAGGGGAGGGAGATTTGGACCTAGAGGTCCCTTATTATTTCTGGGACCCCAATATTGCGGAGAGCCACTCAATTAACTCTCCATATATTAAATTTGGCCCTCACACATGCTTTTTTCCATTTATAGAAATTTGACACTAACCAAAGACGTTAACTGAATGTTGAAATACTTTTAAATGGGCCAAGATGGCAGAGTGAAACCAGGAAAATGCCTGAGTTCTCCCAAATTTCTCTCAGAAATGTTAAGTTAAGCCGCTCAACAGATTCCGGAGCTGTAAAACCTGCAAAACACACACACACACACACACACACACACACACACACACACACACACACACCAACCCCCCCCCCAAAAGAGTTAAACAATCTTACAATCTTCCAACTTAAGATAACCTAGAAGATCTTCAGGAAATGTGTGTTTCATCTGGGTAAAAAGGGAGCACAGTTCATTTCAGAGGGTGTCTGGGCAAGCCAGCAAAAGGTTCTTATTCACAGCACAGCTCATCATCTGAGAACCTGAGGTCAGCAAGCTAGTAGCACAGCAGGCTAGTTGTGAAGCCTCTAGCCCCAACACTGCTGATGCCTCAGAGCAGAAAGCTAGTGACTTGGCCCCAGTCCCCAGCAAAAGAAGCTCCAGACAGTGCACACTATACCCCAGGAGAATAACTCAACCTTAAAAGGCACAAAAGAGGCTAAAATAAAAATTAAAATGTGAATAAGAAAGAAAAAAGAACCCTCACCATTGACAGCTATTATGGTGACAGGGAGGATTAAAATATCAACTCAGAGGAAGATAACAACAATAAAACTCCTACATATAAAGCCTTAAAGGGGAAGAAGAATTGGTCTCAAGACCAAAAAGTTTTTAGGAAGACCTAAAAAAGGATTTTATAAACCAAATAAGAGAAGTAGGAGGAAAAAATTGTGAAAATAAATGAAAGTTATGTAAAAGAAAGTCAATAGCTTTGAAAAAGAAAATAATGCCTTAAAAAATACAATTGGAAAATTGGAAAAGGGAGAATTTATTTCCCTAAGAATCAGAATTGAGCAGATGGAAGCAAATGACTCAATGAAACAGCAGGAAGAAGTAAAGCAGAATCAAAAGAATATAAAAATAGAAGAAAGCATAAAATACCTCTTCAGAAAAACAACAGACCTGGAAAATAGATCCAGGAGGAATAATATAAGAATAATTGGACTACCTGAGGACCATGATAAAAAACGAGCTTAGGCAGCATATTTCAGGACATTATTAAGGAGAACTGCCCCAATGTCTTACAATCAGAGAAAAAATTAGTCATTGAAAGAATCCACTGATAACCTCGTGAAAGAGACCCCCAAAAGAAAATGCCAAGGAATATTGTTGCTAAATTCCAGAAAATATGACAAGCAGCCAGAAGGAAACAATTTAAATATCAAGGAACAACAATAAGAATTACAAAGGACCTGTCAGCTTTAACATTAAAGGATTGGAGGAATTGGAATATGATATTCCAGAAGGCAAAGGAACTGGATTACAACCAAGAATGTACTACCCAGTAAAATTAAGTATAATCTTTCAGGAGAAAACATGGGCATTCAATGAAATAGGAAACTTAAAACTTTCCTAATAAAAAGTCCAGAACAGAACAGAAAATTCAATCTACAAATAAAAGAATCAAGATACACATGAAAAGGTAAAAACAAAACAAAACAAAACAACCCTAACATGTTAGTCAATAAAGTTAAAATGTTTCCATCCCTACATGGGAAGAAGATATGTGTAACTCTTGAGAACTGTATCTTTATTGGGACACATAGTAGGAAGTAGATTCTGATATGATATTAAAAACCAAACTTAAGGGGAAACAAAAAAGGATTATACTGGGAGAAGAAGAAAGAGAAGGCAGAAAGAGGTAAATCACATCACATGAAGAGGCACAAAAGACCTATCACAATAGAGGAAAAGAAGGGAAGGGTGAGCATTGTTTTGACCTTACTCTCATCTGATTTGGCTCAAAGAGGGAATAACATACACATTCAATTGAGTATATAATTCTATCTTACCCTATAGGGAAGTAAAAAGGAAAAGAAGAAAGAAAAGGGTGGGGTGCTGATAGAATGGAGGGTAAAAGTAGGAAGCAAAAGGGGAAAGGGCAAAAATGAGGTAAGGCTGATAAAAGGGAGGACAAAACTAGGAATTGAAAGAGGAAAGGACAAAAGGGAGGTGGGGCTGATAGAAGGGAGGGTAGACTGGGGTGGCTAGAAACAAAACACTAGTAAGAAGGGACAGGGGAAAGGGAAAGAGAAAAATAAAAACAAGGGGGAACAAATGGGACGCAGGGAACTATTCAATTAATAATCATAACTATGGATGTGAATGGAATGAATTCTGCTATAAAATAGAAGCAGATAGCAGAGTGGATTAAAAGCAAGAATTCTACAATATGTTGTTTACAAGAAACACATTTGAAGCAGAGAGATACAGAGTAAAGATAAAAGGCTGGAGCAGAATCTATTATGCTTCAGCTGAAGTAAAAAAAAAAAGCAGGGGGAGCAATCCTCATCTCAGACAAAGCAAAAGCAAAAATTGACCTAATTAAAAGAGATAAGGAAGGAAACTATATCTTACTAAAAGGTACCATAGACAATGAAGTAATATCAATACTACCCACATATGCACCAGTTAGTACAGCATCCAAATTTTTAGAGAAGTTAAGTGAGCTACAGGAAGAAATAGATAGCAAAACTATAATATTGGGGGACCTCAACCTCTCCCTCTCAGAACTAGATAAATCTAACCACAAAATTAATAAGTTAAAGAGGTAAATAGAATTTTAGAAAATATAATATCATATATAATATATAAATATAATAAAACTCTGGAGAAAACTGAATGGGGATAGAAAAGAATATAGTTTTTTCTAAGCAGTACATGGCACTTACACAAAAATTGACCATGTATTAGGGCATAAAAACCTCATAGTCAGATGCAGAAAGACAGAAATAGTAAATGCAACCTTTCCAGATGATGATGCAATAAAAATTATGTGTAATAAAGGGCCATGGAAATATAAACCAAAAATGAATTGGAAACTAAATAATCTCATCCTAAAGAATAAGTAGGTCAAACAACAAACCATAGAAACAATAACTTGATCCAAGAGGATGACAATAATGAGACAACATACCAAAACTATGTGTGGTCAAAGCAGTTCTTTGGGGAAATTTTATTTCTCTAAATGCCTACATGAATAAAATAGAGAAAAAGGAGATCAATGAATTGGGCATGTAACTAAAAATGCTAGAAAAAGAACAAATTTTAAAATCCCAATAAAGACCAAATTGGAAATACTGAAAATTAAAGGAGAAATTAATAAAATTGAAAGTAAGAAAACTATACAATTAACAAATAAAACTAAGAGCTGGCTGTATGGAACCCGCCCCCCAATAAAATAGATAAGCCTTTGGTTAATTTGATTTAAAAAAGAAAGAAGAAAAGCAAATTACCAGCATCAAAAATGAAAAAGATGAACTCACGACCAATGAAGAGGAAATTAAAACAATAAGAGCTACTTTGCCAACTATATGCCAATAAATTTGACAATCTAAATGAAATACATGAGTATTTACAAAAATATAAACTGCAGGGCAGCTAGGTGGCACAGTGGATAGAGCACCGGCCCTGGAGTCAGGAGTACCTGGGTTCAAATCCGGCCTCAGACACTTAACACTTACTAGCTGTGTGACCCTGGGCAAGTCACTTAACCCCAATTGCCTCACTAAAAAAAATATATATATATATATATATATATATATATATATATATATAAACTGCCAAGATTAACAGAAAAGAAAAGAAAATCCTTAAATAAGCCCATTTTAGAAAAAGAAATTGAACAAACCATCAATGAACTCCCTAAGAAAAAATATCCAGGGTCAGATGGGTTTACAAGTGAATTATACCAAACATTTAAGGAATAATTAATTCCAATACTATACAAACTATTTGAAAAAATAGGTGAAGAAGGAATCCTAACAAATTATTTCTATAAGACAATATGATGTTGATACCTAAACCAAGAAGAACAAAAACAGAGAGAGAAAATTATAGAGCAATCTCCCTAATGAATATTGATGCAAAAATTCTAAATAAAATATTAGCAAAGAGATTACAGCAATTCATCACCAGGATAATATCCTGTGACCAGGTGTGATTTATACCAAACATGCAGGGTTGGTTCAATATTAGGAAAGCTATCAACATAATTGACCACATCAATAACAAAACTAACCAAAAGCATATGATTATCTCAATAGATGCACAAAAAGCTTTTGACATAATACAGCACTCATTCCTATTAAAAACATTAGAGAACATAGGAATAAATGGAGCTTTCCTTATTTATCTTAAAATATCAGCAAGCATATGCAATGATGATAAGTTAGAGGCATTCCCAATAAAATCAAGGGTGAAACAAGGATGTCCATTATCACTACCATTGTTCAGTATTGTACTAGAAATGTTAGTTTTTGCAATTAGAGAAGAAAAAGAAATTGAAGGAATTAGAATAGGCATCTTTGCAGATGATATAATGGTATACCTAGAGAATCCTAAAGAATCAACTTAAAAACTACTTGAAACAATGAACAACTTTAGCAAAGTTGCATGATATAAAATAAACCCACATAAATCATCAGTATTTCTGTATATAACCAACAAAATCCATCAGCAAGGGATAGAGAAATTCCATTTAAAATAACTGTAGACAATATAAAATATTTGAGAGTCTTATCTGCCAAGGAAAACCCAGGAACTATATGAACACAATTACAAAACACTTTTCACACAAATAAAATTAGATCTAAACAAATAGAAAAATATAAATTGCTTGTGGGTAGGCTTTGCTAATATAATAAAAATGACAATTCTACACAAATTAATTTACTTATTCAGTGACATACCAATCAAACTACCAAAAAAGTATTTCATAGAACTAGAAAAAATAACAAAATTCATATGGAAGAACAAAAGGTCAAGAATATCAAGGGATTTAATGAAAAAAGTGCAAAGGAAGGTGGTCTAGTTCTACCAGATCTAAAATTATATTATAAAGCAGCAATCATGAAAACTATTTGCTACTGGCTAAGAAATAGAGTGGTGTAGGTTACATACACAAATCATGGTAGTAAATGACTATGGTAATCTACTGTTTGATAAATCCAGCTTCTATGAATAAATAAAGACTCAAGCTTCTAGGATAAAAACACATTGTTTGACAAAAATGGCTGGGAAAATTGGAAAATAGTATGGCAGAAACTAGGCATAGACCAACATCTTACACCATGCACCGAAGTAAAGTCAAAGTGGGTACAAGATCTAGACATAAAGGGTGATACCATAGGCAAATTTAAAAAGGAAAACATAGTTTACTCATTAGAACTGTGGAGAGGGGAAAAAATTATGACCAACGATGAGATAGAGAACATTGTGAAATGCAAAATGGATCATTTTGATTAAATTTAAATGGTTTTGCACAAACAAAACCAATGCAAACAAGATTAGAAGGAAAGCAGAAAGCTGGGAAACAATTTTTACAGATAGTGTTTCTGATAAAGGCCTCATATCTAAAATATATAGAGAATTGAATCAGATATATAAGAATACAAGTCATTCTCCAATTCAGAAATGGTCAAGGGACCATTAACATGCAGTTTTCGGATGATGAAATTAAAACTATCTACAAGCATATGAAAAAACATTCTCAGTCACTATTGATTAAAGAAATGCAAATTAAAACTACTCTGAGGTACCACCTCACACCCATCCTATGACATTAAAGGAAAATGATAAATGTTGGAGAAGATGTGGGAAAATTGGAAAACTAATACTCTGTTGGTGGAGCTGTGAACTGATTTAACCATTCTCTAGAGCAATTTGGAACCGTGCCCAAAAGGCTATAAAACTGTGTATTCCCTTTAACCCAGCAACACCACTACTAGGTCTATATCCCAAAGAGATCATCAAAAAGGGAAAAGGACCTACATGTACAAAAATATTCATAGCTGCTTTTTTTGTGGTAGCAAAGAATTGGAGGGGATGCCCATCAACTGGGGAATGGCTAAACAAGTTGTGATATATGAATGTAATGGAAGACTATTGTGCTGTAAGAAATGATAAGCAGATGAATTTCAGAAAAATCTGGAAAGACTTACATGAATTGATGCTGAGTGAAATGAGCAGAACCAAGAGGACATCATAAACAGTATCAACAACATTTTGTGATGATCAACTATGATAGACTTAACTCTTCTCAGCAATACAATAATCCAAGACTATGTCAAAAGACTTTTGGTTGAAAATGCTTTCCATATCCAAAAAAAAGAACTATAGAGTCTGAGTGCAGACTGATGCATACTATTTTCACTTTTTTTGCTTTTTTGTTATTGTTCTTGTTTATTCTTGCATTTTTTCCTTTTTTCCTGATTAATGTAGAAATATATTAAACATGATTGTAATGTATAACCTACATCAAATTGCTTGTTGGCCTTGGGAGGGGGGAGGGAAGGGAGGGTAGGAGAAAAAATTAGAACTCAAAAAATATCTTTATAAGTAATTGAGAAAAATTAAAAACAAAAATAAAGCAAATAGTAAAAATAAATAAATAAATACTTTTAAATGAAAAGACAGACTGTATTAACTAGCATTTTCTGAACTCATCAAGTAAAAATGCCACCAAGATTCCCTTTGTCCAAACAGACCATTGAGGCTTTTGTGTATTACCTGAATCACATTCTAGTAGGCCAGTATCATTGTAATTATGTCCTATGCCCATTTCACAGTTTGTTAACATCACTTATATTTTAACTTGTTCTGAGTAGTGACCAATGTTACTCTGACTCTTAAAGATTGCTAAGGAAATGATTCAAATGACACAGGGAATTATTTTTAGTAACAATGCATTTTACTGTGAAAAGAAGAGAGAAAATGGGAGACTGAAATTCAGAAATATCTCCTCAAAGAGTAAGTTTTAAACAAAGGTTTTTGTACTACCACATAAACAGAAAAGTATATTAGTTAAAAAAACAATTAACAGGGGTAGCTAGGTGGCGCAGTGGATAAAGCACCAACCCTGGATTCAGGAGGACCTGAGTTCAAATCCAGCCTCAGACACTTGACACTTACTAACTGTGTGACCCTAGGCAAGTCACTTAACCCCAATTGCCTCACCAAACAACAACAACAACAACAACAACAACAAAACCAATTAACAGTTTGTAAAGGAACTGGCACAGGATGTCACCAGAGGAAAAGAAGGTGTATCTATCTACCTTATCTTTCTCCAACTATTTTACATTTTTGCTTGTTAGCAAGGCTTTTTGAGGATATAGTTTGGGCAAAGATCCTCTTAGGCTTCAAATAACAGCTTAGTTCCTGAGAACATCTGCTCCATCCTCAAAGTGAAGCTTACTATCAATTAAGGATCGCTTATACTTGAATTGTGCTTTCTGCAACCTTATCAAGAGGGTTGATATATTTGTGGCAATCATGCCTACCTGTAGCTACCTTCACACTGGTCAAAATCATGCTATTCTGGGTACTTAACTCCTATTCTGAGACACTTTTCTCAACTCCCTTTGGTACTCATTCAAGAGTGATCTCTAATGTTGGACAGTTTGCAAGCATAATCCTGCCAACATATACAGTTAGTTAGATGGCTCAGTGGATAGAATGCTGGGCCTAGGGTCAGGAAGACCTGAGTTCAAATCCTGCTGCAGACACCACTTACTAGCTGTGTCACCTTAGGCAAATCACTGAACCTCTGTTTCCCATAATCCACTGAAGAAGGAAATGGCAAACCACTGCAGTATCTTTGCTAAGAATGAAGAGTCTAACACAACTGAAGAACAACAACAGAGCTATCAAAGAAATGACTCCTCATATACATATAAATATATACACATATACAAAAATACATATATACATACACACATGTATATGTTTGTGTGTGTGTGTGTGTGTGTGTGTGTGTGTGTGTGTATAAAAGCAGGTAACAAAGCTTCATGAAGACAACCAATGAGATTTTAAAAACTGGTTTGATTCTATTTGGGAAAAGGGGTGATCCCTTGATCATTCATGAACTCACTCCTGACTAATGTACTCTAGAATTTATATGCTAGTAGCAGTTGTAAAATGCTATTTGACTTTTGTTCTGAGAGATGTATGTGTGTGTGTGTGTTTTAGCCTAGAACAAAAGAGAGAAAATATAGTATATATTCTCAGATAAAAGAATTTTAGGAGAGCCACGTAAGAAATCTTATGTATATTGAAGACTAAGATATCTTTGTCGTGCCAAAGAAGCACAAAATGAAACATTGAAGACTATGAAGCAGATTATTAACTTAGAGGTAAAGCAGAATAGAAAGGCATTAATATTATAATGAATATAACTGTCACCAACTTAAGTTACTAGCTGTTGATCATAAGATTATTAGCTTATTGTCAATTGACCAAAATGAGCAGAAATATTTTAGGAATATTACAGAATATTAAAACCTACTATTGTAATAAATTTGCAATTGTTTTAATTTTTCTGATTTAGAAAACTTTTTTTTCAACCTGGAGTCCTTGAGGCTTTATGTTACTGATTGACTTAACACTAGAAATGTATCTTTTATTTGTTTTCCCTTTTTGCTTCATAAATACTCTTCCTGAGTTGTAGTCACAGTCCAAGATTTGTAGATATTTGTAGATAGTTCTTAGAATTCTCTAGAAAACCCATGGAAAGGTGTGTTGTTGTTGTTGTTCAAACTTCCTTTGTTCATTGGGATTTTTGACTGGTAAGAAGGAATCACTGCTGGTCAATGATTTTCTTAGCAATTGCTTAATAAATCTATATGTCTAAAAGTTCTGTTTTCTTAAAACACAACATAGAGTGATTGGTTTGGTTTACTTGGACACTATATAACATATACATAGATATGTATCATGAATATTTTATATATTATGTGTATTACACACACACACACACACACACACACACACACACACACACACATTTACACCCCTACAATGAACTGGTCCAAAGTCTAAACAGCATGACTTTATATTTAGTCCTGGATGGCCTGTCAAGAAGTTTATAAATGCTAATTATATTTGGGGGGGGATATTAATAGCAATAAATCCCATTCATAGGTAGACTGTAAGTCATGGAAGACAAAGGTTTTCTCATAGTTGCCATGTGTGTTACTCTAATGTCAAGGTCTGAAAACATCTGTCCTCCCCCCTCCCCCACCCCCATCACTGGTTCTCCCTATTTTGCCCAGGCTGAAAGTACAGCAGCCCCTTATAATGTGCACTAATGTGCACAAAAGCTGGGAACACTCAAACTCAAGGCATCCACCAGTCTCAGCCTGTTTTGAATATCTTGTTTTCAGGCCTTTAGGCAGCAGAATATAAGGCAATTTTGTTCAAGTAGTTTCTGGGGGAAGGGATTCTTATCAGCAGAGAGTTGCTAGGGGAAAATGGTTTGTTGGAACTCAATCTTGGGCAGGTAGATTTAGGATAATTCACCAGGCTGTGGCATAGGATCTCACTGGATCCTTATCAGAAAGCTTGTGAATTCTTCCTGTCAGCTCCACCCAGATTACAATGATAAATGAAGCTCTTTTAGTTATGGGGGAAGTGACTAAATTTAATCATAGGTGAAGTGGATGGTTCCAGATTCATGTGAAATTCTGTTTTTGTTCTTGGGGAGTTTGAAAGGTTATAAAATTAGTATCGAATAAATGGTTTGTAAGACAACCCCAGGTGGTCTTTACCCCTGCCAAATCAGAACAGAGGGGTTCTAATTTATATGCACTTTTAAATATAAAATCTTCTCAAAGATGCTATGTATGTATTCTCCATCTCATTTAAAGTCATGCCCACAGACAATGGAAACAAACTCATATGAGGAAATCTGGCTTAAAAATACCACAGAGAGGGGCAGCTAGGTGGCACAGTGGATAGAGCACCAGCCCTGAATTCAGGAGGACCTGAGTTCAAATGTGGCCTCAGACCCTTGACACTTACTAGCTGTGTGACCCTGGGCAAGTGACTTAACCCCAATTACCTCACACACAAAAAAAATAATAATACCATGGAGGGCAGCTAGGTGGCACAGTGGATAAAGCACCAGCTTTGGATTCAGGAGGACCTGAGTTCAAATCCGGCCTCTGACACTTGACACTTACTAGCTACGTGACCCTGGGCAAGTCACTTAACCTTCATTGCCCTGCAAAAACCAAAAACATACCATGGAAAAATAAGGAATGTTGGGTTGAAAGCTCCATTTGAAGTGACAGCATGGGAAGAAGGGCCAAGGAAATGGAATGAGGAGAGATTGCTTTGCTGGCTGCATGGATTTCATGGCTGGAAAGCATTGACAAACACTCCTCTTGGTTTGGTTACAATTTCTGTTTGCTGCTTCTGGAAGATAAAACTCCTGGAAACAATGCCCCCAAGCTCAACATCATCCCTTGTTTTCTATTGCAGCTTCTCCTCAGATTCTTCTCTATCATCTCCCTCTTGCTCCTGTCCTGGAGAATAGAATACAAATACACACACAAACACACACACACACACACACACACACACACACTCTGTCTCTGTTTCTCTCTGTGTGTGTTTCTCTGTCTCCATCTCTTTCTCTCTCTCTCTCTCTCTCTCTGTCTCTCTCTCTCTCTCTCTGTCTTTCTCCCCTTCCCTCATCTTTCAAAATTTCCAGGGTTTCTCCAAATTCTACCACAGTCCCTGAATCAGGAGGTGTTTCTTCCCATCTTTTCCCAGACTAAGAAGGAAAGGAGAAAGACTATATATACCAAGATTCAAGACATCTACCCTATGAGATTCCACAACCAATTATACCCATACGGTATTATTACCTGGGTATACAATTTAAAAAAACAAAACTGTCCCTGCCTTCAAAGAGTTTACAGTCTTATTTGCATAACCTATCTATGAGTGGCCTCATTCAACCACTGGGCCAGACACAAGAAGGCTCTTTATGCTCCTTTTCATGCTTTTTCTTTGTATCCCTGGTGTCTGCACCTGGGCAGGTTCAGTCTGGAGATGCACAGTGTCTGGCATATGGTATCAGGCAATTGGCATTTATTTATTTATTTATTAAACACAATACTGTATACTTTAATCACTTAAAATAGGACTACAGACTTTTGCACAGAGAATTACAGTAATCTTCGCAAACACTTCAATAGAAATCTGAATAACAATGTTCAAAATAAAATAAGTTTTTTGTGGGGTTTTTTTTATGACCAAGCAGTGCAAACATTAGAGGGTTTAGGTCTCAGCAGAGGGACACTGGATGCATCCAAAAGTGGTCTCTCACTCCTCCGGCTGAGCGCGCTCATAGCACTAGATGACCTGGAAGCTCCTCTTAGAGGACTAATCTGACTAAGAATAGACCTCACTTGTCTGGAGACTGGGAATGCATTTAGGTAACCCCTAAATGGATGATAGTCCATCAGTTGTTCTGTGCGTTTCATACCAACTGTTGGCTTCACAACTTCAAGTCTTTTCAATAAAGCCAAGTTCTCTCTCTCAATCCTTCTGTCTGTTGAGAGCACTGTGGTACAACTTTGGTGGTGGAACAACAGGTTTCCTAGGAATGGTACTCTTAGCTCTTGGTTTTTCAGCCTGTTTGGATAGTTCTTTTAACAACCTTTGATTTTCCCAATCAATCTCTCTTACCTCCTCCTTTGTAAAAGAGTAGTGTTTCTTAGGTGCTGGAGAAGGTCTTTCAACACTAAATTTTTGCTGTTCTTTTTTGTCTAATTGCAGGAAAGCTTTCAAAAGCTGATTCAGGTCCAGTGTATCATGTAAGACTTTCTGTTTCTATCTGTTGTCCAAGTTGGATTCTAATGAGAGTACTTTAGAGGTGAGAGTGGGTCCATTTTTTTCTTTCCCTACTCTGGCTGATTTTAGATATTTTGAATTATACTTTGAGTCTTCAAAATATCCAAATGTTTCTTGGCTCACATTTTCTTGCCTTTTTACTTTTGTTTTCTGATCATTTGATGCTGACAGTTCAAAAGACTGAATAGGGTTGATGTCTGGAATTGATAAAGGAGTTACATCAGTCACAGTATCTTCAGATTCCTCTGTTAATTCACCAAGTTTTGGTATAGAATTTATGGACGGTGCTTCTGTTGACTTTTCTGATTTGCATTCTTGTTTTGGAGACAGAAGAGCTAAACCAGGTGCACTTTTCTTTGAAGATGATTGAGATGAATCATAGAGACAGATGTCAGATTCTGTAGTTGAACAATCTGTATCTGTACCTGTAGAAGATGAGGAGGAAGAAGAACTGATTTTGTTAAATTTTTTACTTGTGTACTTTTAAAAATTATTAGATGGTTTAGCTTACTTGGGTCTGATACGATGTCTTTTCCTGTCATCACTGTCCTCTTCTCCATCTGTATAGTAATCATCTTCTCCTCTTACTATTTTAGGGATTCTAGATGGAATGGTTAAATGTATTTTTCCTGCTGATGAAGTACTACATGTACTCTTTGATCCTGAATTTGATGAGGGTGAAGATGTTCCAGTACAGTTTTCTAAGGCATGATCTTCTGAAGGTGTTTTCTCTTTCCTTTCATTTTTCTTCTCAATAACATGATCTTCCTTGTTAAGGGCACCCAATTTAAGATCTAAATTTTCTGCATCTATTTCTCTTTTCCCATGTTTGTCAAACTGCTTGTCAACTGGTGAAATACTGCTTCCGCATTTCTTTTCTTCTTCATCAAAATCACTATCAAAGAAAGAACAGTCTACTTCACCTTCTGACATATCTCCATACTGGTCCATAACAGCAAAAATATTCTGCCAAAGCTGGAGGAATGACTGAGTGAGGCCGGTGGGAGCACCAGGCGAGGAGGGTGCTCATGGAGGAGCCACTGCCACCTCCACCACCTGCTCGCATCGGCGCAATTTGCATTTATTAAGGTTCTCCTTTGTATCAGGCACTGTGCCAAGTGCTGGGGATACAAAAGAGAAGTCAAAAACAATCCCTGCTCTCAAGGAGCTTATTGACTAATGGGGCAAAGAACATGAGAATTATGTATAGACAACATATTCATAGGATAAATGAGAGGGCACCATGACTAAGGAAGAGTGGGAAAGACTTTTTGTAGAAGGGGGGGTTTTAGCTAGACTTGAAGAAAACCAGGGAAGCCAAGAGGTGGAGATGAGGAGGGACAGAATTCCAGACGTGGGGGAGAGCTACAGTAAAAATACTGAAGAGTTGAGCAATGGAGTACTAAATGCTTGTTAATTGTTTGGTCGATCAATTAATTGGTTGTTTTGTGATCCATGCATCTCCAGACTGAACCTGCCCAGGTGCAAAGAAAATATCCTTACCCTTCTTAACTGTGCTTATTTGTGTGATAGACCTCTGACCTAGAAGGACAAGGACCCCCATCCCACATAAAGGGGCCCAGCTGGACCACATGAACTGGTTTCAGTTCTGGAGGAACCTTGCCTATAAAGAAAAAGGTTGGACTTTTTCTTCTTGTCTTTTGCTCATTATACCCCAACACCAGAGTATAACTCTGGGAACAAGCACTTAAACAAAGCTTAGATTTGACTCATGGCTAGGGTCTCCCCAAAAGGCATTACTCAATGTGCAAAGTAGATCAGGTATAGGAAAGCTAATTTTTCTCTGATATAAAAGAAATGCTTAAAACATATACAGGGGGCAGCTAGGTGGCACAGTGGATAAAGCACTGGCTCTGGAGTCAGGAGGACCTGAGTTCAAATCTGGCTTCAGACACTTGACACGTACTAGCTGTGTGACCCTGGGCAAGTCACTTAACCCTCATTGCCCCCCCACCAAAACACATACTCATAAACTCAGAAGCGTTTATTAAAGCTTGCAACAGTAAGCCATAACTACTAATATAAGCCTCTGTGTTATTGATACTTCAAACATTAAAGCTTAAAACACTTCATCAGATTGCTGAACAGGAAATTCACTTTTACCTTGAATTTTGTACTTTCCTAGCACTTACATAAAGTTCTTACCTTCTGGCAAGCCAGGACATGATTCATTTTTCTGTTTGGGGGATGTCTCCTCCAAAAAGCATTAGAGTGGAAGAGAGCACCTCTTGATAGCTGTTTCGTAGAACTCTCAATGACTCCAGGCCTCTTGAACCCATGAAGTTTGCCAGCAAGGCTAGAAACATCTACCCCAAGATCTCTGTGATATAGGAGGCAGAAAAGGTTAACAGAAAATCCTAAAACCCAAGCTCTAATTTAGATCTGAGCTCTAAGAGGGATTCAGATCCCAGTTAATGGATAACTTAAGACTTGAGTCTTCATTAATACAAGTCAAGGCCTAGGTTCTCCTTACCCACATTAATCAGCACCCATAACAAGAACATAAAGAGGCAGGTCATAGAGACCTTAACTATAACAATGATACACAGACAGGGTATAGAAATTCAAATTGATAAATGAAAATATTTTGAAACTGGACATGGGAATCAAAAAGTGACATGCGCAGAAAAGGCCAAATTTGTCCCCAGATTCACTTTATGAAGTGTAAACCCCAAAAACACACCTCCATGGAAAAAGGTACCAGCCTAGGGGCTGGCTTAAGTCCCCAGGAAGTCCAAATTAGAATAAGCCCTCCCCTGTACCTCCCTAAGGTGGAGATTAATATGAGACTGATAATCAATTTATCCATACTATAAATATAACTATCTTTCCTTTCCCTTTTCGAGAGACACCTCCATGATGCTCTCCTTGTGGTCACTCACAGTATTGCAATAAAGCTTGGGAAACTGAGTCACTGAGTCTTGTAATTCTTTTGGAATGACTTACGATCAATTTGACCCTAAATCCATCCCGCATCATCCATGTTTAGGGAAAAAGAAATTCAAAGTAGGAAAGGCAGCTATAGACTTGAGGTTCAATCTTGGGTTCATTTAGCATGTGTGCTTGCTGCCACGTAGGGTGATTGCCATTGCTATTGGAGAGGAAAAGAAGGAATCCCACCACTGCCACCATGGAAAGTCCAAGGGATAGCTATTGGAGTCCTAAGCCACAAACTCAGAAAAGAAGAGATCAATCATAGAAATTATTTCTCCTTATAAGCTATGTATTTTTGCTCAGTGACCCATTCTCTTTGGCACAAGCTCCAGTTCAGGGGATAGAGAAGCAGGCTAGGCTACACATGGGGCCAACCAGAAGTCTTTTGATTAATGTCCACTTACTAGGGGGCTCCTCAGCAGAAGGAGCATGGGCACAGTCTCAATTCCTAGAGACATGCCTCAATCCTGTATATCAGTCACTGTTCTCCTGATTACCAAGTATTGTGAAAAAATAATTAATAATGGATTTCTTGGGGGACCCAGAGATCAGTTTCTCAGTCCTTTCTTACTCCCACTCCAGAAAGTCCAGTTCTCTTTGAGAAACTTTATTAAATCTCATCTGGATCAAGCCCAAGGGAACAAAAGAAATGGAGACAGATTCTTTTGTCTAGATCAGTGAAGGATTTATGGTATTAAACCACACCTAGATAATGGATTTTGCCTTGAGCAGTGTCAGTGAGGGTCTTTGCATTCTTTTCCCTGATGTCATCTCTAGAGTTCATTTTAATGTAGACCACCTTCAACCAATGGAATTGAATTATGCTAACCAATTAACTTTGATCAATGTACAATGACCTACCCCTATCAAAAGAGGATAAAAACCCTTGGAAGATGCCATTAGAGGTTTCTTGGGTTTTAGAGGTCCTCTGGGTCTTCTTGGTTTTCTGAACTCTCAAGTCTTCGTGAGACCACAGGCTATCTTTCTGGGAAACAGAAAGGACCAAGAAGCCTTTGGGGCTTTTCTCCTGCTTGCACTAATTGCCACACTGAAGCTCTCTCCCTGCTTTCTCTACCACATGGACTGAAACCATGAAAAGTTAGGGAGAAGTGTGGTAAACCCTTTACTGGTAAAATATTAATAAAATAATAATATGCTTACCCCAAACTGATGCATATGGCAATAGCAATAGCAAATTAATTTCATAAAACACACTATGACATTTACAAGAAGAAACTTATTTAATGAAATGCAGTTCCCTTCCTGGTGTCTCCCTCTCAGCAGTCCTATCATATCTGAATTAATGTAGATATTATTTTTTAATGGCATGCATACTTTAGCATGGGACTTTTGAAATTTTAATACAAGGTGTTGGGAATGGAAAAAGAGAGAGACAGCATGACATAGTGGCTAGAGAACTGACCTTAAAGCCAAGAAATCCTGAGTTCAAGCTCTTCTCCTGCTAATACATTTGATGGGTTGTTCTTCAGGCATGTCCAATTCTTTGTGATCCAATTTAGGGTATTTTTGACAATACTGGATAATAGAGTGGTTTGCCATTTCCTTTTCCAGCTTACTTTACAGATGAGGAAACTGAGGCAAACAAGATGAAATGACTTGGCTAGGGTCACTCAGCTAATAAGTATCTGAGGCTAGATTTGAAGTCAGGCCCTTCTGACTCCAGGACCTATGCTCTGGCTGTACCCCTCTAACACATACTGGCTGCCTGATGCTGGTCAAATCACTAATCCTCTCAGTGTCTCCAGGCAACTCTCTAAGACTCCAAAAGATGTGTCTAGGCACATCAATAAAGGGAATTTCCACACAGGGAGTTCCCTGTACTGCTGAGATGACTGGTCTGAACCCTTCTCCCCCTCAAACAGAAACTAGAATGAAGCTATAGAAAAGGGAAAAGAGGTGTGTGTGTGTGTATGTGTGTATGTGTGTATGTGTGTATGTGTGTATGTGTGTGTACTTGTAAGTTTATTTTTATTTTTTGTTTCAGATGATTACCAAGGGTAGGGGGAATAAGGGAGATCTTTTTAAGGGTTTCCTTACTCCAAAGAGGGAGGGAAAAGAGTGCTGTATTTATGACAGTAGTAATCAAAAAAACCCACCCCCCCCCCCAAAAAAAAAACAACCCAAGACACTAGTAAGCATAAAAAAAAAGGATAGATAAAGGCTGTGCAGTCTAACTAGGTAACTATGGAGAGAGGAGGAGTGTAGAGGCCATTACAATACTCAAGAGGATAGAAGCCAAAGAGCTGAAGATTGGTACCTGGCATGAGGTGAGAACATTTCCAGACTGATGTGAAGTACACAGAGTGTTGGATTTGAGGTCAGGAAGACCTGAGTTCAAATCCGGTCTCAGAGACTTACTAGCTGTGTGGCCCAGGGTACCTGTTAGTCAATTACCTGTTAGCTTATGTTTCTTCATCTATAAAATGAATTGATTGAATTTGCCCTAAGGCACTTTGCAGCTCTAAATCTATGATCCTATGTATTTCTTTCTCACCTAAACCTTCTTTCTTTGTAGGCTTTCCCAACTGGACATCTCTTGTTCCAGCTACCCAGAAACAGAGTGGGGTAGAAGCTGAAGAAGGGGAGCAGGGATTTGGAATGACTTAGACAGATGAAAAAATAAATCTCAAAGCCTCAATGTCACTAGATTATGGGAGTGAAAAGGCATTAAATCAGATGGAAGATGTCTCTTTGCAAAATTGTCATTCCATTCTTGGAGATGATTTGAGGATTTATTCCCATTCAACATTTCAACAAGCATTTATTAAACACTTTGTGTCCTGGGGACACAAAGACAAAAAACCAGTTGCCTGCCCTCAAGGCACTCACAATCCATAGGAATCAGTGGTTGCCAAGTGTGTGTTGCACTTGGGCCTCAAGATTGGTCCTGTGCCATTGGCAAGGCCATTGCATTCTGCTGAGTCTCTGATTCAGGAGTTCACAGGTGGACAGAGTAGTACGAATTCTGAAGGCTCACTCCTGGATCTGACCTTTCTGAGGCTGCTCTAGATAATTTTGTGTAAATGGAGTCTGAGAAAGATGACTGCTGATCAACTCTTAAGAGTCTCAAAGCTGCTTGGTTTGGGGATCTGAAGGACCTTCCCCATCCAGGATTGGCCTCAGGCTCTAACCATTAAATTCAGTGCAAGCATAAGCAAGAGCCACCAGATGTCCAGGCTAACAGCCAAGCCTTTCAGGTCACAGTAGGTCATCTCCAGTACAGGGATGGAGGGGGATGAATTAAATTAGCCATCCTTTAGGAGTAGAGAGAAGCTGAGCTACATAGGTGGGCTTAAGGGATCAGACTCATGTTGAGGAAGGAGGAAAGGTTAGTGTAGAAGAAGACACACTGTTGGTTATTACACAGACATTTCAGATACAGGCACTAGTCACAACCTTCCTGGAATTCACTGTTCCCTTTTGTAAAATGAGAGGATTGGAACTAGAAAGGAAAGAGACAACATTTATCAAACATTTGCTTTGTGCCAGCCACTGTGCTAGGCACTCTGCTGATATTTCATTTGATCCTCACAATAACCTGTGAAGTCAGAGCTCTTATATCCATTCTATACTTAAGGAAGTTGGGGTAGACAGAGGTTAAGGAATTTGTTCAGCTAATGTCACAGGCACGCTTTGAACTCAGTTGTTGGTGACATCAGACCCAGGCCTATATCTACTATGCCTCCTCTAGATTGATGATCGTATCCTAGAAATATTCCAATCCCTGCCTCTTAAGTGCCTCAAATATGGCATAACAAAGTGATATGTGGCCAAGTATCTAGGGAGGCAGCTCCTTGGGGTGCACTGGCTAAAACAAGTCACTTGAAGTCAGGGTTCAAATCTTGTCTCAGACCAGCTATGTGATTTTGGACAATATGATAACATTCGCTTTTTCAGTTTCTTCACCTGTAAAATGGGGATAATAATAGCAATCATACAGTGTTATTGGGAAGATCAAATGAGATAATGTAAATTACTGCACTCCTCTAAAATTTAATATTACTGCACTCCCCCTTGTGGAGGATAAATTGAGAAGACAATCATGATATTAGTTTAGAAAATAATTTTTATCTTTGTTTCATAACTTTTTACATCATCTGCCTAATTATCCTCATGCCATTATGAGAAATTAAAGAATCTAATACAATTGGTAGAAGATGTCACGGCTAAATCCAACACTGTATTTATCATGACACCTGAGATAATTATGGAGGTTACCATAAAATAACAGAGAAATAACTGAATCAGGCTTAATCAGATGCAGAGGATTGAGATATCCATGACATCAGGCATGCAGGAGGAGGAATTGAAGTCAGGTGTCAAATGAGATGGCATAGCCTGGCCTCCTGGTGCCATGTGGGGGAAAATTAAACCAAGAAAATCCAACCTCAACGCTTGTCAATAGCTGTTTTCTCAGCCTTTCCCAAAGCAGGGCAGTACCTGGACTTCATGCATGTCTCCCCTCGTGTGACAGTTCAATGTCTGCTCTTGCATGTATTCCTCTTGTGATTGGATGGCATCCTGGCCAACTGGCATCTGATAACTCAGAATGAAGGCAATTCATGTCTTAAATGATAAGTTCTCATAATCCAAGTTTCATGTGGATTTTAAAAATTGAGGATAATAATGATCACAAAAAGTGTGAATGTACCTTGACTCAGAATATAATGTACAATTATGTAATAATTTCAAGTAATAACTTTTTTTACTAAGTATACAATTACTTTTGTGAAAAATCAGAACATATTTTAATACAAGTTAAAACGCAACACAATCTTAAAAGAATAAGAATCTCTACAAAAATAAGCCCATATTATTGAGTTCAAAATGTAGTTGCAATAGCATAAAAAAGAAACCTTTATGTAACATTTAAACTGACTCTTTTTAATGAACACTTTTAAATATCTAAAATACCCAAATAGCATATTATTATATTATACAATATGTCCCTATTTATGGCAATAATAAATTTGATTACATGAATATAAAAAACTTTTGTAAATGTTCCCCTCTTTTTTTAATATGCTTATCTAAAATAATACTTCTAAAATCAATTTACACTTGCCAAGACAACCACTTTGCTAGGGAAATGCTTTATAGAATTTGATCAAATAATCAGTTGGAAAAAAACAATTTAGAATATGGGAGCACAATACTCCCAGAATGAACATTGTATTATGAAATCAAAACCATCTTGCATTGTTTCAAAATCAGATATATGAATCTATCTGATAAAATACACATGGAAGGGGCAGCTAGGTGGCGCAGTGGATAGAGCACTGGCCCTGGATTCAGGAGTACCTGAGTTCAAATCCGGCCTCAGACACTTAACACTTACTAGCTGTGTGACCCTGGGCAAGTCACTTAACCCCAATTGCCTCACTAAAAAAAAAACCAAAAACACATGGAAGAATAAGAGACAATGAAATTCAATGGTCTACATGTGTTGGTACCAGTTTTACATGGGAGCAATGTATCCATGAGTCCTTCTTTCTGATTTTGATGGCAGTCGGAATTGTTAGCAATACTTGGAAAGGACCTTCCCAAGCTGGCTGAGTCTCACTAGTCCACTGAAAATTTTTGATATATACACTGTCTCCTGGTTTCAAATCATGTAAGGAGAAGTTGGAGGAGCCAGCCTGTACTGCTGCTTCTGCCTTGTGGAGTTCACAGTCTGGCTTGTAATTCCTGTATATAGGAAGCAACAGAGGCATCTCCCCCCACCAATGATGCTCGCCATCTGTAAGGGGCTAAAATTCTTGCTATGATGTTTTAAATCTAATGAGTGGTCATTTAAATTAGAAGCTTTAGAAAAAAGTTTAGACTTTTAAGAATTTATTAAAGTACAATCATGAGTTGGTGAGGAGAGAGAGAGGCAAAAATCTAACTATCTTTATGAGACCCCAGCATCCGACCTGCCATACCGAGGTCAGGAACCCCAGAGGCTAACCTTCCGGGCCTTCTCCCAGAAGCCTTTTGTGAAACAAGAAACAGGGCTATCCACACACACAGAGCTCCAAACTAATTGGTTGGTAGCACTGATTGACACAACTAACAGGCAGTAACTTCTGGATGCTAAGGTCACATGGTTTTTTGTTTTTTTGGGTTTTTTATTTGTGGGGCAATGGGAGTTAAGTGACTTGCCCAGGGTCACACAGCTAGTAAGTGTCAAGTGTCCAAGGCTGGATTTGAACTCAGGCACTCCTGAATCCAGGGCTGGTGCTTTATCCACTGCGCCACCTAGCTGCCCCTGTCACATGTTTTCTTTATCACATGCTTTCTCCTCATGGCAGAGCTTCCCTGTAATATCTCTCCAGCAGGGGATGCCATTCCAATTAAAGTGCTATGTGAATGTCAGCTACTATTATGAATAACTCACACAAGGCCAGAAGAAGAGATACAAGGACACTCTTGTGAGAAACACCTCGCCCGAAAATCAAGACAAAGATCCCAGTCTGGTGTGAAGCAGGAAAAACATTTATTATGATCTTGCACATACTTTCTTTTTTAAAAAAATTTTTCTCAATTACAGGTAAAGATATTTTTGAGTTCCAAATTTTTCTCCCACTCTCCTTTCCCTACACCCTTCCAAGGCCAGCAATCAATTTGATATAGGTTATACATTACAATCATGTTAAACATATTTCCACATTAATTAGAACAAAAGGAAAAAATGTTAAGAAAGAATAAACAAAAACACTAACAAAAAAGCAACAACAAAAGTGAAAATATTATGCTTCAGTCTTCATTCAGACTCCATAGTTCTTTTTCTGAGTGTGGAGAGCATTTTCCACCATAAGTCTTTTGGCATTGTCTTGGATCATTGTATTGCTGAGAAGAGTTAGTTCTATCATAGATGATCATCTCAAAATGTTGTTGATACTGTATACAATGTTCTCTTGGTTCTGCTCATTTCACTCATGTAAGTCTTTCCAGGTTTTTCTGAAATCTTCCTGCTCATCATTTCTTACACTACAATAGTATTCCATTATATTCATATACCGCAACTTGTTCATCCATTCCCCAATTGATGGGTATCCCCTCAAGTTCCAACTCTTTGCCACCACAAAAAGAGCAGCTATAAATATTTTTGTACATGTAGGTCTTTTTCCCTTTTTTATGATCTCTTTGGGATATAGACCTAGTAGTGGTATTGTTGGGTTAAAGGTATGCACAGTTTTAAAGGCTTTTGGACATGGGGGCACACACTTTCAAAGAAGTGGTGCAGGGCAGCTAGGTGGCACAGTGGATAGAGCACTGGCCCTGGAATCAGGAGGACCTGAGTTCAAATCCGGCCTCAGACACTTGAGACTTACTAGCTGTGTGACCCTGGGAAAGTCACTTAACCCCCATTGCCCAGCCCCCCCAAAAACCAAAAAAACCAAAGAAGTAGTGCACCTTAAGCTTGGTGCAACAAGCTTTTATCTTATGCTCTAATGCAAATTTCCTTCCCCCTTTTCTCCACTGGCTGCATACTCTGAGCGCATACTCTTTGCAACACTCATACAGCCTCCTTGATATGTTCCCCCTTTCGTGTCATACAACACATGTCTCATTATAATGTTAAATTTCCACCCAGGGGTGTGTTGGATAATATATATGAGGTTCATGAATGCTCATCAAGCAAGCACAGTAAGGGTTTAGGGTCAGGGGACTCTGAAATACTGGCTTGAGTCAGTTTGGGAAATCTTGTTAGTTCTTTCCTTTGCGGGGCAATTCTTGACTGTATGGAATTCACTGGGTCAACATTCTTATCTTCCCATTCATTTTGTGACACTGAGGAGGATGCAATATACTCGTTTCTCTCACTCTCAAGGTCTCTTTGAAGGACTTTAGTGTTGATTGTGAGACTTGGGAGACACTAGCACACCTCCCACCCTCTCCCCACTTTTCCTTTCTCTTTTATATGCTGTCTTCTGTTAAGGGCTAAAATTCTAGCTAAACTGTCTAAACTATTTAATGAGTGGTCGCCAATAAATTATAAGCTTTAGCAAGAGTTAGACTTTTAAGCATTTATTAAGGAGAATAAGAATTTGGTAAAGAGAGAGAAAGGCCTAGATTTCTATCTATTAAAGGGAGAGCACATTTTTAGCTCCCTTCTCCGCCAGCGTCCTCAGGAAAGAGAGCCAGACTGAGCGCCAGTCTCTTCCTTCCTCCTCCCACTAGCCCGCGTCACTTCCTGACACCAAAGAAAAGACTCCTGGTCTTGCCCTCAAAGACCTTCGCTTCATGGGCAGAACTCTTCTACAGTAAGTCTCCAGCAGGTGGCGTCATTCCAATCGTTACAGTCCCCCCTGTTGTTCCTCAAGAAACAAAATGTTTCCTTGACGGAACAGTAAAAACAATATAATAACTATTGCTAACTAATAATATGTGAACAACAATATAGAAAAGGAAGAGAGGAAAGTTTTGTCCAGAGGGGCGATTTTTTTTGTCCTCATGAACCGATGCTTTGACATTAGTCTTGCAAAGGGAGGGCCTCTGCAGAGAATACATGTTACAGATGGTGTATATTATAACAGAAAGAGAAAAAAACGACAAAAACAACAAATCAAAACTGTTCATTTAAAGTCTCTGAAAGTCTTTTCTTAGATGTCCTCTAGGTGTAGTCGTGGAATGGAAGTCTTTTCAGGGGTTGATGTGTGGATGCTGGTAGTCAGCCAGTAAAACTTCCTACAAAATTGAGCTTAACACAACTTTAAAATAGCTTTGTCAATAATCAAATCAAACAATGAAAGTTCTCAAAAACATGTCTAAGGGAATACAGAATCTTAGTTGTTAACACGTGAAACATACAATAAAAACAAAAATTGAACCATTCTTTAAAATTATATTATTATTATAGTCCCCCCTTATGGAGAGTAATTGAGAAGACAATTGCTGCGATATTAATTTTTAAAAATAATTTTTATCTTTGTTTCATCACTTTTTGCATCATCTGCCTAATTATCCTCATGCCATTATGAGAAATTAGAAAATCTAATATAATTGGTAACAGGTGTCAAGGCCAAAGTCAACACTGTATTTATCATGACACCTGAGATAATTATGGGGGTTACCATAAAAGAACAGAGAAATGATGGGATATGAGCATTCCCACACTTGAGCAATATGTACTGCCCATACAGTATGCCAGGCTTAAAATAGGTGGATGGAATATATGTCCATGCCACCGAACATATTGGAAGAAACTGAGTCAAACTTAATCAGATGCATGGGATTGAGATGTCCATGGCATCAGGCATATAGGAGGGAGCATAGAAGCCAGGTATAGAAGTGAGATGGGTGGGATGAATACTTCCAGCCATCTGTACAATATTGTGGGGAAAAATAAAATAAAATATTAAACCAAGAGAATCCAACCTCAACATTAGTCAAAAGCCGTTCCCTCGGCCATACCTTGACTTCATGCATGTCTCCCCTCATGTGACAGTTCAGTGTGTGCTCTTGCATGTATTCCTCTTGTGATTGGATGGCATCTTGGCCAAGTGGCATCTGATAACTCAGAATAAAGGCAATTAATATCTTAAATGATAAGTTCCCATAATCCAAGTCTCATATGGATTTAAAAATTGAGGATAATAAATGATTGCAAAAAATGTGAATACATCTTGACTCAGAACACAATATATAATTATGCAACAATTTCAAATAATACCTTTTTTTTACTTAGTATTCAATTACTTTTGTGAAAAATCTGAACATATTTAAATACAAGTTAAAGCACAACACAATCCTAAAGAAAACTTTTTTTGAAAAAAGAAAACTTTTACAAACATTCCCCTCTTTTTTTAAAAATATGCTTATCAAAAATAATACTTCTAGAATCAATTTACACTTGCCATGGCAACCAATTTGCCAAGGAAATACTTTAAAGAGTTTGATCAAATAATCAGTTGAGAAAAAATAACAAAAACAAACAACTCAGAATATGGGAGCACAATACTCCTAGAATTAACATTGTATTATGAAATCAAAACCATCTTGAAATGTTTCAAAATTAGAGAGATGAATAAATAGAAAAAAAAATGCACATGGAACAATAAAAGACAATGAAATTCAAACTAGGGAAATCTAAATGAATATGAACTTAATAAGAGTATTATAAAATATAAACTTGATCACATGACTATAAAAAGCTTTTACAAATATTCTCCTTGTTTTAAAAACTAAGTATAAGACACAATCTCAAAAGCATGAAAATCTCTATGAAAATAAACCCATACCATTAATTTCAAAATGTATATGTAATAGCATAGAAATCCTATGTAACTTCTAAACTGATACTATTACTCTGAGTGAATTCAGAACACTTTTGATTCTGATATCTAAAATCCCCAATACTCATATCAATACCTTGCTGCTTACTTCTACATTTCTGTAAAATATATATCCTTCCATGGCAAAAGAAGCAGAGTCTTGAACTATGTTGATGATTGTCATTCTTATTCAGCTTAAGTTTTTCTTCTTTAACCCCTCTATATTGTCTGTCAGTCTTTTCACCATACAAATGCTTTATAATATTACTAATTAAAGACAAAAGCAGGTTAGCAAAATTACGAACAAAACGGGCATATGTGGAACTTAAAGGGCTTTCTAAGGTTGTCTCAGAAGCACAGCCAGGCTGGGGAAGGGCTGAGCCTGAAGCTGCAAATGTAGTTAGAGAAAGTTGAGCATGCGCATCAGTTCTCTGGACTTCCCAGGCAGGGGAAGCAATGGGCTTGGCCATGGGAGGAGTAGAGGGTGGGGTCTGGAAAGGAGGGGAGGGACCAGAGCAATTTGAATCAGACTTGATTTTGAACTCAGGCCTGGATTCCTCTTGCCCCACTTTGCCTCCAGGTGCTAGGGGATTAAAAGCTTCTAGAGGGTGGGTCATTGCCTCCAGGCATGCAAAATTAAAGCAACAATTAGTATTAGAACTGGGAAAAGCTTCAGGAATCTCTTCAGGTTTCTCTGAAAAAGCATGGTTGGGAGAGGGAGAGATATTTCCTTGTGTGAGTAAGTTGCTGGCTCTTTTAACAAAAATAAAAAGAAAAATAGAAAATCCACAAAGACAAAGCATTAACATGATCTTATCTCCCATTTGTCTGGTTAAACAGACTAAAATCAAAAATAGGGTAATTAGGGAGTTTAAAAGGTCCATTTGAAAAAATTTTAAAGCAAAACACAGCCAGTACGCCAGTACTTAGCAGTTAAAGGGAGAAGGTAGGGGAAAGAAATTTCTTACCCAACCAGAAGATCAGAAGTGAGGTTCAGCTTTCCTCTTCGCGGTCAGCCATCTGTTAAGGGCTAAAATTCTAGCTAAACTGTCTAAACTATTTAATGAGTGGTCGCCAATAAATTATAAGCTTTAGCAAGAGTTAGACTTTTAAGCATTTATTAAGGAGAATAAGAATTTGGTAAAGAGAGAGAAAGGCCTAGATTTCTATCTATTAAAGGGAGAGCACATTTTTAGCTCCCTTCTCCGCCAGCGTCCTCAGGAAAGAGAGCCAGACTGAGCGCCAGTCTCTTCCTTCCTCTTCCCACTAGCCCGCGTCACTTCCTGACACCAAAGAAAAGACTCCTGGTCTTGCCCTCAAAGACCTTCGCTTCATGGGCAGAACTCTTCTACAGTAAGTCTCCAGCAGGTGGCGTCATTCCAATCGTTAAACTTCCCTCACTGGAATGTAAGCTCCTTGAGGGCAAGTGCTGTTTGTCTTTGTATTGTGACGAATAAAATCTAACATGTGGTCACCTTTTTCCTGTTTCCAATGTGGAGGGGGTAGGAAACTAGCTATGGTTTACTTATAAATTAGAAGCATTAGCACCAGTTTTGTGCATTAAGCATTTATTAGTGAAAAAGAAAACCAAGAAGAAACCTATCACTCCTATAGGAGAGATAAGAGTTCAACCTCATCTGCTTCTTCTCCTTAGTCCTCCACCATGAGCTGTTTGGGAGCCAAACTGAGAGAGGAAACAGTACTTCCCACTTCCTGTCTCCCTCCCCAGGAAGAGGCCATCCTTCCCTTGGTTCACTGGACTTGAGGGTGGTTTCCTTGTTTAGTTCAAAGTCCTTAGCTTCTGAGAACAATACTCTATTGAGGGCCAGCCAGATGTGGTTTCAATTTAATTAACTTTAAGCAAGTTAATCAGCAAAGTCAATCACTCTCAGTCTCATTTAATTCAATCAATCTAGATTAATCACCTCTGGTTGGGGCCTTTGGGCTTTGACAAAAGCCCATTATTTTTTACAGTATCCCTGGCATTTAGCATAGTGTCTTGTATACAGTAAGGTACTTAATAATTGATTATTTTAAAAAATAAAATTAAGGGGGGAGAGAAATGTACTTGGAGAAAGGTAAAGGGAGAAGTGGAATGGGGTAAAGTATCTCACATAAAAGGAGCAAGAAAAAGCATATGGAGTAGAGGATAAGATGGGGGAGGTTCAGGTGAGTGAGTGAGCCTTATTCTCATCAGAATTGGCTCAAAGAGGGAATAACACACATTCAATTTGGTATAGTAATATATCTTGCCCTGTGGGAAAGTGGGAAGGTAAGGGAGTAAGGGGGAGGGGTGAAGGAAGGGAGGACAGATTGGGGGAGGGAACAGTTAGAAGTAAAACACTTTTGAGGAGGGATAGGGTAAAAGAAGATAGAAAATAGAGTAAATATCCAGGGAAGAGAATAGAGTAATACAGTTAGCAATAGTAACTTTGGAAAAAAAAAACCTGAAGCAAGTTTGTCTGATAGGCCTCAATTCTCAAACACATAGAGAACTGAGTCAAATATGTTAAAATGAGAGCCATTCCTTAACTGAGAGATGATCAAAAGACATGAAGTTTTCAGATAAAATAATCAAAGCCACCTATAGCCATATGAAAAAAAATGCTCTAACTCACTATTGACTGGAGAGATTCAGGTCAAAACAATTGGTTTGGATAATAGGACAGCAGAGGAAAATGACAAATGTGGGGGATATGGAGAAAATGAAACACTCTTAATACACTCTTGGTAAAGTTGTAAACTGATTAAAACATTCTGTAGAGCAATTTGGAACTACTGCCAAGGGACTATAAAACCATGCATACTCTTTGACCTAGCAATACCACTACTAGGTTGGTATCCTGAAAGAGATTTTTTAAAAAGTTGAATTCAAAATTGGGGTGATGCCCAACACTTGGTGAAAGGCTGAACAATGTGATGTTTAAAATCTAATGTGTGATTGCCTTACCTGCCCCCCCAGTGTGTGTGTATGAGGGGGAGAACTAGCTAAGTTTACTGATAAATTTGGCAACAGTTTAGGCTTTTAAGTATTTATTAAAATGTAATAGAAGTGAGTGAAGAGGGAGAGAGTGAACACAGGACTCTGAAAGAATGGAAAAACCTAGCTCAGATCTATGCGGGATAGACAAAGAGAAAACCTGCTTTCATCTAGCAGCTCACGCTTCCAAAGAGAGTGAGTCCCAGCCGCTTCTCTCAGAAGCTCCCTGTGGAACAGGAAACAAGGAAGTCCCCACACATAGCTCCAAGCTAAATGGCTGGTCCATTGATTGATATGACTTACAGGCTGTCTATGAATAGCAGTAACTTCTGGACACCAGGCAGTTTCTGGATGCTAGTCACATGCTTTCTCATCAGGGGGGCTTTGCCTTGGTTCTCACAATGTCTTTCTCAGCAGGGGATGGCACCCTGATTCTCACAACAAATTGTGGGATGAGATTAGGATGCTATCATAAGGATTTATGAAAAATTCAATCCATCTACAGAGAAAGAACTGATGGTAGCTGAATATAGATTGAAGTATATATATATTTGTTGTTGTTGCTTCTCTTTCTAAAGTTTTTTGTCTGTTTTCTTTCACAACTTGACTAATATGGAAATGTTTTGCATGACTGTATATGTATAATTTATATTGTATTGCTTGAGTTCTTAAGGGAGGTGGGGAGGGAGGGAGGAAGAGAATTTGGAACACAAAGGCTTTTTTTTGGTTTGTTTTTTGGTGAGTCAGTTGGGGTTAAGTGACTTGCCCAGGGTCACACAGCTAGTAAGTGTCAAGTGTCTGAGGCCGGATTTGAACTCAGGTCCTCCTGATTCTAGGGCCAGTGCTCTATCCACTGCACCACCTAGCTACCCTGAAACACAAAGTTTTAAAACTCGATGTGAAGATTTCTTTATACATGTAACTTGGGGAAAATTCTAAATAAATAAATTTTTTAAATGATTATTGCTTGCCTACTTGCCAAGGACAGAAGACCTAGCAGAAGTACAAAATAGAAGAGGAGAGAGAAGGCAGGTGAGAGAAAGAGGATATTGGAAGCTACTCCCTTGTTATAGTGAGGGGGTCTAGCATTAGCAGAAGTAACTCCCCAAAACTGGCCTCCTAATCAAGGCCAGTTTCTGTGTGCATCCCAGGTCTGAGAGGCATTAGGTCAGGAATATGTTAATGGCTGAGGCCAGAGATCACAAGTCTTTATAGTATTACAACCGTTGTTTTTATTTTACATAATTTAAAATTGATATACTTGGTTTTATTAGAACCAGTTAATGTAAAGTTTTATGATTGTTCTTGTCCCACCCATTCCTCCCCCCCTTTTTTTTGTCTCCTATGCTAGCACAATGGCAGCCTGGGACAGTAGATTTGAAATCTGGCTTCCAAATATTTAATAGATTTAGGGTTGTATGGGACCTCTGAGACAGTCTAATCCATCCCCCTCATTTTACAGAGAGGAAACTGAAGCCCACACAGGGTAAGTGCCATGTACAGGCTTACTCTAGCAAGTAGCAGAGCTGGGATTAGAACTCGTCTTCTGGCTCCCAACCTGGGGACCTTTCCACTACTCCAGGAAGGGTTTGAATCCCAGTTCTCCACTATTGCATAGGAGGGGGCAGGGAATGCGAAACAAGACACTTCACCTCTCTGGGCCTCAGTTTCCCCATCTCTAAAATGAGAGGGTTGGACTAGATGGCCTCCAAGTACCTCCCAACTCTAAATCTATGATGAGCACATGTTAAATAAGTTACTTGTCTCTCTCAGAGCAAATTGCTTAACTTTCCAACTTCTCCATTTCCTCCTTTGTAAGATGAGGGTGTCCTTTGAAGCTTTTCACTCTGTGATCTCTCTCTCTGAGCTCTAGATGAGCCTTGTTAGATTTTCAAGTGCTTGGAAAACCTTATTTCCACCAGTCTCACAGATCTGAAGTTTCAGACCCTTTGAAGTATTGTGAAATCGCCCTCAATTATAGTCTCGGAATGAGAAAAATGAGACCTGTGCCTCCTATGGTAAGAAGAGGAGAGACCCTGTCATTTCCCAGGATCAGGTTGGTGCCAGAGTGAATGCCAATGTCAATTGTAATCAAGTCAGCATGAGCAATTTGTTGCTGAGCTGGAATTTAGAAGAGATTTCTGTACCAGGTAACTGTTACCCCAAGGATAGAGGCACTCATTCATTCCCATAAGGACAGGGTTCCTTGGGCTAAATCACAGTCCCCATATTATCTTCACTGGGCTGTAACATCTAAACCCCAGACAGAGGAGGAGAGAGCCGGCCAAAGAAGATAAAAAAAAGAGGTTCTGGCTCAATGTAGGAGGGAACAATGAAAAAAGGGAATAAGACAAAAGAATTGACACTGCTTCTTGAAGAAACCTGAAGGCTGTGGCAAGAACGCCAGACAGAAGTCAGCAGATGTGGATTGGAAAGCTGACTACGTTGCTTATTAGCCAAGTCAACATGGACGAGTCACATCTACTCTCAGTTTCCCTACCTGTAAAATGGGGGACAATATTATTTGTTATGCAATACCTCACTGTGTTGTTAGGGAGCAAGTACACTCAATCAGTCAACAAGTATTTATAAGTGTGCCTTTGTGTCTTAGTGCACTTACTGTGTGCTAGGCACTATGATAATCACTGGGGATAAAAAAGGGGGTGCATAAAATAAGGTCCCTGCTCTTAAGGAGCTCCTCTTCTAATGGGGGAGACAACGTGAAAACATCCCAGACAAACGAGATATAGACAGTGTAAATGGGAGGTCATCTCTAAGGGGAGGCCCTGGCAGCAGGGGAGGCTGGGAAAGGACTCCTGCAGAAGGTGAACTATGACCTGAGTCTTGAAGGAGGCTGGGAGGTAGAGGTGAGGAGGGAGAGCTTTCTAGGCATGGGGGGATAGCAAGAAAATGCACCGAGTTGGGAGATGGAGTGTATTGGAGTGCGTGGGCACAGTTTTTCCTACTCCCTTCTCAGCTGGGCTGCTGATTCTAAGGACTTTACCTCCGTGACCTACCTCTCCTCTTACCCGGAACTTCCCTTAGTACCTGGGCCAACCTTCTCACCAACAATAATCCCCTGCCATGCTGGCTCCCTCCTCCCATTGTTAAGTTCTTTTAGGGGCTTCCATTTTGGCCATGGGCACAGGATGACTGCGCTTCATTCCCCATCTGGTTTTGCTTTGGTCACTAAGGATTTCGCCACCATGTCCTGCCCCAAGGGGTTACTCCTTACAGAGTGAACAAGATTTGCAATACACTTTACAAATATTGTCTCACTTTATCCTCACAGTAGACAGTGGACAGCTGGCTAGGGGAAAGCTTGGAGAAGGATAGTACAGCTCTGTTGTCCAAGTGGTCAACATGGTTCATCCTTCCCCATTCTAGTCCATTCTCAACTTGTCCATCAATATAGGTCTGATCATGTCACGCCACCCCAGATACCTCCAGGGGCTTAACCCTATCACTTCCAAGGTCAAATATAAAATCCCCTGTTTGACTTTTAAAGACACTAATAACCTGGCCCCTCTCTCCTTTTCCAGAAGATCCAGTGATTCTGGCCTCATGTTCCTTGCAGAAGTTTCTCCATCTCCTAAACTCTTCATTTTCAGTGGCCACCTTCATTGCTGGAATTCTTTCTCTCCTCAGCTCTGCCTCTGGGCTTCTTGCAAGTCTCGGTTAAAATCCCACTTTTTTGTGTTGTCTTACCCAATTTCCTTCTGAGATGATTTCTAATTTATCCTGTATATATCTTGTTTGCACAGGGTTATTTGCACACATCCCCTCCCCTTGCCCCGCCCCCCCCCCCACATATATATATATATATACACTCCCCTAGATTATGAACTATGAGCGTCTTGAGGGAAGAGACTGGCTTTATAATCTGTAGACTATTTGGGGCAACTAGGTAGTGTAATGGATACAGTACTGGACCCGCATTCAGGAAGACCTGAATTCAAATTGAGCTGTGTGACCCTGGGTAAGTCACAACCTCTCATTGCCTTGGTTTCTTCATATGTAAAAATAGCACCTTCCTCTCAGGATTGTTGTGAGGATAAAGTGAGATACTAGTAAAGTACATTATAAACCTTAAAGCTTTATGTAAATGCTAGCTATTAACTTTTTTAAACTTTCTTTATATCCATAGTATTTAGTCCAGTGCTTGGCACATAGTAGGAGTTAAATAAATGGTTGTTTTTGTTGGTGGTGGTGGCAGAAAGAAAAGGGGCTATATGTCACCTCCTTCTTGAGTTAAGAAATTCCATTTTAATAGCTAGCCTCCAAATAATTAAAAGGAAGTAGTCACATTTTCTTTCTGTCCTTTACCCAAGAACCTCCCCCCATCCTGTCCCCGCCTCTCTCCTCCTTACTATAAGTCCTATAAGCCAGGACTTCTTAAACTTTTTCCACTCGTGACCCCTTTTCACTTGAGAAACTTTTACATAACCCCAGGTATATATGTATAAAAAATATGTATACATAACCTTTTACTATTGCCAAATTTTTTGAGACCCCCACATTCAGTTATGTGACCCCTATATGAGGTTGCAACCCACAATTTAAAAAGCTTTGCTATAAACAAGTGTGTGTGTGTGTTGGGGGAGACCATTGGGGAAGCAGGGTATGATTCGGCCAAAAAGCAAAGATATATTTTTTTAAATCTCTTGGCTGAGCTGAAACTGGCTCCCCAAAGTACAAACCCCTCCAAACGATTTAGTTCAGTGAGAATAATAGAGTTTCTCCTATGGCTTAGTTTATCTGTCTCCGTGTGCTCCAGAAATTAACTTCTGCTGTTGTTGTTCAGTTATTTTTCAGCCATGTCTGACTCTTTGTGGCCGTTTGGAGGTTTTTTTTGTTTGTTTTGGGGGTTTTTTTTTTACAAAGATACTCCAGTGGTTTGCCATTTTACAGATGAGAAACTGAGGCAAACAGGGTTAAGTGACTTGCTCAGGGTCACCCAGCTAATAAGTGTCTGAGGCCAGATTTGAACTCAGGAAAATGATTCTTCCTTCTCTGGGCCCAGCAGTATCCATGGTACCACCTAGTTATTCAATTTCTGTTAATCTGACACTAAATTTACAGGCAGTGTTTCTTTGTCAAGACATTCAGAAATGTTTAGTCATTCCATGAGTCTTTAAATGTAAGGAGGGGGTATGAATTGTATGATCACCTTACTCCAAATCCCTGTTGTCAAGTCTGTGTCAGATACAGACAGTGAATCAGAAAAAGAATCCATCTATCTTCTAAGAGTGAGAAGAGGATGAGATACTAGCTTTGAGAGAAAGAGCTTGGACCAGAAGGGGCCCTCTGGGGATAGCACTCATCACTCAAAGGAAGAAATTGGTTAGGGAAGGTAAGAAGAGCGTGTGCCCACTGAGACTGTCAGCTCTTTATCAGACTCAGGCATGGGAACCTACATTCCTAATCTCCACCATAGAAAGCAGTATTGTGCCTGTCTTTCAGAACATGAGTAACAATTTTGCATTGATTGCATTTGCTTTTAGGAATAGTCTAACAGGAGATGTTTGACAGTGAAGACAGTTCTTTATAGTTTACCAAGGTGTGTTCCATCAGGCTGTTAACCAACCAGAATTTATTATTATCATATGCCAGGCACTGTGGTGAGTGCTGAGGATACAAAAAATAAAAACAAAACCCCCCAAAAAACAAAAGACAGTTCCTGCCCTCAAGCATCTCACATTGTAATAAGGGAGTGTGAGATTTAAAATTGGATACAAGAGCATTAAACTCCCTTTTAACCTTTACCTTATATATCTCCCAGACCAGTAAGTGAAAGAAGCCTCTGAGCTTTAGTTAGAGCTTTTATTGTTTAGGAATTACTTAGCCAACAAAACAAGGTGATGTTTATTAGAGAAATAGGAAAGTAGAAATACAAATAAACAGTCTTAGATCTAAGCTTAGTCCATATTCCCTATAGAACTCACCAAAAACCCAAGGCCACCTCTGAGGTTGAGAACCACATCAAGCACGTGCTGTTACGGAGGACCAGGCCGATCACCAAGGACCTGAGTCAGCATCTGTGTCCTGAGCGAGCCAGCCAGGAGCGAGTGAGCAAAAAAGAGACATCACTTCCGTTCTCTCCTTGCCTTTAATCTCAAACCCCAGAAGTGGAGTGCTTAGCAGACAGAAGCGGAGTGCTTAGCAGACGCACTGGCAGTTAGTCACGGTCTCCTCCCCGAAAGGGTGGTCCTTCAAAAACTGGCGTCTTTCAGTTATCCTAACCAACTGTTAAAAGCTTTCACTTTTTACCACACAAGGTAGCATATGTATTAAGTACTAGAGCCTTTATTCAAAGAAGTATGTTTGGGCCAGGAGACTTCATGTATGTCATGGATAAGGGGAGAACTCAAATCGCTGCCTAAGAATAAAACTGGTCAGTGTTAGAAAGATGTAGGAACAACCACATTTGCAGCTACATGAAGGGGAGGTCTGTGTCACCAACATCAAGGTGTCCTCTCTCCAATAGCACCTGCCTACGTGTTGATATCTCTCACAGTTCTAGTGACTAGAGAGAGTGATTCAATGCCTTCACAATACCTTTCAATCATATTTCTTACTGCTACAGCTGGGTAGGGCTATCTCAAGTTACCCAGGGTTGCCTCATTCATGGGCTCCTATAGTATTAGCCTAAAATAAGGAGAGAAACAATTACAGTCTTTACATTGTTAATGAGTTATTGTGTTTAATGCTGTTGTGTATGGAGCAACAATGAACTAGAGAAGCAAGAAATTGAGAAATTCTCCAAGATATCTTTGGGATTTTACTGTTCTGTGAGAGTTGTTGACGCAAAGGTTATAGAAATATCTCATACAAAGTGAAAAAAGATTAGACTCTATTCTATGGTATCAGACTCCTGAGTTCTTTATCTAGTGACTTGACTTCTCTGCTGGATCCCCGGTGAACTTTTCTGAAGTTTCTAGAAGTCAGGATGGAAGAAAGTGGGATAGTTTTGGAAACCAGAAGTGTAGTAGAAAAGTAAGTATAAAAAAAAACTTAGAAATTGGAGAATATAGACTATGTTCGATAGGTATTAAACCTGGGGTGAGGTATAGTTCTTATGCTCTTAATATGTGTAACCTAGTTTCCAAAGCTTCTTCCCTTTCCAATATCCAGAATAAGGAATTGGAGAGGCTAAAGTAAGGTGTGAAATGTGTTCAACATACAATTCCCACAGTCCTTGGGTGTCTGTTTTTCTTGCTCTTGGAGAGGCTTCTGCCTAAAGTCTGTTGGTTGGGGTAAGAGTGGGAAGCCTGAGAATTCTGAGAACACAGGTGACTTCAGGCATTACTCTGGAGCTCCAAAGAGACTCCTTTCAGTGTTCAACATAGCTAAAGATGACTCAAAGAAACAATGGAAATCCATCAGCTGATGCTTTTTTTGTATAGACTCCATTCCCCATCCCCTCCACCCAGTTCCTTATTTCCATCCTCTTTCAACCCTCACCCTCCAAAGTCCCAATCAAAAACTAGCTATTCCACTGGGTCTTCTGAAATGCCTGTTCCATAGGCAACAAACTTACCTTCATCTTAAATAGTTTTCTCTCCTGCTATTTCCATCTTCTGGCAATAACTGAGACCTGGTCTAATTACATAACCTCCCTGGCCGCCCTTTCCAGTACTAGCTACACTTTTCATTCATTCCTCCTAAGGTCAAGGTGGGGGAGTTGGAATACTCCTTGATTCCCATTGCCACCTCCAGGTTCCCTCCATAACTCCACACTCAGTAACCTCTCCTCCTTTGAGGTGCATACAATCCACATCTTCCACTCAATCAAAATCCTGACAACTGTTGTCTACAGACTTCCGGAACACACCATCTCCATTTGTCTTGATCTATATCTTGCCACTGGACACAGATGGCTCTGGAGGAGAGAGCAAGGCTGGTGACTTTGCACAGCCCTGCCTCACTTAGATCCAATTCACTGCAAGTCATCACCTCCCCAATGTCATGGTCTTTTTTGAGAACAAAGGACAAACAACAACCAACATTCTGTGAGTAATAGCTATCTCTTGGAAGCTTTGTATGTTGGAGCTTTGACTTTCTTATCTTCTTCTGAGGGTGTATTTTGATCTACCTTGTCACCAAAGAAACTTTCTGTGGTCCACAACTTTTTCTGCCTGCTCATTATCTTAGCCTATTTCTTGGCTTTTAACTCCTTCTTAAAGTGGTGCACTGCTTCCAGGATGCACTGTCCCAAGCTTCAGGGGGTCCTAGGTGGTATGATTTAAGGAGAGGCATGTTCTCAGCTCACCTGGCCTGTAACCATGAGCCTGCTTACTCTTTAACCTGAATGCAAAAACCTGATTCACTGTGGTTGTAAGCTTGGCGAGCCCGTGCCCCTCCCGCACTGGGCCGCTGCCACACGAGTCTGCTTCCTGGTTCAGAACACGGACACTCCTCCTCAGCTCTGGGACCCCTGCTATCACCCCCCAGCCAACCACTGGACCCCCTCACTGGTCCGTGAGTTGAGTTCCAGAAGTAGAAGCTGAAGTTGATGATTCCTCTGAAGGCGTGTCCTGTCTGCGGCTGGGTCTGCACAGCGTGGCTATACTCCTCTCTCACCCTGGTACAGCAGACATTCCCTGCTATCCTTTTTTTTTTTTTTTTTTTAGTGAGGCAATTGGGGTTAAGTGACTTGCCCAGGGTCACACAGCTAGTAAGTGTTAAGTGTCTGAGGCCGGATTTGAACTCAGGTACTCCTGACTCCAGGGCTGGTGCTCTCTCTACTATGCCACCTAGCTGCCCCTCCCTGCTATCCTTTTAATCCATCTTTAGTTGGAAAATTATCTCACTCTGTTCTTTCGTGGGTTCTGCTGCTCCAGGAATTGTCTTATGGCATTGTTTGGAGGTAGGTGGAAAGATCATGGGGAGCTCCAAAAGTTACAACCTTTCCCCTGCCATCTTGGCTCCACACTTGAGTAATATCTATCTCAACAGGGACCTAACTGGCAAGCTCCAGTTGAGGAACACAGTTCCTTCCTCCCTCCTCTTCTCCTTTCTCCTTTTTATCCTTTCCCCTTCCCTTCCTCCCTCCTTTCTCTCTGTCCATATAAGGAATCATACCCTTACTTATGAGTGCTCTTCCCAAAGAAATATAAGTTTTGATTTCTGAAATCTCAAAAGATGTCTTGGGTTTTACAGGCTAGATTTCTTTTTAAGGACCAGACCTTAAATCCAAATCACTCTGGTTCTCATTGATTGGCTAACAATAGGTGCCAGCCCAAGTCTCATTTGGCCATTGTTTGGCCTCTTGATGGCTTAGAGTAAGTGCAAATAGCAATTGTTTCTGTTTTGGCTGTGTAACGATTGGAATGACGCCACCTGCTGGAGACTTACTGTAGAAGAGTTCCGCCCATGAAATGAAGGTCTTTGAGGGCAAGACCAGGAGTCTTTTCTTTGGTGTCAGGAAGTGACGCGGACTAGTGGGAGGAGGAAGGAAGAGACTGGCGCTCACTCTGAGGCTCTTTCCTTTGGACTCTGGTGGAGAGCGGAGCTAAAAATGTGCTCTCCCTTTAATAGATAGAAATCTAGGCCTTTCTCTCTCTCTTTACCAAATTCTTATTCTCCTTAATAAATGCTTAAAAGTCTAACTCTTGCTAAAGCTTATAATTTATTGGCGACCACTCATTAGATATTTTAGACAGTTTAGCTAGAATTTTAGCCCTAAACAGCTGGAAACCCTGAGGGTCTTCCCTTCCCAGATTTATTAAAAAGTCAACGTCTCCCACTGCATCCAAGGCCATCTCCAGTCATCCTGATGTATAGCTGGCCACTGAACCCAGATGGCTCTGGAGAAAAAAATGAGGTTGGTGACTTTGCATAGCCCTACTTCACTTAAATCCAATTCACTGCAAGTCATGACATCACCCCATATTAAGATCCTCTTCAAGAATGAAGGACAAACGACAGCAACAAGAACAACCTGACTCACAATCTTTCTCTCTTCCCCAACTCCTGCCCTCATACTAGGGGATGCCAACATACAAATTGACACTCCCTAACAATTCAGTTCCTCAGCCTACTCACTTCCCATGACCTACTCCTCCACCGCACCTTGTCCATAAATGAAGATAATCATACCCTTGATCTTACCATCACCTACAAATGCATCACCTCCATGTTAAAGAACTCCAAAATTCCTTTATCTGATCACAATCTATTGGCTTTCCAACTCTACCTTTACCTTCCCATTCTAAATTCTGCTCTATGTCCACACCTTGATCTCCAATCCCTTGATCTCTCAGTTCTCTCCCAGGCCATCACTCTTGCACTAATCACTCTTCTTTTCCTCCTCTTGACTCCCCAGTGAACCAGTTCAAAGCTACATTGCATTCTTCTCTTGAGGCCTTGGACCCCTTATCATATCTACAATTGTGCTCTGCCAATCCTTAGCCTTGAATTAATCCTACCATCTGCTGTTATTACCTCTACTCAAGTGCTGTTGAATAAAGGCAGACAAAACCATGCAACTCTTCTGACTGGGTCTACCATAAATTTATGTTATGAAAGTTCAATGGGACCCTCACTGCTCATAGGCAATACTTCTATACCTCCTTTGTTAACTTACTATCCTGCTCTTTCAAACCTTTTTATACCTCTTCAAACTTCCTATGGCTCCCCTTCACCCCACCCTCTCAGCTGAGAACCTTGTTTCATATTTGACAGAAAAAAATTGCAGTCATTTGCCCTGAGCTCCCTTTTCTCCCATTTTCCTTATCTCATCACTCAAATACTTTGTCATTATCCTCTCCTTTAACTTTGTCTCATATTAAAAAAGTAGCCCTGGGGGCGGCTAGGTGGTGCAATGGATAAAGCACCGGCCCTGGATTCAAGAGGACCTGAGTTCAAATCCGGCCTCAGACACTTGACACTTACTAGCTGTGTGACCCTGGGCAAGTCACTTAACCCCCATTGCCTCACTAAAAAAAAAATATTAAATTAAAAAAAAAAAGTAGTCCTAACCTATGATGAAAAATACTATCCACATCCAGAGAAAGAACTGATGGAATCTGAATGCAGATCAAAGCATACTAGAATTTTTTCTCTTTATTTTTTGTCTGTGTTCTCTTTCATATTACTAATATGGAAATATTTTTTGCACGACTGCATATGTATAGCCTATATCAAGCTTGTGCAAGGAGATGGGTTTGCCTTGGCAAAAAGTAAGGCCACTTTTATAAATTTTAATATTTTATTTTGTCCAATTACTTATAAAAATAATTTTAAACCTTTTTTACAATTTTGAGTCCCAAATTCTCTCCCATTCTATACTTTTTCTTCTTCCTCTGTCATCCCTACTGTCACCAATCTTCACTTCCTCCCTGTCTATTGGCTTTATGTGTCCCCATCCTCAAAGAAAAATCTTCATTTGATCCTTCCATGCCCATTATTATCTTTATCTCTTCTGCCTTTTGTGGCTAAACTCCTTGAGAAGGCCTCTACAATAGGTCCTTCACTCTCTTAACACCCTACAATCTGGCTTCCAACCTTGTCAATTTCATCAAAGTTGCTCTCCCCAAAGTTACCAGTGATCTCCTAATTGCCAAAACCAATGGCCATTTCTCATTCTTCATCCTTTTTGACTGCTCTGCAGCATTTGATACTATTGATCACCCTCTTCAATACTCAATACTCTCTTCTCTAGGTTTTAGGGCCACCATTCTATCCTGGTTATCCTCCTACCTGACTACTCCTCAGTCTCCTTTGCTGGACCTTCATTTAAGTCATACTCACTAAATATGCACATCCTACAGAGCTCTGTCCTGAGTCCTCTACTGTTCTTCCTCTCAACTACTTCACTTGAGGATCTCATCAGCTTCCATGGACTTAATTATCATTTCTCAACCTATCCAGCCCTAACCTCTCTACTGATCTCCAGTCTTACATCTTCAAATACCTTTCAGATATCTCAAACTGGATTCCAGAAAATACATTAAACTCAACATATCCAAAACTGAACTCATTTCTCCCATTAAACATCCCCCCCTCCAAACTTCTCTATTACTATCAAGGGCACCACCATCCAGCCCCTCAGGCTCACAACCTAGGTGTTATCTTCAACTCCTCACTATCACTTACCTCCTGTATCTAATCTGTTGCTAAGACCTGTTGATATCACCTTTTCAGTATAACTTTAATTCAACTCCTTTTTTCCTTTGATGCTGCTTTTCCCCGGTGCAGGTCCTCATCACCTCACCACTGGACTATTAAAATCCCCTGCTGCTTGGTTTACTTGCCACAAGTGTTCCCTACTCTAGACTATACTCCATTCAGCCAACAAAGTAATTTTCCTAAAGTGTAGGTCTGACCACCTCCTCTTGTCCCGCCAATCTCAATGGCTCCCTATATAATCTCCAGTATCAAATATAAAATCCTCTGTTTGGCTTTCAAATGCTTTATAGCCGAGTCTCTCTGTCTCTGTCTCTGTCTCTCTCTCTCTCTCTGTCCCTCTGTCTCTCTCTCTCTCTCACACACACACACACACACATACCCTTTTTCCAGTCTCCTTACATCTTACACTCCCAGCTACTCCCTACTCTTTCCTCCAGTGGCACTGGTCCTTTTAAAATTTTTTTCTTTAAATTAAATTTTTAAAAAAATATTTGTAATTTTAAAAAAATTTTGGCACTGGTCCTTCTTGCAGTTCCTTGAACAAGACACTCCATCTCCGAACTCTGGACATTTTCATTGACTGTCCCACATGTGGGGAATGCTCTGCTTCCTTATCTCTACGTCCTGGCTTCCTTCAAGTCCCAAATAAAACCACACCTTCTACACTTAATCTCCTGCCTTTCCTCTGTTGATTATTTCCAATTTATTTTGTATATAGCTTGTTTGTACATATTTATTTGCTTATCTCCATTAAGTCATGAGTTTCTCAAGTGTAAGGACTGTCTTTTGCGTCTCTGTGGCCCCAGTGCCTGGCACATAGTGTTATTGACTAGTTAGACATGCAGAAGAGCATAAGGAGAATCCAGAAGTTCTTATCAACTTTGTAATTTCCTAAGAAGCTCTAAGACTAAAAAGTTAAACCCAAGAGTGAAGAAGTGGCAAAGGCCAGCAAGGTTCAATATGATAAAAATAAACCAGTAAAAGACTAGATATTTTTCCCTTCAACCTTTAGTCAATTTGATAGGTATAAAATGGTATCTCAAGGTTGTTTTAATTTGCACTTCTCTAATCAATAATAATTTAGAGCATTTTATATGACTATAAATTGTTTTGATTTCTTCATGGAAAAACTACCTGTTCATATATCCTTTGACCATTTATCAACTGGGGAATGATTCATATTCTTATAGATTTTACATAGTTCTTTATATATTTGAGATATGAGGCCTTTATCTGAGAAATTATACAATTTCCACCCAATTTTCTGTTTTTCTTCTGATTTTTGTTGCATTTGTTTTATTTGTACAAAACCTTTTTAATTCAACATAAATGAAATTATCAATTTTATACCTCACTCTGCTCTCTATCTCTTGTTTATTCATAAATTGTTCACCTACCCATAAGTTTAATAAGTAATATGTTCCGTGTTCTTTAAATTTTCTTATAATATCTCTCTTTATATCTAGGTTGTATGTTCATTTTGAGCTTATCTTAGTAAATGTTGGTGGTGGTCCTTCATTCTCGAAGAGGACCATGACATCAAAGAGATGTCATGACTTGCACTGAATTAGATTTAAGTGAGAGAGGGCTGTGCAAAGTCACCAACTTCACTCTCTCCTCCAGAGCCATCTGGGTCCCATGGCAAGATATGGATCATGATGACTAGAGATGGCCCTGTATGTTTAAAGAAATTGGGGTTGTGACTGGTAAGTGTCTGAGGTGAAATTTGAACTCAGGTCCTCTTGACTCCAGGGCCAGTGCTTTATCCACTGTGTCACCTAGCTGCCCCAGTAAATGTTGTAAGATATTGCTCTCTGCCCAATTTCTGCCTTACTGCTTTCTGGTTTTCCCATTTTATACCAAATAATGAATTCTTGTCCCCCAAACTTAAATCTTTATGCTTGTCAAATACAAGGTTACTAATTTGCTGCTGTAAATTGTATGTCTATTCTGTTCCATTGATCTACCTTGCTATTTCTTAGTAGATAGTTTTTATAATTACTGCCTTATAATATAGTTTAAGATCTGGTACTGTTAAGCCTCCTTCCTTTGCATTTTGTTTTCATTTGTTCCTTTGATATTCTTGACTTTTTATTCTTCCAAATGAATCTTTTTAATTCATAAAATAATTTTTGGTAATTTCATTGGGATGGCATTGGCTACCAGATTCACCAAAAGGATTGAAGGGGAAAGCAACATATATTGGAGGGGATGTGGAAAAATGGGACACTAATTCACTGTTGGTAGAGCTGTGAACTGATCCGACTATTTTGGAAAGCAATCTGGAATCATGTCCAAAGAGTTATTAAACTGCCTATACCCTTTGACCCAGTAATACCATTTCTATATCTATATCCAGGGATGATTAGGGGAAAAGGGAAAGACTGTATACGTTCTACAATATTTATTGCAGCTCTTTGTGGTGACAAAGAACTAGAAATTGAGGAATGGCTGAAGAAGTAGTATATGACTGTGATGGAATACTACTGTGATACAAGAAATGATGAGCTAGTTGATTTTAGAAAAAGATGGAACTATATGCATGAAATAATGAAGAATAAAATGAGCAGAACCAAGAGAATATTGTATACAGTAACAACAAAGTTGTTTTGGGGCAGCTAGGTGGCACAGTGGATAAAGCACTGGCCCTGGATTCAGGAGGACCTGAGTGCAAACAAATCTGGCCTCAGACACTTGACACTTACTAGCTGTGTGACCCCGGGCAAGTCACTTAACCCTCATTGCCCCACCAAAAAAAAAGTTTTAAGAATAACATTGAGTAAAAAAAATATATTAAAAAAATAAAAAGAATAACATTGAGTGACTAAGTCATTTTGACTATCATAAATACCCAAATTAATTACAAAGGACATATGAAGGAAGATGCTATCTGCATCCAGAGGAAGAACTAATAGATGTACAGAATGATTTTATATATACATATTTGTATCTAATAGCAGCCACTTCTGGGGGGAGGGGAGAAGAAAGAAAAAAAAGATATTTACATGATAACTTTATTATATTTAGTAGGAATAGCAAATTACACACAACAGTTTATAGTTTCATTTGCAATCTTTTTTCTACTGTGTTATAGAAATGCTTGTTTTATTTCATAAATTAAAACTAAAATAAATTTTAAAATTTTAAAGGCTGAAGTAGAGCCTCAGTGTCCCTAAATAGTCACTGTATGGCTTCTTCCTCTTTTGTTGGGAATTCTGTTTCATGATCAAGTTGACAAACCTACAGTCAAATCAGAACATGAACCCATGGGAAATACCTTAGTTTGATTTCCTGAGATAGCAAATATTTAATGGTGGGTTGATCAGAAAAGTCACTAATAAATCTGATGAGTTTCTCCTCAACCAACTTAGATTGCATGGTATGAATCTTTGTTAGAAAGGGAAACACCTAAGACTCTTTCTGAAACATATACCTTAGCCCCTTTCTGACACAGCAAACTCCTCCGACTGGTTCCCAGTGAGTGGAGCTGCCTCCTGAAAACCAGTTGACCAAAGCTCAGGACTATGGACACTTATTGGAAAGGATGCCTCCTCTGTAGTTTACAAGACCAGTGTGGGGGAAGAATTCTTCCTATAAGGGTATTCCTTTTCAAAAGCTTTGTCTTCTTTGAATTTCTAGACCAAATTACAACGGGGACTCATCAGAATGTAGAGACTCTAATTAACTCCCTTACCACCAACAACATTACATAGGAAAATGGATTTTTTATCTTATCAATTTAGATGTTCCCTCCAATGAGAAGACTGCAATTTGTCCCCAGTTTAGGGCTTATTCTGGCATGAGAGAGGCATCAGCAATCACAGCTTTCATTAATAGTGATTATATCCTTTATTGATTACAGCTCCATAGGAAAATTGGAAGAGAAGTCTGAGAGAAAGCAGATGTAGTCATCTGGAGCTTATTCATCAGAAAGCATAGATAACACATAGGACAGGGGAGGACTTTCTGGATGACTTGGCTAGTAGCTCTCAAAAGAGTCAGCATGCTGACTGAGGAGAAGTGCCCTGAAGGGTTCTAGGAGATTTCCATTTCTATAAGGCAAGTGAGTAGTGTCTATGGACCTGGATGAAGATCTTCACATATTTGTATTTATCAGTTCTTTCTCTGGTCCTTTCTTCCTGCATAGGTCATTTGTGGTTGATTTGAGTGTTTGTAATACTCAAAATAACTTAGTTGTTCACAATTGTTTTTCAAACAATATTGCTGTTATTATACACAATGTTCTCTTAGTTCTGCTCATTTTACTCTTCATTATTTCATTCAAATCTTTCCATGTTTTTCTAAAATCAACAAGCTCATAATTTCTTATTGCATAGTAGTATTCCATCACAATCATATACTACAACTTGCTCAGCCACTTCCTAATCAATGGGCATACCCTCAATTTCCACTTCTTTGCCACCACAAAGAGAACTGCTATGAATATTTTAAAATATATAGGTTCTTTGCCTTGTTCCCCGATCACCTTTGAGAAACAGACCTAATAGTGGTGTTGCTGGGTCAAAGGACATACACAATTTTATAACTCTTTGGACATAATTCCAGATTATTCTCCAAAATGATTGGATCAGTTCACAATTCCACTGACAGTGTATTAGCGTCCTAATTTTTCCACAATCCTTCCAACATTTGTCATTTTCCCCTTCTATCATTTTAGTTTGACAGGTGTGAGGTGTTATCTCAAAGTTGTTTTCATTTGTATTTCTCTAATTAATAATGATAAAAAGCATTTTTTCATGTGACTATATGTAGTTTAGATTTCTTCATCAAAAAACTGCCTATTCATATCCTTTGACCATTTATCAATGGGGGGAATGACTCATATTCTCATAAATTTGACAAAGTTATCTATATATTTGAGATATACAAATTTTGTCTGAGAAACTATAAAATTTTCCCCCAAATTTTCTGCTTTTCTTCTAATCTTAACAATGTTGGTTTTATTTGTATGAAACCTTTTTTAATTTAATCAAAATTATTCAATTTATACCTCACAATGTTCTCTGTCTCTTGCTTATTCATAAGTCCTTCTCCTATCCAATAGTCTGATAGGTAATATGTTCCATGTTCTTCTAGTTAGCTTATGATATCTCCCTTTATATCTAGGTCATGTATCCATTTTGACTTTATCTCAATAGATGGTTTAAAATAATGGTTACTCTCAATTTTTGCCAGACACTTTCCTTCTTTGGAATTCAGTTTCTTGAACTCTGAAAAGTGCTTAATAAAAACAGTCTAAATTCCAAACTGGGGTCCTTGCTAGGGTGAATAAATTGACTAACCTTTTACACTGTTCAGCTGGTAGAAATCCTGTTAAACTTCTACTGTATCCCCTGAAGTTTCAATCGTGGTGTTGAGCACACAAAAGGAGCTCCGTAAACACTAACTGACTGATTGATGCCCTTTGTGGAACGAAG